>NW_027362655.1:0-600000 GCF_042186555.1 Aquarana catesbeiana | reverse complement strand
CCTAGTGGTCAGCAGAAAGAATGTTTATTACATTGGTGGTCAGTGGGAAGAATGTCCCTTACATTGGTGGCCTGTAGAAAGAATGATAGTGGGATGTGGATATTACTGCGCTAAACCCAAGATAAATAAGTGACAAGCAGCTACATAAACAATGTGACAAACATGAATAGAATCTAAATGGTAAAAAATGCAGTGCTAATTCATAAACATAAATAAATGAATATGAGGAATGATGAATGATAGTGATGAAACAAATCAAATATACAAAGTGTCCAATATATGTAAAAAAACAATATGGGTAAATAACCTGGATGCGTCAAACTGGATCTGGATAGTGAGATCAACAGGACTCTGGAGCCATTCTCAGCAAAGTAGTATGTGGAGAAAGAAAATGCTTCCACACACTTTGACCTACACTATGTGGAAGCATTTTCTAAGTGTGTGGAAGCATTTTCTTTCTCCACATACTACTTTGCTGAGAATGGCTCCGGAGTCCTGTTGATCTCACTATCCAGATCCAGTTTGACGCATCCAGGATTGGAGGTCCATTTGGAGGTTCCCCGTCTCTTTCCTGGGTTCCACCCCGGAGGTCATGGATCCTGTGGAGCTCCATACTTTGGCCATTTGTGGCACCATGCTTGTATGACTCCATGTCGCTGACATTGGAGTCCACCAGTTCTGGTAAGGGCACACGCACTTCTCTTCATTTTTGATGATGCAATATCTTTGGTGTCCTCCATATCAGACAGCGTTTTACACCTTGATTTTTCATTACTACATGTTGGAAGATAATTTTGTGTTGGACTATACTCTATACACTTTTTTGCACTGGTTTGATTCACATATCTTCCAGTACTCATTGGTGTTGGGTTATTCACCCATATAGTTGTTTACATATATTGGACACTTTGTATACTTGATTTGTTTCATCACTATCGTTCCTCATTCCTCATATTTATTCATTTATGTTTATGGGTTAGCGCTGCATTTTTTACCATGTAGAAAGAATGTCCATTACATTGGTGATCAGTGGTGGGAAGAATGCTCCTTACTTTGGTGGTCAGCGGGAAAAATGATCGTTACATTGGTGGTCAGCAGAAAGAATGTTCCTTACATTGGTGATCAGCGGGAAGAATGTTCCTTACATTGGTGGTCAACGGGAGGAATGCTCCTTACATTGGTGGCCTGTGGAAAGAATGTCCCTTACATTGGTGATCAGTGAGAAGAATGTTCCTTACATTGGTGATCAGTGAGAAGAATGTTCCTTACATTGGTGATCAGTGGGAAGAATATTCTTTACATTGGTGATCAGTGAGAAGAATGTTCCTTACATTGGTGATCAGTGGGAAGAATGTTCTTTACATTGGTAGTCAGTGAGAAGAATGTTCCTTACATTGGTAATCAGTAGGAAGAATGTTCCTTACATTGGTGATCAGTGAGAAGAACGCTCCTTACATTGGTGATCAGTGGGAAGAATGTTCTTTACATTGGTGATCAGTGGGAAGAATGTTCTTTACATTGGCGATCAGTGGGAAGAATGTTCCTTACATTGGTGATCAGTGGGAAGAATGTTCCTTACATTGGTGATCAGTGGGAAGAATGTTCCTTACATTGGTGATCAGTGGGAAGAATGTTCCTTACATTGGTGATCAGTGGGAAGAATGTTCCTTACATTGGTGATCAGTGAGAAGAATGTCCCTTACATTGGTGGTCAGTGAGAAGAATGCCCCCTACATTGGTGATCAGTGAGAAGAATGTTCCTTACATTGGTGATCAGTGAGAAGAATGTTCCTTACATTGGTGATCAGTGGGAAGAATGCCCCCTACATTGGTGATCAGTGAGAAGAATGTTCCTTACATTGGTGATCAGTGAGAAGAATGTTCCTTACATTGGGGGTCAGTGAGAAGAATGTTCCTTACATTGGTGATCAGTGGGAAGAATGTTCCTTACATTGGTGATCAGTGAGAAGAATGTTCCTTACATTGGTGGTCAGTGAGAAGAATGTTCCTTACATTGGTGATCAGTGAGAAGAATGTTCCTTACATTGGTGATCAGTGGGAAGAATGTTCCTTACATTGGTGGTCAGTGGGAAGAATGTTCCTTACATTGGTGGTCAGTGGGAAGAATGTTCCTTACATTGGTGGTCAGTGAGAAGAATGCCCCCTACATTGGTGATCAGTGAGAAGAATGTTCCTTACATTGGTGATCAGTGGGAAGAATGTTCCTTACATTGGTGGTCAGTGGGAAGAATGTTCCTTACATTGGTGGTCAGTGAGAAGAATGCCCCCTACATTGGTGATCAGTGAGAAGAATGTTCCTTACATTGGTGATCAGCGGGAAGAATGTTCCTTACATTGGTGATCAGTGAGAAGAATGTTCCTTACATTGGTGGTCAGTGAGAAGAATGTTCCTTACATTGGTGATCAGTGGGAAGAATGTTCCTTACATTGGTGATCAGTGAGAAGAATGTTCCTTACATTGGTGATCAGTGAGAAGAATGTTCCTTACATTGGTGATCAGTGGGAAGAATGTTCCTTACATTGGTGATCAGTGAAAATGATATAAAGTAAATAAAAATAATTTTTAAAAAATGTAAAGCACACCGGTGACCCCCGCACACACTCTATATGAAAAGTTTTATGTAGGACGAGTCCATGTATGGAAACAATAATGGCGCCACACATGTAGGGTATCGTCAGGAACGTTGGAGTAAGAGCAATTGTAGGGCCAAAATTTTATAACATGCTGGACAGAGCTTTTTATTTTTTGTATATTTTTTTATCAAACTGTTCAGCTAAGAAGACATTTGTTGCACCTGTTATATTGTGTTACTTTATGAAATCCTTAATTTTGGAAATGTACCATTGTTGCACTTTTTCTTTAATGTAAATTTATTTTTCTGTATATTCTATAATAAACATTTATTTTGAACATGCAGAGAAATTCTGTGACGAAATCATGTAGTGTGGACAGTGCAGCATGTAGGTGGGGATTTGTGTGGGTGTGGCTTGTGTGGGCGGGAACACATGGGTGGGGACAGGGGGGCCCCTAGGATCTCCTATTGCCCGGTGGCCCCATGAGTTGTCCGCCCCTGCACAAGTGTGTTTGTTACAATGAATGTTTTATTATATATTCAGAGTAGTAACCTCGGGGATGATAATATTGATGTTAAAGAAGAGTATAAAGAGGAGGAGCAGTGGTCAGGAACATGTCATATACAGTCCTGTGTATAGAGTGCAGTGGTCAGGAACATGTCATATACAGCCCTGTGTGCAGTGATCAGGTAGAGTATTAGGACCATGCCAGTCATATAGTCACTAGGTATAGAGTAATAATAATAATGAAGATAACACATAAGGAGACGTGTTCCATCTATTCTCAGAACACAAAACAGGCTTTCTCCGGGTCTTCTACTGGCATTAATTAGAGGTAAAAGTCTCTCCTGTACTGTAGGATGACCAGATGTTTCTGATTTCAGGGGACAGTCCCCAATTTTAGAGACCAGGGGAAAAGTGTCCCTGGTTAAAAGAATGTGCTCTGATTTCTTTCCAGGGTAATCCGTCTTCTGTGATTGGCCTGAGCAGGAGCAGGGAGGAGAGGAGTGTGTCTGCTCCCAGCTGTGTCCGGGGTTATTGATGCCACATGCTGATATCACATGGTCTACCCGGCCCCTCCTCTTTCAGCTTGTGTAGACTTTTTGGTGGGAGGTAAGGATATGGATTGTTGGTCATCTTGTTCTTTGTGATGGTGACCTGCAGTTCACATCTGGGCCCGGAGCTGGTAAGTCAACGCTACACTAGGGTACTGTGTATAGAATGCAGTGGTCAGGAACATGTCATATACAGCCCTGTGTATAGAGTGCAGTGGTCAGGAACATGTCATATACAGCCCTGTGTATAGAGCGCAGCGGTCAGGAACATGTCATATACAGCCCTGTGTATAGAGTGCAGTGGTCAGGAACATGTCATATACAGCCCTGTGTATAGAGCGCAGTGGTCAGGAACATGTCATATACAGCCCTGTGTATAGAGCGCAGTGGTCAGGAACATGTCATATACAGCCCTGTGTATAGAGCGCAGTGGTCAGGAACATGTCATATACAGTCCTGTGTATAGAGTTCATTTTATTATTTTTTTTGTGCATTTTCAAGCTTCTTTGAGCTTTTTTAACATGTTTTTGGACACTTAGTCGTCTTTTCTGCTTGAAAGCTCTTCTTAAAAATGCAAGTTTGGTGGGGGGGGGTTCTGCCAGTAAGAGCATATGCCTGTAAACTCCTGAAAAAGCTATAGTGAGCATGGATACATTGGCTAACATGGAGGGGAGTTTCCAGGCAGAAAAAATGAGAGCTGAAAAAAGCTCAAAAGCCTGCAGGAGCCACTTCTTTGAGCTCCTTAGAGATGCAGTGTGGATGAGCTCCATTAAAGTCTCTGAACAATGGGGTTTCTGGTTTTCACACACCACCAACCAAAGAGAAAGTGATCAATGTGTACAAGGACCTTCAGGTCTCATAAATGTGTATTGTCAAGAGACATTAGTATGTTTTCCCAGGTGAAGGAAGTCAACATTCTCAGGGATTCCAGACAATGGCAGTATCTCTCTATTGTTCACTGAAATGAAGGACAACCAAAGAATCAACATGCAAAAAACTTTTTGGAAAGAGCTTGAAACAAAAGAAAAAAGGAATGATATATTTCAGGATTGTATATAAAAAAACTTGATATAGTTGGGATGTCTTATGAAGAGACTAAAAGAAGTATCAAGACACTTTTCAAGTTGTATACTGTATCTACCCATGATAAAATATCATATAGTCGCAAAAGGATTTATTACGCTTACTACATTTATGTTTGCTTGTGATCACTATTGTTAGAAATATATGTGTGTGTTACGTAAATCTACTATTTGAATATGGCTACACTGTATTTGTAGCTCTACCCCCAAGAGGGCCACGTGATTTTTGGGTCCACACAGCCAGGCAACACACATTCTCCAACTCTCACACAAAGACAAAGAATCAGTCCATGAGCTTGTTTTTGTTGGGGAAAAAAACTTGGATGGGGAATAGGAGTTATGGGATGCCCAACTTGACTCAATTAGAGCAACATGAGGACAACTCCCTTCACTTTGTACTCTGAAAAATGGCAAATCCTGGACTGTGTTCCCTCTAGAACAACATTCTCTCTTGGTTTGGCAAAAAAGAATTCCACTTATAGGAGCTCTGTGCCCTCTTGGTGAAATTTTAGCAAAGTCCCAAAATTGTAGGCGCATTAATTCCCCTTTCTTGAAAATACCAGCCCACTCGGCTGCCTTGTAACATGTCCCAACACAAGGGATTGGGTTTAGCTGGTGGCACTATCCTTGCTGAATATTGCATCTGGCAGCCTCCTTTGTTTTAAGCTCTGGGGGTGTAGAAGTACTCCCATTGTCCCTGGAATTCTCCCATGCTAGCAAGGGTGTCCCCTAGAAGAGACTGTAGAGTAATGGAGGTCCCTTTGTCCTTCTTCCTTTCCTCCACTTCAGCCTGGAGCCAGAGCCCCAGGGTCCCTCCCAGGCTACAAGAGAAGGCCTCAGCAATCCATATTCCACCCAACTGCAACGGCCCCCCCTTGCTGGCCAGGCTCTGCAATATTTATAGGCTGACCTATGGGGATTGGTCAGATTCCCAAAAAAATGCAAATCATGGCCTCATCTCCTCCACCCACTAGCTTCTAGAAGCTTCTCCAAGCTTCTAAAACCAGGGGGAGGCACCAGAGGCCTGGCCTGTATAGCCCTCCAGCCAGACCTACAGTAACCCCCAACCAATTACTAGACTCACACAGCTATTGTGAGACAAATACATTTTCTTCACACTAGACTGTACACTAGAGTCTGCTTCATATGCAAAGTATTATATTTATTTTATGTGTACTGTATCATCAATATAGTAATCATGGACTGAAATGTAGGAACCTCCACCAAAAAAAAATCATTTAAATGCTAATTATGGTTTTCAAGCCATAATTGAATCCTTTATACAAAATAATTAAATTATCATATAAAAGATGAGTTAATATAAGGATGAGACGTTCTAGGGAATTCAATCTGAGTATGAAGATTTCTAGTGTTGAAGTGCCACCCGGTGGCCAAGGGAACTAATGCTTGTATAAACACATAATTAAATAGTAACCGGATCCACCAATCAGAAAGAAGGTTACACCGTATGAGCCAGGTTTCTGGGGGGGCTTTTATGAAGGTATTGTCTTCATTCGATAAAACTAGCAATTCAGGTGACCGAGGGATCAGACGCCCATCATCTACAGATAAATGCATCAGATCACACTCATCATCAAGAGGGAGACTCATCACCTGACACCATTCACTGAAGCCAGGACACACAGCTCCAACATAGTTAGACGCCATTTTGGGAAGATAACTCCACTCATTGGTCGGTAGCCATTTGAACAATCTGGTTGGCAACCATCTTCAGGCAATCCATTTACAACACTCCACTCTATTGCTTCTGAGGGCAAATATATCAAATTATTCTCCTGTGATCTTTGTTTATGACAATTGCAATAATCCTTGCTGTAACTTAGTATTTCTCCCACAATAACCATAACCACTAGAGTTAGATTTTTTTTTGTAATTCAATTGTATTATTATTTTCTTGTCTCTTGGCTTTATTGGCTTAGTCTTTTACATGTTTCAATTCTTATTCTTTCTGCAGGAGAATAACAGTCAGCATCTCCAAAACACAGATTATTGTCTGCTAAATAGCTACAATGGTTTTGCTGTCTATGAGGGTAAATTAATTATATAGTAGGATCCAACATATATATACCAAGGCTTTAGCGGAATATTCCTTGGGAAGATCATTTAGTGTCTGTGTCATCCTCCTAATCTGACTGTTAGTGGTGTATGGAAAGTGACTTATTGTAAATAAAATTGATTTTTTTTTTTATAGTCTTTAGTCCATACTGACATCCGATCTTGTTGTGTTATTCAAAGAATTTTGGCATGAGCAAAATAACTCATGAATGGCTAATTAAGTCAGCTTATTTAGTTTTCAGAAAATATTTTTGTATTGGAGGCACTGTTGTCCATCGATTGATTAAAGATCAATATAGCTGACTAATGTATGGTTCACTCATTCCTTGACATTAAAGAATATCAAAATAAATTCATCCGATCGGATATGTATATCGGGGTGTGCTTCTTCCCAACATGAGAGCTGTGATGTCCGGCAACAGTCATATAGAAGACATTTCCCGCACTCAGGGTACTAATACACCTCGAGGGTTGTGTGGGATCCCTGATGTACAGGAAGACAGGACTTCAGTGAGGAACAATTCCCTCACTCAGGACAGGAAAGTGGCTTCTCCCCCATGTGAGATCTCTGATGTCTGGAAAGACGAGACTTCACTGAAAAACTTTTCCCACACCCAGGACAGGAATACGGCTTCTCCTCTGTGTGGGATCTCTGATGTGTGTCAAGATTGGACTTACGTGAAAAATTTTCCCATACTCAGGACATAAACACGCCTTTTCACCTGTGTGCAATCTCTCATATGCGTAAAGATTAGACTTTACTGAAAAACATTTCCCGCACTTAGAACAGAAATACGGCTTCTCTCCTGTGTGCAATCCCTGATGTTTATCAAGACTGAACTTTTCTGAAAAACATTTCCCACACTCAGGACAGGAATACAGCTTTTCACTCGTGTGAGATCTCTGATGTGTGTGAAGATTGGACTTCTCCAAAAAACATTTACCGCACTCAGGACAGGAATACGGCTTTTCAACAGCATGAGACCTCTGATGTCTGACAAGTTTTGATTTTTCTACAAAACATTTCCCACACTCAGAACAGGAATATGGCCTCTCTCTCATGTGCTTTCTCTTATGATGATAAAGATTGGACATGTCTGAAAAATATTTCCCACGCTCTCTATGGAACACTCCTGCAAGTCTGCTGTGCTTTCTGTCAGTCTCCCTCCTAGACTCGGCTTCCTCCTCCGACTGCTGTTCCAGCAGGAGCTCCACCTCTTCATACACACTGAGAGCTCCGCCTCTTCATACACACTGAGAGCTCCGCCTCTTCATACACACTCAGAGCTCCGCCTCTTCATACACACTCAGAGCTCCGCCTCTTCACACACACTCAGAGCTCCGCCTCTTCATACACACTCAGAGCTCCGCCTCATCACACACACTCAGAGCTCCGCCTCTTCATACACACTCAGAGCTCCGCCTCTTCATACACACTCAGAGCTCCGCCTCTTCATACACTCAGAGCTCCGCCTCTTCATACACAGAGCTCCGCCTCTTCATACACACTCAGAGCTTCGCCTCTTCATACACACTAAGGGCTCCGCCTCTTCATACACACTCAGAGCTATGCCTCCTCATACACACTCAGAGCTATGCCTCCTCATACACACTCAGAGCTCCGCCTCCTCATACACACTCAGGGAGGAGAGGAAGGGGAAGGATATACAGGACATACACATACCTCCCAACTTTCTGAGATGGGAATGAGGGACACCTATTAGCAAAAGTATGTAGGCATAGGACACACCCCCTTAGAGGAGAATTGTGAAACAAAAAAAAGATTGACTAGACCTACAAGTGCTCTTTTTTACCACTACTATTTCTTTATATTGCCTTTTGAAATTTACAAATGCAGCAATTTAGCAATTTAGGACTTTGTTCCAAATCAGTCCCTCGAAAACAGACACAGCACAAGGCCATGTTCACACTACGAGACGTTTTCTTGAGCTGCAGTTCCTCTGAGCTTCACAAGGTGGTGATCTCTTCCCAGTCAGGAAGTCTCTATGGAATACAGACAGGATGTGACGTCAGATATAGAAAGTAAGACCCCATACACACTATTAGATTTTCTGCAGATTTTTGTCTTCAGATTTACCAAAACCATGTAGTGCGAGGGCCTGCCTGATTTCATACAAATTGAAACTCTTAAGGTTTGACCTCATATTATATGGTTTTGGTAAATCTGAAGCCAAAAATCTGCAGAAAATCGAATAGTGTGTATGGGGCATAAGTTCCATTCGATAGGACATAGCGAGAAGACAATACAGGAACTGGCAGCAGAGGAGGCAATACGTAGATTAAAAGTGTATAAAAATAGGGGTGGATGGCGCTGCCCATCACCTGAAGAGTCCAAGCCCCGCTTTACGCGTTTCATCATAGAACGTCGCCTGAGGCGTTCCATGACGAAACGTCCTATGACGAAATGCGTAAGGTGGGGCTTGATACGCACTCACATTGTGACGGGAGGGCCCGTTGAATCCAGAATCCCTTGGAGAGGGTGGGAAACTCTTGTTTCAGCTACCCATGCACCTCCTATGTCTAAGCCACCCTGTGTCCATGAGAGGCACAGTTAATGTTTTTGATGCTTCGATGGTGCTTCAAGCGAGCTTTGTCATAGACTTCTTTAGAGACATTGAATACGCTCTGAAGCACCACTAAAGCGACATGGGGTATCATTTTTAACCACTTCAGCCCCGGAAGATTTACCCCCTGCCTGACCAGAGCACTTTTTGCGATTCGGCAGTGCGTTGCTTTAACTGACAATTGAACGATCGTGCGAAGTTGTACCCAAACAAAATTGACGTATTTTTTTTTCCACAAATAGAGCTTTCTTTTGGTGGTATTTGATCATCTCTGCATTTTTATTTTTTGAGCTATAAACAAAAAAAGAGTGCCAATTTTGAAAAAAAACACAATATTTTGATATTTTTTACTTTTTGCTATAAAAAAATTTTTAAAAATCGCAAAAGTGTATATTGATTGGTTTGCGCAAAAGTTATAGCGTCTACAAAATAGGGGATAGATTTATAGCATTTCTATTGTTATTATTATTTTTTTAACTAGTAATGGCGGTGATCTGCAATTTTTATCGGGACTGCGACATTGCGGCGGACAGATCGGACACTTTTGACACATTTTTGGGACCATTGTCATTTATACAGCGATCAGTGCTATAAAAATGCACCGATTACTGTAAAAATTTCACTGGCAGGGGAGGGGTTAAACACTAGGGGGTGAAGTGTGTCCTATTCTAACTGTGGGGGGGATGGGCTACTACTCACATGACAGCAATAACTGCTCCCAATGACAGGGAGCAATGGACCTCTGTCATGTCACTAGGCAGAACAGGAAAATGCCTTGTTTACAAAGGGATCCCCCCATTCTTCCGCTCCGTGACACGATCCCGTACCCTCCGGCTGACATCAAGTCAACGGGACCCGCAGTCACGGTCGTGGAGCACGCGGCGGGCGCGTCCACAATGCTGCCTCCTAAAGGGGACGTACCTGTACACCCATTTGCCCAGCCATGCCATTGTGCCAATTTATATCTTCATGCACTGGTCGGCATGTGATTAAAGTGAAGCCGAAGCAAAGCAAAAGCAAGGTGTAAACAGGTCTGTAAGCTAAACATGTTATTTAGTGACAGGGACTTTGACTGGTGTTTAGAGAGCTTTAACAAAGCCTGTCTGAAGCAACAATGTGTGTTGAAGCCGAAGCAAGTGTAAACTAGCCCTAATATATGTGTATTTTGTTTCAATATATTCTGGAATTTTGTCTTCAATTTGTAACCAAGTTCATTTGGGTCGGTAATTGACTATATGGTCCCTCTATTGTCTTGATCCAAAGCTGATTAAACATGTTTGGTCTTTGGGATCTTCTCAGCCTCAAAACAATGAAGGTATTCAATGATTATTTATTTAGGTGCAAACAAGAATGAATCTCCTGGATCTAGGAATGGTTGTCCTTCTGGTTAAGTATTGGGGTTTGCAAACATGAAAACAATCCCATTTAGTCCAGATATTCTGTTCCCTTTATAATCCAGGTAAACATACGATAGGTCCTTACAATAACCATATATGATACCTGGAAGTGAGTCAGATTCTCTCTGGTTGGGGCTGTGTGAATCCATTGCCTGGGACTCTGATCTGTACACAAGAGAATCTACAGACTCATTTTCCACCTCCTGCCTGTGGGGACCGCTCATCCACACTTTCCTTTCTCTTGGAAAAAAATCTATTGTGTCTTTGAACATTTTTCACAAGTTGTATATTTTATATACAACAGGTTTTATGTGTGTATATATATATATATATATATATATATATATATATGACAGATTTTATGTATCAATCCCATGACAGGATGAGCGAATGTTTGGCATAGTCATTAATTTAATATTTTCAAAAATAAACCTCTAAGTCTCTACACCACAAAAGTTAGTAAGCCAACAAACAGCCAACTCTGATCTCCTTATGAACTGTGTCTAACATGATGAAGATCAGCCATGGAGTATATCTGAGGTGTATATCAGGGTGTGCTTCTTCCACACATGAGAGCTGTGATGTCCAGCAACATTCATATAGAAGACATTTCCCACACTCAAGGCACTAATACACCTCGAGGGCTGTGTGGGATCCCTGATGTACAGGAAGACAGGAGTTCAGTGAGGAACAATTCCCTCACTCAGGACAGGAAAGGGGCTTCTCTCCCGTGTGTAATCTCTGATGTGTGTAAAGATTGGACTGCTGTGAAAAACATTTTCCGCACTCAGGACAGGAATATGGCTTTTCCCCCGTGTGCGATCTCTGGTGTGTGGAGAGATTGAACTTGTGTGAAAAACATTTTCCGCACTCAGGACAGGAATATGGCTTCTCCCCCGTGTGCAATCTCCGATGTGTAGAAAGATTGGACTTGTGCGAAAAACATTTCCCGCACTCAGGACAGGAATACGGCTTCTCCTCCGTGTGCAATCTCCTATGTGTAGAAAGATTAGACTTGTGTGAAAAACATTTCCCGCACTCGGGACAGGAATGCATCTTCTCCCCCGTGTGAGACTTCTGATGCCTGTAAAGATTGGCCTTCTGTGAAAAACATTTGCTGCACTCAGGACAGGAATACGGCTTCTCCCCCGTGTGAGATCTTTTATGCACAGCAAGTTTGGATTTCGAATGGAAACACTTCCCACAGTCAGTACAGCAAAATCTCTTATCTGTTGGAAGGACAAACGTAGAATATATAGTGCAGAGGTCAGAAGTATGTAATCTATAACATAGAGGATATAGTGCAGGGGTCAGGAGTATGTAATGTACAACATAGAGGGGGTTATTTACTAAAGGCAAATCCACTGTGCACTGCAAGTGCAGTCACTGTAGCTCTAAAGGGGGACATGCAAGGAAAATAAAAAACAGCATTTTTGCTTGTAAGTGATTGGATGATAGAAATCAGCAGAACTTCCCCTCAGATCTACAGCGACTGCACTTCCAAGCACAATATCGAGTATATAGCGCAGGGGTCAGGAGTATGTAAAGTACAATATAGAGTATCCCCCTCCCCAAAGCACCTTGTCCCCATGTTGATGGTGACAAGGGTCTCTTCTCGACAACCCTGGCCATTGGTTGGCGGGGTCTGCAGGCGGGGGCTTATCAGAATCTGGAAGGCTCCTTTAACAAGGGGGCCACAGATCCCTCCCCCCCATGTGAATGGGTAGGGGTACACAGTACCCCTACCCATTCTCCAAAAAAGTGTATAAAAAAAAATAAAAACAGGAGATAAGTAAATCCATCGCCAATCATGCCTCCCGCCGCACCCGGAAAAAAACGTTCCCGCCTTCTGGGACGTCCGACCGCCGAATGCTTCCTCTGCGCTTTCACAGTTCTTATATAGGTAAAGGCGTGGCCACCTGGCAACATCACCTGGTAGCACCGCCCCCTTGTGACATCACTGACCGGTGCATGCTGGGAGTTTAAATGTTTAAAAAATGTTTTATTCAATATTTTTACTTTTGTTTAACATTATTACTTTTTTTTACTATTTCTTTAATAGCAGAGTAGTTCAATGTTACCATGATTTGGGATTTTTTTTTTTTTAAACTTTGCTGGTACAATGAAGATCATTTTACCAGCAATGATCACAGCTCACTAGTAAAGGATCAAAGAACCTATGAATCATATTGATTCACAACAGCTTTGATGACATTGTGATCATGTGATTGCATAGAGATCACATTAACCCCCCCGACTACCAAGATCCACCTTCCGATGTCTCCACCACAGGAAAGGGGGAGCAGTGTCCCCCCCCTCCCCCGTTACAGTACAGGAAAAACTATGTACAGGTATTTTTGTCTGTACATGCTGCCGGCCCCGCAGTAAATGTACTGTGGGGTTCAACAAGTGGATATAGTGCAGGGCTCAGGAGTATGTAATGTACATTATAGAGTATATAGTGCAGGGCTCAGGAGTATGTAATGTACATTATAGAGTATATAGTGCAGGGCTCAGGAGTATGTAATGTACATTATAGATTATACAATGTAAGGGTCAGGACTCACCGGCACAGCCAGCAGACAACAGAGCAAATTAATTGTTCTGTCAGAGATCCTGTTAGAACTGGATATGTGGCAGGATGGGTAACACAGCTCAGGAAAGTGACCAGGGTATTACAGGCTGATATCACCCAGTCCTTGCCCTACTCTGGACCAATCAGTGAGCAGTATGGGTGGAGGAATGTATTTAGTGTTAATGACCCACCTGTGCTGATCTCTGTAGAAGTGTCTTTCTCTAGAATTATCCTTATTATTCCATCTTCCTCCACAGACTGTTGATCATCGCTCACACAAGTCTCTTCTTCTTTCACCTCAACTTTTATATCTATCAGATCTTTGCCCTAAACCAAAAAAATGAGAGTGAATATAATCTGTAAAACATAAGGTCACATCCAAAATCCACACATCATCTCTATGAGTCCATGCTCTAGATACGCCGTCCCACCAACCTTGTAACAGTGAGGGATGGCGTGACCTTCCTGTGTGGAATCCCGGGAATACAGAGGACGGGGACATCTCTCTGGTGGGTTTCTGGTATTAGGTGGCTCCATCATATCCTTGTATCCTTCTGAAAACTCCTCCATCACTCCATACTCCTCATCCTCCTCTTTATACTCTTCTTTAACATCAATATTATCATTCCCGAAGTTTTCACTCTGAATATATGAAAAGACAATGATTGAAACAAATATACTTGTATATAAATCATAACTACCAATAATTGTCAATCATCTACCGGATGATGGTGAGGGATGGTGTGACCTTCCTGTGTGGAATCCCGGGAATACAGAGGACGGTAGGGCTGTTGAAATTAATCGCCGAATCGATGCATCGGCATCCGACCGTCCACGATGCGGCATCGATGCTATAGCTTTAAGGCATCGATTGAGGATGACGTCATCCTCGCGCCGCGTTATGCCCCGCCTCCGCGACCGAAGGGAGCCGAAAGCCGCCGAAGAGCCGCGCCGGCTTTCCTTCATGCTGCCTCTGACTTACATCATCCCCCTGCTGCCCTGCGAGGAGCGACGCTGTATTCATGTTCGCGGGGACATGGAGCACCGGTGGCTGGAGCTGCTGCTGCTAAGAGTGGCGGCGGCCGGCTTGTGGAGCACGGAGCTCCGAGGAGGAGAGTGGAGCCGCGGCATGTCAAGCCAGGTAAGGGGGCCGCATGCAGGACACCTCTGCTCTTCCCCCACCTCTACACAGTGAACATGCAAATAGGGCAATAAATCAAAAATTGTGTGCAGAGCTTTGTGGTGATAATAAATGCACAAAAAAGTCTTACTTATTCAAAGTAATTCCAGTGCTGAGTGTTCTCTGCTGTGCTATTCCTGATTTCTGGTGAATGATTTGAACACAGCAGAGAACACTCAGCACTGGAATTACTTTGAATAAGTAAGACTTTTTTGTGCATTTATTATCACCACAAAGCTCTGCACACAATTTTTTGATTTATTGCCCTATTTGCATGTTCACTGTGTAGAGTTGGGGGAAGAAGGATGGGAATTGGTCTGTGGTGACACTGGGCAGGGGAGCGCTATGGTAATAGTATTATATGGGGACAGGTTAGTGGTGAGGGGGGGCGGGGTATTATTCATCTTGGATAGGACAGTCTGGCACCTCCCTTACCATGTCCAGCAGGTCTGCAGTCTCTGACCATCTCCTGTACTATGTCTGCAGTCTCTGACCATCTCCTGTACCATGTCTGCAGTCTCTGACCATCTCCTGTACCATGTCTGCAGTCTCTGACCATCTCCTGTACCATGTCTGCAGTCTCTGACCATCTCCTGTACCATGTCTGCAGTCTCTGACCATCTCCTGTACCATGTCTGCAGTCTCTGACCATCTCCTGTACCATGTCTGCAGTCTCTGACCATCTCCTGTACCATGTCTGCAGTCTCTGACCATCTCCTGTACCATGTCTGCAGTCTCTGACCATCTCCTGTAGTATGTCTGCAGTCTCTGACCATCTCCTGTATCATGTCTGCAGTCTCTGATCATCTTCTGTAGTCATTTAGGGGCAGTCTGGAGCTCCTCATTAAGTTGTCTGCACTGTTTACACTTTGCTACATGCAAGGAGTGTTAAGAACAGATAAAATTTAAAAAATTTAGTTCTTCTGACTACTTAAATTTTTTGGATGAAAACCGCGCGCAGTAATCGTGATGCATCGTGAATCATGGACCTGATAATCGTAATCGAATCGAATCGTGAGGCCAGTGAAGATGCGCACCCCTAGAGGACGGGGACATCTCTCTTGTGGGTTTCTGGTATTAGGTGGCTCCATCATATCCTTGTATCCTTCTGAAAACTCCTCCATCACTCCATACTCCTCATCCTCCTCTTTATACTCTTCTTTAACAACAATATTATCATTCCCGAAGTTTTCACTCTGAATATATGAAAAGACAATGATTGAAACAAATATACTTGTATATAAATCATAACTACCAATAATTGTCAATCATCTACCGGATGATGGTGAGGGATGGTGTGACCTTCTTGTGTGGAATCCCGGGAATACAGAGGACGGGGACATCTCTCTGGTGGGTTTCTGTAGCTGGATGACTCCACCATGGTGTCCTGGTACAGATCTTTGTGTTCTTTTAGAGACTCTGACTCCTCCATCACCCGATCCTCATCATCCTCCTCTTTTATCTCTTTTTTAACATCAACTTTAGAATCTCTCAGGTTTCCACTCTGAAAATATAACAAAAATGACATCAATGGTAACAATGCAGATAATGTACAGATCCTAATGATACTATCAGTGATTGTTCCTCATCTACCTGATGATGGTGAGGGATGGTGTGACCTTCCTGTGTGGAATCCCGGGAATACAGAGGATGGGGACATCTCTCTGGTGGGTTCCAATTACTGGATCCATCTGTAGGAAACACACACACTGACTGAATACATTGTTTCTATGTGTTTATCAGATGATGGGGGATCTAGGTGGACCCTCCGTACTGCTCTCTCCTTTACAATAAAGTCTCCTCTTACCCGGTGATGTGAGGGACGGCTGATTGTCCATCATGGCGTCCTTGTAGAGATCCTTGTGTCCTTCTAAATACTCCCACTCCTCCATGGAGAAATAGACAGTGACATCCTGACACCTTATAGGAACCTGACACACACAATGATACAGTCACCATCCAGACACATCCCTTGTCTGTTACTGGATAATGTCCCAGAATTCCCAGCACCGCTCACCTCTCCTCCATGATCTCTCTGGTGACTTCTAGAATCTTCTTTCTATTTCTCTATTCTATCAGGGAGGGAGGTGGAGGCAATGTGATGGTCATATGATCTCCAGACTTCACAAGAGGAAATCTCTAGATTAGAAAACAGATAGTAAAACCAAATAATATTCCCAGAATCCTCCTCACCTAACCTTTCAATTATCCAATTCATTAAAGCCCCACATCAAGCTGAGGTATAATTTACCCACACAGGACCCCCACACTATGCAGGTTAAAAGCTTGTTGCAGGCATTGTGACACCTTTACATGCAACACAGGACCTATAATCCCACTTTACAAGTAAGGATGTCAAGGGTCCGCCCACATCCTAAGAGCATCAGAAAAAAAAGCCACATGGAGGGACATTGGGAGGAGGAGCTGTGAGGTCAGTGTGATGTCATAGGATTCTCTGACTCTGGTTGGAGGGACATTGGGAGGAGGAGCTGTGAGGTCAGTGTGATGTCATAGGATTCTCTCACTCTGGATATAGGGACATTGGGAGGAGGAGCTGTGAGGTCAGTGTGATGTCATAGGATTCTCTGACTCTGGTTGGAGGACATTGGGAGGAGGAGCTGTGAGATCAGTGTGATGTCATAGGATTCTCTGATTGGTTGGAGGACATTGGGAGGGCCTCTGTGAGATTTCTGTACAAAGAATAATTTCTCCTGGGTGCGTCCCGCCTCTCCTAAACAGAAAGATGAACTTTGTCTTTGGGCCTTGCCAGGACACATCATATTCCTGTGATCTCCGTGTACACCGGAGACTTTACTGATCACATTTAGGATGACAATCTGAGACTGGGATCATTATGAAGACATTCGTTTTCAGGACATTTACTACAAATTACATTTTTCCCTCTTTCTTCCTATTTGAATCGTATAAAATAAAGACATACATATTCCAATCCCCCTAAATAACCCTTCATCCCCCACCACTAATAAAAGTGGTATAGTCAGTTAGTATAGACTGATGAGGTGAGAAGGTGATTGGTGGGTAAGGATGAGCTCCGGCGTGTTCGCAAACAGCACATGCAGAGCCCACCAGGAAGTCGGCACTGGGGAGCGCTAATCACAAGCAGTGAGACATTTCCTGATCTCTGCAGCCGCACATCGGGACAATGTCTCACCGCTTGTGATTAGCTCTCCCCAGTGCCGACATCCTGGCGGGCTCTGCACGTGCTGTTTGTGAACACGCCTGAGCTCATCCTTATTGGTGGGAAAGGTGACACATCTCCAAAATGAAGAGAATGTTCTGGCCCCATAAGGTGGGAAATGTTCTGCCTTTGAAAGGGTTAATCTACATTTCCACACTATATATGTGTGTATCATCATCTGCTGGAGATAAAAGACATCACAGTGACTATGGAGGAAGAGGACGGACATGACGGGGGGTTACTGGGTGTAAATAGAAAATAAGATCTTATTACCTCCTCTACTGCCTCTTCCAACAATGTCTTCTCTCTACTTCCTCCCGACTCACCTCTCACCTGGAACTTCCTGTCTGTACCTGACATCACTTCCTCTCTGTCTTCCATAGAGACTTCCTGTCTGGGTAGAAGTGAGATCACCACCTTGTGGTGCTCAGAGGAACTGCAACCCAGAGAAATGTCTCATAGTGTGAACACGGCCTTGTGCTGTGTGTGCATGTACTGTGTATCCTTATAGATGGGTCATCTCCACTCCCACCAAGGAGGATAGAAATATATGACTGCCTAGTCCAGACAAACATGATACAGGGGATGGTTAGAGGCTGCAGACATGATACAGGAGATGGTCAGAGACTGCAGACATGATACAGGAGATGGTCAGAGACTTCAGACATGATACAAGAGATGATCAGAGACTGCAGACATGATACAGGAGATGATCAGAGACTGCAGACATGATACAGGAGATGGTTAGAGACTGCAGACATGATACAGGAGATGACCAGGGACTGCAGACGTGATACAAGAGATGATTAGAGACTGCAGACATGATAAAGGAGATGCTTAGAGACTGCAGACATGATACAAGAGATTATCAGAGACTGTAGACATGATACAAGAGATGATCAGAGACTGCAGACATACTAGACAAGACAGTCAGCAGGTAAACACGATAACTTTTTTATTTTAAAGAAAAAATAATACCCTTTAATGTCACTAACAAATCATTGAGTCTTTTGGCAGCCACTTGGATAGTAAACAGGTCAACATCAGTGCAAAAAGAAAAAAAAAAAAAAGACATTCAATCAGCAAGAAATATACTGCTTGCAGATCAGTGGATGTTTCCAGAGGGGAGAGATGATAGGAAAATCTTAGGAAGAAATTAGACAGAAAAAGAGTGTGCACTGTGCAGCCCCCAATGTGAATCAGTGCTCAATGGGTTAACTCAAGACCAAAATTAAGTCAATCCATCAGTGGCAGTGATAAAAAAAAACAAAGTTTGACAAAAAAAACATGAAGGGAACTCACTGGACTAAATGAACAGTACATGTTTAGATGTAATAGGAATGATTAAAAAGATCCTACGATATCACAGGAGTTTTTTTTGCATGTCACTTTTTCCAGTTGGTGTTCAGCCGCACTGGGTTCAGTTTACATCAATTCAGTTGTCTATTCATCTCTCATCATTGCATGATCTGCAGTTTAGCACTGGTGAAACTTCTTTTTTTCAGCCCCCAATGTTTTAGGCACACGGTACACACATACACACTGGATAGGCGTAGCAGAGGTGGGGGATATGCCAATTCTATACACTCACCCCGCACATATATCAAACATGACAGGCTGATCTCTCACCTACAGAGCACTCCTACCATCCCCCCTCCTCGCAGCTCATTGAAGCCAACTCTATGCCTTATCCCATGGATGTGATGACGGCTACAGTGATCTGTGTCTCACTGCTCCGTGCGGCTCTGCACCTGCCCATCTGGGAGATGACCGGTGTCACTGTCCACAGGTGCATATCCCGAAGAGGGGGAGAGCGTGGGTGGGGGCAGCATGCTAAGGCTAAATCATCCAATGATGGGAAACGGCACCAGGCGCAGCCAGCCGATCGTTGGCTTGTCATCCCCAAGCAAAGACACTGCTGTGCGGGGGGAGGAGCCAGAATGACGTCATGCACAATCGATTACACTGGGTACCGCATCGATGCCGAATCGGGAAGGGCAGAATCGTGATGCATTGATGCGCCGATTATTTTCAACACCCCTAGCCTCCACTGGCTTGCCTTTTTCCCATAATGCATCCTGGTGCCATCTCTTCCCCAGATAAGTTATACACACCCAGCTATCCACATGATGTAAAAGAAAATGTGATTTATCAGACCAGGCCACCGTCTTGCTCTGTGCTCCAGTTCTGAGGCTCATGTGCCCATTGTAAGCTCTCTTGGCTGTGGATACGGGTCAGCATGGACAGCCTGACTGGTCTGCGGCTGCACAGCCCCATACACAACAAACTACGATGAACATTTTTTTTTTTTGCTTTCAACACATCAACTTCAAGGACAACATGTTCACTTGCTCCCTAATATATCCCACTCATTTCCAGATACCATTGTAATGAGATAATCAATGTTATTTACTTCAACTCACAGTGGTCAGAATGACATGGCTGACAATACATACACACACAGCACAAGGCTGTATTCACACTATGAGATGGTTCTCAGGGCTGCAGTTCCTCTGAGCTCCACAAAGTGGTGATCTCACTTCTACCAAGACAGGAAGTCTCTATGGAAGACAAACAGGAAGTGATGTCAGGTATAAATAGGAACTTATGGGTGACAGGTGAGTTAATAGAGAGGAGATGTTACTGGAAGTGGCAGCAGAGGAGGTAATAAGATCTTATTTTCTATTTACACCCAGTAACCCCCCGTCATGTCCGTCCTCTTCCTCCATAGTCACTGTGATGTCTTTTATCTCCAGCAGATGATGATACACACATATATAGTGTGGAAATAATGGAAAAAATTACTGTAAGTGCAAAGACAATGTGACTGTGAACATAAAAATAGGCAATGAATAATCCTATTCGTCCATAAGGTCATAGAAGGTTAAAAGCTCTGGGATTGATGGCAGCAGCTGTCCTCAGAGAAAGCCAGCTTCGTAAAGAGAGAGGTGGGACCACAGGAAGCGCCACCTAAGTGTAGTATTAAAGCACAATTTTAATGGCAAGGTAAAACAGTAACACTCACAAGATTAAAATAAAAAGCAGGCTCATCTGTGTGTATAGATGGTATCTCTCCTGGCATCTAGAAAACAAGCGCCCACGCCTTATGGAGATGGCAGGGGATGCTCTGTAAGTCCTGCGGCCACCAGGAAGTTGGCCGGAACCAGTGTGGAACACAAGGAAGTGAAGAAGCATCCGAGAGAGAAGCCATGCTGGATAGGCAAAATGGGCAGGCTATGCGCTCTTATCATCAGCTCCATCTACCTGGTATACCATCTATACCCACAGATGAGCCTGCTTTTTATTTCAATCTTGTGAGTGTTACTGTTTTACCTTGCCATTAAAATTATGCTTTAATACTACACTCAGGTGGCGCTTCCTGTGTTCCCCCCTCTCTCTTTATATAGTGTGGAAACCTAGATTAACCCCTTCAGGGTCAGAGCATTCTCTTTATTTTGGTGACAAATTCTAGGAATATGATCTTCTAACCAAACAGCACTGACAATAAATAGACCAAGATGATGACCATCCTGACCATACATGGCCTACAAAGGGCAATTATTACACTACACAGGCAGCAAATGGGCGATCATTACAATATGCAGCCAACACAATGATGGAGTGCAGGGGTCAGGAGTATGGAGCATAGAGACCCTT
Organism: Aquarana catesbeiana; assembly: GCF_042186555.1. Lineage (NCBI taxonomy): Eukaryota > Metazoa > Chordata > Amphibia > Anura > Ranidae > Aquarana > Aquarana catesbeiana. Next base: position 578,599 of record NW_027362655.1, on the reverse strand, counting down.
ACATTGCTGGTCAGGAGGAAGAAAACATTCCCCAGCCTTCCATGAAGAATATGTTCTATCATTGGTGTCAGAGGGAAGAATATACTGAGGGTTCTGAGGGAAGTAGAGGAGTTGTGATGGTTTAGTAAAGCTGAAGGACTTTAGGGGCCTCTGAAGGGGTAATGTAGCTGAAGGACCCTTGAGGGGGTAGTCAGGCTGCAGGGCTCTGAGGGAATAAGGGGCTGGAGGACTCAGCAAACTCTGATGGACAGAGGGGGGTCTCTGGGTCTGTGATGATCCTCCCACCCCACCTGTACTTTTTTTTTTCAGACCTTACAGAACTGACAATCTTAACCATCTTATTGTCTTGCTAGTAATGTGATTTATTCTGGAATATCAAGTAAGATGAAGAAGGGCATTCCTTCACTCATTGGTGAGAACTTGTTTTTGGAGGAGTTCTGTTTCAGATGCAAACCAGCTCAGAAAGGAAACAAACCCAACATAGAAAAGGGAATATCTCATCCAGCAGGCCAAGAGGGTTCCGGGACCTTCAAGATATAGCATATGCTAAACAGTCCAGACTAAACTTGTTCCCATGGGGTCAGTAGTTCTTAAATGTACAGCAACCCTTCTATTACCCCCCTCACATCCACATCCTATTATTGTGTGACCAACACCATCCAAATAATTCTTACTTTCATTTATCAAAGTTATCCGTCTACAAGGAGACCTGTATAGATCAAATCAGAAATAAATATATACGCTGCGCTTTCAAATATACTCTTCAGATTATATATATATGTGATAACCAAAGTGCAAATATGCGTGTGAATCTCACACCGTGATACATCCAGTAACGAGTGACTGTAAAAAGTGACAATAGTGCAACAAATAGTTATGAATACTTAAAAATGAACATATAAGTGAGAATAAATAATCACACTAGTACGACGTGCTATAACGTGCATATAACGTGATTGGTTGTATCAAAATTACTGTTCATAAAATCATATAGTGTTCATAAAATCATATAGTGGACACAATCCACTAAAACATATAGATGAATAAAAAGTGCTTCTATGTGCATATGTGTCATCTAATTATTTCAATTCGAAAGTGCTTCTAAAGTCCATGCGATTTGGAAACTGCTGTGTAGATAATCCAAAGCAAGCCACAATGATCACACTCAGGTGCTCCCCCTAGGTATTAAATGCTCACCTCTGAGCACGTGACTTTGCACTTAAGCTTATTCAATACACGCATGAGAACCACCTCTGGGGCTCTGCAGTTTTAACCAGCCTCCTGGACCCGTCAGCACTATACCTCGGTTGAGTAAAAAAGGACTGGATGGTGTAATAACGTTTTAACAGTTTATTAACCACATAAAATTCCCCTATGGGGTACTCACATAGTATAGGCGCGTCAGTGCACCACTCTACATCAGGCAAACAGCATGCGATTCACACGCATATTTGCACTTTGGTTATCACATATATATAATGTGAAGAGTATATTTGAAAGTGCAGCATATATACTGTATTTATTGGCGTATAACACTCACTTTTTCACCATTAAAATTCGGGTGCAAATAGCGTGTGCGTGTTATACACCAATACTTCAATTTTAGCTGCCTCGGAGGGGGGGGGGGGGCGGGACGAGCGCCGTCAGATTACATACAGTGAGAATCTCCTGTTTACTTGGCGGCCTCTGGAATAGGAAGTTCCGTCTCCTGGGCCGCCATTGGACCAGTGTTCTGTCTATCATAGGAGATTCTCACTGTATGTAATCTGTCGGCGCTTGTCCCGCCCCCCTTCCTGTCCCCTCTAGGCTGCAGATGGGCATCGATCAGGCTGCACTGATAGCAATGGTGAGGCTGCTGCATTAATGGCAATGGTGAGACTGCATTGATGTGGACCGATGAAGCTGCATTGATGGCACCTGTGAGGCTGCAGATGGGCATTGATGGCAATGGTGAGACTGCAGATGGGCACTGACCCTTATTTTGCTACAAAGTTCCTTATTTAAAAAAAATGTTTTTTTCCTGAAACTTCCCTCTTAAAATGAATGTGCGTTTTATACGCCGATAAATACGATATTTATTTCTGCTTTTATCTGCATGTTTTTATGAGACGTGTTTAACGCTTGCAGCTGTTTCACGGTGCTATTTGGCAATTTATAATCAGAGGAGGCTCACAGGATCTTTTATATATATATACTGTATAGATCAAATGACGGCACCAATGAAGATGGAGGACTGGAGTCACATGACTGAGAAGATAATAAGCCTCATTCTGGAGATCATCTACCTGCTGACCGGAGAGGTGAGGAGGATTCTGGGAAGTCATATGACATCACACTTATCCCTATTAATAAAACACAGACCTGACCGGTGAGGTGAGGAGGATTCTGGGAGATCACATGACATCACTCTTATCTCTATTAATAAAACACAGACCTGACCGGAGAGGTGAGGACGATTCTGGGATTCTAACATGATATTCCTATTGGTTTCTCAATATAGAGATTTCCTCTTGTGAAGTCAGGTGATCATATGACCATCACAGTGCCTCCATGTGACTCCCTAAAACCTGAGAGACACAACATGCAGAAGATTCTAGAAGTCACCAAGAAGATGATGGAGCTGCTGACAGGAGAGGTGAGCGGTGCTGGGAATTCTGGGACATTATCCAGTAACAGACAAGGGATGTGTCTGGATAGTGACTGTATCATTGTGTGTGTCAGGTTCCTATAAGGTGTCAGGATGTCACTGTCTATTTCTCCATGGAGGAGTGGGAGTATTTAGAAGGACACAAGGATCTCTACTAGGGATGAGCCGAACACCCTCCGGTTCGGTTTGCAGCAGAACATGTGAACAGGCAAAAAATTTGTCAGAACACACGAACACCGTTAAAGTCTATGGGACACGAACATGAATAATCAAAAGTGCTAATTTTAAAGGCTTATATGCAAGTTATTGCCATAAAAAGTGTTTGGAGAACCGGGTCCTGCCCCAGGGGACATGGCTCAATGCAAATTTTTTTTTAAAAACTGAAGTTTTTTCGGGAGCAGTGATTTTTTTAATGCTTAAAGTGAAACAATAAAAATGAAATATTCCTTTAAATTTCGTACCTGGGGGGTGTCTATAGTATGCCTGTAAAGTGGTGCAGTTTTCCCGTGTTTAGAACAGTACCACAGCAAAATGACATTTCTAAGGGAAAAAAAAGTCATTTAAAACTTATCGCGGCTGTAATGAATTGTCGGGTCTCGGCAATATAGATAAAATTAATTGAAAAAAAGAGCATGGGTCCCCCCCCCCAGTCCATTACCAGGCCCTTTGGGTCTGGCTTGACTAATAAGGGGAACCCCGAACCAAAATTTAAAAAAAATTGTGTGGGGGGGTTCCTCCTAAAATTCATACCAGGCCCTTCAGGTCTGCAATAGAAACTAAAGGGAACCCTGCGCCAAATCTAAAAAAAAATTGGCGAAGGGGTCCCCCCCCAAAATCCATACCAGACCCTTATCTAAGCACGCAACCTGGCAGGCCGCAGGAAAAAGGGGGTATGAGAGAGCGCCCCCCCCACCCTCCTGAACCGTAGCAGGCCACATGACCTCAACATGGGGAGGGTGCTTTGGGGTCTGACCCCAAAGCACCTTGACCCATGTTGATGGGCACAAGGGCCTCATCCCCACAACCCTTGCCCGGTGGTTGTGGGGGTATGCGGGCGGGGGGCTTATTGGAGTCTGGAAGCCCCCTTTAACAAGGGGACCTCCAGATCCCGGTTTGTACCCCTACCATTTCACAAAAAAAGTGTTTAAAAATGGTAAAAAAGACGAGACGGCTTGGGGCAAGTCCTTTATTAAAAAAATAAAAATGTCCCTCAATGTAAGTTCACGCCGCCCGACGGACCGAAAAAAAAAAAAAAAGCCGCAACCGATCCGTCTCCATGGGAGGCTCCTGCCGAGTGACGCATCTTTGCTGTGACAGTTCTCATATAACTGAGGGCGGGGCCACCTGGTGATGGAAACGGGTGACCCCACCCCCTCTGACGCCACGGGGGCTTCCCCATGGCGGGGGGCGGGAACTGTCAGAGAATACGCGTCAGTCAGCGGGAGCCTCCCATGGAGGTGGATTGGTTGCGGCTTTTTTTTTTTCTTTTTCGGTCTGTCGGGTGGCGTGAACTTACATCGAGGGACATTTTTATTTTTTTATTTTTTAATAAAGGACTTGTCCCAAGGCGTCTCTTGTCTTTTTTACCATTTTTGCCACTTTTTTTGTGAAATGATAGGGGTACAGTGTGCCCTATTACCAATTCACACGGAGGGGAGGCCGGGATCTGGGGGTCCCCTTGTTAAAGGGGGCTTCCAGATTCTGATAAGCCCCCCGCCTGCATACCCCTGTTCAGGAGGGGGGCGCTCTCTTGTCCCCCCCTCTTTTCCTGTGGCTTGCCAGGTTGCGTGCTCAGATAAGGGTCTGGTATGGATTTTGGGGGGACCCCTACGTCATTTTTTTTTAATTTGGCGCAGGGTTCCACTTTATTTCCATTCCAGACCTGAAGGGCCTGGTATGGATTTTAGGAGGACCGCAATTTTTTTTTTTTTTGGTTGGGGTTCCCCTTATTATTCATACCAGATCCAAACTGACTGGGGGGGACCCATGCTCTTTTTTTTTTTTTTTCTTCAATGAGTTTTATCTATATTGCCGGGACCCGACAATTCATTACAGCCGCGAGCAGTTTTAAATGACTTTTTTTCCTTTATAAATGTAATTTTGGCAGGGAATGTTCTAAACATGGGAAAAATGCGCCACTTTGCAGGCATACTATAGACATCCCCAGGCATGTAATTTAAAGTAATATTTAATTTTTATTGTTTCACTTTAAGCATGAAAAAAATCACTGCTCCCGAAAAAAACGTCCATTTTTAAAAAAAGAATTTGCATGCATTGATACATGTCCCCTGGGGCAGGACCCGGGTCCCCAAACACTTTTTATGACAATAACTTGCATATAAGCCTTTAATATTTAGCTCTTTTGATTTTTCATGTTCAAGTCCTATAGACTTTAATAGTGTTTAACGGAAATTACCTTCGACTCTAACATCGGGCTCATCCCTAATCTCTACAAGGACGCCATGATGGACAATCAGCCGCCCCTCACATCACCGGGTAAGAGGAGAATTTATTGTAAAGGAGAGAGCAGTACGGAGGGTCCACCTAGATCTCCCATCATCTGATAAACACATAGAAACAATGTATTCAGTCAGTGTGTGTGTTTCCTACAGATGGATTCAGTAATTGGAACCCACCAGAGAGATGTCCCCATTCTCTGTATTCTCAGGATTCCACACAGGAAGGTCACACCATCCCTCACCATCATCAGGCAGATGAGGACCAAACACTGATCGTTAAGATTTATACACAAGTGCAGGGTCGGACTGACCATTCAGGCACTTGGCGCTGACCGAGGGCCTGAGGTCAGGGGGGCCCCATGAGCGGCTCAGTCTGCCCCTGGATGTGCCCACAAATTATCATGCAGGATAGGGGAAGTTTATGCATCACGGAGGCAGTGAGCTATGTCATTCCTGCCTGCAGTTGATAAGGCTATGAGAGGACTTGCTGGCCGGGATCACAGAGCGATAATGGAGCAATGGGGATGATAGCAGGCGCTCCGGCCATCTCTCCTCCTGGGGAATTCAGCAGAGGGGGCGGGGCCACAGTATACATCCATGCCGCGGGGGGAAAGCCAGTGAGAGAGCTGGAGGCTGCAGAGTGAAGACAGAGTGGAGTCATGTCGAAGATGATAGCCACCTGACCTGCCTTGTGTGCAGCAGCAGGTCAGTGTGTAATCACAGCAGTTTAGTGTGTCTATGATCACCAGCCAGGCTGACTGAGAGTTCCTTCTTGCCCAGTGCCCATCTACCAGGTGCTATTCCGTGGTACACTGATATCTGTATACTGAGAGCCACTCAGTGTACAGATATCAGTGCTGTATATAAGGAATAGCTCTCAGTATACAGATATCAGTGTTAGGGAAAAGCACTCAGTGTATAGATGTCAAATATATATAGGGAATAGCACTTAGTGATATTCCCTGTGTGTTACACTGGCATCTATGCACTCACTGAGTGCTTTTTCCTAACACTGATATCTGTATACTGAGAGCCATTCCTTATATACACACCACTGATATCTGTACACTTCGGCAGAAAGAACAATCAGCGGGAAGAATGTTCCTTACATTGGTGATCAGTGAGAAGAATGTCCCTTACATTGGTGATCAGTGAGAAGAATGTTCCTTACATTGGTGATCAGTGAGAAGAATGTTCCTTACATTGGTGATCAGTGAGAAGAATGTTCCTTACATTGGTGATCAGTGAGAAGAATGTTCCTTACATTGGTGATCAGTGGGAAGAATGTCCCTTACATTGGTGATCAGTGGGAAGAATGTCCCTTACATTGGTGATCAGTGAGAAGAATGTCCCTTACATTGGTGATCAGTGAGAAGAATGCTCCTTACATTGGTGATCAGTGAGAAGAATGCTCCTTACATTGGTGATCAGTGAGAAGAATGTTCCTTACATTGGTGATCAGTGAGAAGAATGCTCCTTACATTGGTGATCAGTGGGAAGAATGTTCCTTACATTGGTGATCAGTGAGAAGAATGTTCCTTACATTGGTGATCAGTGAGAAGAATGTTCCTTACATTGGTGATCAGTGAGAAGAATGTTCCTTACATTGGTGATCAGAGGGAAGAATGTTCCTTACATTGGTGATCAGTGAGAAGAATGTTCCTTACATTGGTGATCAGTGGGAAGAATGTTCCTTACATTGGTGATCAGTGAGAAGAATGCCCCTTACATTGGTGGTCAGTGGGAAGAATGTCCCTTACATTGGTGATCAGTGAGAAGAATGTTCCTTACATTGGTGATCAGTGAGAAGAATGTTCCTTACATTGGTGATCAGTGAGAAGAATGTTCCTTACATTGGTGATCAGTGAGAAGAATGCCCCTTACATTGGTGGTCAGTGGGAAGGAGGAGGAGGACACACCCAAGGAGCTCTCTGGGAGAACAAGCCTATTTTCAAACCTGGGCCTTGCCTGCTAGCTTGGCCCAGGAATAATGCCTGATCCTGGGGGAGGCCCTGGGAGGGATCCCCCTGATGACACAGGGCCTAGTGAGGAGGAGGTGGAGGATCTGACTAGGTCCAGACCCTGGTGTGGATGTGACTATCTTCAGTCAAAAGATTATCGACCGTTTTAGGGCGATTGGAAGCGCTGAAGAGAAACCTAAAGTTTTGAAGGCTGAACATAAAAACTTCAGAGCCAAATACTTCCAGACCTGGAGTAAAAATCGCACAGCCATGAAGCCTGAGTTACAGGAATTGGAGGAAAAAGTAAAGCAGCAAACTTTATTGTTGGAGAAGTTGAAAGCCAGAAGTGGAGCATTTAAAGAAAAGTTTGACAATGAGAGGAGATTTGCCAGCCAGACATCAGCAAGTTCCATGGATCAGTAGCCTCAGGTAATAGATGACCTGGGTCCATCTGCCTCTGCACCTCTCCACCCATGTAAGGCCTTGGAATCACCAGCGGCAACCAGCCAAGGGGGTTGAGAGCATGGCACCCTGACCTTCATCCAGCAGATGGAGTCACCCCCGAGAGCAGACAAGTTTGCCATTTCTGTCCCTGAGGATAAGCAGAAAAATAAACCAGGGAATGAAGATGGAACTGCACCAAACACCCTGGACATGGATGTTTCGGCTCCTGCATTTGCTGAGACCTGTAGTTCCTCTACCAAGTTTGCTGCATGTGTTTCACACGGTATGGCTGACACCAGCAAAGAGATTGCCTCACCTGTGCCTCCCTGTGTTGCAGCAGAGCTGATTGATGCTGATGGGGGAGGGGATCAGCATATTGCACCATGTGCAGTGGAAGCCATGGAGGTTGTACCTGTTGCAGTATCGGACCAGTCTGCTATCGCTTCTCGGCCTTTTGGCTAAGATCAAGTGTAGTATTTGTTCTTATCAGTTTCCAGAGGAGGCGCTGTGTCACTCTCGTTGGGGAGGGCCAGCAATTCCAATGGTGTTATAGTGCCTGGAAGGGCGATACTCAGCAGGGACTATGCTGAGTTGCCCGACAGACTGGGGACCGCCAATGGTTGAGCATGAGCCGTCTGGAAGGGTGCTCCTGGTGAGGATGGGTGCTGCATCTTGGTCTGGCCGGGGGGTCGGGTAGCTCTAGCTACGGATAGTTATTTGGGTAAGAGAACACTTACTCCCCTTTTGCTGGAGGGGGGGAGTGGTTAGTATCTACCCGAATGTGAAATTGGAAGGGGTGATGGCAGCGACGGTGGATCTTAGGGGCAAGGGCTCTCACCAAGCTCCCTGAACCTCATGCCTTTTCTGTCTGCGGTGGGGGCTGCTGTGGTCTAGGCAGTGGGCCAGGGTTGGTCTTGAAAGCCTATGGAGTATGTGGCCCTGGAGTGGCAGTCCAGGGGTGCCAAATAATCACTGTGAGTGGCAGTCACTTTGATTTGAGGCACCACGGTCACTGCACCATAGAACACGCTTTTTTAGCACCTGCCTCTTGGGCCAGGCCTTTTGGCTGGGACCAGAGGAATTTTTTATTCTTGGCTGGAGGGCCTGGTGATTGTTTTACACAATGGCCACCTTTTTCACTTTCCTCTTCACTATCCCTTCCCCACTTTCTTTTTATTTATTTTATTTCTTTGATGCCTATGTTTGTCACGTTTTGTCCTTTTGTGTTTGTACACGGTTGTCTCACTGTGTGATGAGTAAGGATGCGGGTCCTCGGGCCAGCCCTGAAAGTCTTGGGAAGGGGTAGACATGGCCTTTTGGCTTAGTTCGCCCTCTCTCATGGGGTCTCCCTTCGGGGGAGCCCCACCTAGTACTTGGGTGGGTCCTGTCTCGGCATTCCCTCCAGAGAACGGGGTCTGTCTGGTTTTGGCCAGATAGATCATTGTAAAGTACCTTTGTCCCCGTCTGGAACCTAACGCCCCGGGGGATCAGAGAATTGGCACGTCTGTGTACCCGTTGCACTTTTCTGTGACCACTCTTTATGTGTGTGCACATTTTTTTGGAACTGGGTGAAGTTTTTTGGGTGTGTTATGCATGCCATAGGCTTTCAATAAAAAAAAAAAAATCAGACCAGTCTGCTGAAAGTCCTGTCCTGATGGAAGAGAACAGGCCAGCTAAAGATTCCACCAGCACAGCAGTGGGAAGTGACACTGTTGGGAAGACTGCAAGAACTATGAATATACCAGCAAGTATTAAGAATGACAATAATGATAAAACAATGAATTTGGTGGTGAAGGGGTTAATACTGCTGGGAAAAATAAAAATTACATTTTTCTCCCTGCTCAGCAGAGGAAAGACTCATCGATTGTGCAGACCAAATCTGTACAATCAATATCTGCTAGAAATGTGTCAGATGGTTCAAAACACACACATGTTTTTTCTGCAGGGAGGAATGTGGGGAGTTACGCGTCAGTTTTGGGGAGTCACACCAAGGAGGGTGGAGGGAATTTTGTAAATACTAGTGGTCATAATTTGGGGAGGTTTGGTGGTGGGATGGTTGGTGGGTACAGGAGGAGGAATGTGGTTCAGTTGAAGTGGGAGGGGGAGGGGACCCCACCAGTAAGGGGGAGGGTGGCTGAGTTGGTTTTGGAAATGGGGTTTAAAGCCTTGGATATATTTGCTTTGATTTGCCCAGTGGGGAGTTATGAATTTGATTTATCCTTTGTAAAGCCTGAGGGTTCGGATTTATTTTGGGAGCGATATAGGAGGTGCAGGGGCCTTCCGCAGTGGAGTGGTTTGGTGCCAAAGGTGATTTCAAGGCAGCCTCTGATAAAATCGGTGACTATATTGGTGCGTAACGAATCCATACCAGAGGCTGATTTGATAGTATGGCTACGCTGATATGGTGAGGTCCTCGCTCCACTGCGGAAGGTCCTTGATGAGCATGGGATATGGACAGGGGCCTGGACAGTGTCACTAAAATTGGGGGTGCTGGGGAATGTAGTTTAACACCTTCCCTGTTCAGCTTTTTTGGGGAGGGATAGGCTGACCATTTTTTTACCAGGGTCAGCCTAAAGTTTGTAATAAATGTGGTGACAAAAGCCATTTTGCATCTACCTGTACCCGTAAGAAATGCTCACTATGACAGGATCTGGACCATTTGGGTAAGGATTGTACCGAAATTCAGTGTAATTTGTGCCAAAAGCTCGGTCATCCTTATAGCCAGTGCCCGGAGGCATTACATAACTTGCCAGGATTGGAGGCTGAGTTGCAGAGGCTTGATAAGGAGGATGAGGCCACTAAAACTGTTGTTGCCCCTCCCTGTTGTTTCAGATTTTTCCCCTAGTAATGTGGTCCCCAAGTCTGTCCCTCCTGTGTCTGTTACATCTGTTGTTTCAGATTCTGTTTCCCCTAGTGATGTGGTCCCTGAGTGTGTCCCTCCTGTGGTAGTCCCTAATCCTTCTGTACGTAGATCCTCCAGACTAGCAGAAGCTGCTGGGGGGGCAGGTTTGGTGGATCTTCCCACTCAGCCCCCAGTCCCTGTCCCTCAGCAGCGCAAACGTGGTCAGGGGAATGTGGGGGTGCTGGATGGGGGTGGGGCTGATGGAAGGGTGTCCATATCCCATGTCTCACCCTCTGTTGAGGAGGATTCGGATGATGAGGGGTGGGAGAAGTTTAGGAGGAAGAAAAAGAGGAAGAGGAAGGTAAGTAAAGTGATCATTTCTTCCTCAGAGTCGGACCCAGGAGGGGTTCCTCTTGGCAACACCTTTTCAGTTTTGTCAGGTGATGAGATGTCTGATATATCTTTCTCTTTATCATCCATGGATGAGGGGAAGTCATGTAGTCTGAAGAGAGCTGTTTCTGGTGATGAGAGTGTGGTAAAGACCTTTTGGTCTCTTGCGGCTGAGCCCTGCAGCGGAGTTGCGGTCCTTTTTAAAAAACGATATGGTACCGTGCCAGCGGTTAATTGAGGTAGAAATGGGGAGATGCATGGTCTTGGACGTCTCTGTGAGGGGGCAGGACCTGCGCCTAATTAATATCTATGGACCGCAGTCAAAATGGGGCAGGAAATGCCTCCTCACAGAGATCAAGCCCTTCCTTTTTACATCCGAAAGAGAACAAATCAGCGCAAGTATGTATATGAGACACAGCAGCTGAACACCAGGGTCAAAAATCAAATCCCTAAAAGACAAATAAAAACAGATGGTGCAGCGCTCAAAAAACAATGAGAGTCCATGAAGAATTCAATCAGTCCAAACAGTCATGTGTGATGTGACTTCATGCTGACATCTCAGTGACTTTCAGTGATCCCTCCACCAATATGCAGGATGGCCTCTCACTTTATGGCTGGGACCCTTTAATTATAGAGGGTCAGAAGTGCCTTCCCTTACGGGTCATGTAAGAATGGTGCACAGCAGATCCAGATCAGTCAGACGGCAGGGTAATGGACAAGCATATGGAAATGCTCTCCCAGCGTATACAGATTATATGGAATAAAAAGCATAAAACATAGTGCTCTCCATATAGTACAATTTATTGAGTAAAATAATTAATATCGCACTTACAAACAGGGCACTTGTATGGGAAACCGAGATGGCTCCCTTTTTAGCAGAGGTTTATAACAGCTGTCTAGAAGAGGTTTCGCTCCCTCCCTCCATGAGGCAATCCATTGTGATTCTTCTGTCAAAAGGTAAAGACCCCTCAATGATTGAGAACTGGCGCCCCATCAGTCTTATCAATGTTGATAGAAAGATCTTGGCGAAGATTCTTTTTCAGCGCTTGTCGTCAGTGGCCGGCGATTTGTTGTCCAGTCATCAGCACTGTTCGGTCCAAGGTAGAAGTACCTTTCCAGCGATTTTAGCTGTCCGGGAGGCTTTGGAACGATGCAGTGCTGCTGGATGGAGAAAGTACTTGCTGGCATTGGATCAGGCGAAGGCTTTTGATAGTCAATCACGAGTACCTGTATTTGCTACTTGGTAGATACGGCCTGCAGGGGAGGTTTATATATTGGCTGAAGACATCATATAGAGAGGCTGAGAGCTTCCCACTGGTTAATGGTTGGGTTGGACGGCCTTTTGAGGTTGGCTCTGGTGTGTGCCAGGGATGTTCTCTTAGCCCCCTGTTATATGTATTCGCAATCGACCCCTTCAAAAGAAGACTAGAGAGTGGATCTTTGTGCGGGGTGCCTTTGGGCATTGCTGGTGTGCCGCCTTTGAAGGTTATGGCCTATGCTGATGATGTGCCTGTTATTGACTCTGGGACGGAGGAGGCACAGGAGGTGGTCTCTTTGCTAGAGCAGTACACGGAGGCTTCTGGTTCTAAAGTCAACCATGAAAAGAGTGAAGTTTTCTGGATGGGTGAGGAGGGTGAAAACTTTGAACTTCTGAATGCCTTCCCAGAGCCCCAGCAGGAAATTAAAGTGTTGGGCATCAAATTTGGTATTGGTGACTATGGTCATCAAAATTGGGAAAGCAGGTTGGTGTGTGCCAATGCCAAAGTAGCAAGCTGGAAGAAACGGAAGCTTCCCTTAAGGGTTGACTTGATCAAAACATACCTGGTCCCAATCTTTTCGTCTGTATCTTGCCAGCATCTCTCTATGCAAGGGTGTACAGCTGTTTTTACTATTATGGGGAAATAGGCTGAACCTGATCAAACGCTATGTAACTTACCTGTCTAGGTGGGAGGGTGGCCTAGGAATGGTCAACCCAATAGTTTTCTTTTCTCTGCTCTTTTTAAAGTACAATCTTGGTAACATGCTAGCAGAGAATCCACTGGGATGGGTGGGTATTTTATAATCTTGTTTTAGGCCTTTTCTGCGATGCTGGGAAGATGGCGGGCCAGTGAAAAGTCTGAGAGTCCGACATGGCAAGCTCCCATCTTATGTTGCCCCCTGTCTGAAAATACTTTGGCAGTGGCAGGTGGCAGTGGAGGATATCAATTCCCTCCCCAGGAAGCTTCTGGAGAAGAGGATTTTGAGCTCTGCTTTCAGTGTGTCACTGGCTTTAAGGGATTGCTCAGGCTCTGTAATGAGGGAGGGGTTGCGTTTAATCAATTTAGAAAGAATCCCTTTGAAGTTTAGGGATCAAGCCTGGCTCGCTTTCCATGGAAGGCTCTATGTGAGAGGAAACTTGAAGCATCGCCCTGTGGATGATCGGGATTGTCCTAGAGTGGAGTGTGTTGGTAAAGTGGAGTCTGTGGACCACTTTTTGCTGCAGTGTCCCTTTTAACATAGAGGTGTATAAAAGGGTGAGGAGGGCCCTAGGTATCCCCTTTTTCTATCACATGAGTTATACGGAGTGGGTGTACGGGGCATTCCCGACTCGCTGGGATTTTGATTTCGATGCACTTTTTCTAGTTAGTATAGTTGTCCGTTACTTCACATGGAATGCACGATGTCAGATTACCCTGCGGAAGAAAGTCCTCTCTGTTGAGATGGTGGTGCACGATATTCTGAGTGAGTTTGGGACATTTTGGGGTCTTGAGAAAGGCAGGAAGCTACGGGCGGTCTGGAAAAGGGCATGGAGGAATATCAGACCTGCCTTTGGTGAACTGCCAATCTCTGGATGAGGAGCTCATTTCCTTTTCTGTTTCTTTCACTCCCTTAGCTTTTATTGGTTAGTATCTTCTTTTTGAAGAAGGGCTGCATGCATAATGGGTGCGGGTTTGTTTCTTGACCTCGCAGGTTTGTCTGGTGTAGTGGTGTGAGTTGTAATGAGATTTATCTTCCCCAGTAATGACATTATTTGTGATTTTTTTGCTTTTGCTGTTAAGTCTTTCTTTGAGAGCAGATTTGCTACATTTATTTTCATTTTTTCATGTAAATCTGTATATACTTATGTATAATATGTATAATATATAGATATAGTTTTTATGCTTATTGATTGCAAGACTTTTAATAAAGAAAAATTGGGAAGAATGCCCCTTACATTGGTGCTCAGCAGAAAGAATGTTTCTTACATTGGTGGTCAGTGGGAAGAATGCCCCTTACATTGGTGTTCAGTGAAAATGATATAAAGTAATAAAAAATGATTTTTAAAAATGTAAAGCACACCGGTGACCCCCGCACACACTCTATATGAAAAGCTTTATGTAGGACGAGCCCATGTATGGAAACAATAATGGCGCCACACATGTAGGGTATCGCCAGGAACTTTGGAGTAAGAGCAATTGTAGGGCCAAAATTTTATAACATGCTGGACAGAGCTTTTTATTTTTTGTATATTTTTTTATCAAACTGTTCAGCTAAGAAGACATTTGTTGCACCTGTTATATTGTGTTACTTTATGAAATCCTTAATTTTGGAAATGTACCATTGTTGCACTTTCTTTAATGTAAGTTTATTTTTCTTTATATTCTATAATAAACATTTATTTTGGACGAAAGCATGTAGTGTGGACAGTGCAATATGTAGGTGGAGATTTATGTAGGTGTGGCTTGAGTGTGGGCGGGAACACATGGGTGGGGACAGGGGGCCCCTAGGATCTCCTATTGGCCGTGAGCCCCATGAGTTGTCCGCCCCTGCACAAGTGTGTTTGTTACAATGAATGTTTTATTATATATTCAGAGTAGTAACCTCGGGGATGATAATGTTAAAGAAGAGTATAAAGAGCATGAGAAGTATGGATTGATGGAGAAGTTTTCAGAAGGACACAAGGATAAGATGGAGCCACCTAATACCAGAAACCCACCACAGAGATGTCCCCGTCCTCTGTATTTCCAGGATTCCACACATATAGATCACAACTATGCAAAACATTATCAGGTAGATGAATAACAATTATTGGTATTTAAGATCGGTACACAAGTATGTTTATTATAATGAATGTATTATTCTGTCTTTTAGAATAGAAACCTTGGGGATGATAATATTAAAAAAGATTATAAAGAGAAATATGGAGTGATGGAGGACTTTTCAGAAGGACACAAGGCTCTAATGGAGCCACCTAATACCAGGAACCCACCAGAGAGATGTCCCCGTCCTCTGTATTCCTGTGATTCCACACAGGAAGATCACACCATCCCTCACTGTTACAAGGTTGGTGGCATCTAGAACATTGACTTGTTGAAGTGATTTATTTAAATGTGATTTCACAATATTGAAGCTTGTTTTACAGATGACCTCTTCTATTATTTTCTTGGTTTAGAGTAAAGATCCAATTGATTTAAAAGCTGAGGGTAAAGCAGAAGAAGAAGAGAGGTGTGTGAGGGATGATCAGCAGTCTATGGAGAAGGATGGAATAACAGGGACATTTATAGAGGAGGACACTCCTACAGATATCAGCACAGGTGGGTCATTAACACTAAATACATTCCTCCACCCATACTGCTCACTGATTGGTCCAGAATAGGGCAAGAACTGGGTGATATCAGCCTGTAATCCCCTGGTCACTTTCCTGAGCTGTGTTCCCCGTCCTGTATTCCTGTATTCCTCTCGGATAATCTTCCTTCTCTGTACTGCAGACACAATTTATGTATCTAGACTGGATTTATGGAGATTCTGGGGTTCAGCTGACAGCAAAATGTTGATTTCTACCAAAAGCATTACTAGACCTAGGCACCCGGGACATGTGCCCTATGCCTGACTCTCCCAGGGTTACCTGCTTTCTATTTTGCTGGCTGTGCCAGGTGGAGGGATATGTCTGTATAGTCTCAGACCCAAGTCACTGAGTGCAGTCTCAGGAGATGGGAGGCAGTGGTGTGGGATCTCTGCAACTTGTCTCATGTAAACATTTAAGCTTCCACTGAATACCAATATTATGAGTCCTGACTCTTACGCTGTATAATTCATATTGCACAGTAAATAGTCCTGACCACTCCTCTATATACTCTATGTTGTACATTACATACGTTTGATACAATATAGACCTATCTGTTGTATCTTATACAATATGTTGTACATTACATAGTCCTGACTTCTGCTCTCTACCCACTGCTATATATAAACATAATATGTATTCTCTTTTTTTTACACCCATTTTCTACCAGCTGGACATTTTATATCTGATGACTTTTACATGTTGATAATATCCTCAAACTTTGGAACCTTAAACAGAAAGCGATAATGAGGGAGGAGTCAATAACCCAATAATGGTGGTCTTCAGGATCAGTCCAGTCTTCATCTTGGTTGTTCCCCCCATCCTCACTCTCTGACCTCTGGTGGGGCTCAGCCCCGCTGTTATTCATGACTAAAACATGGACTAAATAGGGAAGTGCAGGACTTCTTGTATTGGGAAGATGACAATGAGTGATAGAGGGGGTGGGGACACTCGTCCTATAATCCCCTCATCACTGTCACTCCTATAAAAGACAGTTCTCGTTGTTTCCTCACTCTCTGACTAAGGTCCATGAATAAAGAAATTAACTGGTAGGAGATCAGAGGGCCCATTTACTAGTTACCTTGAGGGTGGATTTGTAAGATCTTCAGAGACAAAGCTGCCTTATGTGGGCGGAGTCCTGGTTTAGGGGAACCAATCTGCTCATGTCTATTAATAATCTTTTTATTTCTACTTTAGCAGATGGACGGGAGATGAGGAAAACCTCAGAGGATTGTCTCACTTTGTCTCCAGACTGTAAAGCAGAAGATGAGGACATCACACAGCATAGTCCAGGAGAAAACCCGGCTACCTCAAATGTCCATCCGGCACCACACAGTGTAGATGGACCATCATATTCCTCTTATCCTGAGGAACCTCAGACTGTGAGGGACGGTGCCGTCCTTCCAACATATAAGAGGTTTTTCTGTACTGAGTGCGGGAAGTGTTTCCACTCGAAATCTAAACTTAGGGTGCATAAAAGATCTCACACAGGTGAGAAGCCATATTCCTGTCCTGAGTGTGGGAAATGTTTTTATTCTCAATACAATCTTAATGTGCATAAAAGAACTCACACGGGGGAGAAGCCGTATTCTTGTCCTGAGTGCGGTAAACGTTTTTCACAAAATTCCTGTTTTAACACACATCAGAAGTGGCACACAGGGAAGAAGCCGTATTCTTGTTCTGAGTGTGAGAAATGTTTTTTAACAAAGTCACAACTTGTCACACATCAAAGGATTCACATAGGGGAAAAACCATATTCCTGTTCTGGGTGTGGGAAATGTTTTACAAGGAAGTCCAGTGTTTCCAGACATCAGAGATTGCACACTGGGGAGAAGCCGTATTCCTGTTCTGAGTGCGGGAAGTGTTTTTCAGACAAGTCCAATCTTACCAGACATCAGAGATCTCACACGGGGAGAAGCCATATTCCTGTCCTGAGTGAGGGAATTGTTCCTCACTGAAGTCCTGTCTTCCTGTACATCAGGGATCCCACACAATCCTTGAGGTGTATTAGTGCCTTGAGTGCGGGAAATGTCTTCTATATGAATGTTGCTGGACATCACAGCTCTCATGTGGGGAAGAAGCACACCCTGATATACACCTCAGATATACTCCATGGCTGATCTTCATCATGTAAGAAACAGTTCATAAGGAGATCAGAGATCACCAAAGACATGGATGAAGTGTTGTACTGTGTTGGCTTTTCGTTGGCTGAGTATATTTTGGGGTGTAGAGAGGTAATCTACTTACCTCTCTACACACCAAAATGAAGGACATCACCTTCAAAATGCCTGTCTTGTCTGTGTGATGTTTACTGATAATGATATCGCGGGTTGCAGAGCTAAAAGTAAATGTCACACAGACAAGACAGAAATTCTGAAGTTGATGTCCTTCATTTCAAGGCTCTACTTTACCAGTGGTGAACCTGAAGCGCGTCTCTCTGTCTTGAGTCCATCCATCTCCCATCCCGCAACAGGAGGGAAGGAGAACTCAGAGATAAACCAGGTGAGAACTTCTTTCCTTTGCTCCTGTGTGGGTTTGGGTGGCTTGGGGGAGTGTGGCACGAGAGGGAACACCGCTTGTCTTTTTATATTTCTACATATCTTGTCTGGGTAGAGGTTATTGATTGGGAAATATTCATACTGTTTGATTTTGTGTAAGGTCACTTTCACACTGAGGCGGTGGGGGCGTCGGCGGTAAAGTGTCGCTATTTTTAACGTCGTTTTAGCATCGCTTTTTTCGCCTGCTAGCAGGGCGCTTTTAGCTCCCGCTAGCGGCCGCTGAAGGGGTTAATAGCTCCCGTGTAGCTCCGCTGCCAAAGCACTGTGCAGGCGCTTCGGCGGCGCTGTCCCATTGATTTTGATGGGAAGGGGCGCTGTAGGAGCGGTGTATACAGCGCCCCAAAGATGCGTCTTGCAGGACTTTTTTTTTTTTAACGTCCCACAAGCCCACCACTTCAGTGTGAAAGCCCTCGGGGTTTTCACACTGGAGTGACAGGAGAGGCGCTTTACAGGCGTTATTTTTAGCTCTAAAACGCCTGTAAAGTGCCTCAGTGTGAAAGAGATCCGAATCATTTCTGTTTTCACTTTGAAGGGAGATATTATGTGTGGTTTGAAAAAGTGTTTGGCTCAATAGTTACCACTTCACTTACATGTTTATGCTTTAAATAATAGATGAACCCATATGACAAAAATGAATTCATCACGTCGGTTTTATTTTATTTCATACACTGATTTCCTATGATCATTGGGCCCATCTAGTGGCCATAATGCGGTATTGTACTTCTTTTTTCCTGATTTGAGGTATTTTGGAACTAATACCTTATTATGTTCACTAGTTCGAGCTGATGATTATAGGAAGTCACTATGTTTCTTAAAATACGGCCAGTATAGGCAATCCTTTTACTTATCCATCACTCAGAATGTTTTTAACATTATCTGTATGCTATTTTCTATGTAAAACTAATAAAAACCATTGAAAGAAAAAAATATGGCCAGAAGTTGTCACGGCTGGACCCATGCTTGTCACACTCACCCGGCATATTATTTTGCATAGACCCCTTAGCTTACTATGTCAGGGAGGGTTCATACAAATAACTGAGATTATACTCATGCATTTATGAGTTCAGTACATTGAAGGACATAAATTGCATAAAACCACAATATTAACCACTTCCATACCAGGCCTATTCTGGCACTCCTCTCCTACATGTAAAAATCCTCATTTTCTTTGCTAGAAAACTACTCAGAACCCCCCAAAATTTTATATATATATATATATATATTTATATATATATTTTTTAGCAGACACCCTAGGGAATAAAATGGCGGTCGTTGCAACTTTTTATCTCGCACGGTATTTGCGCAACAATTTTTCAAACGTGTTTTTTTTTAAAAAAGTTTCACGATTTAAAAATAAACAAAACAGTAAAGTTAGCCCATATTTTTTGTATAATGTGAAAGATGATACGCTGAGTAAATAGATACCCAACATCTCATGCTTTAAAATTGCGCACACTCGTGGAATGACGCCAAACTTCGGGACTTAAAAATCTCCATAGGCGACGCTTTAATTTTTTTTACAAGTTACATGTTTAGAGTTACAGAGGGGGTCTAGTGCTAGAATTGTTGCTCGCGCTCTAACGCATGAGGCAATACCTCACATGTGTGATTTGAACGACGTTTACATATGTGGGCAGGACTTATGTGTGCGTTCGCTTCTGAGTGCGAGCTACCGGGGACAGAGGCGTTTTAAATTTTTTTTTCTTTTTTAACTTTCTTTTACATTTTTTTTTTTTTTTATCACTTTTATTCCTATTACAAGGAATGAAAACATCCCTTGTAAAAGGAATCATTCGTGACAGGTCCTCTGTATGGAGAGATGTGGAGTCAATAATTGTAAAAAATTAATTTGTAAAATAAAATATAGTGGTAAAAAATAAAAAAATAACAAAAAGTAAAATTACTGATCCCATCCACTGCTCTACTGACCATGTCTACTAATCTACTGATCGTGTCCACTGCTCTACTGAACATGTCCACTGCCCTAATGACTGACACCATTCACAGTCCACACTGGCGCAACTACCAGCAAAGATTGCACTTGCGACTGGGCCCTGGCCTTCTGCCACCATGGCGGGGCCCAAGACTGCAGGACTGCAGAACATATGAAAGGGATCTGCTGTGGGACCGTAAAGGGTGGTGGGATCAGTGGGAAGGGCTCTGGGCTCAGAGGGAATGGCCCAGGCCGGAGGTCGGGGGCCATTCATGGTTTCTTGCATCATGGCCCTGAAGGTTCTAGTTACGCCTCTGCTGCACCTGTATATAGCTCATCCCTGAACCCTGTATATAACTCATCCCAGAACCCTGTATATAGCTCATCTCAGAACCCTGCACCCTGTATATAGCTCATCTCAGAACCCTGAACCCTTGTATATAGCTCATCTCAGAACCCTGCATCCTTGTATATAGCTCATCTCAGAACCCTGCACCCTGTATGTAGCTCATCTCAGAACCCTGCACCCTGTATATAGCTCATCACAGAACCCTGCATCCCTGTATATAGCGCATCTCAGAACCCTGCACCCTGTATATAGCGCATCTCAGAACCCTGCACCCTGTATATAGCTCATCCCAGAACTCTGCACACTGTACGTAGCTCATCCCAGAACCCTGCACCCTGTACGTAGCTCATCCCAGAACCCTATACTCTGTACATAGCTCATCCCAGAACCCTATACTCTGTACATAGCTCATCCCAGAACTGTGCACTCTGTACGTAGCTCATCCCAGAGCTGTGCACCCTGTATATAGCTCATCTTAGAACCCTGCACCCTTGAAAAATATAGCTCATCTCAGAACCCTGCACCCTGTATGTAGCTGATCCCAGAACCCTGCACTCTGTACAAAGCTCATCCCAGAACCCTGCACCCTGTACATAGCTCATCCCAGAACCCTGCACTCTGTACATAGCTCATCCCAGAACCCTGCACTCTGTACATAGCTCATCCCAGAACCCTGCACTCTGTACATAGCTCATCCCAGAACCCTGCACTCTGTACATAGCTCATCCCAGAACCCTGCACTCTGTACATAGCTCATCCCAGAACCCTGCACTCTGTACGCTGCTCATTCCAGGACCCTGCACTCTGTACACAATGCACTCCAAGAACCCTGCACTCTGTACGCAGCTCATCCCAGAACTCTGCATCCTGTACATAGCTCATCCCAGAACCTTGCACTCTGTACAAAGCTCTTCCCAGAACCCTGCACTCTGTTTATAGCTCATCCCAGAACCCTGCATTCTTTTATCCTTTTTTTTAAATGAATGTGCTGGGGTTTGTGTATATCCATGAACCTCTTGCTTGTGGAACAATAATAAAAGCATTTTTTATAGGTACAAGGAAGCCCAAGTTTTGTTCAATGATGCTCCTTAAGCTCCTCCCACTGTCAGAAGTTTAACCACGCTTACATTTGCCGCTGCACGCTATGCAAGGTTACTTCTTTCCTCAAGTATCCCTCATCCTGAAGTTCAAAAGTTGGGAGGTATGCCCTGTGTATAGAGTGCAGTGATCAGGAACATGTCATATACAGCGCTATGTATAGAGTTCAGTGTTCAGGAGTATATCATATACAGCCCTGTGTATAGAGTACAGTGGTCAGGAACATGTCATATACAGCTCTGTGTATAGAGTGTGGCGGTCAGGAACATGTCATATACAGTTCTGCATATAGAGTGCAGTGGTCAGGAACATGTCATATACAGCCCTGTGTATAGAGTGCAGTGGTCAGGAGTATATCATATACAGCCCTGTGTATAGAGTGCAGTGGTCAGGAACATGTCCTATGCAGTCCTGTGTATAGAGTGCAGTGGTCAGGAACATGTCCTATACAGCCCTGTGTATAGCGTGCAGTGTTTAGGAACATGTCATATACAGCCCTGTGTATAGAGTGCAGTGGTCAGGAACATGTCATATACAGCCCTGTGTATAGAGTGCAGTGGTCAGGAACATGTCCTATACAGCCCTGTGTATAGAGTGCAGTGGTCAGGAACATGTCTTATACAGCCCTGTGTATAGAGTGCAGTGGTCAGGAGCATATCATATACAGCCCTGTGTATATAAAGTGCAGAGGTCAGGAACATGTCCTATACAGCCCTGTGTGCAATGATCAGGTAAAGTAGAGTATTAGGACCATGCCAGTCATATAGTCACTAGGTATAGAGTAATAATAATAATGAAGATAACACAGAAGGAGACGTGTTCCATCTATTCTCAGAACACAGAATAGGCTTTCTCCCCGGATCTTCTACTGACATTAGAGAGAAAAGTCTCTCTTGTACTGCAGGATGACCAGATGTCTCAGGGGACAGTTCCCAATTTTAGAGGAGACCGGGGGAAAATGTCCCTGGATAAAAGAATGTGCACTGATTTCCTTCTAGGGTAATCCGTCTTCTGTGATTGGCCTGAGCAGGAGCAGGGAGGAGAGGAGTGTGTCTGCTCCCAGCTGTGTCCGGGGTTATTGATGTCATATGCTGATATCACATGGTCTACCCGGTCCCTCCTCTTTCAGCTTATGTAGACTTTTTGGTGGGAGGTAAGGATAGGGATTGTTGGTCATCTTGTTCATCTTCATCTTGTTCTTTGTGAAGGTGACCTGCAGTTCACATCACGTTCATGGGCCCGAAGCTGGTAAGTCAACACTACACTAAGGTACTGTGTATAGAGTGCAGTGGTCAGGAACATGTCATATACAGCCCTGTGTACAGAATGCAGTGGGCAGGAACATGTCACATACAACCCTGTGTATAGAATGCAGTGGTCAGGAACATGTCACATACAACCCTGTGTATAGAATGCAGTGGTCAGGAACATGTCATATACAGCCCTGTGTATAGAGCGCAGTGGTCAAAAACATGTCATATACAGCCCTGTGTATAGAGCGCAGTGGTCAGGAACATGTCATATACAGCCCTGTGTATAGAGCGCAGTGGTCAGGAACATGTCATATACAGCCCTGTGTATAGAGCGCAGTGGTCAGGAACATGTCATAGAGTGTAGTGGTCAGGAGTAGCCCTGTGTATAGAGTGCAGTGGTCAGGAGTATGTCATATACAGTCCTGTGTATAGAGTGCAGTGGTAAGGAACATGTGGGAGGGTAATTTGTCTTCTGTGATTGACCTGAGCAGGAGCAGGGAGGAGAAGAGTGTGTCTGCTCCCAGCTGTGTCCAGGGTTATTGATGTCACATGGTCCACCCAGCTCCTCCTCTTTCAGCTTGTGTAGATTTTTTGGTGGGAGGTAAGGATATGGATTATTGGTCATCTTGTTCTTTGTGATGGTGACCTGCAGTTAACATCTGCGCCCGGTGCTTGGAAGTCAACACTACACTAGGGTACAGGGCCCGGACAAGGGAAGAAAATGCCTATGATGTAGATGAGGGTACATACTGTATATGTCAGAACGTTTATGGAAAAATATTTTGTTTTATGATTTCTAAAATTTTGATCTATGAGACAGATTCCAAGTGAGCTTAGAGTCAAATGTCTAAATTTCCGTTTAACTTTCTCAAGAGACAATGTGGGAAACAAACAAGTTGTGGATGAGTTAATTAAAGACCCTTAGGGCTCATGCACACTGCAGCTCAAAGAGAACTGCTTTTACAGACATTTGAGCTTTTATTTCTGTGCCTAAAAGCTTGAACCAGCTTGTACTTTTTTGTGCTCTTTTGCGTGTTTTTGAGCTTCTTCAAGCTTTTTTGAACATAAGCGTTTTTTTTTTTTTTTTCACAAACCAACAGCTCATTTTCTTTCTTTTTTGTGCTTTGTTTTCAAGCTTCTTTGAGCTTTTTAACATGTTTTTGGACACTTAGTTGTCTTTTCTGCTCGAAAGCTGCTCTTAAAAACGCAAGTTTGGGGGGGGTTTCTGCCTGTAAGAGCACATGCCTGTAAACTCCTGAAAAAGCTATAGTGAGCATGGATAAATTGGCTAACATAAAGGGGAGTTTCCAGGCAAAAAAAAAAAGAGAGCTGGAAAAAGCTCAAAAGCCTGCAGGAGCCACTACTTTAAGCTCCTTAGAGATGCAGTGTGCATGAGCTCTTATAGTCTCTGAATGGGGTTTCTGGTTTTCACACACCACTAACCAAAGAGAAAGTGATCAATGTGTACAAGGACCTTCAGGTCTCATAAATGGGTATTGTGAAGAGACATTGTATGTTTTTCACTGAAATGAAGGACAACCAAATAATCAACATGCAAGAAACTTTTTGGAAAGAGCTTGAGGCAAAAGAAAAAAGGAATGATATATTTCAGGATTGTATAAAAAAAAACTTGATATAGTTGGGATGTCTTAGGAAGAGACTAACAGAAGTATCAAGACACTTTTCAAGTTAAATACTGTATCTACCCATGATAAAATATCATATAGCCGCAAAAGGATTTATTACGCTTACTAGATTTATGGTTGCTTGTAATCACTATTGTTAGAAATATACATGTGTGTGTTACTTTAATCTACTATTTGAATATGGTTACACTGTATGTTTAGCTCTACCCCCTAGAGGGCCACTTGATTTTTGGGTCCCCCACAGCCAGGCAACACACATTCTCCAACTTAAAGACAAAGAATCAGTCCATGGGCTTGTTTTTGTTGGGGAAAAAAAACTTGGATGGGGAATAGGAGTTATGTGATGCCCAACTTGACTCGATTAGAACAACATTAGGACAACTTCCTTCACTCTGTACTCTGAAAAAATGAAATCCTGGACTGTGTTCCCTCTAGAACAACATTCTCTTTTGATTTGGCAAAAAAGAATTCCACTTAGAGGAGCTCTGTGCCCTCTTGGTGAAATTTTAGCAAAGTCCCAAAATTGTAGGAGCATTAATTCCCCTTTCTTGAAAATACCAGCCCACTCGGCTGCCTTGTAACATGTTCCAACACAAGGGATTGGGTTTAGCTGGTGGCACTATCCCTGGAAAGCTTGCTGGATATTGCATCTGGCAGCCTCCTTTGTTTTAAGCCCTGGGGGTGTAGAGGTACTCACATTGTCTCTGGAATTCTGCTGCTGTTGAGAAGACTGCTGTTCAAGCCTCCTGCTGTCCACATACATCCTCCCATGTTAGCAAGGGTGTCCCCTAGAAGAGACTGTAGAGTAATGGAGGTCCCTTTGTCCTTCTTTCCTCAGCTTCAGCCTGGACCCAGAGCCCCAGGGTCCCCTCCCAGTCTACAAGAGAAGGCCTCAGCGTACCATATTCCACCCAACTACAACCGCCCCCCCTCCCCCTGCTGGCCAGGCTCCACAACATTTATAGGCTGACCTATGGGGATTGGCCAGTTTCCCATAAAAATGCAAATCATGGCCTCATCTACTCCACCCACTAGCTTCTAGAAGCTTCTCCAAGCTTCTAAAACCAGGGGGGAGGTACCAGAGGCCTGGCCTGTAGATCCCTCCAGCCAGACCTACAGTAATCCCCAACCAATAACTAGACTCACACAGCTGTTGTGAGACAAATACATTTTCTTCACACTAGACTGTACGCTAAAGTCTGCTACATATGCAAAGTATTATACTTATTTTGTGTACAGTATCATCAATATTGTAATTATGGACTGGAATGTATGAAACGCCACAAAAAAAAAATTTAAATGCTAATACAAATTTGAAAGCTTTGAGACCCTTAAAGACATTTTATGTTTTTAAGCCATAGTTGAATCCTTTATACAAAATAATTAATTTATCATTAATATTAAAGATGAGTTAATATAAGGATGAGGCGTTATAGGGAATTCAATCTGAGTATGAAGATTTCTAGTGTTGAAGTGCCACCCCGTGGCCAAGAGAGCTAATGCTTGTAAAAACACATACCCTGTTTCCCCGAAAATAAGACCTAGCGTGATTGTCATTGATGGCTGCAATATAAGCCCTACCCCCCAAATAAGCCCTACCCTGTTTCCTCGAAAATAAGCCCTACCCTGAAAATAAGACCTACAAGGACTTTAACTAGGGCTTATTTGGGGGGTAGGGCTTATATTGCAGCCATCACCGACAATCGTGCTAGGTCTTATTTTCGGGGAAACAGGGTAATTGAATAGTAACGGGATCTACCAATCAGAAAGAAGGTTACACCGTATGAGCCAGGTTTCTGGGGGGGGGGCTTTTATGAAGATATTGTCTTCACTGGATAAAAATAGCAATTCAGACGACAGAGGGATCAGACGCCCATCATCTACAGATGGTTGCATCAGATCACACTCATCAAGAGGGAGACTCATCATCTGACACCATTCACTGAAGCCAGGACACACAGCTCCAACATAGCTGGACGCCATTTTAGGAAGATAACTCCACTCATTGGTCAGTGGCCATTTGAATGATCTGGTTGGCAGCCATCTTCAGGCAATCCCTTCAAAACATCCCACTCTGAGGGAAAATCTATCAAATTATTCTCCTGTGATCTTTGTTTAGGACAATTGCAATAATCCTTGCTGTAACTTGGTATTTCTCCCACAATAACATAACTACTAGAGTTAAATTTTGTTTTTGTAATTCAATTTTATTATTATTTTCTTTTCTCTTTACTTTACATGCTTCAATGCTTATTCTTTCTGCATCGTCAAAACACAGATTATTGTCTGCTAAGTAGCTACAATGGTTTTGCTGTCTATGAGGGTAAATTAATTATATAGTATAATCCAACATATATATATACCAAGGCTTTAGCGAAATATTTTAAGCAATTCCTTGGGAAGATCATTTAGTGTCTGTGTCATCCTCCTAATCTGACTGTTAGTAGTGTATGGAAAGTGACTTATTGTAAATAAATATGAATTTGGTTTTAGTCTTTAGTTCATGCTGACATCCGATCTTCTTGTGTTAATCAAAGAATTTTGACATGAGCAAAATAACTCATGAATAGCTAATTAGGTCAGCTTATTTAATTTTCATAAATTATTTTTGTATTGGAGGCACTGTTGTCCATCGATCGATTGAACGATCAATATAGCTGACTAAATTATTGTTCACTCATTCCCTGACATTACAGAATATCAAAATAAATTCATCCGATCAGAGGTGTATATCAGGGTGTGCTTCTTCCCCACATGAGAGCTGTGATGTCCAGCAACATTCATATAGAAGACATTTCCCGCACTCAAGGCACTAATACACCTCGAGGGTTGTGTGGGATCCCTGATGTACAGGAAGACAGGTCTTCAGTGAGGAACAATTCCCTCACTTAAGACAGGAATATGGCTTCTCCCCGTGTGAGATCTCTGATGTCTGGAAAGATGGGACTTCACTGAAAAACATTTCCCGCACTCAGGACAGGAAAATGGCTTCTCCCCTGTGTGAGATCTCTGATGTGCGTTAAGATTGGACTTCACTGAAAAACATTTCCCGCACTCAGGGCATGAAAACGGCTTCTCTCTCGTGTGCAGTCTCTGATGTGTGTAAAGATGTGACTTCACTAAAAAACATTTCCCACACTCAGGACAGGAATACGGCTTCTCCCCTGTGTGAGATCTCTGATGTGTGTCAAGATTGGACTTACGTGAAAAACTTTTTCCGCACTCAGGACATAAATACGCCTTTTCACCTGTGTGCAATCTCTGATGTGCGTAAAGATTAGACTTCACTGAAAAACATTTCCCGCACTCAGAACAGAAATACGGCTTCTCTCCTGTGTGCAATCTCTGATGTTTTTCAAGACTGGACTTTTCTGAAAAACATTTCCCGCACTCAGGACAGGAATACGGCTTTTCACCCGTGTGAGATCTCTGATGTGTGTGAAGATTGGACTTCTCAGAAAAACATTTCCCGCACTCAGGACAGGAATACGGCTTTTCAACAACATGAGACCTCTGATGTCTGACAAGTTTTGATTTTTCTACAAAACATTTCCCACACTCGGAACAGGAATATGGCCTCTCTCTCATGTGCATTCTTTTATGATGATAAAGATTGGACATGTCTGAAAAATATTTCCCACACTCAGTACAGGAATACGGCTTTTCCCCCGTGTGAGATCTTTGATGTATGTAAAGATTATACTTCCCTAAGAAACATTTCCCGCACTCAGGACAGGAATACGGCTTCTCCCCTGTGTGAGACTTCTGATGTTTGTAAAGATTGGACTTCTGAGAAAAACATTTCCCGCACTCAGGACAGGAATATGGCTTCTCACCTGTGTGAGATCTTTTATGCACATTAAGTTTGGATTTAAAATGGAAACACTTCCCGCACTCAGTACAGGAAAACCTCTTCTCTGTTGGAAGGACGGCACCGTCCCTCACAGTCTGAGGTTCCTCAGGATAAGAGGAATACGATGGTCCATCTACACTGTGTGGTGCCGGATGGACATTTGAGGTAGTCGGGTTTTCTCCTGGACTATACTGTGTGATGTCCTCATCTTCTACTTTACAGTCTGGAGACAAAGTGAGACAATCCTCTGAGGTTTTCCTCATCTCCCGTCCATGTACTAAAATAGAAATAAAAAGATTATTACTAGACATGAGCAGATTGGTTCCCTTAAACAAGGACTCATCATAGTATCATAGTAGGTGAGGTTCGAATAAAGACCATAGTCCATCCAGTTCAACCTGTGTAGGTGTACGTGTATCAGTGTCTATAATGATTTCCCATATCCCTGTATGTCGAGCAGATTGGTTCCCCTAAACCAGGACTCCGCCCACATCAGGCAGCTTTGTCTCTGAGGATCATACAAGAGTGAGGAAACAACGAGAACTGTCTTTTATAGGAGTGACAGTGATGAGGGGATTATAGGACAAGTGTCCCCACCCCTTCTATCGATTTAGTCATGGAATCTGGAATTCCATGGAATCTGAAAGATGAGAACATAATTTAATTGTGGTAATGAATCCAAGAGTGTGGCTATATTACAGTAAAGCAATGTAGACTGGATCTTGGCTCTACATGTTACGCGCCTTTTTTTCACATCTAAATTATAATTTCTGACGGGATTACCTGACCACCCCAGCAGCTGCCCTGCATCATGTCTATTCAGGTTTGTTTTTAACTGTGAGCCTATACTTCATATACTCCATATTATGTATCATTCTGATGCTCCTGAAGAAGCGCAAGGGGCGTAACATGTAGAGCCAAGATCCAGTCTACATTGCTTTACTGTAATATAGCCGCACTCTTGGATTCATTACCACAATGAAATTATGTTCTCATCTTTCAGATTCCATGGAGCTGCAAGTTGGTTATATACTGCTGCATTACTTTAAATAGTATTTGACTCATTAATGTGGATTTTAATATAAACTTTGTTTTTTATGTTTATATAATAAAAATATATTTTTTTACACTCTGTCTGGTCGTGCCTAAAAAGTTCAAGTCTTTTTTCCAATTTTTGATACAGTTATTATTTACTAAATATGCCTCCACCCGGCACAGCCAGCAGACAACAGAGTAAGTAACCCTGGGAGAATTGTTCTGTCACAGATCTTGCTGGACCTGGACATTGGGGAAGAAGACTCAAAGTACATGCCCCAGGTGCCAAGGCTACATAATGCATATGGTGAAAATTAAGGTTTTACTACCAGCTGAAATCCAGGATCCCCTTAAATGCAGTCTTGATACATAAATTGTGTCTGCAGTACAGAGAAGGAAGATTATCCGAGAGAAATACAGGAATACAGGACGGGGAACACAGCTCAGGAAAGTGACCAGAGAATTACAGGCTGATATTACCCAGTCCTTGTCCTACTCTGGACCAATCAGTGAGCAGTATGGGCGGAGGAATGTATTTAGTGTTAATGACCCACCTGTGCTGATCTCTGTAGGAGTGTCCTCCTCTATAAATGTCCCCGTTATTCCATCCTCCTCCTTAGACTGCTGATCATCCTTCACATTTGTCTCTTCTTCAGATTTAACCTCAAATTCTATATCAATTGGATCTCCACTCTAGGTTTAAGAAAATGAAAGAGAATATCATCTGTAAAATATAAGCTTTATTATTATGACATCACATACAAAAATCCACACATTGTCTCCCTGATTCTGTGTTTTATAAGCTCCGTCCCACCAACCTTGTAACAGTGAGAGATGGTGTGATCTTCCTGTGCGGAATCCCGGGAATACAGAGGACGGAGACAGCTCTCTGGTGGGTTCCTGGTATTAGGTGGCTCCATCATATCCTTGTGTCCTTCTGATAACTCCACCATCACTCCATACTCCTCATCCTCTTCTTTATACTCTTCTTTAACATCAATATTATCATCCCCGAGATTTCCACTCTGAATATATAATAAAACATTAATTGTATCAGACACACTTGTGTATAAATCATAAATACCAATAATTGTCAATCATCTACCTGATGATGGTGAGGGATGGTGTGATCTTCCTGTGTGGAATCCCGGGAATACAGAGGATGGGGACATCTCTCTGGTGGGTTTCTGTAGCTGGATGACTCCACCATGGTGTCCTGGTACAGATCTTTGTGTTCTTTTAGAAACGCGGACTCCTCCAGCACCCCAACTTCATGATCTTCCTCTTTTATCTCTTCTTTAACCTCAACTTTAGAATCTCTCAGGTTTTCACTCTGAATACATAATAAAAATTACATCAGTTGTAACAATGCAGATAATGTACAGATCCTAATGATACTATCAGTGATTGTTCCTCATCTACCTGATGATGGTGAGGGATGGTGTGATCTTCCTGTGTGGAATCCCAGGAATACAGAGGATGGGGACATCTCTCTGGTGGGTTCCCATTACTGGATCCATCTGTAGGAAACACACACACTGACTGAATACATTGTTTCTTTGTGTTTATCAGATGATGGGGATCTAGGTGGACCCTCCGTACTGCTCTCTCCTTTACAATAAAGTCTCCTCTTACCTGGTGATGTGAGGGGCGGCTGATTGTCCATCATGACGTCCTTGTAGAGATCCTTGTGTCCTTCTAAATACTCCCACTCCTCCATGGAGAAATAGACAGTGACATCCTGACACCTTATAGGAACCTGACACACACAATGATACAGTCACCATCCAGACACATCCCTTGTCTGTTACTGGATAATGTCCCAGAATTCCCAGCACCGCTCACCTCTCCTCCATGATCTCTCTGGTGACTTCTAGAGTCTTCTTTTTATTTCTCTATTCTATCAGGGAGGGAGGTGGAGGCAATGTGATGGTCATATGATCTCCAGACTTCACAGGAGGAAAACTCTAGATCTGAACACAAATAGTAAAATAAAATGTTATTCCCAGAATCCTCTTCACCTCACCATTCAGGTCTCCCTTTGATTAAAGTCCCACTTCAGGCTGAGGTATGAAATCATTACATACAACACAGGATGCCAAGAATCCGCCCACATCTATATGATATAATTTTGTTCCCAGGTGCATCCTAACTATGGAGAGGATATGGAGGAGAGATGAGGAGGAGATCCAGGAATCAGGATAAAGGTCAGGACAAGCAACAGACGAGCGCATCCAAGAGATGAAGCCGGGGTCACTACACAGAAAATCAATCCAAGGAAACAACAGGCAGGACGAGGAATAGCAAGAAGGAGCTCAGAGACAAATGAGAATATTGCTCAGCCAATGGGAGATTATCTCAGCATGACTTACATAATGAAGGAGATGAGGGGAAGGGAGGAAGTCACTTATGGTGACCATAGAGACATGGAAATTCAGCTGGTTCAGCAGGGATCGGTCACATTTCCATCCATGTGTGGTCACTGCCGGATAAAAGTCACTCGATCAGCGGCTGCAGCCAATAGCTTCATCACTGATCTGTGTATTCTGAGAGCGGAGGAGCGCCCCCCATTGTCAGAATACAATAGTGCAGCGGGGAGGATTCCCCCATCCCCCTCCAATGTGTGGATGGGGGAATCACTTCAGTTTTTTTTTTTCCCTCAGCCCGCTGGATGATCGATAAAACTGAAACATGTATGGCCAGCTTTGGAAACAAGATATATTAATCATCAACTGATCCCCCTGAAGGGGTTAATCTACATATTACCTCCTCTGCCGCCAGATCCTGCATTGTCTCCTTTCCAATTAATTCTACATGGAATTTCCTGTCGATGCCTGACATCACTTCCTGTCTGTATTCCATAGAGACTTCCTGTCTGTATTCCATAGAGACTTCCTGTCTGGGTAGAAGTGAGATCACCACCTTAAGGAGCTCAAAGGAACTGCAGCCCAGAGTATCTTCTAGCATGAACACGGCCTTGTGCTGTGTGTGTATGTACTGTATATCCTTATAGATGGGTCATCTCCACTCCCACCAAGGGGGATAGAAATATATTACTGCTCGGGGGGGAGACATTTTGGCACCTTTTATTTTGCAGTAAAATTGATTGCAGATTTAGTCATGTAGAACATCTGTTATATGGATACAAAGAACCCCAGCCGAGAGTAAAGGGTGGAAATGGCTCCTGATCCCCAGATTTGGGCAATTATGTCACCAATATAAATAGAATAAAACCCGCGCTATGTGTAACAACTCAAATACCTACAAAAATAACTTATACCGGACTGCTGCTGTAACAAAGGTAAGTATTCCCTTTATCAACTAGAAGATCATTATGTGTCACAGCGCTGTCCTATTGTGTGTGCACATAAATCATCACAAATACACTAAAATATGTGGAGACATTCATATATAAAGTGCTAGGGTCTCACATAATAGTCTCTTCAGATCTACTGCTTCCACTTTACACCTAC
Source organism: Aquarana catesbeiana (assembly GCF_042186555.1). Taxonomy (NCBI): domain Eukaryota; kingdom Metazoa; phylum Chordata; class Amphibia; order Anura; family Ranidae; genus Aquarana; species Aquarana catesbeiana. The sequence continues at coordinate 546,076 of NW_027362655.1, read as the reverse complement.
TTCATGGATCTTATGGTGTTTATCAATAAATGAAGTAAACTGATCCATGTGCAAATTCATATACAACATAAAGTGCTTTGTGCTCAAGATGCTGTTCCCTGCAGATCCACTGCTTCCACTTTACACCTACTTCATTAATGTTATAATATTTGTTGCTATATTAAATAAATTAAAAATCTGTGCAAATTCATGTCAACATACAATATTTTGTGCTCAATATAGTGTTCTCTGCAAGTCCACTGCTTCCACTTTACATCTACTTCAATTAACTTTTTTTTTTCTTACATAAACCCCACCAATCAATGAAAAGTTGATAAGGTGTAAAGTTCTCGGTGCTCCAAACTGTGCCAGCTGTAGTGTAGCCACGCCTTCTTCCACCTCTTACACACGTGATGGTGAGGGCGCCCCCTTAGTAGTGCTTCCCGACTCACCAGAGCAATATGACTCCCAGCTTTTCATCTACCAGAGTCACCAACATCCTTCACACTCTCCTCACCTCCGATGGCAAAGGAACTGGATCCTCCTCGCTCACTCCTGAGAGTCTGCTGAGCTTTCTGTCATCTCCCTCCTAGACTCCTCCTCCTCCGACTGCTGTTCCAGCACGAGCTCCGCCCCTTTATACACACTCAGGGCTCCACCTCTTCATACGCACTCAGAGCTCCGCCTCTTCATACGCACTCAGAGCTCCGCCTCTTCATACACACTCAGAGCTCCGCCTCTTCATACGCACTCAGAGCTCCGCCTCTTCATACACACTCAGAGCTCCGCCTTTTCCTACACACTCAGGACTCCGCCTCTTCATACACACTCAGGGCTCCCCCTCTTCATACACACTCAGAGCTCCGCCTCTTCATACACACTCAGAGCTCCGCCTCTTCATGCACACTCAGGGCTCCGCCTCTCCATACACACTCAGAGCTCCGCCTCTTCATACACACTCAGGGCTCCGCCTCTTCATACACGCTCAGAGCTCCGCCTCTTCACACACACTCAGAGCTCCGCCTCTTCATACACACTCAGAGCTCCGCTTCTTCATACACACTCAGAGCTCCGCCTCTTCATACACACTCAGGGCTCCGCCTCTTCACACACACTCAGAGCTCTGCCTCTTTACACACACTCAGAGCTCCGCCTCTTTACACACACTCAGAGCTCCGCCTCTTCATACACACTCAGAGCTCCGCCTCTTCATACACACTCAGAGCTCCGCCTCTTCATACGCACTCAGAGCTCCGCCTCTTCATGCGCACTCAGGGCTCCGCCTCGTCATACGCACTCAGGGCTCCGCCTCGTCATACGCACTCAGGGCTCCGCCTCTTCATACGCACTCAGGGCTCCGCCTCTTCATACGCACTCAGAGCTCCTCCTCTTCATACGCACTCAGAGCTTCTCCTCTTCATGCACACTCAGGGCTCCGCCTCTCCATACACACTCAGAGCTCCGCCTCTTCACACACACTCAGAGCTCCGCCCCTTCACACACACTCAGAGCTCCGCCTCTTCATACATGCTCAGGGCTCCGCCTCTTCATACACGCTCAGAGCTCCGCCTCTTCACACACACTCAGAGCTCCGCCCCTTCACACACACTCAGAGCTCCGCCTCTTCACACACACTCAGAGCTCCGCCTCTTCACACACACACTCAGGGCTCCGCCTCTTCATACACGCTCAGAGTTCCGCCTCTTCACACACGCTCAGGGCTCCGCCTCTTCACACACGCTCAGGGCTCCGCCTCTTCACACACACTCAGGGCTCCGCCTCTTCATACATGCTCAGAGCTCCGCCTCTTCACACACGCTCAGGGCTCCGCCTCTTCACACAAGCTCAGGGCTCCGCCTCTTCATACACGCTCAGAGCTCCGCCTCTTCATACACACTCAGGGCTCTGCCTCTTCATACACACTCAGGGCTCCGCCTCTTCATACATGCTCAGAGCTCCGCCTCTTCATACATGCTCAGAGCTCCACCTCTTCATACACACTCAGAGCTCCGCCTCTTCATACATGCTCAGAGCTCCGCCTCTTCATACATGCTCAGAGCTCCACCTCTTCATACACACTCAGAGCTCCGCCTCTTCATACATGCTCAGAGCTCCGCCTCTTCACACATGCTCAGGGCTCCGCCTCTTCATACACGCTCAGAGCTCCACCTCTTCATACACACTCAGAGCTCCACCTCTTCATACACACGTAGAGCTCCGCCTCTTCACACACACTCAGGGCTCCGCCTCTTCATGCATGCTCAGAGCTCCGCCTCTTCACACATGCTCAGGGCTCCACCTCTTCATACACACTCAGAGCTCCACCTCTTCATACACACGTAGAGCTCCGCCTCTTCACACACACTCAGGGCTCCGCCTCTTCATACATGCTCAGAGCTCCGCCTCTTCACACATGCTCAGAGCTCCACCTCTTCATACACACGTAGAGCTCCGCCTCTTCATACACACTCAGAGCTCCGCCTCTTCATACACACTCAGAGCTCCGCCTCTTCATACACACTCAGAGCTCCTCCTCTTCATACACACTCAGAGCTCCGCCTCTTCATACACACTCAGAGCTCCGCCTCTTCATACACACTCAGGGCTCCGCCTCTTCATACACACTCAGAGCTTCGCCTCTTCATACACACTCAGAGCTCCGCCTCTTCATACACACTCAGAGCTCCGCCTCTTCATACACACTCAGAGCTCCGCCTCTTCATACACGCTCAGAGCTCCACCTCTTCATACACACGTAGAGCTCCGCCTCTTCACACACACTCAGGGCTCCACCTCTTCATACACACTCAGAGCTCCGCCTCTTCATACACACTCAGGGCTCCGCCTCTTCATACACACTCAGAGCTCCTCCTCTTCATACACACTCAGAGCTCCGCCTCTTCATACACACTCAGAGCTCCGCCTCTTCATACACACTCAGAGCTCTGCCTCTTCATACATGCTCAGAGCTCCGCCTCTTCACACATGCTCAGGGCTCCGCCTCTTCATACACGCTCAGAGCTCCACCTCTTCATACACACGTAGAGCTCCGCCTCTTCATACACACTCAGAGCTCCGCCTCTTCATACACACTCAGAGCTCCGCCTCTTCATACACACTCAGAGCTCCGCCTCTTCATACACACTCAGAGCTCCGCCTCTTCATGCACACTCAGGGAGGAGAGGAAGGAGAAGGATATACAGGACATACACACACCACCCAACTTTCTGAGATGGGAATGAAGGACACCTATTAGCAAAATTATGTAGGCATAGGACACACCCCCTGCCACTCCCCCTTAGAGGAGAATTGTGCAACAACAACAAAAAAAAAAAAAGATTGACTAAACCTACAAGTGCTTTTTTTTACCACTACTATTCCTTTATATTGCCTTTAGAAATTTACAAATGCAGCAATTTAGCAATTTAGGACTTTGTTCCAAATCAGGGACAGTTGGGAGCTATACATACACACACAGCACAAGGCCGTGTTCACACTACGAGATGTTTCTTGAGCTAAAGTTCCTCTGAGCTCCACAAGATGGTGATCTCACCTCTACCCAGACAGGAAGTCTCTATGGAATACAGACAGGATGTGATGTCAGATATAGAAAGTAAGACCCCATACACACTATTAGAATTTCTGCAGATTTTTATCTTCAGATTTACCAAAACCATGTAGTGTAAGGGCCTGCCTGATTTCATACAAATTGAAACTCCTAACCTCATATTATATGGTTTTGGTAAATTTGAAGACAAAAATATGCAGAAAATCTAAGTGTGTATGGGGCTTAAGTGTGTAAAAGTGTATAAAAATAGAGGTGGGTGGTGCTGCCCATCACCTTAAGAGTCCAAGCCCCGCTTTACGCATTTCATCATAGGCCGTCACCTAAGGCATTCTATAACGAAAGGTCCTATGACAAAACGCGTAAGTCGGGGCTTGGTGCGCACTCACATCATTTCCGGTTGCGGAGCTCCGGTTAGTGGAATGCACGCCGGTTCCAAGCTGCTGTATTGCAACCAAGCTGTGCTAGTTTTTACACTTGACTGCGTCAAGTGGTTGTTGTTCTTTTTTAAACTTTTTAACCTTATTAAAACCTTAACAAAATCATCCGGATTTACACTACAAAGTGCCCATCTCTTTTAAACACACAGATCCCGGTTCTCTGAGGGGAGAAGAGACTGATCGTCTGTTCATACAAAGTATGAACACCGATCTCTCTCCTTCCCTAGCAAGTCCCCTCCCCCCTACAGTTAGAACACAGAGAGGGAACACACTTAACCCCTTGATCGCCCCCTAGTGTTTAACCCCTTCTCTGCCAGTGACATTTACACAGTAATCAGTGCATTTTTGTAGCACTGATCGCTGTATAAATGTCAATGGTCCCAAAAATATGTCAAAAGAGTCCGATTTGTCCGCCACAATATCGCAGACCCGATAAAAATCACAGATCGCGGCCTATTTGTTTTTCTTTTCTATCTTTTATTTGGGTGAAAACTGTCCTGTGGGTGGGGACGGGAACACCCCCCCCCCCGGAGTGGTTGATTGGGCAAGGGCTACAGTCCAGCCCACTTCCATATTCCAATAAATTGAGGAGTATGGGAGCCACATCACATGACCCATGACTGCGCAGATTTGCCAGATGGAGATTGGTGTGTGTGTGTGTGTGTGTATGTGGTGGCCTAGCAGACCAGTCTGCAGACAAACTGTTGGGAAGTCGCAGTCTATCGTTTGTTGTGTGTGTGTGGGGACAGTGGGAAGAGTGATTCACACCTATTCTAGCTCATAGGATAGCTGGAGGAACCCTATACGTGCGTGCTAATTGCTAGACTGCTCCCTAACCCTTAGGCTGGCCATACATGGGTCAAATTCCAAAAGAATTTTCTTTCGAAAATCTTGACTAAGAATTTTCATTCAAATTTCGCCCCATTAGTGGGCCGTAGGAACGGCTGATTTTCGTGCGGTCATCGAATTATAGTGATCGGGCATTTTGGAAATGTTGTTTTAAAACTATAGATTTTCTAATCAATGATGGGAGAATCGCGCGAGAAATATATTCGAAAAAAAGAAATGCGCATGAGCGCAAGAAAAGAGGATTCCCGGAAAGAAAAGAAGATTTCCGCCCATAAAAAATATTTTTTGTAGCAAAATGAGGTGAAATTGAAGGCTTGGTTGGTCAAATTTCGAAATCAATGGTGGCACCATCGAATCACAAAAAAACGCACCAAATTTCTGATTTTCAAAAGAACATTTGTTCGGAATTCGACCCATGTGTGGCCTGCATTAGAGTACACCAGATTGTATGTAAGATTCTTATCGGCCTGTGGGTGGGCGGCCAGCTGGATTGGAGTGGAGTCTTCCTCTAGTAGTGGCCAAAGGTAGTGCAGGTGTGAAAGTGTATCACGGCAGGTCTTATTGCTCAGAATAAGTTCATCCTCATTACCTCCTAACCCAAGTTAAGGGCCACATCCCGGTTAGCTTGCCGCCACTGGTGTCCGCTTCCATGACAGATGGTGGCAGGGAGCGGGATCTGCTTAGTACATTAGGTAATTGTTTATTCATTTAACCCATGTACTAAAGGTTGGAAGCTTGTAATGCCGCGTACACACGGTCGGACTTTTCGTCTACAAAAGTCCGACGGACGCCGACGGACTAAAGCTGGCTGACAATCGGATCGTGTGTGGGCTTCCCCGGACTTTCAGCGGACTTTTTCAGCCTCAAATCTGACGGACTTTAGATTTGAAACATGCTTCAAATCTTTACGTCGTAACTACGCCGGACCCAGAAATCCGCTCGTCTGTGTGCTAGTCCGACAGGCAAAAAACCATGCTAGGGCAGCTATTGGCTACTGGCTATCAACTTCCTTATTTTAGTCCGGTGTACGTCATCACGTACGAATCCGTCGGACTTTTGTGTGATCGTATGTAGGCAAGTCCGTTCGTAAGAAAGTCTGCCGCAAGTCCGCCAAAAGTCTGTCGAAAGTCTGTCGAAAGTCTGTCGGACAGGCTGTCGGACTTTTGTAGATGTGTGTGTACGCGGCATTAGAAGCAACTGACCTACAGAAGCTCACTCAGTGCATGATTTTTGTTTCGTAGAAGACATACTTGGCTATTTGTTTTTCTTTTCTATCTTTTATTTGGGCAAAAACTTGTAGATGGTAACCCATTAGATTAGATGATATGCTGGTACCTGAGTCAATCAGAAGAGACCCTGACTGACCTCTGTGATCTGAGGACATCAATACAGTTAGCAAGAAGAGGATCCAGCGAGGAGGAACAGAATACCATGAAAAAAATTCACCAACCGTGCCACTCCAGATGACTGCTTGAAGCGGTGTGACTCTGTTCTTCAATTCCCTAGGCAGATGAAATCGCCACGCAAAGAGGGTTTGTCTCTGAAAACAGCCCTACAGATTTTGGGAACTGATGATCCACATTTAAATTTTCAGCTCATTTCCAGGTTACTACAAATGGTAAAAGAGAACCAACTCAAGAGGGCCCAAATCCAGCATAGGAATTCATCTTTACCTCCATGTGCATCAAGAACTACAGGAGCGAGACGTACATCTTTGGAGACCTTGGGTTCACACTATCTGTGGCCACGGCTCACAGCAGACGGTCTGGTGCGTTCCTGTTCACCGTTTAAGATCGGGTCCGAATTTTGTGGCTGAATTTGCACCTGAAATGGACCAGAAGATGCACAGGACCCTTCTGCAATTCGAACCACGTCCACCGCAGTGATGTGTGAAACGGCTCCATTGAGAGCCAGTCATAGTCTCCTGTCATGCAAATTGGATGGGCCATAGTGGTGTACTGTTTTGACCAGGGGTCTTCAAACTGCGGCCCTCCAGGTGTTCAGGAACTACAATTCCCATCATGCCTAGTCATGTCTGTGAATGTCAGAGTTTTACAATGGCTCATGGGATGTGTAGTTCTGCAACAGCTGGAGGGCCGTAGTTTGAGGATCCCTGGTTTTGACGCTTATTCCTTCTGCAGGGAATGACTGTTGATTTCCGTAAAACACAGACTAGTGTCTGATAATTGATTATATATGGTTATTCTGTCTACAGGGAGAATTTAATTATTGTAATAGTCCAGTCCATATTCACATTGAACTGCTGAGTTATTTTTAAAGAATTCTGCACTGATGTAAAATTACTCAAATGAATTAATCATTTAGGTATCCCCTGACAAACCTATAAACACCAGACAGGAATATGCCAAAGATTTACCATATAGCAGAACTCTTCAAAGTGACTGGGTTCTTTAAGATCTTCCCTAGTGTGTAATATTGTTTAATACTGCGTACACATGAGCGGATTTTCCGTTTGGAAAAAATCCTGGATGGTTGTCAGAGGAATAATAGGAACCTTATCTGCCAGTACCGGCGCTTCCCTGTGCACCTGCGTGGTAGAGTAGCGCAGCGGCACATACGGGTGCACAATCCACTGGGCCGGCGCACGCGGGTGCACGATGCAGCGCATCTACATGGGCAGTTGCGCGCCATAGCGGGCACAATGCGAGATCCCCCTGGCTGGCCTATAAAAGGCAGCTCTGCCCCTTGCTTAATTGCTGGTTTGTCTCTTCAGCTCCAGAGTTCCTGTTCCTAAAGTTCTGTTTACCTGTGCCTGCCTGCTGTGACCCGGATCGTCTTGACCACCTCTGAATCTCACCTGCACTTGACCTTGACTTGCCTAACAGACTTCTCTTCCTGCCTGATCTCTGTGTTTGACCCCCGGCTACTCTAAGGACTTTGCTATTGCCTGATCCCTGTGTTTGACCCTCAGCCTGTTCAAAGAACTTCGCTATTGCTTGATTGTTGTGCATGACCCCGGCTTGCTTTAAGGACTTCTCCTTTACCGGATTACTGTGTTTGACCCTCGGCCTCCTCATCAGACCCTTCTCTGGATCAAGGTATTTGAGCCTCGGCCAGGTTTCTCTGTGGACCAGTGTCCTAGTCTACTCTGCGCGGTTCTTCTCTCTGCCAGAAGATCTTCACGCAAGCCTCTTCTACCTGCTGGCAACCCGTGCCTCTCCGTGCCCGATACCCTCTGTGCCACCTCCAGGGGTATAGCGCACTCAGCTGCAAGGGGAGCCGCTCTCAGCATCTCGGCCTTGGTGAGTACCTGACAATGGTTTTTCCGATGGAATTCCGCTCAAGCTTGGTTTGCATACACACAGTCACACAAAAGTTCACTGAACTTTCGACCGTCAAGAACGCGGTGACGTACAACACTGCATCGAGCTGAGAAAATGAAGTTTAATGCTTCCGAGGATGCGTCGAATTGTTTCGGAGCATGCGTAGGAATTTTGCACGTCGGAATTGGTACAGAGGATCGGAATTTCCGTTCAAAACTATTTCCGACTGAAAAATTGTGAACCTGCTCTCAATCTTTTGCTGGCTGGAATTCCTGCCAGCAAAAGTTCGATGGAGCATATACACGGTCGCATTTTCCAACCAAAAGCTCTCATTGGACTTTTGCTGGCGGAATTTCCGATCATGTGTACGCGGCATTACAAGAAAAACAGGTAAAATGGTGCAAACAAAATATTTACTGAAAAAGGTCCTACAAAGGAAAAGAGACAATAATGCAACAGAAAACAGAGGGTTTAGGAGTGAAAATACTTAGCAAAGTCCTGGTTCTGTGCATTAGACAAAGTCCCATCAACGAGCATAAAATGGATCATTGTTTATCAGACATCTTGGTTGATCTTCTTATTTGAAGGTATAGGAGAGCTAAGGTTCCTGGTTCCTGAGGAGGATGTGGACAGAAATCTGACCAAGATCTGACCAATGAGAAGCTATGAGAAGTTTTGAGGCGTGGCTGATGGGATGTCACAGTGTTTATGACTATGTAGCAGATATGCCCTCAGCTACAGTTTTCTATAGGTATTGCTTGGAACATTCTGGTAACTAGTAGATTATTGTCCAGCATGAAATTACCGTGTGAATGAATACAAATATGATGGCTTTCAGATGCCTATTTCAGCAAGGAGATGTATGTAAAGTGTCCCATATTGGCCTAAATTAATGAAGAAATTAGAATTTTTACTTTTTTTTATTGGATACGTTTTATAGCAGAAAGTAAAAAATTGTTTTTTTTTTTTCAAAATTGTGTTTTTTTTTTGTTTATAGCTCAAAAAATAAAAAGCGTAGAGGTGATCAATTACCACCAAACGAAAGATCTATGTGTGGGAAAAAAGGACAATTTTATTTGGGTACAGCGTCGCACAACCGCAAAATTGTCAGTTAAAGCGACAAAGTGCCGTATCGCAAAAAAAATGGCCTGGTCATTAAGGGGGTAAATCCTTCCTGGGCTGAAGTGCTTAATTGAGACAGTTAACCATTTGCCGACCAGCTCACACCGATATATGTCGGCAGAATGGCACGTACAGGCCTACTAACGTACCTATACGTTGCCCTTTAAGACGCAGCATTGTGGGTGAGCGCACCCGCCGTGAGCTCCGTTAGTGTGATCGCGGGTCCTGCGGACTCGATGTCCACGGGGATACCCGCGATCATCTCACAGAGAGGAAGAACAGGGAAATGCTGATGTAAACAAGCATTTCCCCATTCTTCCTAGTGACAGGACACTGATCACAGCTCCCTGTGATCGGGAGCGGTGATCAGTGTCATAACACACGTAGCCCATCCCCCCACAGTTAGAGCACATCCCTAGGACACACTTAACCCCTGCAGCTCCCCCTATTGGTTAACCCCTTCACTGCCGGTCACATTTACACAGTAATCAGTGCATTTTTAATCGCACTGATCGCTGTATAAATGTGAATGGTCCAAAAATAGCGCCAAAAGTATCTGATATGTCCGCCATAATGTCACAGTCACGATAAAAATTGCAGATCGCTGCCATTACTAGTAAAAAAAAATATTAATAAAAATGCAATAAAACTATCCCCTATTTTGTAGACGCTATAACTTTTGCGCAAACCAATCAATAAACGCTTATTGCGATTTTTTTTACCAAAAATATGTAGAAGAATACATATCGGCCTAAACTGAGGGAAAAAAATGTTTTTTTATATATTTTTTGGGGATATTTATTATAGCAAAAAGTAAAAAATATTGTGTTTTTTTTTCAAAATTTAAACTCTTTTTTTGTTTATAGCGCAAAAAATTAAAACCGCAGAGGTGATCAAATACCACCAAAAGAAAGCTCTATTTGTGGGGAAAAAAGGACGTCAATTTTGTTTGGGAGCCACGTCACACGACCGCGCAATTGTCAGTTAAAACTACGCAGTGCCGAATCGCAAAAAGTGCTCTGGTCTTTGGCCCGCCAAATGGTCCAAAGGCTGAAGAGGTTAAAGGTTTCCTTATCCTTGCTGTACTGGTATCATCTTAGGAGTTAGGAAACATACTTACATTGTGACTTTGTGGGTAGTAATATCCCATAATAGCCATCCAGAAATGTGTATTCGTTTTTTCTACCTGCTGAACTATTTATGATAGTCAATGAGTCTGATACTATTAGCAAGGATGGATATCTGCTTGCTGTTCTAATTACTTAAGCCTGGACTTGAAGGGTTTATGATGACTATTAAGCCTCGTACACACGATCAGATTGTTGGCCAACAAAACCCTGGACTTTTGTCCAAAGGGCGTTGGCCCAAACTTGTCTTGCATACAAACGGCACACAATTATTGGCTAACAATCACGAATGTAGTGATGTACTAGATGTACTACGTGTTTTTTTACCCCACTTAGCGCCACCCTTTGGGCTCCTTCTGCTAATTTCGAGTTAGTAGAAGTTTGGTGAGTGTTGAGTTTTGCTTTTCATTTTGTGCTTTTCAGTTCATTTCAGAATGGCCATGTGTCAACCAGAAAAGAAAGAGGGCGCACCAACCTAGTGCAACCTAGTGCCCGCTTAGGCTCTGAAGAAAGGGGTGCTCCCCCGAAACGCGTAAGCCATCAGCCATATGCGCTGGTCTTATCCTCTCGGCAACAGGTCCTGGGGTGTCGATCCACAGAAACAGCGCCTTTGCGCCCTTTTGAAAGCTATTTATGCTAGCTCGTTTGTGAGTATAATTTTTACTGTTTTTATGCTGCATTAAAGTTTATCAGTGGTAATGCACTAGGTTGGTGCGCCCTCTTTCTTTTCTGTTTTTTTTTAGCTTGAATACCCATTGTTCAAATGAGGGCTGCAAGACGCTAGGCATTACTTCTATTAGGTGGCTGCACCACATATCCAGTTCATGGACACCTGAGCGCAGGAGAGGTCTTTTTTCACGTGTCAACCAGACATGTTGGGGAATTGGAGGAGATAACATGTTATTTATTATTGGCCTTGGAGTTATTGCTTTGACATTATTTTTTGGTTGAATAATAATGATTTGATTTGGTATATTTTCTATATTTTTGGATGCATAGAATGCACTTTTTGGTTAAGTTCTATTGGCAGATAGCATGTCTAATTTTATTTGTTTTCTTTTTTTAATGCACAATAAAAAAAATTGTGAAGAATAATACTTGGCTATGTGTTTTACTTCAAATGACAGTTTGGGAGTAGGCAGTTACATTTAAAAACATACAACGTAAAATTAACACGGGACACCAACATAGTTGTATCTTTGATCTTAAAAACTACAGGATAATAGTGTTGTGGTAACTTGCCCAAGAAAAAAAAAAAAAAAAAAAGCATAATAATATTATTCTTGATATCAAATAAAAAGAAAATAAAAGCCTTTTAAAATACATTTGGCAGAACTCCATCAGTATCACCAGCAAAGCAGATTCATTATGATCCCATTAAAGAAGAAGAGAATTATGCGCTGCATTTCTAGCTTTCATAATTTGCCGCGTCATGAATGTTAATTCTCCATTACAAACGCTAGTTTACAAGATCGACCGCTCCTGGCTTGTCCTTGCTTCCGAGCATGCGTGTTTGTACCTTGGACACGCTCGGAAAATCCGACAACACACATTTGTCAGCGGAAAATTTTAAAACCTGCCATCCAACATTTGTCCGCGGAAAATCCGACAACAATTGTCCGATGGAGCGTACACACGGTCAGATCTTCCGCCAACAGCCTGTCATCACACAATTCCTGTTGGAAAATCCGATCGTGTGTACAAGGCTTTAGAGTCAGACTGAGATGTGTATTGAGTTAGGTTCTGGTAATGAGGTTTATGATGAATGAACCAAAGGGTTGCCTGTCTGCCATGCTTCGTTGTGCTGTCGGTTGATTTGGGTAGGAGTTTCTGCTGTGTCCTATCAATGGACTGATAAGGATGTTTTGGGATTCAGCTAAAAGTGTGTGAATTGCAGAAGATGTCCTCCCGGGATTATGGAAAGCAGATCACTGCTGTTAGGGGTCTCCTATTCTACATCACACACAACATAAACATTTCCCAGCACACTTACCAGCCAGCCTGCAAAAACACAAAACAAATTGTCCTGTCTAACAATTAACACTAAAAACAGAGGTTCTAACTGCACACATTTGTAAATATATGTGTAAGCCGCATTGCCCACGCCAAGCCTCCTCTGTATACTGCGCTCCTAACTCTATAGTCTCCAAAGTCTCCAGGTTGGAGCACATCAAGCAGTGGATAGATTAAGGGAATGTTTGCCTGGAGAGAGTCTGCTCCTCCATAAAGGCGCAAGGACACAATGGACGCCCAGGAAGAGCACAATGACAGCTGAAAGCATCCAGTGTGTCCTGTCCACCAAATTCTGCCTACAAGCTGTGCAGATAGGTGACAACCACCCCAATCTATAACCAGCCTTTGCAGTAAGGTGCACATGGAAAGAACATACACATCACCTCTAAATTCTGAACAACATGGCTGCCCTGGTTCTTCTCACAGAGATTTTGGGGTGCCCAATTCACATTATTCAGTAACCAAAACTGCAGTGTTTATCCTCATGACACAACACAGGAAGCACCTACATGGTTAACAGAGGACGGAATTAAAATTAGACTTGAGAAACTTAACATTAATAAATCACCGGGACCAGATGGCTTGCATCCGAGGGTACTTAGGGAACTCAGTCAGGTGATTGCCAGACCGTTGTTCCTAATTTTTACAGACAGTCTATTGACTGGAATGGTGCCAGCTGATTGGAGAAAAGCCAATGTAGCACCAATATTTAAAAAGGGCCCAAAAAACATCCCTGGGAATTACAGACCAGTTAGCCTAACATCAATAGTATGTAAACTCTTGGAGGGGATGATAAGGGACTATATACAAGATTTTAGTAATAAGAATGATATCATTAGCAGTAATCAGCATGGATTCATGAAGAATCGTTCTTGCCAAACCAATCTATTAACCTTCTATGAGGAGGTGAGTTGCCATCTAGATAAAGGAAGGCCCGTAGACGTGGTGTATCTGGATTTTGCAAAAGCATTTGACACAGTTCCCCATAAACGTTTACTGTACAAAATAAGGTGCGTTGGCATGGACCATAGGGTGAGTACATGGATTGAAAACTGGCTACAAGGGCGTGTTCAGAGGGTGGTGATAAATGGGGAGTACTCAGAATGGTCAGGGGTGGGTAGTGGGGTCCCCCAGGGTTCTGTGCTGGGACCAATCCTATTTAATTTGTTCATAAATGACCTGGAGGATGGGATAAACAGTTCCATCTCTGTATTTGCAGATGATACTAAGCTAAGCAGGGCAATAACTTCTCAGCAGGATGTGGAAATCTTGCAAAAAGACCTGAACAAATTAATGGGGTGGGCGACTACATGGCAAATGAGGTTCAATGTAGAAAAATGTAAAATAATGCATTTGGGTGTCAAAAATATGAATGCAATCTATACACTGGGGGGAGAACCTCTGGGGGAATCTAGGATGGAAAAGGACTTGGGGGTCCTAGTGGATGATAGGCTCAGCAACGGCATGCAATGCCAAGCTGCTGCTAATAAAGCAAACAGAATATTGGCATGCATTAAAAGGGGGATCAACTGCAGAGATAAAACGATAATTCTCCCGCTCTACAAGACTCTGGTCCGCCCGCACCTGGAGTATGCTGTCCAGTTCTGGGCACCAGTCCTCAGGAGGGACGTACTGGAAATGGAGCGAGTACAAAGAAGGGCAACAAAGCTAATAAAGGGTCTGGAGGATCTTAGTTATGAGGAAAGGTTGCGAGCACTGAACTTATTCTCTCTGGAGAAGAGACGCTTGAGAGGGGATATGATTTCAATTTACAAATACTGTACTGGTGACCCCACAATAGGGATAAAACTTTTTCGCAGAAGAGAGTTTAATAAGACTCGTGGCCACTCATTGCAATTAGAGGAAAAGAGGTTTAACCTTAAACTACGTAGAGGGTTCTTTACTGTAAGAGCGGCAAGGATGTGGAATTCCCTTCCACAGGCGGTGGTCTCAGCGGGGAGCATTGATAGCTTCAAGAAACTATTAGATAATCACCTGAATGACCGCAATATACAGGGATATGTAATGTAATACTGACACATAATCACACACATAGGTTGGACTTGATGGACTTGTGTCTTTTTTCAACCTCACCTACTATGTAACTATGTAATTATAATCACAGCAAGCATTTCTCCAGACGTTACAAAATCTGATTGTATATTAACACAGTGATTTCCTATGATCATCGGCTCCATCTATTGGCCATAATACAGTGTTTGTCCTGAAATCTCTCCATCAGTGAAAGAAAATGTGAACTACCACATTATGGGCATTAAATGGAGCTGATGATCACATTCCTCACCACAAAATGTTCTCAGCCAATGAAAGGTAATGACTCCATTTTTATTTTTCTACTGCTATCAATGGCCAACACGGTACAACACTTCATCCATGTCTTTGGTGATCTCTGATCTCCTTATGAACTGTTTCTTACATGATGAAGATCAGCCATGGAGTATATCTGAGGTGTATATCAGGGTGTGCTTCTTCTCCACATGAGAGCTGTGATGTCCAGCAACATTCATATAAAAGACATTTCCCGCACTCAAGGCGCCAATACACCTGAAGGGTTGTGTGGGATCCCTGATGTACAGGAAGACAGGACTTCAGTGAGGAACAATTCCCTCACTCAGGACAGGAAAGTGGCTTCTCCCCCGTGTGAGATCTCTGATGTCTGGAAAGATGGGACTTATCTGAAAAACATTTCCCGCACTCAGGACAGGAATATGGCTTCTCCCCCGTGTGAGACCTCTGATGTCTGTAAAAACTGGACTTATCTGAAAAACATTTCCCGCACTCAGAACAGGAGTACGGCTTCTCCCCTGTGTGAGATCTCTGATGTATGGAAAGAATGGACATCCGTGAAAAACATTTCCCGCACTCAGGACAGGAATACCGCTTCTCCCCTGTGTGAGATCTCTGATGTTTATCAAGACTGGACTTCTGTGTAAAACATTTCCCGCACTCAGGACAGGAATAAGGTTTCTCCCCTGTGTGAGATCTCTGATGTATGGAAAGAATGGACATCCGTGAAAAACATTTTCCACACTCAGGACAGGAATACCGCTTCTCCTCCGTATGTGATCTTTTATGCACATCAAAATTGTTTTTTCCAGTGAAACATTTCCCGCAATCAGCACAGAAATAAGGCTTCTCCCCCGTGTGAGATTCCTGATGTCTGTAAAGATGGGACTTCATCGAAAAACATTTCCCGCATTTAGGACAGGAATAAGGTTTCTCTCCTGTGTGAGATCTTTTATGCACATCAAGACTGGATTTAAAAGGGAAACATTTCCCGCACTCAGCACAGGAACATGGATTCTCCCCCGCATGAGATCTCTTATGTGTGTAAAGATGGGACTTCACTGAAAAACATTTCCCGCACTCAGGACAGGAATACGGTTTCTCCCCCGTGTGCAATATCTGATGTGGGTAAAGACTGGACTTGTCTGAAAAACATTTTCCACACTCAGGGCAGGAATAAGGCTTCTCCCCCGTGTGAGATCTCTGATGTCTGGAAAGATGGGACTTCATCGAAAAACATTTCCCGCACTCAGGACAGGTATACGGCCTCTCTCCTGTGTGAGATCTTTTATGTACATCAAAACTGGATTTAAAAGGGAAACATTTCCCACACTCAGCACAGGAATACGGATTCTCCCCCGTGTGAGATCTCTTATGTCTGTAAAGATTGGGCTTCTGCGAAAAACTTTTCCCGCACTCAGTACAGGAATACGGCTTCTCTCCTGTGTGAGATCTTTTATGCACATTGAGATTATATTTAGAATAGAAACTCTTCCCGCACTCAGTACAGGAAAACCTCTTATCTGTTGGAAGGACGGCACCGTTCCTCACAGTCTGAGGTTCCTCAGGATAAGAGGAATACGATGGTCCATCTACACTGTGTGGTGCCGGATGGACATTTGAGGTAGTCGGGTTTTCTCCTGGACTATACTGTGTGATGTCCTCATCTTCTACTTTACAGTCTGGAGACAAAGTGAGACAATCCTCTGAGGTTTTCCTCTTCTCCCGTCCATCTACTAAAATAGAAATAAAAAGATTATTACTAGACATGAGCAGATTGGTTCCCCTAAACCAGGACTCATCATAGTATCATAGTAGGTGAGGTTTGAATAAAGACCATAGTCCATCCAGTTCAACCTGTGTAGGTGCACGTGTATCAGTGTCTATAATTATTTCCCATATCCCTGTATGTCGTGTTCCTTAAGATGCACATCTAAGAGTCTCTTAAAACTATCCATACTCCCCACAGCCACCCCCAATTGTGGAAGACAGTTCCACATCCTTATTGCCCTGACACTGAAAAACCTCCTTTGCAGTTTAAAGTTAAACTGCTTCTCTTCCAATCTCATTGTGTGGCCCCCATGTTTTCTTATACTCCTTGAAACTGAATAGTTTTTTTCCTACGTTGGGATTGCCATGGAGGGATTTGTAATTCGCTATCATATCTCCTCTCAAGTGTCTTTTCTCCAGCAAGAATAAATTTAGTGTTTGCAGTCATTCCTCGTAATTGAGGTCCTCCAATCTCCTTATTAGTTTTGTTGGCCTTCTTTGGACTCTCTCCAGTTGCAGCACATCCCTTCTGAGGACTGGTGACCAGAACTGGACAGAATACTCAAGATGTGGCCGAACCAGAGTTTTATAAAGTGGTAGGATTATTGTTCTATCTCTGGAGTATATCCCTTTTTTTATGCATGATAATATTCTGCTGGCTTTGGTAGCTGCAGCTTGACATTGCATGCTATTGCTCAATCTGTCATCTACTAGGACCCCCAGATCTAGCGGTTATCCTAGTGAGTAGTTTGCATTTATGCTTTTTGCCCCCAAGTGCATTACTTTACATTTCTCCACATTAAACCTCATTTGCCATGTATTTGCCCATCCCATTATTTTGTTCAGGTCGTTCTGTAAAATTTCTATATCCTGATGTGAAGTTATTGCCCTGCTTATTTTTGTGTCATCTGCAAAAACTGAAATTGAGCTATTTATCCCATCCTCTATATCATTTATGAGTAAATTGAATAGAATTGATCCCAAGACAGAACCCTGGGGCACCCCACTTAAAACTCCAGACCAGTCTGATTACACGTTATTCATCACCACCCTTTGGACACGCAACTGTAACCATTTTTTAACCCAAGAACAAACCTTATGGTCCACGCCTGCAGACCTCAGCTTGTAGAATAAGCGCTTATGGGGGACTGTATCATATGCCTTTGTAAAATCCACATAGACGAAATCCACGGGCCTTCCCCTGTCTAGATGGCAGCTCACTTCCTCGTAGAATGTTAACAGATTGGTCTGGCAAGAACGACCTTTCATAAACCCATGCTGATGACTACTTAAGATATTTTTTTCCTCAGTAAATTCTTGTATATAGTCCCTTATCATCCCCTCCAATAATTTACCAATGATTGATGTTAGGCAAACTGGCTTGTAGTTCCCAGGGATTTGTCTCTGTCCTTTTTTGAATATTGGTACCACATTGGCATTTCTCCGATCAGCTTGTACCAATCCTTTCAGTATGCTGTCCACAAAGATTAGGAACAATGGCCTGGCTATAACTTGACTGAGTTCTCTGAGGACTCTTGGGTGTAAGCCATCCGTTCTGGTCAGGCAGCTTTGTCTCTGAGGATCTTACAATTCCACCCTCAAGGTAATTAGTGAATGGGTTCTGTGATCTCCTACCATTTAATTTATTTCTTTATGGACCTTAGTCAGAGAGTGAGGAAACAACGAGAACTGTCTTTTATAGGAGTGACAGTGATGAGGGGATTATAGGACGAGTGTCCCCACCCCCGCTATCACTCATTGTTATCTTCCCAACACAAGAACTGCATTTCGTTATTTAGTCCATGATTTAGTCATGAATAACAGCGGGGCTGAGCCCCACCAGAGGTCAGAGAGTGAGGATGGGGGGGAGAACAACCAAGATGAAGAATGGACTGATCCTGAAGACCACCATCATTGGGTTATTGACTCCTCCCTCATTATCACTTTCTGTTTAAGGTTATCACATTATTATCAACATGTAAAAGTCTGTGCTCCAATCAAATCATCAGATATAAAATGTCCAGCTATGTTTATATATAGCAGTGAGTAGAAGGTAGAGAGCAGAAGTCAGGACTATGTAATGTACGACATATTGTATACGATACAACAGATAGGACTATAAAGTATCAGAATGATGTAATGTACAACATAGAGTATATAGTGCAGGGGTCAGGAGTATGTAATGTACAATATTAATTATATAGTGTAATGGTCAGGACACATAATATTGGTATTCAGTAATCAGTGGAAGGTAAATGTTTACATGAGACAAGTTGTAGAGGTCTCACACCACTGCCTCCCATCTCCTGAGACTGCACTCAGTGATTTGGGTCTAAGACACCCGGCACAGCCAGCAGACAACAGAGCAATATTTAACCCTGAGAGAATTGTTCTGTCAGAGATCTTGCCAGAAGACTCAAAGTACATACCCCAGATCCCTAGGTGTACTAATGCCTATGGTGAAAATCCAAATTTTGCTGCCAGCTGAACCCCAGAATCTCCATAAATCCAGTCTAGATACATAAATTGTGTCTGCAGCACAGAGAAGGAAAATTATCCGAGAGAAATACAGGAATACAGGATGGGGAACATAGCTCAGGAAAGTGACCAGGGGATTACAGGCTGATATCACCCAGTCCTTGCCCTACTCTGGACCAATCAGTGAGCAGTATGGGTGGAGGAATGTATTTAGTGTTAATGACCCACCTGTGCTGATCTCTGTAGGAGTGTCCTCCTCTATAAATGTCCCCGTTATTCCATCCTCCTCCATAGACCGCTGATCATCCCTCACATACGTCTCTTCTTCTTCTGCTTTAAGCTCACATACAAAATCCACACATTATCTCTATGAGTCCATATTGTAGATAATCCGTCCCACCAACCTTGTAATGGCGAGAGATGGTGTGAGCTTCCTGTGTGGAATCCCGGGAATACAGAGGACGAGGACATCTCTCTGGTGGGTTCCTGGTATTGGGTGGCTTTTCATACTCCTCTTTAACATCAATATTATCATCCCCGAGGTTTCCACTCTGAATATATAATAAAACATTCATTGTAACAAACATGCTGTGTATGAATCAAAACTATTAGTGATTTGTCCTCATCTACCTGATGATGGTGAGGGATGGTGTGACATTCCTGTGGGGAATACAGAGGATGGGGACATCTCTCTGGTGGGTTTCTGTATCTGGATGTCTCCACCATGGTATCCTGGTACAGATCTTTGTCTTCTTTTAAAAAATCTGACTTCTCCATCACCCCATCATCATCCTCCTCTTTTATCTCTTCTTTACCCTCAACTTTAGAATCTCTCAGGTTTCCACTCTGAATATATAATAAAAATGACATCAATGGTACAATGCAGATAATGTACAGATCCTAATGATACTATCAGTGATTGTTCCTCATCTACCTGATGATGGTGAGGGATGGTGTGATCTTCCTGTGTGGAATCCCGGGAATACAGAGGACGGGGACATCTCTCTGGTGGGTTCCCATTACTGGATCCATCTGTAGGAAACACACACACACTGACTGAATACATTGTTTCTATGTGTTTATCAGATGATGGGGGATCTAGGTGGAGCCTCCGTACTGCTCTCTCCTTTACAATAAAGTCTCCTCTTACCCGGTGATGTGAGGGGCAGCTGATTGTCCATCATGAGGTCCTTGTAGAGATCCTTGTGTCCTTCTAAATACTCCCACTCCTCCATGGAGAAATAGACAGTGACATCCTGACACCTTATAGGAACCTGACACACACAATGATACAGTCACCATCCAGACACATCCCTTGTCTGTTACTGGATAATGTCCCAGAATTCCCAGCACCGCTCACCTCTCCTGTCACCAGCTCCATCATCTTCTTGGTGACTTCTAGAATCTTCTGCATGTTTTGTCTCTCAGGTTTTAGGGAGTCACATGGAGGCACTGTGATGGTCATATGATCACCTGACTTCACAAGAGGAAATCTCTGTATTGAGGAACCAATAGAAATATAATGTTAGAATCCCAGAATCCTCCTCCCCTCTCCGGTCAGGTCTGTGTTTTATTAATAGAGATAAGAGTGATGTCATGTGACCTCCCAGAATCCTCCTCACCTCTCCGGTCAGCAGGTAGATGATCTCCAGGGTGAGGTTTAGTATCTTCTCAGTCATGTGACTCCGGTCCTCCTCCATCCTCATTGGTGCCGTCATTTGATCTATACAGGTCTCCTTGTAGAGGGATAACTTTGGGAAATGAAAGTAAGAATTTTTTGGATAGTATTGGTCACACAATAATAGGATGTGGATGTGAGGGGGGTAATAGAGTTTGCTACATTTTTGAGATCTGGGGCCCTCTTGGCCTGTCACAGTGGTGTAGTGGATAGCACTTTCACCTAGCAGCAATAGGGTCACTGGTTCAAATCCTGACCACGACACCATCTGCATGGAGTTTGCATGTTCTCCCTGTGCCTGCGTGGGTTTCCTCTGGGTACTCCAGTTTCCTCCCACACTCTGAAGACATGCTGGTAGGTTAATCAGACCCTGTCTATTAAATTGGCCCTAGTATGGGTTTGTAAGTGTGTCGAGATCCTACGGGGTAAATGACCATGCTATATCAAGATGCAACACAACTGTCGGAACTGTCGGATCATAAATTCCCTTTTCTCTGTTGGGTTTGTTTAGTTTCTGACCTGGTTTTGATAAGTTTTAGATCTGCAGACAAGGAATGATAAATACGATCCTGCTTTTGACTTGTTTGCTCTAAGGCAGTGCTGTAAGGACAATGTAGGCTCAGTATGATGTCCAGGAAGGGGAATTTGCTGACTTTTGGCCAGAGTTGCCGGCTAATCAGGATAATTGCGAGAACTCCAGTTGCCTGCTGACTAAAAGGAGTGATGTCACTCTCACTCTCTGCAGTAAGAGAAGGGATTGGATTGGCTAGCAGGGGGATGCTGCTGGTGGACAACAGAACTGTGGGGAAGGAGTTGGTTTTGTTCTCTCCAATAGCAACCCAGTGCTGGTAGGAGGAGGACAGCAGGGGTGGGAAGAGTTTGTTCTCTTGGTCTATTTTGTATCCTGCAACATCTTTCTAGAATGGTGAAATGGTGAGGTGAAGGCTCTTCACGTGCTGGCAGACGTTCTTTAAGGAAGTCAGAAAAGTAAGTGCAGGTGGGGTGGGAGGACCATCAGAGACCAACACCCCCTATGAACTCTTAAACCCCCTGTTACCTCAGAGCCATGCAGTCTGACTACCCCCTCAGAGGCCCCCAAAGCCCTTTATACCCACTAACCTCTCAGAGTTGTTCAGTCCTATTACTTCCGAGAAGGCCCCCAAAGTCTTTCAGCTACACTTCCTCCTCAGAGGTCCCAGAGTCCTTCACATGCAGTAAACCCTCAGAGGCTCTCAGAGTCCTTTAGTCCCACTACCTCCTCAGAGATCCTTCAGCTCCTCTACTTTACTCAGAACTAATGACTGAACTACCACAGTCTCAAAGGGTGTATCTGCAAACAGGCCCTGGCATTCTGCCAATATGTGGGGGGGCCCTAAGACAGCAGGATAGGGCCCTGCTGCTGGATTAAAGAGTCCCGAGATCAGTGGAGGCACCCCTGTGATCTCCAAGTAGGATTGCTGAGAACAGGGTGTGCAGCACATTCAGCCTTTGCAGAGTCCCCTCCATGCAGAGCCTCCTTGTTGCCCCTGATTTACCCCCATGCAGGCATAGTGCCCACCAACATCAGCCAACTCATCAGCCAACTCCTCTCTCTGCTTTATTTATTCTATACTGAGCAGATTCTGTGCCTTGTGCCAGCTCTGCGGGACCCATCACTGATGCCAGTTGCAGCACCAAAGCCCGGTGAGTGCCTGTATGTGGGTTGGAGGTCCTGAGCATTTATGGGGCCCTTGAGATGTGTGGGGGGCAGGATCAGGTCTCTTCACACCTCAAACTCCTCTCCTACGTCTGCCAGCTGCTCTCTGGAGTTTCCACCCAGTCTGCTGCCTGCCCACCTGGCACCCCAGTTATGACCCCCTTCCCCCCTATTCCTGCACCTCATCCCACCCTTTGTCATCACTTGGCAACTTCGGTAGCTGCATTGTGCCATGGTTGGGGGTCACAGAGAACAAAGCACCTCACTGTCGCTGAGCGCTGAGGTAGGTTGAGTTGAGAGTTTGAGATCGGTGTAGGTGAGCTCTGTGTGCAAGGTCAGTGGAGGAAAGACAGTGGCGGAACTACCAGGTCACAAAGGTCATACTTGTGAGGGGCTCTGGTATTCCACTACCATGAGGGGGCCAAAGAAAGCAGGAAAGAGTTCCACTGCGGAAGTAAAGGGCCCCAGAATCAGTGGGAAGGGCCTTGGGACCAGTGGGGGAGTTCATGGTTTCTTGCACCAGGTCCCTTAAGGTTCTAGTTATGCCTCTGCTCAGAACCCTCAGTATTTTTCTCCCTCTGACACCAATCATGGAACATATTTTTCATGGCAGGCTGGGGAATGTTTTCTTTCACCTGACCAGCAATGAAAGGGGCTCCATGCTCCATACTCCTGACCCCTGCACTCCATCATTGTGTTGGCTGCATATGGAAATGATTGCCCGTTTGCTGCCTGTGTAGTGTAATAATTGCCCTTTGTAGGCCATGCATGGTCAGGATGGTCATTGTCTTGTGCATTGTCAGTGCTATTTGTTTAGAGGACCCAATTACTAGAATTTATGTCCATAATTAAGAGAATGTTCCGGTCCCATAAATGGGGAAATGCTGTGACCATGAAGGGGTTAATCTACAAATGAGGAGTGAACTATATACAGAAGAGTGTGCTACATACAGAGTGCAGGATTGAGTGGAGCGCTACGTGCAGAGTTGAAACTTGCACTATATGCAGGGGTGAGGGGTGTACTATGTGCAGAGTGCAGTATTGAGTCATGCGCTATGAGTAGAGTGTAGGGCTGAGGGGTGTGCTATGTACAGAGTGCAGGATTGAGGGGTGGGCTATGTGCAGAGTGCAGGATTGAGGGGTGCGGTATGTACAGAGTGCAGGATTGAGGGGTGCGCAATGTGCAGAGTGCAGGATTGAGGGGTGCGGTATGTGCAGAGTGCAGGATTGAGGGGTGCGGTATGTGCAGAGTGCAGGGTTGAGGCGTGTGTGCTACATAAAGATTCCTGTTACATACCAGGAGTTCAAGAGTGAACTATATACAGAAGAGTGCATTATGTACAGAATGCAGGGTTGAGGGGTGCGCTATGTACAGAGTGC
Source organism: Aquarana catesbeiana (assembly GCF_042186555.1). Taxonomy (NCBI): domain Eukaryota; kingdom Metazoa; phylum Chordata; class Amphibia; order Anura; family Ranidae; genus Aquarana; species Aquarana catesbeiana. Next base: position 522,388 of record NW_027362655.1, on the reverse strand, counting down.
AGGGTTGAGGGATGTGCTACATGCAGGCTTGACAGGTGCGCTATGTGCAGAGTGCAGTATTGAGGGGTGCGCTATGAGTAGAGTGTAGGGCTGAGGGGTGTGCTATGTACAGAGTGCAGGGTTGAGGGGTGCGCTATGTGCAGAGTGCAGGATTGAGGGGTGCGCTATGTGCAGAGTGCAGGATTGAGGGGTGCGCTATGTGCAGAGTGCAGGATTGAGGGGTGCGCTATGTTCAGAGTACAGGGTTCAGGGGTGTGCTATCTGCAGAGTGCAGGGTTCAGGGGTGCGTTATCTGCAGAGTGCAGGGTTGAGGGTTGCGTTATGTGCAGAGTGCAGGATTGAGGGGTGCATTATCTGTAGCGTGCAGGGTTCAGAGGTGAGCTATGTGCAGAGTGCAGTATTGAGGGGTGCGCTATGTTCAGAGTATAGGGTTCAGGGGTGTGCTATCTGCAGAGTGCAGGGTTCAGGGGTGTGCTATCTGCAGAGTGCAGGGTTCAGGGGTGCCTTATCTGCAGAGTGCAGGGTTGAGGGTTGCGCTATGTGCAGAGTGCAGGATTGAGGGGTGCGCTATGTTCAGAGTATAGGGTTCAGGGGTGTGCTATCTCCAGAGTGCAGGGTTCAGGGGTGCGTTATCTGCAGAGTGCAGGGTTGAGGGTTGCGTTATGTGCAGAGTGCAGGATTGAGGGGTGCGCTATGTTCAGAGTATAGGGTTCAGGGGTGTGCGATCTGCAGAGTGCAGGGTTCAGGAGTGTGCTATCTGCAGAGTGCAGGGTTCAGGGGTGCGTTATCTGCAGAGTGCAGGGTTGAGGGCTGCGCTGAGTGCAGGGTTGAGGGTTGCGCTATGTGCAGAGTGCAGGATTGAGGGGTACGTTATATGCAGAGTGCAGGATTGAGGGGTGCGCTACATGCAGAGTGCGGGATTGAAGGGTGCGCTACATGCAGAGTGCAGGATAAAGGGGTGTACTATGTGCATAATGCATGGTTGAGGGAGTTTGCTGTACATCCAAGTCCAACCCCAATCCCCCCCAGAGAAAAAAAGCTCTCCTCCCCTCGGATTAAAGTTTAGAGCTCACCTCACCCAAACAACAAAGTGGTGCTGCAGAAGAGCCGTGCATATCCATGCAGGCCGACGGTCTCTGGAGGAGCTTCCGCATATATACAGTAGATGCCATGCCCCTCCCTCCTCTGCTCTCACAGACATCGATGTGTGGAGCAGGGAGGGGTCTGAACGGCCGCACGGAGAGAAGCGCTGTCACTTGTAAATACAGAAGCAGTGCGCCTCTTCTGGATTACAGTAGCGAGCAGCCAGCATGATCACCCTTGGAGGTGGTGGAACTCTGGCGGGTGGCTGTTTGGGCCCAGGGCAGCTGCCCCGCGGTAAAGACGGCCCTCTTCCTAGTACAGATCATTCCAAGTACAGCTCTCCCCAGTACAGATCATTCCTAGTACAGCTCTCCTCAGTACAGATCATTCCTAGTACAGCTCTCCCCAGTACACATCATTCCTAGTACAGCTCTCCTCAGTACAGATCATTTCCAGTAGAGCTCTCCCCAGTACAGATAATTCCCAGTACAGCTCTCCCCAGGACAGATCATTTCCAGTACAGCTCTCCCCAGTACAGATCATTCCCAGTACAGCTCTCCCCAGTACAGATCATTTCCAGTACAGCTCTCCCCAGTACAGATAGTTTCCAGTACAGCTCTCCCCAGGACAGATCATTTCCAGTACAGCTCTCCCCAGTATAGATCATTTCCAGTACAGCTCTCCCCAGTACAGATAGTTTCCAGTACAGCTCTCCCCAGTACAGATAGTTTCCAGTACAGCTCTCCCCAGTACAGATAGTTTCCAGTACAGCTCTCCCCAGTACAGATCATTTCCAGTACAGCTCTCCCCAGGACAGATCATTTCCAGTACAGCTCTCCCCAGTATAGATCATTTCCAGTACAGCTCTCCCCAGTATAGATCTCCATTGTACCGATCTCCCTTATTACAGATCTTCCCAGTACAAATTTCCCCCAGTACAGCTGTATTCTATAGTGATCTCCCCCAGTACAAACCACCCACTATAACATATCTTCTCACATATCACATCTCTATACAGTACAGTTCTCCCCAGTACAGATCATTCCCAGTACAGATCATACCTAGTACAGCTCTCCCCAGTACAGATCATTCCCAGTAGAGCTCTCCCCAGTACAGATCATTCCCAGTACAGATCATTCCCAGTAGAGCTCTCCCCAGTACAGATCATTCCCAGTACAGCTCTCCCCAGTACAGATCATACCTAGTACATCTCTCCCCAGTAAAGATCATTCCCAGTACAGCTCTCCCCAGTACGGATCATTCCCAATACAGCTCTTTCCCAGTAGAGCTCTCCTCAGTACTGATCATTCTCAGTACAGCTCTCCCCAGTACAGATAATTCCCAGTACAGCTCTTTCCCAGTAGAGCTCTCCCCAGTACAGATCATTCCCAGTACAGCTCTTTCCCAGTAGAGATCATTCCCAGTACACCTCTTTCCCAGTAGAGCTCTCCCCAGTACAGCTCTCCACAGTACAGATCATTCCCAGTACAGCTCTCCCCAGTACAGATCATACCCAGTACAGATCATTCCCAGTACAGATCATTCCCAGTACAGTTCTCCCCAGTACAGATCATTCCCAGTACATATCATCCCCAGTACAGATCATTCCCAGTACAGATCATTCCCAGTACAGCTCTCCCCAGTACAGATCATTCCCAGTACAGATCATCCCCAGTACAGATCATTCCCAGTACAGATCATTCCCAGTACAGCTCTCCCGAGTACAGGTCATTCCCAGTACAGATCATTCCCAGTACAGATCATTCCCAGTACAGCTCTCCCGAGTACAGGTCATTCCCAGTACAGATCATTCCCAGTACAGCTCTCCCGAGTACAGGTCATTCCCAGTACAGATCATTCCCAGTACAGCTCTTTCCAGTACAGCTCTTTCCAGTAGAGATCATTCCCAGTATAGCTCTCCCCAGTACAGCTCTTTCCCAGTACAGCTCTTTCCCAGTGCAGATCATTCCCAGTACAGCTCTCCCCAGTACAGATCATTTCCAGTACAGCTCTCTCCAGTACAGATCATTCCCAGTACAGCTCTCCCCAGTACAGATCATTCCCAGTACAGCTCTCCCCAGTATAGATCATTCCCAGTACAGCTCTTCCCAGTACAGGTCATACCCAGTACAGCTCTCCCCAGTACACAGGGCCGGTACAGGGGGGGGGGGGGGGGGCAGAAGGGGCAGATGCCCTGGGCGGGACCATTTAATGGAGGAAGAGGGGCGCAATAGAAGCGCCAGTGAACTGGTGTTGTAAAAATTCCTGCTACCTATGCAGAGTTTACAACACCGGCTGCGCGAAAATTGATAATTTTTAACATGTGCCGAGTGCACTCCTGCACCCGGCACAAGCCTGAGACCTGCCCCGCCCCGCCTCTCACTTACCTATTAGGGTTTCTATCCTGCATTGGAGGATCTACCCATCAATCGCCGACAGCTGGCGCCTGACGGGTAGATCGAGATGCATGCAGAGCAGCGCTGGAAGCATCTGTGATAAGTTCTCTCTCTCATGTCATGCTGCTCCCCGGCGGCCCCTCCTCTCTTCTCATCCTTCCCTATTTGCTTGTGACATCATCTGGGATGGACGAGAAGAGAGGGGCCGCCGGGGAGCAGCGTGATATGAAAGAGAGAGCTTATCACAGATGCTTCCAGCGCTGCTCTGCATGCAGGCTAGTAAACAATGTGCCCCTTAATGTGCTATGTGCCCCATGATGTGCCCTGACGTGCCCTATAATGTGCCCTGACATGCCCCATGATGTGCCCTGACGTGCCCTATAATGTGCCCTGACATGCCCCATGATGTGCCCTGACATGCCCCATGATGTGCCCTGACGTGTCCCATAATGTGCCCTGACGTGCCCTATAATGTGCCCTGACGTGCCCCGTGATGTGCCCTGACGTGCCCCATGATGTGCCATGTGCCCCATCATGTGCCATTATGTGCCCTGATGTGCCATATGCCCCCGTGCCCTGATGTGCTCCGTGCCGTAATGTGCTCCGTGCCCTGATGTGCCCCGTGCCCTGATGTGCCCTGTGTCCTGATGTGCCATGTGCCCCGTGCCCTGATGTGCCATGTGCCCTGATGTGCTCCTTACCCTGATGTGCTCCTTACCCTGATGTGCTATGTGCCCTGATGTGCCCTGTACCCTGATGTTCTGTGCCCTGTACCGTGATGTGTTGTGCCCTGATGTGCTCTGTACCCTGATGTGCCTTGTGCCCCTATGTGCCTTAATGTCGTGTGCCCCGATGTACTGTGACCTGATGTGCTGGGCTCTGTACCCTGATGTGGCCTGGTGTGCTGTACCCTGATGTGCTGGGCTCTGTACCCTGATGTACTGTGACCTGATGTACTGTGACCTGTGCCCTGATGTGCTGTGCCCTGACGTGCCCTATAATGTGCCCTGACGTGCCCTATAATGTCTATATATATATATATGAAAGTTGGGTAATGGCGCTCCCTCGAGTTTAATCGGGCAGATATGTGGTGTGCTAAACCACCAATAATTAAAAATATATATAAACTCCACATACACCTTCCACGTCCGTGAGTGTGCAAATAAAAAATATATGAAATCTAATAATATTGTAGTAGTGTGATAAGAGGGCTATCCTGTTGAGCCCTATTAGTGTGAAGTGGTAAGTACTTAATTAAATAAACTCAACATATATGTGTGCACATTCCAAGTAATATTCCAAAATAACCATAAGTGCCAATAAACAGGTTAATTGCAGGCTGGTTGAACACCCAATCCCACATTAGGCCTTTACCATAATTAACCCTATGCGTAAAACAAAAACAAAAGTGCTGGTTACCAACAATAACCTTATATTAATTACTAAGCATATTCATAAATAGTCCAAAATGTGTAAACCAGTCCGTGATTGTGAAGTAAAACTCCAGTACAATGTGGAAGCACCCCAGCCAAAAAACTTGGAAACAGACTTAAATTTGTGACTTCAGTGCGTTCAGCGTTCTTGGTGACTTGGTGCTCCCCCTCAAGGGTCCCCACTCACCAGATCCATCCACCCCAGAGGGGTAACTCGCATAAGGAATGTGGTCTCTGCGATCCTCCTGCCGCCACGATAGGTAGGTTTCCCAGGAAAGTCCTCAGCATATGCAGATGGAGAAGTTTTAATCACTCATGCAGAAAAAAGAGGAAAGATGGACTCCCATGGTGTAGTAATTGCATTTAATCCAAAAAGACGGCGCCACGCACGCTACGTCATTTCCGCTTACTAGGCCGGTGGAGCGCAGGTGGAACGCATACGCTCTTCCTACTTCCACCTTGGGATACGAGCTACCCGGCCAGGATTTTGTTACATATATGTGAGCGGTTGTGCAAGGCACATTTTTTGCTGCATACTTAGGCTAAAGGTGGGCCTATTATTTCATGGTTTTTTGTTTTTATATTTGTATGATGCCCAACTCTATAGCCAGTTGATCTGGACTATAGTTTTTTATTCTTAAGTTTTAAATAAAGTTCTCTTTTTGGATTAAATGCAATTACTACACCATGGGAGTCCATCTTTCCTCTTTTTTCTGCATGAGTGATTAAAACTTCTCCATCTGCATATGCTGAGGACTTTCCTGGGAAACCTACCTATCGTGGCGGCAGGAGGATCGCAGAGACCACATTCCTTATGCGAGTTACCCCTCTGGGGTGGATGGATCTGGTGAGTGGGGACCCTTGAGGGGGAGCACCAAGTCACCAAGAACGCTGAACGCACTGAAGTCACAAATTTAAGTCTGTTTCCAAGTTTTTTGGCTGGGGTGCTTCCACATTGTACTGGAGTTTTACTTCACAATCACGGACTGGTTTACACATTTTGGACTATTTATGAATATGCTTAGTAATTAATATAAGGTTATTGTTGGTAACCAGCACTTTTGTTTTTGTTTTACGCATAGGGTTAATTATGGTAAAGGCCTAATGTGGGATTGGGTGTTCAACCAGCCTGCAATTAACCTGTTTATTGGCACTTATGGTTATTTCGGAATATTACTTGGAATGTGCACACATATATGTTGAGTTTATTTAAATAAGTACTTACCACTTCACACTAATAGGGCTCAACAGGATAGCCCTCTTATCACACTACTACAATATTATTAGATTTCATATATTTTTTATTTGCACACTCACAGACGTGGAAGGTGTATGTGGAGTTTATATATATTTTTAATTATTGGTGGTTTAGCACACCACATATCTGCCCGATTAAACTCGAGGGAGCACCATTACCCCACTTTCATATATATATATATATATATATATATATATATATATATCTATTTCTGAAACACCTGTGGAGTTTCTTTAGGGGGGCTGCATACCTTTATACATGTCCTAAGCGCAGTCTCTTTATTGTATTTAACTATTTAGTGCCCTATAATGTGCCCTGACGTGCCCTATAATGTGCCCTGACGTGCCCCAGGATGTGCCATTATGTGCCCTGATGTGCCATATGCCCCGTGCCCTGATGTGCCCTGGGCACCAGATGACCTTGTCCCAGCACTGCCAGTACAGATCATTCCCAGTACAGGTCATCCCCCGTACAGATCATTCCCAGTACAGCTCTCCCCCGTACAGATCATTCCCAGTACAGCTCTCCCCAGTACAGATCATTCCCAGTACAGATCATTCCCAGTATAGATCATTCCCAGTACAGCTCTCCCCAGTACAGCTCTCCCCAGTACAGATCATTCCCAGTACAGATCATTCCCAGTACAGATCATTCCCAGTACAGCTCTCCCCAGTACAGATCATTCCCAGTACAGATCATTCCCAGTACAGCTCACCCCAGTACAGATCATTCCCAGTACAGATCATTCCCAGTATAGATCATTCCCAGTACAGCTCTCCCCAGTACAGATCATTCCCAGTACAGATCATTCCCAGTACAGCTCACCCCAGTACAGATCATTCCCAGTACAGATCATTCCCAGTATAGATCATTCCCAGTACAGCTCTCCCCAGTACAGATCATTCCCAGTACAGATCATTCCCAGTATAGATCATTCCCAGTACAGCTCTCCCCAGTACAGCTCATTCCCAGTACAGATCATTCCCAGTACAGATCATTCCCAGTACAGATCATTCCCAGTACAGATCATTCCCAGTACAGATCATTCCCAGTACAGCTCTCCCCAGTACAGCTCATTCCCAGTACAGATCATTCCCAGTACAGCTCTCCCCAGTACAGATCATTCCCAGTACAGCTCTCCCCAGTACAGATCATCCCCAGTACAAATCTCAACTTCTCCTTGCTTGCCCTCTCCATAACACACGTACCAGACCAGGAAGTTCAAAGTGATAAGGAGTTCTCCCTCAGCTTGGTCATATGACTGGGAGGAGCTAAGGAAAACCTCCTTCTCTCTGAGATCCTACCTCTGCTTCATATGCTCAGTGGTTGTCAGCACTAGTGACTGCAGATACGGTGTGGGTTTTGATCCCCCATGCCACTCAGATGCTGGAATGAAGGTTTTAATTGACGCTTGTTGTTATATTCTCTGATTGGACAACCAAGCAGCCAATTGTTTTCCACATAAGGGAACAAAATCCTCCTTATTGATTTCATTCATCACACTACAAATGAACGTATTATTGTTTTGTTTGTGCTCCTTCCAGGTGATATCATCTCGGGTCATCTCTTGATGTCATGGCGACCTCTTCCTTCTCATCCTCTTCCTCACAAGGTATGATTGCTGATTCTAATAATCCTTTCCAATGTTTTCCTCACATCTCCCGAGATTGGAATTAGATTATAGGACGTCTTATGTCTCTGTAGTCTGGACATTTCCGGTAGACATCTGGTCAGCCCACCCATTAGAAGAGTTCAGGAGTTTTCATCAATTCCACAATTACATTCCTGTGTCTTCAGATTCTTTTTAACATTGTTATTATTTTATACATTTCAGAGATTTGTCAGGACTAATCACTACTTACCTAATCTTATTTCCAGGCAAACTGAAGAACATGACACACGGCAACAGATTATCAGGTTAATATGAAATATCTTCTGGATTATAATTTTTTGTGTTGTAGTCTGGATGATGTGTTCATAGTTTGGAGGCCTCCACAATCCCCCTGTATTTCATGGGATATCTTCTCTTATGCCGTGTACACATGACCGGACTTTTCGACAGAAAAGGTCCGACGGAACGAATCCGCCGGACAGCTCGATCGTGTGAGGGCTTCATCGGACCTTTGCTGACGAAAAATCAGACAGACTTTAGATTTAGAACATGTTTCAAATCTTTCCGACGGATTTGACCCCGGTGGAAAAGTCCGTTCATCTGTATGCTAGTCCGACTGACGAAAACCGACGCTAGGGCAGCTATTGGCTACTGGCTATGAACTTCCTCATTCTAGCCCAGTCGTACGTCATCACGTTCAAATCTGTCGGACTTTGGTGTGATCGTGTGTAGGCAAGTCCATCAAAAGTCCATCGAAAAGTCCTTCGGAGTTCAGTCCATCGAGAGTCCGCTCGTGTGTACACGGCATTAGGGTTCCATTCTTCAGGTTTATGGTTAGAATACAATATTTCCAACTCTGTCTTATAAATACTATTTCATGTGTCTATGAGGAATAAAATATTCTCCTTTCTCTGATAAAGACATCACAAAGGAACACAGAGAATCTGTGAAACAGACATTCCAGAGGATTCCAGAATATAATTCCCATATGGGGGAGGCTGTTCATCTACAGAAAAGATTCACCAACTTAGTAATGATAAAGGGACCCTAGAATAAAGAGGAAAAAGAACAAGAAATAAGGAGTTCATGCAGAAGACATCTATAGACCATGGGGAAAAGATCCCCAACCCCAATCCAGGCCCTCTTTGACCCTGATGAAGAGGGTTTCATCCCTAAGATTGTGGTGTTAGAAGGATCTGCTAGGATTGGAAAAACAATGAGCTGGGGATGTCTACCAAGACAAGTTTGACTTTGTGTTTTATCTGAGCTGTAGAGAAATCAACACCATCCCTGGAAACATAAGCCTTGTGGGACTTTTATCCAGAGCCTGCAGACTGCAGAGTTCAGATGGCCTGGTGTCTGTTGTGAAAGATCCTGGAAGTCAGAGAAAACTTCTAACTATAGTTGATGGGTTTGATGAACTGAGGTGGACTATGAAGGAGAAATCTGAGGGTTGTCTTGATATTTCTATGGAAACCCACAAAAGAAATAATTCTCCAAAGATTGCTCAGTAGACATGTTCTCCCACAATCTTCTCTAATCATCACCACAAGGTCACTGGACATGAAGACACCTAACACATTAATTGATGATTCTCGCAATGTGGAAATAGGGATTTACAAAGAAAGATTGAGAGAAATATGTCCATAAATTCTTTGAAAATAAAGAAGATGCAGACAAGGTTCTCAGTATAATAAGACAATGAAGTTCTGTACACCATGTGTGCTGTCCCCATCACATGCTGGATTGTCTGCACTGTAATGAAACAAGAAATAAAAAAAAATTGGATTTAATTTGGTGTGATTTGATTACTTTGATTTACCTTCTCTACCTGGAGGTTTTACTAACCCATCACAAGAAGAAGGAACAGTCTGTACACAGGAAACAAACCTGTCTGAAGAAGCTGTGTGCTCTGGCCAATCAGGGAGTTCTGAATCAACAAATCTTATTTGAGAAGAAAGATCTAAAAAGACATGGACTTTCTCTGTCTGAGGTGGAGTCCGCATTTCTGAATGAGAACAGCTTTCATTGGGATGTCTGCACCCAGACCTGCTACAGCCTCATCCACCTGAGTGTACAGGAGTTGCACTGTACACATCATTACTGCCTTGTTAAGTAAATATGTGCTACGTAGTGAGTTTAGAGTTGAGAGGTGCGCTACATACAGAGTTCAGGGTTGAGGGGTGCGTTACGTACTAAGTGCAGGGTTGAGGGGTGCGCTATGTACTGAGTTCAGAGTTGAGGGGTGTGCTAAGTACTGAGTTCAGGGTTGAGGGGTGCGCTACGTACTGAGTGCAGGGTTAAAGGGTGCGCTATGTACTGAGTGCAGGGTTGAAGGGGTGCTTTACATACTGAGTGCAGGGTTGAGGGGTGTGTTATGTACCGAGTTCAAAGTTTAGGGGTGCGCTACGTACCAATTTCAGAGTTGAGGGGTGCGCTATATACTGAGCTCAAAGTTGAGGGGTGCGATGCGTACCGAGTGCAGGGCTGAGGGGTGTGCTGTGTACTTCCAAGACCTGGGCTTCCAAAATCACACAAAGCAAAGAATGTACCTACTGAACATGCTCTTGAAGCAGAACCCTGCAGACAGATTGGGCGGCCCCACATGAGCCACTGCTAATAAGTTTAAATTCCCTGATTTGACAGCCGCCCCCCATGCCCACAGAAAAAACTTTGCACTGTTGCAAAAGGAGATGGGGTATTTAAAAGTACATTAGTACTCAGCCAAAGCCATCCCACCTCCCTCTCCGAGCCGAGTATACCTGACACTGGCCCGAGCTCAGCGGACCCGCCCCTTGTCCAAGCCGAGTGGATCCGCTCCTTGCCCGAGCCGAGTGGATCCACCTCTTGCCCGAGCCAAGTAGCTCTGCCCCCCACCAAGCTGAGCACACCCACCCCCCGCCAGAGCTGAGCGGCACGCCCCCTGCCCAAGCTGAGTGGATCTGGCACTAGCCGGAGAGATGAGCGGATGAGTGGATCCTGGACCTTCCTCACTGTGCTATGTTTTCTGCTGCACCATTGGCATGGTTATATCTTCTTAGTCCTCTCCATAAAATTATCAGAAATTTGTGCTTAAAGTAGAACTATAGGCAACACTTTTTTTTTCATTTTGGATAGAGTAAGGGAGGGTTATAACCCCTGTCAGTTTATTTTTTACCATCCCTGTCCCATTGCAGAGATTTCCCTTCACATCCTGCTCCATAGCTAAACAGGAAGTGAGAGGAAATCTATGCAAATTAAGGGAATCCATTGCCTCCCCAAGGCCCTCAGAACTAGTGTCCCCACTCGAAAATTTCAGGGCGGGTCTTAAACAGTAAGGGGTGTGGCCTTGACAGGAAGGGGTGCACGAGTTTAGTCAGGCCTAGGGCAGCACAAAACCTAAATACACTACTGTACCTGTATGTAATAACATTTTAAATGATATGTTCCCTGTAAATATACCTAATTGGACTAAAGGGGTTGCTTTGACATCCACTATAAATTATCAGCTTTAACAATCCACAATGAAATTATTTAAGTTGATGTCAATATTCAACCCATATTGACATCAACTTAAATTGTTTCATTACCATGTACTTGCAACAGTGTAACTCCAGACTAATGCTCTGTACACATGATAGGATTTTCTGACAACAAATGTTGGATGTGAGCTTGTTGTCGGAATGTCTGACCGTGTGTATGCTCCATGGAACATTTGTTGTCGGAATTTCCTCCAACAAATGTTTGAGAGCAGGTTCTTAAATTTTCCGACAACAAAACTTGTTGTCGGAAATTCCGATCGTGTGTACACAATTCCAACGCACAAAAGTCCACGCAAGCTCAGAATCAAGCAGAAGAGCCGCACTGGCTATTGAACGGCTCATGGTACGTGTTGTACGTCACCACGTTCTTAACGTTAGGAAATTTAGACCAACTTTGTGTGACCCTGTGTTTGCAAGATAAGTTTGAGTCAACATCCTTCAGAAAAAAATCCAGTTTTGTTGTCAGAAAATCCTATTGTGTGTACAGGGCATTAGAGTTTTCAGTTGGGTGACAACCAATATTCCATGAAATTATCCATCCAAATGTCCAAACATTTTGTTTTCTAAGACCCCGCCCGCTGATTTTTCATTGGATGTGTCTACTTCTGCCTGTCACTGGAAGAACATTTCACCTTTCTTTCCTGTTTCTCCCTCCAGTATTGACGGCTGTAATGTGACATTAGCGTGCTGTGATGATCTTTGCTGAATTATCACCACAAACCCAACTCTGACCTGGCTATGGATAAGATTGGATGGTGATGATAAGATGTCGCACTCAGAAGCAGATTGTTGTTGTGAGGTCCTCCAGAATGCGAGCTTCTTTATGTATAGAGAGTAAGAACTGTTCTATGTGGGGGTAACACACATACTGAACCTTAGAATGTGAATAGTAAAATGTAGACAATATTGGATGGTGATTAGATAATGGAAGTGGGGCGTTGTTGTGAGGTCTTCTGACACCCAGGCTGCACTGTAATGAAAATGGAATTACAGAGCCCAGTAAGAGCTCCCCTTTTTCTTCATTTCTTACAGAGCACAGTACGAGCTCCCCCTTTTCCATCATTTCTTATAGAGCACAGTATGAGCACCCCCTTCCCATCATTTCTTACAGAGCACAGTACAAGCTCCCCCTTTTCCATCATTTCTTACAGAGCACAGTACAAGCTCCCCCTTTTCCATCATTTCTTACAGAGCACAGTACGAGCCCCCCTATTCCATCATTTCTTACAGAGCACAGTATGAGCGCCCCCTTCCCATCATTTCTTACAGAGCACAGTACAAGCTCCCCCTTTTCCATCATTTCTTACAGAGCACAGTACGAGCTCCCCCTTTTCCATAATTTCTTACAGAGCACAGTACGAGTGCCCCCTTTTCCATCATTTCTTACAGAGCACAGTACAAGCTTCCTCTTTTCCATTATTTCTTACAGAGCACAGTGCAAGTCCCCCCTTTTCCATAATTTCTTACAGAGCACAGTACAAGCTCCCCGTTTCCATCATTTCTTAATGAGCATAATACAAGCCCCCCGCTTTTCCATCATTTCTTACAGAGCACAGTACGGGTCCCCCTTTTCCATCATTTCTTACAGAGCACAGTACGGGCCCCCCTTTTCCATCATTTCTTACAGGGCACAGTACAAGCTCCCCTTTTCCATCATTTCTACAGAGCACAGCATGAGCTCCCCCTTTTCCACCATCGCAGCAACATTTCCCTCATCTAACACTTTCATTTTATTCCTCCAAGAAGGCATGGAGGATACTGGATTGTATTTATAGACAGAAGAAGAAGAAAAGAAATTTGTGTTTGGGAACTCCTCCCCTCCTCTGCAGTAAATACACAGATCCTGATATGTAGACAATGTCTAGAATATAATTATATCAGATTAACCTGTTCATGACACTGATTATTCATCATTTTCCTTTTCTTCACAGTCAGATGATGGTGATGATTCTACTGAACTTTATTCCAGAATGACCTGAGCGGTGGTCTGTCCTTCCTCCGATTCCTCCATTTTACATTGTATTGTTACTCCTTAATGTATTCATTGCTACAAAACAAAAATGTGATTTTTGGATCTTCACCCAAAAATTGCCACCACTGAGACCAGCACACTGGGAAATTCCTGTTCATGACATGAAGATTCCTCCTAGAAGACACAAAACACTCCAGGCTCCACTCACCAAAGCAGATGGCATGCAGTATTTAGGTGTTCGGACTCCTTTTTTTTCCCTAAATATCGCATGTGATGCTGAAAATGTCCATTCGCTATCACATTATGCGGCATTTACCTCGCAATTCCCCAAACACTCTGCAAATACCATATAAAACGGCGGTAAAGTCAAATCACAGAGGGAAATAAATAAATGGTTGTGGTAAATAAGTCGTGATCCAGGCATGCAGTGAATTGGGAATTATTAAAAAAGACTGTATGTGATCACACTGCAAAATATATTCCCACGGCAATACATTAAAAAGGCTAAAAATAAAACCTAAGTGGCTCACATCCAAAGTTAGAAAAGCTATAAATAATAAGAAAAGAGCTTTTAAAAAAAATAAAAATGAAGGAACACTATCATCGTTTAAATGTTACAAAGACTATAACAGAATATGTAAAAAGGAATCAAGGATACGAAAATTGAAAATGATGGACAGATTGCAAAACATAGTAGGACAAACCCCTAAAAATTCTTCAAATATATTAATAGTAAAAAGGTCAGGTCTGAGCATGTAGGCCCTTAACAAAAATATGTGGAGTGAATGACTGGGGGCAATGAGAAGGCAAATTTATTAACTACTTTCTTCAGCTTTGTGTACCCCGTGCCTGCCGGGATGTGGGTAAGCAGCCTCGCTCCTTCCCCCTTTTCATACAATATTTTTACTAATTGACATGTTGCATTAAATTTTGCTACTGTTTATGTTTTTGGTAAAATTATACCGCTCTTGATCATCTGTTAATTAAATTACAGATACCCTCCTGATGAAGCGGCAATAGTCCGCAAAACTAGTTGAGACGTTATCCATGATCATCTATCCCATTGTGATCTTCTTTATTTGGGGATCATTCTCTTGGTGATATACATGGATTGTTACCATGCTTTTAACTTGTAACTGATTATTATTTTTGTATCAATAAACTTTTGTAATACTTTTAGACCCCTTTCACACTGAGCCGCCCTGGGCATCAGCGGTAAAGCGGCGCTATTTTTAGCGCCGTCTTAGCGGTGCTATTCGGCTGCTAGCAGGGCGGTTTTAACCCCCCGCTAGCGGCCGAAAAGGGGTTATATCCACCAGCAAAACGCTGCTGCAGTGCCGCTTTGCCGGCAGTATCACGGCGCTGCCCCATTGTTCTCAATGGGCAGGAGCGGTGTATTTACCGCTCCTACACCGCTGCAAAGAAGCTGCTGGCAGGACTTTTTGTGACGCCCTGCCAGCACAGCGCCCCAGTGTGAAAGCACTCTGGCTTTCACACTGGGTTTGCAGCTGAGGCTTTTTTTCTGGCACTTTACATGCGCTATTTTTAGCGCTGTATCGCCTAAAAAACGCCTCAGTGTGAAAGGGGTCTTATACATCTGCCTACACATTTGAATATATCTGTTTCACTGTATCAAGATAGTCCAATCGCCCTATTCTTCTGGGGAGGCCTGGTTGGGGACCAAGCTCCCGATCCCTGCATAGCTTTGTGTATACAAAGGAGCATGGGGGAGATCATGTCCATAATGGGGGTGGTAGTGACACAGCCCCAAATGATCCACAATGGCTCAAAAGTGATATGGTCCAGAAATATTTAGACAGAATAAAGGTGAATAAAGCACCTTGACCAGATGGCATCCACCCATGGATCCTAAAAGAACTGAGCTCTGTCATTTCAAAGCCGTTTTTTTTTTTTTTAGGGACTCTTTAATGACGGGAATAGTACCACTGGATTGGCATAAGGCCAAAGTGGTGCCCATATTTAAAAAAGGACCAAAGTCTTTACCAAGTAACTATAGACCTCTTAGTGTAACTTCTATATTCGGGAAGATACTGTAGAGTTTAATAAAAGATCACGTAGATGATTTCTTGCTGGAAAAAAATATTCTAAGTAACAGACAGCATGGATTCATGAAATACAGAAGTTGTCAGACAAATCGAATTTCTTTTTATGAGGAGGTAAGTAAAACCTTGGACAGGGGAGTGGCTGTGGATGTGGTATACTTGGACACAGTTCCCCACACACGGCTCATGTGTAAGGTAAAGTCCACAGGCTGGAAAAATCTATTTGTAAATGGAAAGAAAACTGGCTAAAAGACAGAATTCAGAGAGTAGTGATTCATACTGTGCCCTGAAGAATGGTCTAAGGTTATCAGTGGTGTACCCCAAGGTTCATTTTTTTTTAGTGGAGTACCCCAAGGTTCAGTGCTGGGACCCTTACTTTTTAATATCTTTATAAATGATATAGGGTCTGGGATTAAAAGTACCATTTCAGTCTTTGCAGATGACACCAAGCTATGCAGTGAAATAACGTCCTTACAAGATGTCTCCAACTTACAGGGCAACCTCAATGCACTGTTTAATTGTACAACTATGTGGCAAATGAGGTTCAATGTTGATAAATGTAAACTTATGCACTGGGGGCTAAGAATATACATGCATCATACATACTAGGGGGGGTACAACTGGGGGAATCAATGGTGGAGAAGGATCTGGGAGTTTTGGTAGATCATAAGCTTAATAATAGCGTGCAATGCCAAGCTGCGGTTTCCAAAGTGAGCAAAATTTTATATAGTTACATAGTAGGTGAGGTTGAAAAAAGACACAAGTCCATCAAGTCCAACCTCTGTGTGATTATGTATCAGTATTACATGGTATATCCCTGTATGTTGCGGTCATTCAGGTGCTTATCTAATAGTTTCTTGAAGCTATCGATGCTCCCCGCTGAGACCACCGCCTGTGGAAGGGAATTCCACATCCTTGCCGCTCTTACAGTAAAGAACCTTCTACGTAGTTTAAGGTTAAACCTCTTTTCTTCCTGGCCACGAGTCTTGTTAAACTCTCTTCTGCGAAAAAGTTTTATTTCTATTCTGGGGTCAACACTACGGTATTTGTATATTGAAATAATATCCGCTCTCAAGCGTCTCTTTTCCAGAGAGAATAAATACAGTGCTCGCAACCTTTCCTCATAACTAAGATCCTCCTTTATTAGCTTTGTTGCCCTTCTTTGTACTCGCTCCATTTTCAGTACATCCTTCCTGAGGACTGGTGCCCAGAACTGGACAGCATACTCTAGGTGCGGCCGGACCAGAGTCTTGTAGAGTGGGAGAATTATCGTTTTATCTCTGGAGTCGATGCCCTTTTTAATGCATGCCAATATTCTGTTTGCTTTGTTAGCAGCAGCTTGGCATTGCATGCCATTGCTGAGCCTATCATCTACTAGGACCCCCAGGTCCTTTTCCATCCTAGATTCCCCCAGAGGTTCTCCCCCCAGTGTATAGATTGCATTCATATTTTTGCCACCAAAAAAGGATTATTTTACATTTTTCTACATTGAACCTCATTTGCCATGTAGTTGCCCACCCCCATTAATTTGTTCAGATCTTTTTGCAAGGTTTCCACATCCTGCAGAGAAGTT
Organism: Aquarana catesbeiana; assembly: GCF_042186555.1. Taxonomy (NCBI): domain Eukaryota; kingdom Metazoa; phylum Chordata; class Amphibia; order Anura; family Ranidae; genus Aquarana; species Aquarana catesbeiana. Next base: position 505,477 of record NW_027362655.1, on the reverse strand, counting down.
ATTGCCCTGCTTAGCTTAGTATCGTCTGCAGATACAGAGATTGAACTGTTTATCCCATCCTCCAGGTCGTTTATGAACAAATTAAATAGGATTGGTCCCAGCACAGAACCCTGGGGAACCCCACTACCCACCCCTGACCATTCTGAGTACTCCCCATTTATCACCACCCTCTGAACTCACCCTTGTAGCCAGTTTTCAATCCATGTACTCACCCTACGGTCCATGCCAACGGATCTTATTTTGTACAGTAAACGTTTATGGGGAACTGTGTCAAATGCTTTCGCAGAATCCAGATACACCACGTCTACGGGCCTTCCTTTATCTAGATGGCAACTCACTTCCTCATAGAAGGGTAGTAGATTGGTTTGGCAAGAACGATTCTTCATGAATCCATGCCGATTACTGCTAATGATACCGTTCTCATTACTAAAATCTTGTACATAGTCCCTTATCATCCCCTCCAAGAGTTTACATACTATTGATGTTAGGCTAACTGGTCTGTAATTCCCAGGGATGTATTTTGGGCCCTTTTTAAATATTGGTGCTACATTGGCTTTTCTCCAATCAGCTGATACCATTCCAGTCAGTAGACTGTCTGTAAAAATTAGGAACAACGGTCTGGCAATCACTTGACTGAGTTCCCTAAGTACCCTCGGATGCAAGCCATCTGGTCCCGGTGATTTATTAATGTTAAGTTTCTCAAGTCTAATTTTATTTCTGTCCTCTGTTAACCATGGAGGTGCTTCCTGTGATGTGTCATGAGGATAAACACTGCAGTTTTGGTTACTGAAGCCCCCCGATTCACTTGTGAAGACTGAGGAGAAGAATAAATTCAATACCTTCGCCATCTCCCCATCCTTTGTAACCAGATGTCCTTCCTCATTCTTTATGGGGCCAATATGGTCTGTCCCCCCATTTTTACTGTTTACATACTTAAAGAATTGCACATTCCTGGCTCTCCCTTAGTATGGAGGGACTTCTCAGTGCTGACAGTTGCTTCCCCAGATTTAGAACCTGGGCTTCCAGGGAAAAAATGTGCTTACATTTTGCACAGCAGTATTCGCCCTCGATCAGATGATGAAGGAACGCATATATGCAGCAAGATGTACAAAGAGTCGCCTCTCCACAGCCGCCGGGCATCGTACCTATTAAATTTAATGAGGATTGGGGATTATACCCTGTCCAAATTACCTAACAACTAGCTTCCTGACACTAATACTCAAGACAATACACAGGTACTCAACAAGACAATACACAGATACTCACAGACCTACGTGCACTCACAGGCCACTTGCAGTACTACGTGCACTCACAGGCCACTAGCAGACCTACGTGCACTCGCAGAACTACGTGTACTCACAGGCCTACGTGCACTCGCAGACCTACATGCACTCGGAGGCCACTAGCAGACCTACGTGCACTCGCAGACCTACGTGCACTCGCAGACCTACCTGCACTCGCAGACCTACCTGCACTCACAATACACAAGTATACAGTACACAATACACAAGTACTAATGATCCACACACACTACTCAGACAACACTCAGCTACTCACACTACACAGGTACTATGACCCCTGTTATAACCTCCTGTTTTAAACTCTAGTTTTAACTCACCACTTAGACCAGTTCCACTTGGACAGAGTTCCAACAGACTCACAAATGAGCAGGCTCACTATGAGTTCTACAAAAGGTTATATAGGCCTCAAGCACCTGTGAGCAATTAACCACTCCCCTAAAATTAGTAGTCTGAAGGAAGCAAAGAAAAAAAAAGAGCTGTTTAAAAAGGGACAGAAAAAGGTGATTTAAAAGCTACAAGGAAAAGCCCCAAAAATGCAACCCAGCAATCAAAAAGCAAGACTTGTTCACTCTCCACTCAAGGTCCCCCCTCCGGTTTTAACTCACCACTTAGACCAGTTCTACTTGGACAGATTTCCAACAGACTCACAAATGGGCAGGCTCACTATGAGTTCTACACAAGGTTATATAGGGGTTAACTGTGTGTTCCCTCAGTGTGTTCTAACTGTGGGGGGATGGGAGTGACTAGGAGAGGAGACATATCGTTTTTCCTATTTAGTAGGAACAAACGATGTTTCCTCTTCCCTGACAGCACACGGATTTGTGTTTACACACATAAATCCCCGTGCTGGTGCTCGTGCATGTGATCGCGCATGGCCAGTGGCAATCGTGCCTGCCGGCGACGCGCATCGGATTCCCCGCCCTGCAGCAGGCGCGCACGCGCCCTCTGGTGGGCAAAAAAGGAAGGCCATTCAGTATATCTGCGTGAGCCAGAAGGGACCCAGTAAAAGTGATTGTAAAGTCCTTTTTTTTTTTTTTTTAAATAACAAACCTGTTGTACTTACCTCCTTTGTGCAGTTGGTTTTGCACAGAGCAGACCAGATCTTTTTCTTGGGTCCCTCTCCACTGATCCTGACCCCTCCCTCCTCCCGAGTGCCCCCACAGAAAGCAGTCCACCCCCTCTCTCTTCTGATTGGCTCCTGCGCTGTCAATCAAAGTCAGTTAGCCAATGGCGCTGCTGCTGTGTCTCAGCCAATCAGGAGGGGGGTCCCAGACGGCTAAGACACTCGTGGACATCGCTGGAGAGAGTAGGGGCTCAGGTAAGTAATTAGGGAGTGCTGGGGAGGCTGCTACACACAGAAGTTTTTTTTTTATCTTAATGCATAGTATGCATTGAGATAAAAAACCTTCTGCCTTTACAACTCCTTTAAGGAGGGATATGATCAACATGTATAAATACATAAGGGGGATATGATGTCCATGTATAAATACATAAGGGGGGACATGATCTCCATGTATAAATACATAAGGGGGGGATATGATCACCATGTATAAATACATAAGGGGGGGATATGATCACCATGTATAAATACATAAGGGGGGATATGATCTCCATGTATAAATACATAAGGGGGATATGATCACCATGTATAAATACATAAGGGGCAATATGAGCACCATTTATAAATATATAAGGGGGGATATGATTACCATGTATAAATACATATACATATGATCAACGTGTACCCCAGTGAACTTGGTGTCATCACAGAAGGCAAGGGGGCACTCTTTACTTCTGGAGGAAAAGAGATTTCATCTCCAAATACGGAAACGTTCCTTCACAGTAAGAACTGTGAAAATGTGGAATAGACTCCCTCCAGAGGTGGTTCTGTCCAGCTCAGTAGATTGCTTTAAAAAAGGCCTGGATTCTTTCCTAGGTGGACATAATATAACTGGGTACTAACATTACAGTTGATCCAGGGAGTATCCGATGCCTCTTGATGGATCAGGAAAGAATTTTTTCCCCTGCTGGAGCAAATTGGATCATGCTTTGCTGGGGTTTTTTGCTTTCCTTTGGATCAACTGTGGGTATAGTATTGTGTATATGGGATTGTATGATTTATTTTTATTTTTTATTGGTTGAACTAGATAGACTTGTGTTTTTTTTCAACCTGACTAACTATGTAACTATGTTAGTTATCTATTTACTTAGTTTAACATCATCTTTTATATTTTACCAAACAATTGGGTATTATACTGTGTTTTGTGCACTGAAATTTATTAAAAGAGAAGTTTGGGATTTTTTTCTTTTTAGGAATCAGACTTACCAAGGTGGATGCAGCATCGTCAGTCCAATGCTTAGCTGGCGCTAAGACTGAGAACTGAGCGATCAAACACTGTAAGCCCCCAAGCTCTCTGCTCTAGACATGTGCACAACGGAAAAATTCATTTTTTTTAGTTTTGGATAGATTCGTTATGTTACTAATTTCGTTTCGTTTAGATTGTTTCGGAATTTGTTTAGTTTTGTTTCATTTTCATAAAATGCAATTTTGTTTTCTTTTAAAATGTGTTTCATGTATTAATTTTCTAACGAATTCCAACTTTTCAGAATGATTAGAATTCGGATTGGTTGATAAACGATCATATGATCCAAATTCTGTGTGAATAAATAGCTGGTTGTTAAGCAGCGGGCCGGGAAGCCGGCCACCCGCGTTCTTAACAACCATGAGTCTTCGTCTGTCAGAGGGCTTCCCCAATGACAGAGAAATGTAAAGAAAAGAATGCCGACATTGCCCGGTAATAGAAAAATGTTTTAAAAAAAAAAAACACGCATGGACCCTCTCTGTCCATACCAGGCCCTTCGGGTCTGGTATGGATTTTAAGGGGAAAAAAGACATAGGGTCTCCCCCAAAATACCAGACCTTTATCCCCCCCCACCCCAAAGCACCTTGTCCCCATGTTGATGGCGACAAGGGCTTCTTGACAACCCTGGGCTGTGGTTGTCGGGGTCTGTGAGCAGGGGGCTTATCGGAATAAGGGGGCCCCCAGATCCCAGCTCCCCCATGTGTATCTGGTACATCGTACCCCTACCCATTCAAAAAGAAGTGTCAAAAAGTAATAAACCACAAGAAACAGTTTTTGACAAGTCCTTCATTAAAGAATAAAAAAAAAAAAATAGGGTCCCTTGATGAGTATCCATCATCAACGACGACACCCGCCGGACCCAAAAAATAGAAAAAAAAATAAAAAACCGCTCCGCCTCCTGGGAGGCCTTCTGCCTGCTCTGCGCTTAGACAGTTCTTATATAGGCAAGGGGTGGGTCCACCTGGCTACATCGCCCGGTGGCACCACCCCCTTATGACGTCCCGGGAGGCAGAGCTTTTTTTTGGGGGGGGGGGGTCTGACAGGCGTCGTGACTGATAATGGATATACACTATTTTTTTTTTTTTTTTTTTTAAATAAAAGGACTTGTCAAAAACTTTTTTTTTCGTTTTTTACTTTTTGACACTTTTTTAGATTTGGATACATCCAAGTCTAGGTATAACCAAAAATCTGAATTTGTATTCGGACCGAAAAGTGTATTTTTTCCACCGAAAAAGTGTTTGAAAAACTGCGGCACAAATACTGCGCAACATAAAATATTGCAAAACCCAGCATTTTATTCCCTAGGGCCTGATTTTAAAAAAATATAATGTTTATAAGTTATTTTTTAGCAAAAAATACAGATTTTTAAGTGTCAGAAAAGGCCAGGCCTAGTAGTTAATGTCCATCACGTCTTCCAGGGGCACAGGAAGAGGTGATGATGTCACGAAACGCGTAGGGCGGAGCCAGACGACGCGCTGACGTCACCCCCAAGTGAGTTGCTTCCCAGTAGGACGGGTTTGTCCGAGCTCCGGTGGCCACGGAGCCGGACTTAAGGCTGTTTATCCATTGACACTCTGTAAGTGTACATCTGTATTTTAATCTATTTTATTAAATATAAGTGGTTTTACACTATGTGAGTCCCTTTTATTTTATGGTATCTATGCCCCGGGTCGTTGGAGTGGCTGCTGACGAGATGACCTCTGGTGGACACTGCTGATAATTCCCATTTTGGCTTTAAAGATCTCTGTTTGCTGTGATCCTCTGTAGTGGGGGGTCATGGCCTTCTGGTAAGGAGCAACCCCTTCCATATCTGGTGGTGGACCCTTCCCTGCTGTCACAGATCTCCATTTTTTATCACTTGGATTTTTTTTACCTATTGTTGGTGATTTGGACGTTTCATAACACTTTACTGATGTTTTACTTTATGGATTTTTTATAACACTTAATTGATGTTTCATTTTATGGACTTTTCTTTTTTATCACTAAGTTCTGCACATTGATTTATTTATGATCACCATATGAATTTTTCTTCATTGTAAATTATTCACTATGTTTTATTAGCATTAGCGCAACCTCTTATTTTTCTTATGCTTGTTTACAATTGATGTTTTTGTGAGGATTGCTGCTTTTCACAGTATTCTATTTACATTGGGTTTTTAGCGCAGTTTCTTTCACCATTTTCCAGCATTTGTCATGGCTGAATGAACGCTTGTCACATTTGTTCATCTATTTTGCAAAAATAGACCTCCAAGTCTCTACACCACAAAATGTACTCAGCCAATGACTCCATTTTTATTGTTCTACTGCTATCAATGGCCAACACGGTACAACACTTCAGCCATGTCTTTGGTGATCTCTGATCTCCTTATGAACTGTTTCTTACATGATGAAGATCAGCCATGGAGTATATCTGAGGTGTATATCAGGGTGTGCTTCTTCCCCACATGAGAGCTGTGATGTCCAGCAACATTCTTATAGAAGACATTTTCTGCACTTAAGGCACTAATACACCTTGAGGGTTGTGTGGGATCCCTGATGTACAGGAAGACAGGACTTCAGTGAGGAACAATTCCCTCACTCAGGACAGGAACGTGGCTTCTCCCCCATGTGAGATCTCTGATGTCTGGAAAGATTGTACTTCTTTGAAAAACATTTCCCGCACTCAGGACAGGAATATGGCTTCTCCCCTGTGTGCGATTTCTGATGTATGTAGAGACTGGACTTGTCTGAAAAACATTTCCCGCACTCAGGACAGGAATACGGCTTTTCCCCTGTGTGAGATCTTTGATGTCTGTAAAAACCGGACTTATCTGAAAAACATTTCCCGCATTCAGGACAGGAATACGGCTTCTCCCCTGTGTGAGATCTCTGATGTGAGTAAAGATTGGACTTCTGTGAAAAACATTTCCCACACTCAGGACAGGAATACATTTTCTCTCCTGTGTGAGATCTCTGATGTCTGTAAAGAGTGGACGTTTGTGAAAAATATTTTCCGCACTCAGGACAAGAATACGGTTTCTCCCCCGTGTGCGATTTTTTATGCCTGTGAAGATGGGATTTAGAATGGAAACACTTCCCGCACTCAGTACAGGAAAGCCTCTTATCTGTTGGAAGGACGGCACCGTCCCTCACAGTCTGAGGTTCCTCAGGATAAGAGGAATACGATGGTCCATCTACACTGTATGGTGCCGGATGGACATTTGAGGTAGCCGGGTTTTCTCCTGGACTATACTGTGTGATGTCCTCATCTTCTACTTTACAGTCCGGAGACAAAGTGAGACAATCCTCTGAGGTTTTCCTCATCTCCCGTCCATCTACTAAAATAGAAATAAAAAGGTTATTACTAGACATGAGCAGATTGGTTCCCCTAAACCAGGACTCCGCCCACATCAGGCAGCTTTGTCTCTGAGGATCTTACAATTCCACCCTCAAGGTAACTAGTAAATGGGTCCTCTGATCTCCTACCAGTTCATTTCTTTATTCATGGACCTTAGTCAGAGAGTGAGGAAACAACGAGGACTGTCTTTTATAGGAATGACCGTGATGAGGGGATTATAGGACGAGTGTCCCCACCCCCTCTATCACTCATTGCCATCTTCCCAACACAAGAAGTCCTGGACTTCCTTATTTAGTCCATGATTTAGTCATAAACAACAGTGGGGCTGAGCCCCACCAGAGGTCAGAGAGTAAGGATGGGGGGGAGAACAACCAAGATGAAGACTGGACTGATCCTGAAGGGTTATTGACTCCTCCCTCATTATCACTTTCTGCTTAAGGTTCCAAAGTTTGAGGATGTTATCACATTATTATCAACAAGTAAAAGTCTGTGCTCCAATCAAATCATCAGATATAAAATGTCCAGCTGGTAGAAATTGGAAAATAACAAAAGAGATTATATATTATGTTTATATATAGCAGTGGGTAGAGAGCAGAAGTCAAGACTATGTAATGTACCACATACTTTATATAGTGCAGGGGTCAGGAGTATGTAATGTACAACATAGAGTATATACTGTAAGATCAGAATATTGATATTCAATAATCAGTGGAAGACGCCTCCCATATCCTGAGACTGCACTCAGTGACTTGGGTCTGAGACTATACAGACATATCCCTCCACCCGGCACAGACAGCAGACAACAGAGCAAGTAACCCTGGGAGAATTGTTCTGTCAGAGATCTTACTAGACTCAGGTATGGGGCACAGCTCAGGAAAGTGACCAGGGTATTACAGGCTGATATCAACCAGTCCTTGCCCTACTCTGGACCAATCAGTAAGCAGTATGGGTGGAGGAATGTATTTAGTGTTAATGACCCACCTGTGCTGATCTCTGTAGGAGTGTCCTCTATAAATGTCCTCATTATTCCATCCTCCTCCATAGACTGCTGATCATCCCTCACGTACCTCTCTTCTTCTTCTGCTTTAACCTTAAATTCTATATCGATTGGATCTCCACTCTAAATCAAGAAAATGAGAGAGAATATCGTCTGTAAAATATACACTATTATTGTGACATCACATAAAAAAAATCCACATAATGTCTCCAGAAGTCCATGTTCTAGATGCTCCGTCCCACCAACCTTGTAACAGTGAGGGATGATGTGATCTTCCTGTGTGGAATCCCGGGAATACAGAGGACGGGGACATCTCTCTGGTGGGTTCCTGGTATTAGGTGGCTCCATCATATTCTTGTGTCCTTCTGAAAACTCCTCCATCACTCCATACTCCTCATCCTCCTCTTTATACTCTTCTTTAACAACAACATTATAATCCCCAAGTATTTTGCTCTGTATATGTAATAAAATATTAATTGTAACAAACATGTTGTGTATAAATCAGAACTACCAATAACTGTCAATCATCTACCTGATGATGGTGAGGGATGGTGTGACCTTCCTGTGTGGAATCCCGGGAATACAGAGGACGGGGACATCTCTCTGGTGGGTTTCTGTAGTTGGATGACTCCACCATGGTGTCCTGGTACAGATCTTTGTGTTCTTTTAGAGACTCTGACTCCTCCATCACCCCATCCTCATCATCCTCCTCTTTTATCTCTTCTTTAACCTCAACTTTAGAATCTCTCAGGTTTCCACTCTGAATATATAATAAAAGTTATATCAATGGTAACAATTCAGATAATGTACAGATACCAATGATACTATCAGTGATTTTTTTCTCATCTACCTGATGATGGTGAGGGATGGTGTGATCTTCCTGTGTGGAATCCCGGGAATACAGAGGACGGGGACATCTCTCTGGTGGGTTCCCATTACTGGATCCATCTGTAGGAAACACACACACTGACTGAATACATTGTTTCTATGTGTTTATCAGATGATGGGGGATCTAGGTGGACCCTCCGTACTGCTCTCTCCTTTACAATAAAGTCTCCTCTTACCCGGTGATGTGAGGGGCGGCTGATTGTCCATCATGATGTCCTTGTAGAGATCCTTGTGTCCTTCTAAATACTCCCACTCCTCCATGGAGAAATAGACAGTGACATCCTGACACCTTATAGGAACCTGACACACATAATGAGAAAGTCACCATCCAGACACAAAGTTACATAGTTAGCCTGGTTAAAAGAAAGACAAATCAATCCAGTTCACCCAACATATAAAAATAAAAAAAAAAACAAACACACACACACACACACACACACACACAAATAGTAAAACTATATATACAATCCTATACCCACAGTTGATCCAGAGGAACAAGAAAAAAAAAGTAGGTGAAGGAGAAGAAGTGGAACTGGGAAAAAAAAATTCTTCCTGATCCTATAAGAGGCAATAAGGTACTCCCTGGATCAACATTACCTATAAATATATTAGTACCCAGTTATATTATGTACATTTAGGAAAGAATCCAGTACTTTCTTAAAGCAATCTACTGAGCTGGACAGAACCACCTTACTGTGAAAAAAACTTTTTTTGTAGTTGGAGATTAAATCTGTTTTCCATCAGATAAAAAGAGTGCCCCCTTGTCCTCTGTGATGATCTTAAGATGAATAGCCAGTCTGCAGGAGCCAGAATAATTGTTGGTTGGTAGAGGATCAAATGCTTACTTTATTAACTCAACTGCAACTCAATTTATAAACATTTGTATCATGTGTTTTTTTTCTGGATTTTTGGTTGTTCTATCTCTATCATTTAAAATACACCCATGATAAAAATTATTGACCCTTCATTTCTTTGTAAGTGGGCAAACTTACACAAACTGCAGGGGATCAAATAATTATTTCCCCTGCTGTGTGTATGTATTTATACATAGTGATCATATCCCTCTTATGTATTTATAAATGGGGTTGATTTACTAAAGGCAAATCCACGTTGCACTGCAAGTGCAGTCGCTGTAGATCTGAGGGGAAGATCAAAATGAGGGGAAGCTCTACTGATTTTTATCATCCAATCATGTGCAAGCAAAAATGCTGTCTTTTTATTACCCTTGCATGTCCCCTCGGATCTACAGCGACTGCATTCCCAAGTGCACTTGCAGTGCAAAGTGGATTTTTCTTTAGTAAATAAACCTCATGGTGATCATATCCCCCCTTATGCATTTATACATTGTGATCATATCCCCCTTATGTATTTATATATGTTGATCCCCCCCCCCAAGAGAGAATACATTCAGTTCCTCTAATCTTTCCTCTTAGCTGAGCTCCTCCATGCCTCTTATAAGTTTGGTTGCCCTTCTCTGCATTTTCTCCATTTCCCCGATATCCTTTTTTATGAACTGGAGCCCAAGACTGAACTGCATATTCCAGATGAGGTCTTACTAATGATTTGTACAAATGATGTCTCACTCTGTGCAGCCCATACCTCTCTTATACAAAAAAAGGATTTTACTTGCTTTGGCAACTGCAGCTTGGCATCGCATTCTATTATTAAGCTTATGATCTACCAGACCACCCAGATCCTTCTCCACCATTTATTCCCCCAGTTGTACTCCCCCTAGTATGTAATATGCATACATATTCTTAGCCCCAAAGTGCAGAATTTTACATTTATCAACATTAAACCTTATTTGCCACATAGTTGCCCAATTAGACAGTGCATTGAGGGTGGCTTTCTAAGTTGGAGACACCCAGGAAGGACGCTGTTCCACTGCATAGCTTGGTGTCATCTGCAAAAACTGAAATTCCAGACCCTATATCATTTATAAATAGATTAAAAAGGTAAGGGTCCCAACACTGAACCTTGGGGTACCCCACTAATGACACTAAACCTTGAGGTACGCCACTAACACTGAACCTTGGGGTACACCACTAATCACACTGAACCTTGGGGTACACGAGTGACAACTCAGGACCTTGGGGTAAACCACTAAGGGTTGGCGAATGGTTTGGACCGAGCATGAGTTCGGGCAGAACATTGGCTGTTTGGAAGTTCCCAAACAACCGAATAATAAGGTAGTTCGACCATTTGTGCGGCCCGCCGAATGACCACAATGCACTGCGCCGCCTCACAGTGCATTGAAAGCCCTGATTGGCGGAAGCAATGAAAGCTTCACCTAATCAGTGCACAGAGCACTGTCAGAGCCATGATTGGATGCTGTAATGATGACTGTATCCAATCATGGCTCATTGCTCTTAATTCCACCCCACACTATAAAAGTATTCTTTCTATAGCAGCCATTTTGTAATCTGATAGCGGCGTGGAGAGAGATAGAACAGGGCTCTGTTCAGTGCTATTGGATAGACAGTTAGTGTGCTATTCTGATTCTATTGTCAGTAGAATATCAGTTTAGAGTACATCTAGGGATAGTTCAGTGTGAGTGTAGTGCGACCATTCATCTTTACATTAGTGTTAATGTAGGGATAGTTCCGTCATTGTGAGTGTAGTGCGACCACCATTCATCTTTACATTAGTGCGGGGGTGTCCAAACTTTTTTAAGAGAGCCAGATTTGATGAAGTGAACATGCGTGAGGGCCGACCATTTTGCCTGACATTCTTTGAATCATTAAAATTCGGTCTAAGTGTGTTCGTCCAAGCACTAATACACTGCCCAACAAGAATTTTCTTGCCTTTGTGGCTGTGTGGTGAAGAGATGAGCTTGGGCGTGTTATTTGGATATACCATATTTATCGGCGTATAACACACACCTTCACTTTAAGAGGGAAGTTTCAGGAAAAATATTTTTAATTTGTAATAAAGAACAGTGAATCAAAAAAAAAAAAAAAAATCGGTCAGTGCCCATCAATGCAGCCTAATTAGTGCCCATCTGCAGCCTCACCATTGCCATGAATGCAGCCCCACCACTACCATGAATGCAGCCCCACCGCTGCCATGAATGCAGCCTCACCATTGCCACAAATGCAGACTCACCGTTGCCATGAAGGCAGCACCCCCGTTGCCATGAAGGCAGCACCCCCGTTGCCATGAAGGCAGCACCCACATTGACATGAATGCAGACTCACCATTGCCCGCAGTGCAGCCTGATTCATGCCCATCTGCAGCCTCTGAGGGGACAGGGAGGGGGCGAGCCGAGCGCCAACACATTACATACAGGAGAAACTCCTGTTTTCTTGGAGGCCTCTTTAATACAAAGTCCCGCCTCCTATGATGGACAGAACAGTCATCCAATGGCAGCGCAGGAGACGGGACTTCCTTTTACAGAGGCCGCGGTGTAAACAGGAAATTCTCCTGTATGTACGTCACTCGTCCCGCCCCCTCCCCATCCCCTCCAAGGCAGCCAGCATATATATCCTTTGTGGCTCCCGGTGCTCAGGGATTCGTTGGGGGCCACAAAAGATATACATGTCCAAATTACCAGGCTAGCCGTTCGAAACCAGAATGTGGGCCGCAATTGGCCCATGGGCCAGATTTTGGACATGCCTGCATTAGTGTCAATTAAGGGATAGTTCAGTAAGTCTGAGTGTAGCGACTGTTTAACAGTTTTTTTTCTGTGCGTTACTGCAAGTTTAACGTTATATAGTTCTGTGCGTTACTGCAAGTTTAATGCTGTATATTTCATTGCATTACTGCAAGTTTAGCGTCATATAGTTCTGTGCTTTACTGCACGTTTGAAGCATTATATTGCAGTATATTATAGTGTGTCCGTGGAGTGTGTTTGTGTTGTGAATACTCAAATTAAAGTGCTCCATTAAAGTGCATCCACGTACACATTTACACATCTTTATTACATTTTGTTAATAAGCACCTCCACTCCCCCCATCATGTCTGGGAGGACAGCAAGGAGAGGCAGACATTCCCATGGCACTGTAAGGGGGCCAGCAGCGTATGTGTCCACAGTCAAAAAGGTGGATGTGGTCAGTCCTCAGGCAGGGCATCATTTCCTCTGTTTAGTGATGTTGCCCGTGCTATCCAGCCACAGCACACAGAGGTGGTGGTGGACTGGCTTACTAAACCGTCCTCATCCTCCGTCTCCCAAGCAGAGACTAGTGCGCAGTCCCCTGCAGCTGTGTCAGAAACCATGAAATCAGGCCGAGACAGAAGTACAGTTAAATCACACTTGTTTAATAATAAAAGTAAATAGAACAAACGTAGTCAAAACATAGCCAGGGTTCAGGAATAGGGTTGCCACCTTTTCTTCAAGCCAAACCCGAACACTTTTGCGGCGCATGGCAATTTTTTTGTGGTACATGCTATATGATTGTAAAATATCTTGGGTTACCCAAAGAGAGTAGTAATCAGGTGTGCTACAGTGAACAGTGGCTGTGGCCCAATTGCATTAACAGTGGGGGGGGGACTTAAAGGGGCATGGTTAAATAAAACAAAAGCATTAGTGTACCCATAAAATATGATTCGATTAATAAAAGAAATGTCAGTTAAAATATGAAAATAGCCTACCTTAAAAGCGGACACTGTCAGCCAGTAGCGCAGTGGACGGTGTCAGTAGGGCAGCGGACGGTGTCAGTAGGGCAGCGGACGGTGTCAGTAGGGCAGCGGACGGTGTCAGTAGGGCAGCGGACGGTGTCAGTAGGGCAGCGGACGGTGTCAGTAGGGCAGCGGACGGTGTCAGTAGGGCAGCGGACGGTGTCAGTAGGGCAGCGGACGGTGTCAGTAGGGCAGCGGATGGTGTCAGTAGAGCAGCGGACGGTGTCAGTAGAGCAGCGGACGGTGTCAGTAGAGCAGAGGACGGTGTCAGTAGAGCAGAGGACGGTGTCAGTAGAGCAGAGGACGGTGTCAGTAGAGCAGTGGACGGTGTCAGTAGAGCAGAGGACGGTGTCAGTAGAGCAGTGGACGGTGTCAGTAGAGCAGTGGACGGTGTCACCCGGTGAGAACTGTATATATGGATGGTGTATGGGGGGGGGTGGAGAACAGTATCTATAGATGGTATATGGGGGGGGTGGAGAACTGTATATATGGGGGGAGGACTGTATATATGGGGAGGACTGTATATATGGATGGTGTATGGGGAGAGGACTGTATTTTTTTGGGGGGGGGGGGACTGTGTATATGGGGAGGACTGTATATATGGATGGTGTATGGGGGAGGACTGTGTATATGGGGGGGACTGTATATATGGATGGTGTATGGGGAGAGGACTGTATATATGGGGAGAGAACTGTATATATGGATGGTGTATGGGGGAGAGAACTGTATATATGGGGGGGAACTGTATATATGGATGGTGTATGAGGAGGAGAGAGAGAGAACTATATGGATGGATGGTATATGGGAGGGGGCCGGCAGAACTTTATATATAGTGTATGGTGGGGGGAGGGTGGTGTACGTATATATGTATGTATGTATAGTGTATGGTGGGGGGAGGGGGGTGTGTATACGTGTGTATGGTGGGGGGAGGGGGGTGTATACGTATGTATAGTGTATGGTGGGGGGAGGGGGGGGTGTATACGTATGTATAGTGTATGGTGGGGGGAGGGGGGGTGTATACGTATGTATAGTGTATGGTGGGGGGAGGGGGGTGTGTATACGTATGTATAGTGTATGGTGTGGGTGAGGGGGTTGTGTATATGTATGTATAGTGTTTCGTGTGGGGGGGGGTGTATGTATATATGTATGTATAGTGTATGGTGGGGGGGTGTATATATGTATGTATAGTGTATGGTGGGGGGGTGTATGTATAGTGTATGGTGGGGGGAGGGGGGTGTATATATGTATGTATAGTGTATGGTGGGGGGTGTATGTATATATGTATGTATAGTGTATGGTGGGGGGTGTATGTATATATGTATGTATAGTGTATGGTGGGGGGTGTATGTATATATGTATGTATAGTGTATGGTGGGGGGTGTATGTATATATGTATGTATAGTGTATGGTGGGGGGGGGGGTGTATGTATATATGTATGTATAGTGTATGGTGGGGGGTGTATGTATATATGTATGTATAGTGTATGGTGGGGGGTGTATGTATATATGTATGTATAGTGTATGGTGGGGGGGGGGTGTATGTATATATGTATGTATAGTGTATGGTGGGGGGGGTGTATGTATGTATAGTGTATGGTGGGGGGAGGGGGGTGTATGTATGTATAGTGTATGGTGGGGGGAGGGGGGTGTATGTATATATGTATGTATAGTGTATGGTGGGGGTAGGGGGGTGTATGTATGTATGTATAGTGTATGGTGGGGGGGGAGAGGTGAGAGTATTTTGAAATCCTGACATGGATGGTAAAAACCTACCTTACAAGCTGGGCTCCAGTCCCAGCCTGATCTGTGCACACATTCCAGCAGGGAATGGGGAGGCTCCGCCCACCTCCTTGTCCCTTCTGCTGGCAGCCAGAGGATTGGAGGAGAGCACCCAGCCGGTAACATGGAGGCTCCGCCTCTGTGTCCCGACTCCGTCCTGCACTCAGACAGCTGAGCAGGAGCAGAAATCAAGCAGCGCTAAGGCGGCGCTACGGACCCGAACTCCACGGCCGCACTGATGACACAGCTTCGGCACAGGGAGCCACAGGTCTGAAATGAATAATGTGCCCGGGTCTCAGGCGGGCAGAGACCCGGGCACATGTTTCAAAACCCGTACTGTCCGGGTGAATCCCGGACAGGTGGCAACCCTATTCAGGAACCGGAACAGATAGTCAGACAAGCCAAACGTCAGGGAGCCAGAGATGAGCGTAGTAAAACAGCAAGCAGGATCTGGAGCCTGAAGGGATGTCAGCCAAGCAAGTCTTTAACAGGAATGCAGGAGTCTCTGTGATGTTGACCATGGTGAAGGCAGAGATCCTCTGGGCTGGATGGCTTAAGTAGGCAGGACTAAGTAGGCAGTAGGCTTAAGTAGGCAGGACTAATAAGTACAATATCATCAACAGGTGAGTAACTGTGGAGAGATAGGAGCTGGCATTTAGCCGACAGCTGATCGGCCAGCTCAGAGAAGGAAAGTCTGAGCCCAGCCCCGACAGTACCCCCTCCTCAACGACCCATCCCCCTCGGAGGACCACCAGGCTTGAGGGGAAAACGTCTATGGAAATCAAGGAGGAGGACAGGGGCATATATGAGACAGGATGAGACACAAGAGCGTTCCTCCGGACCGTACCCTTTCCAATGCACCAGGTACTGTATGAACCCACGGAACCTACGGGTTAACAATGGACTGTACTTCATACTCCTCAACCTGTATAGGATGAAGACGTGCCACCGAGGTGGTAAAGCAGTTGCAGACCAAAAGCTTTTAATAAGGAGACATGAAATACATTTGAAATACCCATATTAGAAGGAAGGTCTAATGCATAAGCCACTGGGTTAATCCTGCGAAGAATACGGAAAGGCCCAATAAACCGAGGTGCGAACTTTAGTGAGGGAACACGAAGTAGGAGGTTGCGAGATGACAGCCAGACCCCATCCCCAACCTGGTAGAAAGGCACAGGCAGGTGTCTGCGGTCAGCATGGAGTCTGTACCTATCATTAGCATGACGCAAAGCCGCCTGGACTTGTGCCCAAGTGGAACGAAGACAACAGAGCTGCTCCCCTAACGTAGGAATACTCTGTGGAACAAACGAGTCAGGCAACATGGAAGGTTGGAAACGATAATTCGCCATAAACGGGGACAAGCGGGAAGCAGAATTTAAGGCACTTTTGTGAGCAAACTCTGCCCATGGTAATAGCTGACCAGTTGTTATGATGGTCAGAAATATAGCAACTTAGGACTGATTGGTTCGTTCTGCGGCCCCATTAGACTGCGGGTGATACGCAGAGGAGAAAGCAAGCTGAATTCCCAACTGTGCACAAAAGGTTCGCCAGAACCGGGACACAAACTGACTACCCCTGTCCGAGACAATTACCTTGGGTAGCCCATGTAAGCGAAAGATCTCCCGAGCAAAAATGGAAGCCAGTTCCTTAGAAGTGGACAACTTAAGTGGAATACAATGACACATCTTTGAGAACCCGTCAACCACCATAAGGATAACTGTGTTGCCTTGGGAGTTGGGTAACTCCACAATGAAATCCATAGACAGGTGGGTCCAGGGCCTCTCTCCATTACCACTAATCACGCTGAACCTTGGGGTACACCACTAAACACTGAACCTTGGGGTACACCACTGATAACCTTAGACCATTCAGAGTAAGAATCATTAACCATTACCTACTCTCAGAATCATTAACCACTCTCTGAATTTAGTCTTTTAGACAGTTTTCTATCCATTTACAAACTGATTTTTCTAGCCTGTAGACTTTACCTTCAACATGAGCCATGTGTGGAGAACTGTGTCAAAACACTTTTGCAAAATCTAAATATACCACGTCCACAGCAACCCCTCTATCCAAGTATACCACATCCACATCCACCCCTCTGTCAAAGGTTTTACTTACCTCTTCATAAAAAGAAATCAGGTTTGTTTGACAACTTCTGTATTTCATATAATATTTTTTTCCAGGAAGAACTCCTCTATGTGGTCTTTTATTAAACTCTCCAGTATCTTCCCGACTATAGAAGTTACACTAACAGGTCTATAGTTACTTAGTAAAGACTTTGATCCCTTTTTAAATATGGGCACCACATTGGCCCTACGCCAATCAAGTGGTACCATTCTAGTCATTAACAATTCCTTAAAAATTAGAAACAATCGTTTTTATAATGACATCCCGTGTCCGTTACTGGATAATGTCCACGCACCACTCACCTCTCTTTAATGATCTCTCTTGTGACTTCTTTGTATTTCTCTATTCTATCAGGGAGGGAGGTGGAGGCAATGTGATAGTCATATGATGTCCAGACTTTCCAGGAGGAAAACTCAAAATATTAGCATAAAAATGATGTCATTTGACCTCCCAGAAGCCTCCTCACCTCTCTGCTCAGGTCTCTATTTAAAGATATAAATTTACCCAGACATGGCCTCCCACTCCATAGGTTAAAGACTTGCCTTAAGCAATTCTGGCGTCATTACATACAACACATGACAAACAGTCCTACTTTTATAGTGAGGATGCTAAGGGTCCGCCCACATCCTAAGAGCATCAGAAAAAAAAAAAGAGTGTGATGTCATAGGACATATAGACTCTGGATGGAGGGACATTTGGATGGGGAGATTTGAGGGTCCTCTATATGAGGCACCCATGCAAACCAAATCATTGTTACTGGGTGCGTCCCTCCTCTCCTAAACTGAAGAGTGAACTTTGACATTTACCATACAGAAATCTGTCAGGAATCTGTGAAAGTAAGCTCTCATGTGATCAGGTGACGTGCGGAGGAACGGAGTGTAAATAGCAGACAATTTTCTCCAGAGCTCCTAATGGTGGGGATGGATTTTGCTGAGTGCTGGTGCCAAGTTTCCACCCCCCAGGATCACTGCAGGTGTGGAGAAAAGCTGTGTAAGAGGATATGGAGGAGAGATGAGGAGGAGATCCAGGAATCAGGATAAAGGTCAGGACAAGCAACAGACGAGCGCATCCAAGAGATGAAGCCGGGGTCACTACACAGAAAATCAATCCAAGGAAACAACAGGCAGGACGAGGAATAGCAAGAAGGAGCTCAGAGACAAATGAGAATATTGCTCAGTAGGGAGACCAGACATCCCCAGACTGAGGACACTGTTCCCAGGTCCAGTCTGTCCCCGTTGTTGTCCCCGGAATACAGGGGCGACACTAGATGCAGGGCCGATCTTGGGCGGGTGCTGAGGCAGAGGGGGGCACCAAAGCCAGTGGCATACCAACAGGCAGCTTTAATTTGAATTGTTGGGCGCCCACTGTCACACAAAGTCCCGCCTCCTGGTTTGGCTCCTTTGATAGGCAGCACACTTGTCCAATGCCGGGACAGGTGCTGTCTATCATAGGTAAGAGCCGATCCATCAGGCGGGACCTTGTGGGATGGCGGTTGCCCAGTGATTCAAATTAAAGCTGTCACAGCAGGCGACGCCGGCCTGTGTGATGATCCAGCAGACTCTCCTTTTCCTCTCTTCTCTCGGATCACCTACACAGTTGAGGCTGCATAGATGGGCGCTGGTCAGGCTGCATTGCTGGGCACAGCTGAGCCCTGCATTCTTCATGTAGCGCACTGCTGAGCCCTGCATTCTTCATGTAGCGCACTGCTGAGCCCTGCATTCTTCATGTAGCGCACTGCTGAGCCCTGCATTCTTCATGTAGCGCACTGCTGAGCCCTGCATTCTTTATGTAGCGCACTCCTGAGCTCTGCACTCTGTAAGTAGCACACTCCTGAGCTCCTTTTCTCTATCTTATCTTCATAACATTTGGTAGTCGTAGTCATTTGGTAGTGCTAAAAAAATCTAAGTTTTTTTTTATCTCAGCATGACTTACATAATGAAGGAGATGAGGGGGAGGGGAGGAAGTCACTTATGGTGACCATAGAGACATGGAAATTCAGCTGGTTCAGCAGGGATCGGTCACATTTCCATCCATGTGTGGTCACTGCCGGATAAAAGTCACTCCATCAGCGGCTGCAGCCAATAGCTTCATCACTGATCTGTGTATTCTGAGAGCGGAGGAGCGCCCCCCATTGTCAGAATACAATAGTGCAGAGGGGAGGATTCCCCCATCCCCCTCCAATGTGTGGATGGGGGAATCGCTTCAGTTTTTTCCTCTCATCCCGCTGGATGAACGATAAAACTGAACCATGTATGGCCAGATTTGGAAGCAAAATATATTAATCATCAACTGATCTCCCTGAAGGGGTTAATATATGTATTACCTCCTCTGCCGCCAGATCCAGAAATGTCTCCGTTCTACTCCCTCCTGGAATGTCCTGTCTGTATCTGACATTACTTCCTATTTGCGTTGTATATAAACTTCCTGTCTGTCTTCCATAGAGACTTCCTGTCTGGGTAGAAGTGAGATCACCATCTTGTGGAGCTCAGAGGAACTGCAGCCCAGAGTATCTGTGAACACGGCCTTGTGCTGTGTGTGTATGTACTGTATATCCTTATAGATGGGTCATCTCCACTCCCACCAAGGGGGATAGAAATATATTACTGCTGGGGGGGGAGACATTTTGGCCCCTTTGATTTTGCAGTAAAATTGATTGCAGATTTAGTCATGTAGAACATCTGTTATATGGATACAAAGAACCCCAGCCGAGAGTAAAGGGTGGAAATGGCTCCTGATCCCCAGATTTGGGCAATTATGTCACCAATATAAATAGAATAAAACCCGCGCTATGTGTAACAACTCAAATACCTACAAAAATAACTTATACCGGACTGCTGCTGTAACAAAGGTAACTAAAGGTAACTTTATCAACTAGAAGAGCATTATGTGTCACAGTGCTGTCCTATTGTGTGTGACCATAAATCATCACAAATACACTAAAATATGTGGAGACATTCATATATAAAGTGCTAGGGGCTCAAATAATATTATCTGCAGTTCGACTGCTTCCACTTTACACCTACTTCATTGATCTTATGGTGTTTATTAGGGATGGGCGAACGGTTCGGCCCGAGCATCCTGCAATGCACTGAGCGCTGCACGGTGCAATTCTGTGCCCTGATTGGGCAAAGCTTTGCCCAATCACGGCCCAGTGTAAGCTGGTTGTTAAGAAACGGGGCTGTGAAGCCGGCCGCTGCGTCCTTAAAAACGAATGAGTCATCAGCTGTTGGGTTTTCCCACTGACAGCTGAATAAAGAAAAAAAATAAAGAAAAAAAAACGCATGGGGTTCCCCCCCCATTATCCATACCAAACCCTTATCCGAGCATGCAGCCTGGCAGGTCAGGAAGGGGGGGGGGTGAGGGAGCACTCCCCTGCCTGAACCATACCAGGGCACATTCCCTCAACATGGGGGGGTGGGTGCATTTAGGCAGGGGAGTTCTGCGCCCCCCCCACCCCAAAGCATCCTGTCCCCACGTTGATGGGGACAAGGGCCTCTTCCCGATAACCCTGGGCTGTGGGTGTTGGGGTCACATGACGTCAGAAGGGGGCGGTGCCTCCAAGTGATGTAGCCGGGTAGCCCTGCCCCTTGCCTATATAAGAGCTGTCAAAGCGAAGAGAGAGCATACGGTGGGTAGCCTCCTAGAAGGCGAAAGCGGTTTAAATTTTTTCTATTTTTTCGGGTCCGTCGGGCGTCGTGATTGATGATGGATTTACATCAAGGGACACTATTTTTTCTTTTTTAATAAAGGATTGTCAAAAACTTTTTCCTGTTTTTCTTACTTTTTGACACTTTTTTATTGAATGGGTAGGGGTACAATGTACCCCTACCCATTCAAATGGGGGGGGGGGGGTCAGGATCTGGGGGTCCCCTTGTTAAAGGGGGCTTCCAGATTCCAATAAGCCCCCGCCCGCAGACCCCCACAACCACCGGGCCAGGGTTGTCGGTAAGAGGCCCTTGTCCCCATCAACATGAGGACAAGGTGCTTTGGGGTGGGAGGCGCAGAGCCCCCCTGCTCCAAAGCACCCACCCCCCCCCCATGTTGAGGGCATGTGGCCTGGTATTCAGGAGGCGGGTGCTCGCTCGTCCCCCCCCTTTCCTGACCTGCCAGGCTGCATGCTCAGATAAGGGTCTGTTATGGATTTTGGAGGGAACCCCACGCCGTTTTTTTAATTTATTTTGGCCTGGTATGGACTGGGGGCGTAGACCCCATGCATTTTTTCCTTTATTTTTTTAATAGCTGGGTGCCGGCAATTGTAACGAGTTTTTTTAAATGGGATTTGAGTCGTTTTTTTGTTTTTTTTCTTTAGAAATACCAGTTTTGCTGTAGCATGTTCTATATATGCTACAGAAGCGCCACTTTACATGCACATTAAGGGGACCCCCAGGCACGATATTTTAAGGAATTTATCATTTTCATTGTTGCACTTTAAGCATCATTAAAGAGGAGTTCCACCCAGGGGGTCCATTAAAAAAAATAAATTATAAGTCAGCAGCTACAAATACTGCAGCTGCTGACTTTTAATTGGACACTTACCTGTCCTGGAGTCCAGCGATGCGGGGGATCGAAGCCCCGCTCGTACTCCCCCTCCACTCGTCGCCGCCGGCATTTCAACTGTGGGCGCCGGGCTGTGGCTTCACAGCCTGGCACCCACTGCGCATGCGCGAGCGGCGCCGCGCGCCGTGATTGGCCGCTCAATCACCTGGGACCTGTAATGGGTCCCAGATGATTGACAGGAGGGAGGGAGCAGAGCCGAGCCCTTCCTGTGCCGAGGGGGAAGTGATGTCACCAGCCCAGGCACTGGAAGAGGCAGACTACGAGGGACCACCTAGCAACAGGCATTTAGAGGTAAGTAAAAAAATATATATATCCAAATTTTTTGGGGGTTTTTTTTTAGAATTTTTCAGGTATTTTTGTTTTTTTGGGTGGAACCCCACTTTAAAACCAATTCTTCTGAAAAAACGATAATTAAAAAAGAAAAAAAAATTCTTATTGATACATGTCCCCCGGGGCAGTACCCCCATACCCCTTTTATGGCCAATTACTTGCATATATCCTTCAAAATGAGCACTTTTTATTTTTCCTGTTTGGCTGTTCAGGTTAGAACATTTCCGCTGTTTGGGAGTTCTGATGCGTACCTAACAGGGGGTTGTTCGGCCCATCCCTAGTGTTTATCCATAAATGAAGTAAACTGAACCATGTGCAAATTCATATACAACATAAAGTGCTTTGTGCTCAAGATGCTGTTCCCTGCAGATCCACAGCTTCCACTTTGCACCTACTTCTTTTCTCTTATAATATTTGCTGGTACATTAAATAAACTAGAAATCTGTGCAAATTCATGTAAACTTACAATATTTTGTGCTCAATATAGTGTTCTCTGCAAGCCCACTGCTTCCACTTTGCATCTACTTCAGCTAATTTATTTTGCTAAAAAAAAAGTCCACAAACCAATGAAAAGTTGATAAGGTGTAAAAGTTCTCGGCGCTCCAAACTGTGCCAGCTGTAGTGTAGCCACGCCTTCTTCCACCTCTTACACACGTGATGGTGAGGGCGCCCCCTTAGTAGTGCATCATTCACCAGAGAAATATGACTCCCAGCCAGGAGCAGACTGACCATTAGGGCACTCGGGCACTGCCCGAGGGCCCGGGGCCAGTAGGGGGCTCCATGAGAGTACCTCTGTCCCAAGGAATCTGTGCTAATCCCGGAGCCCAGTGCAAGAACAAGTTCCAGCACTGAGCTCCGGTAACTGGCCTGCCAGGGGCTCGCTAGCGTGGGCACTCAGGACACCTTCCCTACATCTCTTGCACAGTGCCCGGGCTCCCCAACACAGCGACCGTCCTCTCTGTAGCAGCCAACACCGACATCTCTC
Source organism: Aquarana catesbeiana (assembly GCF_042186555.1). Classification (NCBI taxonomy): domain Eukaryota; kingdom Metazoa; phylum Chordata; class Amphibia; order Anura; family Ranidae; genus Aquarana; species Aquarana catesbeiana. Next base: position 482,193 of record NW_027362655.1, on the reverse strand, counting down.
CCTCCTGTGCCTGCCTGCACACCAAACACAGCTCACCAAGGAACCTCCCCCTCAGCTCCGATGTATACAGACAGGAGGAGGAGGAGCCAGTGTTTTGTCAGATTTGGCGACCCGTCAGATTTAGTAACGGAAGTGGCGTTTTGTCGCCACCATCTTGCTACACCCCACACTCCTCCACAGTAAGGATACCGTGAGAAGGCGGCAAGCAGACATCTTGTTACACCCATCGGAGTCTTGCATTACACACTTATTTTTAACAGTAAACTCAGCTTATATAGTGACATACAGTATTTAAAAAGAGGTGTGACTGTGTAGATGTTGAGTTTTAAAAGTAGCGGCAAGCCTGCTGATCTCACAGGGTTGCTAATATTACAGAACATCGTTGCTTTTAAAATTCAACATCTAAACAGTCACACGTGTTTTTAAAAACTGTATTTCACTATATAAGCTGAGTTTACTGTTAAAAAAAAGTGTGTAATGTAAGACTCCGGTGGGTGTAACAAGATGTCCGCTTGCCGCCTTCTAGTTCTCACTGTATCCTTACTATGGAGGAGTGTGCGGTGTAGCAAAATGGCGGCGATGTAATGTCACTTCCATTACAAAATCTGACGGGTCGCCAGACACCAGGAAGGAGTTAACTGCATAAGCCGTGCTGGTCATCTCAGGTCTGTCATCTGTGTACAGTTTGTGCATAGGGGGGTGACACAGTAACCAGGAAGGGAGGGGCAGGATGCACACATGGAGAAGTGCGGGGGGGGGGTTTGGAGGGGAGAGCACTTGTGCTGGAAGGTGGGGTGGTGTGGGGAGATTTCAAATCAAACCCCCCTCCCCCAAATCAAAGAGATGCCACTTGCCAGTCATCTCAGTTCTCCTCTCTGCTGTCACCCCAGGGTCCCCTCTCTGCTCTCACCCCAGGAGTCCCTCTCTGCCCTCATCCCAGGAGTCCCTCTCTGCCCTCATCCCAGGAGTCCCCTCTCTGCTCTCACCCCAGGGTCCCCTCTCTGCTCTCACCCCAGGAGTCCCTCTCTGCTCTCATCCCAGGAGTCCCTCTCTGCCCTCATCCCAGGAGTCCCTCTCTGCTCTCATCCCAGGGTCCCCTCTCTGCTCTCACCCCAGGGTCCCCTCTCTGCCCTCATCCCAGGAGTCCCTCTCTGCCCTCATCCCAGGAGTCCCTCTCTGCTCTCATCCCAGGAGTCCCTCTCTGCCCTCATCCCAGGAGTCCCTCTCTGCCCTCATCCCAGGAGTCCCTCTCTGCCCTCATCCCAGGAGTCCCTCTCTGCTCTCACCCCAGGGTCCCCTCTCTGCCCTCATCCCAGGAGTCCCCTCTCTGCTCTCACCCCAGGGTCCCCTCTCTGCTCTCATCCAAGGAGTCCCTCTCTGCCCTCATCCCAGGAGTCCCTCTCTGCTCTCATCCCAGGAGTCCCTCTCTGCTCTCACCCCAGGGTCCCCTCTCTGCCCTCATCCCAGGAGTCCCCTCTCTGCTCTCACCCCAGGGTCCCCTCTCTGCTCTCATCCAAGGAGTCCCTCTCTGCTCTCACCCCAGGGTCCCCTCTCTGCTCTCATCCAAGGAGTCCCTCTCTGCCCTCATCCCAGGAGTCCCTCTCTGCTCTCACCCCAGGAGTCCCTCTCTGCTCTTTTCCCAGGAGTCCCTCTCTGCCCTCATCCCAGGAGTCCCTCTCTGCTCTCACCCCAGGAGTCCCTCTCTGCTCTCACCCCAGGAGTCCCTCTCTGCTCTCACCCCAGGAGTCCCTCTCTGCTCTCATCCCAGGAGTCCCCTCTCTGCTCTCATCCCAGGGGTCCCTCTCTGCCCTCATCCCAGGAGTCCCTCTCTGCCCTCATCCCAGGAGTCCCTCTCTGCTCTCACCCCAGGGTCCCCTCTCTGCTCTCACCCCAGGGTCCCCTCTCTGCCCACACCCCAGGAGTCCCTCTCTGCTCTCTTCCCAGGAGTCCCTCTCTGCCCTCATCCCAGGAGTCCCTCTCTGCTCTCACCCCAGGAGTCCCTCTCTGCTCTCTTCCCAGGAGTCCCTCTCTGCCCTCATCCCAGGAGTCCCTCTCTGCTCTCACCCCAGGAGTCCCTCTCTGCTCTCACCCCAGGAGTCCCTCTCTGCTCTCACCCCAGGAGTCCCTCTCTGCTCTCACCCCAGGAGTCCCTCTCTGCTCTCATCCCAGGAGTCCCTCTCTGCCCTCATCCCAGGAGTCCCTCTTTGCCCTCATCTCAGGAGTCCCTCTCTGCTCTCATCCCAGGAGTCCCTCTCTGCCCTCATCCCAGGAGTCCCTCTCTGCTCTCATCCCAGGGTCCCCTCTCTGCTCTCACCCCAGGGTCCCCTCTCTGCCCTCATCCCAGGAGTCCCTCTCTGTCCTCATCCCAGGAGTCCCCTCTCTGCTCTCATCCCAGGGGTCCCTCTCTGCCCTCATCCCAGGAGTCCCTCTCTGCCCTCATCCCAGGAGTCCCTCTCTGCTCTCACCCCAGGGTCCCCTCTCTGCTCTCACCCCAGGGTCCCCTCTCTGCCCTCATCCCAGGAGTCCCTCTCTGCTCTCACCCCAGGAGTCCCTCTCTGCTCTCACCCCAGGAGTCCCTCTCTGCTCTCATCCCAGGAGTCCCTCTCTGCCCTCATCCCAGGAGTCCCTCTTTGCCCTTATCTCAGGAGTCCCTCTCTGCTCTCATCCCAGGAGTCCCTCTCTGCCCTCATCCCAGGAGTCCCTCTCTGCTCTCATCCCAGGGTCCCCTCTCTGCTCTCACCCCAGGGTCCCCTCTCTGCCCTCATCCCAGGAGTCCCTCTCTGTCCTCATCCCAGGAGTCCCCTCTCTGCTCTCATCCCAGGGGTCCCTCTCTGCCCTCATCCCAGGAGTCCCTCTCTGCCCTCATCCCAGGAGTCCCTCTCTGCTCTCACCCCAGGGTCCCCTCTCTGCTCTCACCCCAGGGTCCCCTCTCTGCCCTCATCCCAGGAGTCCCCTCTCTGCTTCCACCCCAGGGTCCCCTCTCTGCCCTCATCCCAGGAGTCCCTCTCTGCCCTCATCCCAGGAGTCCCTCTCTGCTCTCATCCCAGGAGTCCCCTCTCTGCTCTCACCCCAGGAGTCCCTCTCTGCTCTCTTCCCAGGAGTCCCTCTCTGCCCTCATCCCAGGAGTCCCTCGCTGCTCTCACCCCAGGAGTCCCTCTCTGCTCTCACCCCAGGAGTCCCTCTCTGCTCTTATCCCAGGAGTCCCTCTCTGCCCTCATCTCAGGAGTCCCTCTCTGCTCTTATCCCAGGAGTCCCTCTCTGCCCTCATCCCAGGAGTCCCTCTCTGCTCTCATCCCAGGGTCCCCTCTCTGCTCTCACCCCAGGAGTCCCTCTCTGCCCTCACCCCAGGAGTCCCTCTCTGATCTCACCCCAGGGTCCCCTATCAGCTCTCATCCCAGGAGTCCCGCTCTGCCCTCATCCCAGGAGTCCCTCTCTGCCCTCATCCCAGGAGTCCCTCTCTGCTCTCATCACAGGATTCCCTCTCTGCTCTCATCACAGGAGTCCCTCTCTGCTCTCATCCCAGGAGTCCGTCTCTGCTCTCACCCCAGGAGTCCCTCTCTGCTCTCTTCCCAGGAGTCCCTCTCTGCCCTCATCCCAGGAGTCCCTCTCTGCCCTCATCCCAGGAGTCCCTCTCTGCCCTCATCCCAGGAGTCCCTCTCTGCTCTCACCCCAGGTGTCCCTCTCGGCTCTCACCCCAGGAGTCCCTCTCGGCTCTCATCCCAGGAGTCCCTCTCTGCCCTCATCTCAGGAGTCCCTCTCTGCCCTCATCTCAGGAGTCCCTCTCTGCCCTCATCTCAGGAGTCCCTCTCTGCTCTCATCCCAGGGTCCCCTCTCTGCTCTCACCCCAGGAGTCCCTCTCTGCCCTCACCCCAGGAGTCCCTCTCTGATCTCACCCCAGGGTCCCCTATCGGCTCTCATCCCAGGAGTCCCGCTCTGCCCTCATCCCAGGAGTCCCTCTCTGCCCTCATCCCAGGAGTCCCTCTCTGCTCTCATCACAGGAGTCCCTCTCTGCTCTCATCACAGGAGTCCCTCTCTGCTCTCATCCTAGGAGTCCCTCTCTGCTCTCATCCCAGGAGTCCCTCTCTGCCCTCATCCCAGGAGTCTCTCTCTGCTCTCATCCCAGGGTCCCCTCTCTGATCTCACCCCAGGGTCCCCTCTCTGCTCTCATCCCAGGAGTCCCTCTCTGCCCTCATCCCAGGAGTCCCTCTCTGCCCTCATCAAAGGAGTCCCTATCTGCTCTCACCCCAGGAGTCCCTCTCTGCTCTAACCCCAGGGTCCCCTCTCTGCTTTCATCCCAGGAGTCCCTCTCTGCTCTCATCCCAGGAGTCCCTCTCTGCCCTCATCCCAGGAGTCCCTCTCTGCCCTCATCACAGGAGTCCCTCTCTGCCCTCACCCCAGGGTCCCCTCTCTGCTCTCATCCCAGGAGTCCCTCTCTGCTCTCATCACAGGAGTCCCTCTCTGCTCTCACCCCAGGGTCCCCTCTCTGCTCTCACCCCAGGGTCCCCTCTCTGCTCTTATCCCAGGATGTCCTATGTCATACTGATTTCTCATGTTCCCCTACAAGCTCATCCATTGTACTTGTTCAATTTTCCAACCAGGAGTGAATGAATTTTGTAAGATACTCTCCCCATGTTAAGTGCATGTGTCCTGGTATAGTTCAAGAGAGCCACACTCACCCCACCCTTTTCTGGCCATTCAGGCTGTATGCTCAGATCAGTGTCTGGTATGGATTTTTGGGGGCATACCACACTTTTATTTTGCTAGGGCTTCCTGTTAAAACTTATTGAATCTAGTATTACGTGTTTGATGGGGGAGCCAGCAATGACAGTTGTGGCCCCCTAACAACCAGCATGAGAAGGAAGCTGCCATATTTCAGTACAAACCCATTAGTGGTCAGTGTATTGGTCACTTATATTGGTGACCGATGGGAGAAGAATTTCCTTATATCAATGGTCAGTGTAGTGGTCTCTTATATTGGTGACCAATGGGAGAAGGACCCCCTTATATCAGTGATCAGTGTAGTGGTCCCTTACATCGATGACTAATAAGAGAAGGATCTCCTTGTATCAGTGGTCAGTGTAGTGGTCCATTACATTAGTGGCCAATCAGGAAAGGATCCCCATATCAGTGGTCAGTGTAATGGTTCCTTAAATTAGTGTCCAATGGAAGAAGGACCTCCATTTATCAGTGGTCAGTTTAGCGGTCCCTTACATTGGTGACCAATGGGAGAAGGACTCTCTTGTATCAGTGATCTGCATAGTGGTCCCTTATATTGGTGAAGAATTGGAGAAAGACTCCCGTATATCAGTGGTCAGTGGGAGAAGGACATTCTTACATTGTCATTATTGGGAAGACTGCCTCCCCTTACGGACCATTGTTATTGAGAGACAGAAATTGTTTGTTGCTCAATGAACCCCTAGAAACCTTTGGAAGAACCCTGGCTGGGAAAGCCTGGACTAGGCAGTAATATATTTATATCCCCCTTGGTGGGAGTGGAGAAGACTCCATCTACATATTTGCCATCATTTCATACAAATATATATAAAAAAAGGGTGTGATTCTACAAGAAGCATATTAATAACAATAAGATTTTATAATACTGTATATACAGGAAGATTTATCTAAGGACAGACACACAGACAAGAAGGTCTTGTTCATTAGTAAAATGATTTATGGATTTGGTTATCTAGTTACGGCTTTTAGGGTTTGCTTACACATTCATCAGCCCTTGCCACCCCTCTGATAAGTGATCTGTGTTAGATCAATTTTCAGAAAGGTGACAGGCAGCTGGGAGGCAACATATCACCACGTGTAATAACACTGAATAGCCGGCGCTACTGCACAAAGAGGGGTGACAAGAGAGACAGAGGATGAAGATGGAGAACGGGAAGTAAAGAGGGGAGAGTAGAGTGAAGAGGGGGTGAGGAGGTGATAAGGGGGAAGAGGGGGTGAGGAGAGTGATGGGGAGGTGATGAGAGGGAAAATGGAGAGAAAGGAGGAGGATGGGAGGGTGAAGAAAGGGACAGCTCCGTGGAGAGGGGAAAGGCAGGGTGAATAGGTGGATGGGGTGGTAAAGAGGGATGCAGGGCAATGAAGGGGGTGGAGAGGGGCAGAAGGGGGTGAGGAGGATGACATGGGATTTAATTAGGGGTATGAATAACATACATGGGGGTGTTTGCTCCTAGAAGTGGACAGGTAGTGATATCACATGCTCTGTGCAGATAGGAAGGGGAGAGTGGCTTCTCAATTAGATTGAGGGATGAAGAAAAGGCCACCCCTCCCTCTTCCACCAGGACAACACACAGCACCCTCTATCCCCCTTCTTCCACCACACACAGGGCCCCTGATGACTCTCCTACAACCCCCACACACAGGACCCCTGATGACTCTCATACAACCCCCACATACCGGGCCCCTGATGACTCTCATACAACCCCCCACACACAGGGCCCCTGATGACTCTCCTACAACCCCCACATACCGGGCCCCTGATGACTCTCATACAACCCCCCACACACAGGGCCCCTGATGACTCTCATACAACCCCCACATACCGGGCCCCTGATGACTCTCATACAACCCCCCACACACAGGGCCCCTGATGACTCTCATACAACCCCCCACACACAGGGCCCCTGATGACTCTCCTACAACCCCCACACACAGGACCCCTGATGACTCTCATACAACCCCCACATACCGGGCCCCTGATGACTCTCATACAACCCCCACATACCGGGCCCCTGATGACTCTCATACAACCCCCACATACCGGGCCCCTGATGACTCTCATACAACCCCCACATACCGGGCCCCTGATGACTCTCATACAACCCCCACACACAGGGCCCCTGATGACTCTCATACAACCCCCACACACAGGGCCCCTGATGACTCTCCTACAACCCCCACACACAGGACCCCTGATGACTCTCATACAACCCCCACATACCGGGCCCCTGATGACTCTCATACAACCCCCACATACCGGGCCCCTGATGACTCTCATACAACCCCCACACACAGGGCCCCTGATGACTCTCATACAACCCCCACACACAGGGCCCCTGATGACTCTCATACAACCCCCCACACACAGGGCCCCTGATGATTCTCATACAACCCCCACACACAGGACCCCTGATGACTCTCCTACAACCCCCACACACAGTGCCCCTGATGACTCTCATACAACCCCCCACACACAGGACCCCTGATGACTCTCATACAACCCCCACACACAGGACCCCTGATGACTCTCATACAACCCCCACACACAGGACCCCTGATGACTCTCATACAACCCCCACACACAGTGCCCCTGATGACTCTCATACAACCCCCCATACACAGGACCCCTGATGACTCTCATACAACCCCCCACACACAGGACCCCTGATTACTCTCACACAACCCCCACACACAGGGCCCCTGATGACTCTCATACAACCCCCACACACAGGGCCCCTGATGACTCTCATACAACCCCCCACACACAGGGCCCCTGATTACTCTCACACAACCCCCACACACAGGGCTCCTGATGACTCTCATACAACCCCCCATACACAGGGCCCCTGATGACTCTCATACAACCCCCCATACACAGGACCCCTGATGACTCTCATACAACCCCCACACACAGGGCCCCTGATGACTCTCATACAACCCCCCATACACAGGACCCCTGATGACTCTCATACAACCCCCACACACAGGGCTCCTGATGACTCTCATACAACCCCCCATACACAGGGCCCCTGATGACTCTCATACAACCCCCCATACACAGGGCCCCTGATGACTCTCACACAACCCCCACACACAGGGCTCCTGATGACTCTCATACAACCCCCCATACACAGGACCCCTGATGACTCTCATACAACCCCCACACACAGGGCCCCTGATGACTCTCATACAACCCCCCATACACAGGACCCCTGATGACTCTCATACAACCCCCACACACAGGGCCCCTGATGACTCTCACACAACCCCCCATACACAGGACCCCTGATGACTCTCATACAACCCCCACACACAGGGCCCCTGATGACTCTCACACAACCCCCCATACACAGGGCCCCTGATGACTCTCACACAACCCCCACACACAGGGCTCCTGATGACTCTCATACAACCCCCCATACACAGGGCTCCTGATGACTCTCATACAACCCCCACACACAGAGCTCCTGATGACTCTCATACAACCCCCCACACACAGGGCTCCTGATGACTCTCATACAACCCCCCACACACAGAGCCCCTGATGACTCTCATACAACCCCCACACACAGAGCCCCTGATGACTCTCATACAACCCCCCACACGCAGAGCTCTCCACTCCCCTCCTCCAGACACTTGCACCTCTCAGAGGACGGGATACACAGTGAGAAGCAATGACTTCTACATACCTGGCAGGGGTGGAGAAGCCAGGCACTCATCACCGGACACACCAAAGGGGGAGCATCCAGAGCAGAGCCCATTCCACACACCTGAAAGACTGGGAGAGCAGGAAAGTCTCCGCCTGAGCGTTCTCTGATACTTGCCCACTGCATGCTCATTGGCCACTTACATACCCATGTTAGACGCTGATTGGTCACCCATTGCCGGGCCCCAAACACATTTACAGTTTACACTGTGATTGTCAGGACACTGCCTGGGATACAGACATCACTGAACACATAGATAAAGAGAGTGACTGTCCTGGCACATGGGATACACAGTCCATACACACACCGTGTTCTGTCCTCACTACACGTTTCCATGTGTGTAACTCCACATGCAGCTAAACCCTCTTATTCTGCAATAAGACAGACTCAATGGAATCTTGAAGCTTTATTACCAAAACATAGTGGGTAAAACGATTAGGAAAAAACAAATGAGAAATACATACAATCAATGAATGAAACATACAACACACAATGAAATAACGAGGCTGCAGATGGCAGTAAGTCCATGCTCACCAGCGATACTGCCTGTAGGGGATGTACAGTGGGGACGGAAAGTATTCAGACCCCCTTAAATTTTTCACTCTTTGTTATATTGCAGCCATTTGCTAAAATCGTTTAAGTTAATTTTCTTTCCTCATTAATGTACACACAGCACCCCATATTGACAGAAAAACACAGAATTGTTGACATTTTTGCAGATTTATTAAAAAAGAAAAACTGAAATATCACATGGTCCTAAGTATTCAGACCCTTTGCTCAGTATTTAGTAGAAGCACCCTTTTGATCTAATACAGCCATGAGTCTTTTTGGGAAAGATGCAACAAGTTTTTCACACCTGGATTTGGGGATCCTCTGCCATTCCTCCTTGCAGATCCTCTCCAGTTCTGTCAGGTTGGATGGTAAAGGTTGGTGGGTTTAAGTCAGAGCTCTGGCTGGGCCATTCAAGAACAGTCACGGACTTGTTGTGAAGCCACTCCTTCATTATTTTAGCTGTGTGCTTAGGGTCATTGTCTTGTTGGAAGGTAAACTTTCGGCCCAGTCTGAGGTCCTGAGCACTCTGGAGAAGGTTTTCGTCCAGGATATCCCTGTACTTGGCCGCATTCATCTTTTTCTTGATTGCAACCAGTCGTCCTGTCCCTGCAGCTGAAAAACACCCCCACAGCATGATGCTGCCACCACCATGCTTCACTGTTGGGACTGTATTGGACAGGTGATGAGCAGTGCCTGGTTTTATCCAGACATACCGCTAATGCCCCGTACACACAGTCGGACTTTGTTCGGACATTCCGACAACAAAATCCTAGGATTTTTTCCGACGGATGTTCGCTCAAACTTGTCTTGCATACACACGGTCACACAAAGTTGTCGGAAAATTCGATCATTCTGAACGCGGTGACGTAAAACACGTACGTCGGGACTATAAACGGGGCAGTAGCCAATAGCTTTCATCTCTTTATTTATTCTGAGCATGCGTGGCACTTTGTGCGTCGAATTTGTCTACACACTATCGGAAATTCCGACAACGGATTTTGTTGTCGGAAAATTTTATAGCCTGCTCTCAAACTTTGTGTGTCGGAAAATCCGATGGAAAATGTGTGATGGAGCCTACACACGGTCGGAATTTCCGACAACAAGGTCCTATCACACATTTTCCATCGGAAAATCCGACCGTGTGTACGGGGCATTAGAATTAAGGCCAAACAGTTCTTTTATCAGACCAGAGAATCTTATTTCTCACCATCTTGGAGTCCTTCAGGTGTTTTTTTAGCAAACTCCATGCAGACTTTCATGTGTCTTGCACTGAGGAGAGGCTTCCGTCAGGCCACTCTGCCATAAAGCCCCGACTGGTGGAGGGCTGCAGTGATGGTTGACTTTCTACAACGTTCTCCCATCTCCCGACTGGATCTCTGGAGCTCAGCCACAGTGATCTTTGGGTTCTTCTTTACCTCTCTTACCAAGGCTCTTCTCCCCCGATAGCTCAGTTTGGCTGGACGGCCAGCTCTAGGAAGGGTTCTGGTCGTCCCAAACGTCTTCCATTTAAGGACTATCGAGGCCACTGTGCTCTTAGGAACCTTAAGTGCAGCAGAATTTTTTTGTAACCTTGGCCAGATCTGTGCCTTGCCACAATTCTGTCTCAGTTCTTCAGGCAGTTCCTTTGACCTCATGATTCTCATTTGCTCTGACATGCACTGTGAGTTGTAAGATCTTATATAGACAGGTGTGTGGCTTTCCTAATCAAGTCCAATCAGTATAATCAAACACAGCTGGACTCAAATGAAGGTGAAGAACCATCTCAAGGATGATCAGAAGAAATGGACAGCATCTGAGTTAAATATATGAGCGTCACAGCAAAGGGTCTGAATACTTAGGACCATGTAATATTTCAGTTTTTCTTTTTTAATAAATCTGCAAAAATGTCAACAATTCTGTGTTTTTCTGTCAATATGGGGTGCTGTGTGTACATTAATGAGGAAAAAAATGAACTTAAATGATTTTAGCAAATGGCTGCAATATAACAAAGAGTGAAAAATTTAAGGGGGGGTCTGAATACTTTCCGTCCCCGCTGTAAGTTCAGTCCACAACACGTGCTTCAGGGATGATGGCTGCTTTCCTTTCCCTCAGTTCTTACAATGGAGTCTGAGCTCCCAGGATGCACCTGTTTCCCTTTCCCAGAATGAGGGACGATGGAACCTTTTATTAAAGCTCAACAGTGTAACAGTTTGTGCAACACAGTAAATTTATTCCGGGCTTCATCTAGTGGCCAAATGTAATGTTGCAGACAGTACAATTTAAGAAATATCCCTGCTGGAGGCAGAACACTCCCCACCTGGTATCAACAGATACCACTATTTGGGTCCTCAGAAGAAAGCAACAAGATCAGATCAGAAGCTGGTCTGAGGAACACTTGCTTCCTTGTTTCTGCAAACTTTATCTCTGACTTTTCTGACTCTCCCATCCTCACTTGGAAGAATTTTTGTGACAAGGCCATTGTGATGAAGAAATGGGTGAAGTTTTGCAGAGCACTGTCAGTGGGAATTGATCTCTCATTTAGGATACAGTCACTCCCCCTGGTATAAGGTTCATATTGCACAGTGCGGATGATGAAGTCTTCAGACTGCTGGACTTCTATTGTTGAACTAATCCAGAGACAGTGGTGCCAGCCTTTCCAGTCTTAGTCATTTGCATGGGTGGCACGTTTTAAGGGAATGATCTATATGGATGAGGTGAATTCCAGCTCGAGAATCTGTTAAATCTGTAGGATTTAAACTGACTGTTTGAAGTCACTGTATAAAGTGTGGAGATCTTAGGGTGGATTTCACCATCTGAGTCTGGATCTACTAGTTCAATTGTATCACTGTTCTGTGCTGTACAAGAATGCAGGTCCTGTAAACTATGTTGTGTCCTTAAAGTGGTTCTAAAGGCTCAAGGTATTCTGTGTATGAAAGTAAAAACCCTTCTGTGTACAGCAACCCCCTCAGTACTTACCTGAGCCCCATTGCAAACCAGCGATGTGCATGAAAGCCTCAGCTCTCCGGGACTCTCCCTTTTCATTGGCTGAGACATTGTCAATCACAGCCAGTGAGCCAATGAGGAGAGAGGGGGTTGGGCCGACCTGCGGTTCTGTGTGTGAATAGACACGCAGAGCAGTGGCTCGCTCCTGAGCCTGCTTTGGTGCCCCCATGATGTACAGGAAGACAGGAATTCAGTCAGTAACAATTCCCTCACTCAGGACAGGAAAGTGCCTTCTCCCCCGTGTGAGATCTCTGATGTCTGGAAAGATTAGACTTCTGTGAAAAACATTTCCCACACTCAGGACAGGAATACGGCTTCTCCCCCGTGTGAGATCTCTGATGTGTGTAAAGATGGAACTTCTGTGAAAAACATTTCCTGCACTCAGAACAGGAATACGGCTTCTCCCCCGTGTGAGATCTCTGATGTTTGTAAAGACTGGATCTCTGTGAAAAACATTTCCCACACTCAGGACACGAAAAAGGCTTTTCACCTGTATGACATCTTTGATGTTTGACAAGTTCTGACTTTTGTATGAAACATTTCCCACATTCAGGGCAGGAATATGGCTTCTCCCCTGTGTGAGATCTTTTATGCACATTAAGACGGGATATAAAATGAAAACACTTCCAGCACTCAGTACAGGAAAACCTCTTCTCTGTTGGAAGGACGGCACCGTCCTTCACAGTCTGAGGTTCCTCAGGATAAGAGGAATATGATGGTCCATCTACACTGTATGGTGCCGGATAGACATTTGAGGTAGCCGGGTTTTCTCCTGGACTATACTGTGTGATGTCCTCATCTTCTACTTCACAGTCTGGAGCCAAAGTGAGACAATCTTCTGAGGTTTTCCTCATCTTCCGTCCATGTACTAAAATAGGAATAAAAAGATTATTACTAGACATGAGCAGATTGGTTCCCCTAAACCAGGACTCCGCCCACATCAGGCAGCTTTGTCTCTGAGGATCTTATAATTCCCCCCTCAAGGTAACTAGTAAATGGGTCCTCTGATCTCCTACCAGTTCATTTCTTTATTCATGGACCTTAGTCAGAGATTGAGGAAACAACGAGAACTGTCTTTTATAGGAGTGACAGTGCAGGGGCAGATCCAGGGGGGGGGCAACGGGTCAATTGCCCCCCTCCAAGAAAATAGTAAGCAGGCTGTGCTGATGCCGACCCCCCATCAGGACACAGGGCAGCGGCCCCGAAACTGACAGGCTCTGTGAAGGGACACACAGGCAGAGCCACAGCTGAGGGGGATTTCCACCCCTCCTTCTCCTCCTTGAGTGGAGCAGCTCTCATTCACCCGGCAATGCATGCTCCTATTGGCTACATTCAGGGCCAATGGCTGGGAAACTAACACCAAGAGGATTATGGGACATGTAGTCCCAGATACCAGCAGACCCAAGACGATTCCCTGAGAGTGCACTGCAGCCCCCAACATGCCAAGCGGGAGGAGGGAAGAGGAAGAGGACCGTGAGAGGGGAAGAGGGACCACAAGGCTGTTGGGTTTAGGCAGCCAGAGAGAAAAGTTCCAGTTATTCTATTATATATATCCCCCAAGGTAAGAACTTACCTCCAGGTGGGTGGATGAGGGGGGGCGGGGATGCAGGCCATAGAGGTACAGGACCTTATTACTGGCTGCTCCCACCCTGTCCTCCCCTCCACCTGGCTGCTCTCACCCTCTCCTCCCCTCCACCTGGCTGCTCCCACCCTGTGCTCCCTTCCACCTGGCTGCATCCACTCTGTCCTCCCCTCCACCTGGCTGCTCCCACCCTGTCCTCCCCTCCACCTGGCTGCTCCCACTCTGTCCTCCCCTCCACCTGGATGCTCCCACCCTGTCCTCCCTTCCACCTGGCTGCTCCCACCCTTTGCTCCCTTCCGCTTGGCTGCTCCCACCCTGTGCTCCCTTCCACCTGGCTGCTCCCACCCTGTGCTACCTTCCAGCTGGCTGCTCCCACCCTATCCTCCCCTCCACCTGGCTTCTCCCACCCTGTGCTCCCTCCAACCTGGCTGCTCCCACCTTCTCCTCCCCTCCACCTGGCTGCTCCCACCCTGTCCTCCCTTCTACCTGGCTGCTCCCACCCTGTCCTCCCCTCCGCCTGGCTGCATCCACCCTATCCTCCCCCCACCTGGCTGCATCCACCCTGTGCTCCCCTTCCCCTGGCTGCTCCCACCCTGTGCTCCCCTCCACCTGGCTGCTCCCACCCTGTCCTCTCCTCCACGTGGCTGCATCCACCCTGTCCTTCCCTCCACCTGGCTGCATCCACCCTGTCCTCCCATCCACCTGGCTGCATCCACCCTTTCCTCCCCCCCACCTGGCTGCATCCACCCTGTGCTCCCCTCCACCTGGCTGCTCCCACCCTGTCCTCTCCTCCACATGGCTGCATCCACCCTGTCCTCCCCTCCACCTGGCTGCATCCACTCTGTGCTCCCCTCCACCTGGCTGCTCCCACCCTGTGCTCCCCTCCACCTGGCTGCTTCCACCCTGTCCTCTCCTCCACGTGGCTGCATCCACCCTGTCCTCCCCTCCACCTGGCTGCATCCACCCTGTCCTCCCCTCCACCTGGCTGCTCCCACCCTGTGCTCCCCTCCACCTGGCTGCTCCCACCCTGTCCTCCCTTCCACCTGGCTGCATCCACCCTGTCCTCCCTTCCACCTGGCTGCTCCCATCCTGTCCTCTCTTCCACCTGACTGCTCCCACCCTGTCCTCCCCTCCACCTGGCTGCTCCCACCCTGTCCTCCCTTCCACCTGGCTGCTCTCACCCTGTCCTCCCCTCCACCTGGCTGCTCCCACCCTGTCCTCCCCTCCACCTGGCTGCTCCCACCCTGTCCTCCCCTCCACCTGGCTGCATCCACCCTATCCTCCCCCCACCTGGCTGCATCCACCCTGTGCTCCCCTTCCCCTGGCTGCTCCCACCCTGTGCTCCCCTCCACCTGGCTGCTCCCACCCTGTCCTCTCCTCCACGTGGCTGCATCCACCCTGTCCTTCCCTCCACCTGGCTGCATCCACCCTGTCCTCCCATCCACCTGGCTGCATCCACCCTTTCCTCCCCCCCACCTGGCTGCATCCACCCTGTGCTCCCCTCCACCTGGCTGCTCCCACCCTGTCCTCTCCTCCACATGGCTGCATCCACCCTGTCCTCCCCCCACCTGGCTGCATCCACCCTGTGCTCCCCTTCCCCTGGCTGCTCCCACCCTGTGCTCCCCTCCACCTGGCTGCTCCCACCCTGTCCTCTCCTCCACGTGGCTGCATCCACCCTGTCCTTCCCTCCACCTGGCTGCATCCACCCTGTCCTCCCATCCACCTGGCTGCATCCACCCTTTCCTCCCCCCCACCTGGCTGCATCCACCCTGTGCTCCCCTCCACCTGGCTGCTCCCACCCTGTCCTCTCCTCCACATGGCTGCATCCACCCTGTCCTCCCCTCCACCTGGCTGCATCCACCCTGTGCTCCCCTCCACCTGGCTGCTCCCACCCTGTGCTCCCCTCCACCTGGCTGCTTCCACCCTGTCCTCTCCTCCACGTGGCTGCATCCACCCTGTCCTCCCCTCCACCTGGCTGCATCCAGCCTGTCCTCCCCTCCACCTGGCTGCTCCCACCCTGTGCTCCCCTCCACCTGGCTGCTCCCACCCTGTCCTCCCTTCCACCTGGCTGCATCCACCCTGTCCTCCCTTCCACCTGGCTGCTCCCATCCTGTCCTCTCTTCCACCTGACTGCTCCCACCCTGTCCTCCCCTCCACCTGGCTGCTCCCACCCTGTCCTCCCTTCCACCTGGCTGCTCTCACCCTGTCCTCCCCTCCACCTGGCTGCTCCCACCCTGTCCTCCCTTCCACCTGGCTGCTCTCACCCTGTCCTCCCTTCCACCTGGCTGCTCCCACCCTGTCCTCCCCTCCACCTGGCTGCTCCCACCCTGTCCTCCCTTCCACCTGGCTGCTCCCACCCTGTCCTCCCTTCCACCTGGCTGCTCCCACCCTGTCCTCCCTTCCACCTGGCTGCTCCCACCCTGTCCTCCCCTCCACCTGGCTGCTCCCACTCTGTTCTCCCTTCCACCTGGCTGCTCCCACCCTGTCCTCCCCTCCACCTGGCTGCAACCACCAATACTTTTTGAAGACACTGTGTATTTATGTGTGTGTATATGTAATTGTATTTTATAGTTGCCCCCCTACTTTTGTCCCTGTCCCCCCCTAAATATGAAAGCTGGAGACGCTACTGTCTCTCACCAAACCCCCCCCCCCCCCCGCCTTTCTGCATCTAAAAGAAGACTGCCATTACTGTGTAGGCGTGGGCAGCAGAGAGATGACACCATCTCTCACTGCCTGCCCTCACTTTGGAACAACAGGGACACTGTCACTGGCCACTGGCATCTGATAACAGGCGACGGTGGCAAGTGACATGCTCGGGGCTCCCACTGATTCTGCATTATGGTGAGTTGAACTATTTCATTTTATATTACAACGTAATAATAGAAATAATGCGCTTCAATCATCCTGACACCATATTAACCATGGTGCCATGGTGATTGAAGCGCCAACACCAGCAATTGCCCCGACAAATTGCCCGCAAAAATTTTAGCAGTGACCCTCCTGAGATTAGACTCTGGATCCGCCCCTGTGACAGTGATGATTATAGGATGAGTGTTCCTACCCCCTCTATCACTCATTGCCATCTTCCCGACACAAGAAGTCCTGCACTTCCTTATTTAGTCCATGATTATGAATAACAGCGGGGCTGAGCCCCACCAGAGGTCAGAGAGTGAGGCTGGGGGAAGAACAAGAGATGAAGACTGGACTGATGCTGAAGACCACCTGAAGACCACCATCATTGGGTTATTGACTCCTCCCTCATTATCGCTTTCTATTTAAGGTTCCAAAGTGTGAGGATATTATCACATTATTATCAACATGTAAAAGTCTGTGCTCCAATCAAATCAGATATAAAATGTCCAGCTGGTAGAAAATGGGTGTAACAAAAGAGAATACATATTATGTTTATATATAGCAGTGGGTAGAGGGGAGAGAGCAGATGTCAGATGTAATGTACAACATATTGTATAACACAGCAGATAGGACTATAAAGTATCATTGTGATGTAATGTACAACATAGAGTATACAGTATAGTGCAGGGGTCAGGAGTATGTAATGTACAATATAAATTATATAGTGTAATGGTCAGGACTAATAATATTGGTATTCGGTAATCAGTGGTAGCTTAAATGTTTACATGAGACAAGTTGCAGAGGTCCCACACCGCTGCCTCCCATCTCCTGAGACTGCACTCAGTGACTTGTGTCTGAGACTATACAGACATATCCATTCACCCGGCACAGCCAGCAAACAACAGAACAAGTAACTCTGGGATAATTGCTCTGTCAGACATCTTGCTAGGCCCCAGCATGGAGCAAAAGACCCAAAGCACAAACTCCAGATGCCTAGGTTGAGTTAATCCTATGGTGGAAATCAACATTTTGATGCCAGCTGAACCCCATAATCTCCATAAATCCAGTCTAGATACATAAATTGTGTCTGCAGCACAGAGAAGGAAGATTATCCGAAAGAAATACAGGAATACAGGACGGGGAACACAGCTCAGGAAAGTGACCAGGGTATTACAGGCTGATATCACCCAGTCCTTGCCCTACTCTGGACCAATCAGTGAGCAGTATGGATGGAGGAATGTATTTAGTGTTAATGACCCACCAGTGCTGATCTCTGTAGGAGTGTCCTCCTCTATAAATGTCCCCGTTATTCCATCCTCCTCCACAGACTGCTGATTATCTCTCTCTTCTTCTGCTTTACCCTCAACTTTTATATTTATCAAATCTTCACCCTAAACCAAAAAAATAATAGAAGAGGTCATCTGTAAAACATAAGCTTCAATATTATGACATCACAGTTAAAAAAATTAACACATCACTTCAACGAGTCCATTTCCTAGATGCCACCTACCTTGTAATGGTGAGGGATGGTGTGATCTTCCTGTGTGGAATCCCAGAAATACAAAGGACGGGGACATCTCTCTGATGGGTTCCTGGTATAAAGTGGCTCCATTATATCCTTGTGTACTTCTGGAAACTCCTTCATCGCTCCATACTCCTCATCCTCCTCTTTATGGTCTTCTTTAAGAACAATATTATCATCCCAGAGGTTTCTATTCTGAAAGATATAATAAAACATTCATTGTAACAAACATAATTGTGTATAAATTAGAACTACCAATAATTGTTATTCATCTACCTGATAATGTTTTGCATAGTTGTGATCTTCCTGTGTGGAATCCTGGGAATACAGAGGATGGGAACATCTCTCTGGTGGGTTCCTGGTATTAGGTGGCTCCATCATATCCTTGTGTCCTTCTGAAAACTCCTCCATCACACCATACTCCTCATCCTCCTCTTTGACAACAATTGTATCATCCTTGAGATTTCCACTCTGAAAATTAGATAAAATATTCATTGTAACAAACATGCTGTGTATAAATCATAACTATCAGTGATTGTTCCTCATCTACCTGATGATGGTGAGGGATGGTGTGATCTTCCTGTGTGGAATCCTGGGAATACAGAGGATGGGGACATCTCTCTGGTGGGTTCCCATTACTGGATCCATCTGTAGGAAACACACACACTGACTGAATACATTGTTTCTATGTGTTTATCAGATGATGGGGGATCTAGGTGGACCCTCCGTACTGCTCTCTCCTTTACAATAAAGTCTCCTCTTACCCGGTGATGTGAGGGGCGGCTGATTCTCCATCATGACGTCCTTGTAGAGATCCTTGTGTCCTTCTAAATACTCCCACTCCTCCATGGAGAAATAGACAGTGACATCCTGACACCTTATAGGAACCTGACACACACAATGATACAGTCACCATCCAGACACATCCCTTGTCTGTTACTGGATAATGTCCCAGAATTCCCAGCACTGCTCACCTCTCCTGTCAGCAGCTCCATCATCTTCTTGGTGGCTTCTAGAATCTTCTGCATGTTGTGTCTCTCTGGTTTTAGGGAGTCACATGGAGGCACTGTGATGGTCATATGATCACCTGACTTCACAAGAGGAAATCTCTGTATTGAAGAACCAATAGGAATATCATGCTAGAATCCCAGAATCCTCCTCACCTCTCCGGTCAGGTCTGTGTTTTATTAATAGAGATAAGAGCGATGTCATGTGACCTCCCAGAATCCTCCTTACCTCTCCGGTCAGCAGGTAGATGATCTCCAGGGTGAGGTTTAGTATCTTCTCAGTCATTTGACTCCGGTCCTTCTCTATCCTCATTGGTGCCGTCATTTGATCTATACAGGTCTCCTTGTAGATGGATAACTTTGGTAAATGAAAGTGAGAATTATGTGGATGGTTACATAGTTACATAGTAGGCGAGGTTGAAAAAAGACACAAGTTCAACCTATGTGTGTGATTATATGTCAGTATTACATTGTATATCCCTGTATGTTGTGGTCATTCAGGTGCTTATCTAATAGTTTTTTGAAACTATCGATGCCCCCCGCTGAGACCACCGCCTGTGGAAGGGAATTCCACATCCTTGGCACTCTTACAGTAAAGAACCCTCTTCGCAGTTTAAGGTTAAACCTCTTTTCTTCTAATTTTAATGAGTGGCCACGTGTCTTATTAAACTCACTTCCGCTAAAGAGTTTTATCTCTATTGTGGGGTCACCAGTATTCGTAAATTTAAATCATATCCCCTCTCAAGCATCTCTTCTCCAGAGAGAATAAGTTCAGTGCTCGTAACCTTTCCTCATAACTAATATCCTCCAGACCCTTTATTAGTTTTGCTGCTCGCTCCATTTCCAGCACATCTTTCCTGAGGACTGGTGCCCAGAACTGGACAGCATACTCCAGGTGCGGCCGGACCAGTGTCTTGTAGAGTGGGAGAATTATTATTTTATCTCTGGAGTTGATCCCCTTTTTAATGCATGTCAATATTCTGTTTGCTTTGTTAGCAGCAGCTTGGCATTGCATGCCATTGCTGAGCCTATAATCTACTAGGACCCCCAGGTCCTTTTCCATCCTAGATTCCCCCAGAGGTTCTCCCCCCCAGTGTATAGATTGCATTCATATTTTGCCACCCAAATGCATTATTTTACATTTTTCCACATTAAACCTCATTTGCCATGTAGTTGCCCACCCCATTAATTTATTCAGATCTACTTGCAAGGTTTCCACATCCTGTGGAGAAGTTATTGCCCTGCCTAGCTTAGTATTGTCCGCAAATACAGAGATTGAACTGTTTAACCCATCCTCCAGGTCGTTTATAAACAAATTAAATAGGATTGGTCCCAGCACAGAACCCCCATTTATCACAACCCTCTGAACTCGTCCTTGTAGCCAGTTTTCAATCCATGTACTCACCCTATGGTCCATGCCAAGGGACCTTACTTTGTACAGTAAACATTTATGGGGAACTGTATCAAATGCCTTTGCAAAATCCAGATACACCACATCTACGGGCCTTCCTTTATCTAGATGGCAGCTCACCTCCTCATAGAAGGTTAATAGATTGGTTTGGCAAGAACGATTCTTCATGAATCCATGCGGATTACTGCTAATTACTAAAATCTTGTATATAGTCCCTTATCATCCCCTCCAAGAGCTTGCATACTATTGATGTTAGGCTAACTGGTCTGTAATTCCCAGGGATGTATTTTGGCCCTTTTTAAATATTGGTGCTACATTGGATTTTCTCCAATCAGCTGGTACCATTCCAGTCAGTAGACTGTCAGTAAAAATTAGGAACAATGGTCTGGCAATTACTTGACCGAATTCCCTAAGTACCCTCGGGTGCAAGCCATCTGGTACCGGTGACTTTTTAATGTTAAGTTTTTTGATGTGATGTGATGTGTCATGAGGGTAAACACTGCAGTTTTGGAGAAGAATAAATTCAATACCTTCGCCATCTCACCATCCATTGTAAGCAGATTCCCTTCCTCATTCGTTATGGGGTCAATGTGGTCTGTCCTCCCTCTTTTACTGTTTATATATTTAAAGAATTTCTTGGGATTTTTTTGTGTCTTTCATTTTCTATCCTAGCCGCCCTAATTGCACCCTTACATTTCTTGTTGCATTCTTTGTAAAGTTTGAATGCTGATGATGATCCCTCAGCCTTGTGTTTTTTGAAGGCCTTCTCCTTTGCTTTTATATGCATTTGTACATTGGAATTAAGCCACCCAAGACTTTTGGTCGCTCTTTTAAATGTATTTCCCAATGGGATGCACTGGCTAATGCCCTTATTTAATATGCTCCTTAAGCAAACCCATCTCTCCTCCATGTTCTTTGTTCCTAAGATTTTATCTCAATTAATATCTTCTAGCAAGGTTCGTAGTTTAGGGAAGTTGGCTCTTTTGAAATTATGCGTCTTTGTATTCCCCTTATGTTTCCTATTTGTGTGACACATTATGATGGCACTTCCCATCCTTGGCACTAATCCAAATTGTGATTGGAGGTCCGTCTTCCCCAGGTTAGGGGGCCTATAGCATACTCCCAGTATTACTTTGCCCTTAGTTTTATCCCTTTGGAGCTCTACCTATAAGGATTCCACCTCCTCCGTAGCTCCCCTAGTGATGGTATTGGTCTTACAATAATAGGATGTGGATGGGGGGGGGGGGGGGGGGGGGCAATAGGAGTGTTACTGCCCCCATGGGAACACATTTAGTCTGGACTGTTTAGTGTTTGTTACATCTTGGAGGACCCAGGACCCTCTTGGCCTGCTGGATCAGATATTCCCTTTTCTATGTTGAGTTTGTTTCTTTCTTAACTGGTTTGCAGCTGAAACAGAGCTCCTCTAAGAACAAGTGCTCACCAACAAGTGAAGGAATTCCCTTCTTCATCTTACTTGATATTCCAGAACATATCACATGATCACTAAGACAATAAGATGGTTAAAATTGCCAGTTCAGTAAGGTCTGAAAAATAAGTCCAGGTGGGGTGGGAGGACCATCATAGAACCAGAGACTCCCCCCCCCACCTTCCCCAGAGTCCCCTGAGCCCTCCAGCCCCCTATTCCCTCAGAGCCCTGCATCTTGACTATCCCCTCAAGGATCCCAGAGTCCTTCAGCTACATTACCCCTTCAGAAGCCCCTAAAGTCTTTCAGCTTTACTAAACCCTCACAGCCTCTCAGTTCCTCTACTTCCCTCAGTACTTCTCATTCTTCTGTGTATCTTTTGAGCGGTGGTTGTTACAGGCGTTCCCCACACTAGACAAACACAGCGCCTTTATATTGCAAACGTGTGCAACTTTAATTTAAAGCCATTTGGTCTATTTACCTTTAATCTGCCTATTGATGTGGGATATATTCTCACACGATCTTATGGTTGTATGTTTGGCTTGCTGGGACTATTAGTTCCTGTATTTACCCTTATTGAATGCTATTATTGATGTATAATTAGTGGTGTTTAACCACTTAAGATTCGGAAGGATTTGCCCCCCCATTTTTAAATGGACGTTTTTTCAGGAGCAGTGATTTTAATAATGCTTAAAGTGAAACAATAAAAATGAAATATTCCTTTAAATATCTTGAATGGGGGGTCCCCTTAGTCTGCCAGTAAAGTGGTGCATCTGTCTGCTGTATTTTACAGTGCCGCAGCAAAATTACATTTCTAAAGGAAAAACTGTCATTTAAAATTGCTCGCGGCTGTAATGTATTGTTGGCTCCCGGTAATATAGATAAAAATTGGCGTGGTTCCCCCCCAGTCCATACTAGGCCCTTCGGGTCTGGTATGGATATTAAGGGGAACTCCATGGCAAATTAAAAAAACAGCATGGGGTCGCCCCCAAAATCCATACCAGACCCTTATCCGAGCAAGCAGCCTGACAGGCCAGGAAAAGGGGGGGGGACGAGTGAGCGCCCCCCCTGAACCATACCAAGCCACATGCCCTCAAAATGGGGAGGTGCTTTGGGGTCCCCCCCCAAAGCACCTTGTCCCCATGTTGATGGGGACAAGGGCTTCTTCCCCACAACCCTAGCCATTGGTTGTGGGGTCTGCAGGCGGGGGCTTATCGGAATCCGGAAGCCCCCTTTAACATGGGGACCCCAAAGCACCCTCCCCATGCCCCATGTTTAGGGCAAGCTGCCTGGTATGGTTCGGGGGGGGGGGGGGGGGTCGCTCGCTCGTCCCCACCCTTTCCTGGCCTGCCAGGCTGCTTGCTCAGATAAGGGTCTGGTATGGATTTTGGGGGGGACCCTACGCCAATATTTTTAAAAAAATCTTAGCGTGGAGTTCCCCGTAAAATCTATGGGGGGTGGAACACGCCTTTTTTTCCCCTTAATTCTGTCATAGGGTTCCCCTTAACCATTTCAATGCACTGTATTATATACTGTACACTGACTGCGTGTGTATATATATATATATATATATATATATATATATATATATATATATATATATATATATATGTACACACACACACACACACACACTAGACTGCCTGCACTGTATATATGGTCTACACTAAATGCAGAGTATATAGTTACTATACAGCACTAACCTGCCTCTAGCTAACGTTCTCTCAATGAGAACACTATATACGGCTGCCGTATAAGCATCCTTATACAGTGTGGGGCGTGGACTTACCCCCCTGAGCCATGATTGGCTAAAGGCCCCATCACAGTGACTATGGAGGAAGAGGACAGACATGACGGGGGGGGGTTACTGGGTTCAAATAGAAAATAGGATCTTATTACCTCCTCTGCTGCCACTTCCACCAACATCTCCTCTCTACTTCCTGCCAACTCACCTCTTACCTGGAACTTCCTATTTATAAATGACATCACTTCCTGTCTCTATTCCATAGAGACTTCCTGTCTGTATTCTATAGAAACTTCCTGTCTGGGTGGAAGTGAGATCACCACCTTGTGGAGCTCAGAGGAATTGCAGCCCAAGGACCATCTCGTAGCATGAACATGGCCTTGCGCTGTGTGTTTATGTACTGTACACTGATCAGCCAGAACATTCTGACAGGTGAAGTGAATAACATTGATTATCTCATTACAATGGCACCTGGAAGTGGTGGGATATATTAGGCAGCAAGTGAACATGTTGTTCCTGAAGTTGATGTGTGGAGAGTAGGGATGAGCCGAACACCCCCCCCCCCTGCGAATGGACCGAAACGTCGCGCAAACTTTAGAACCCCATTGAAGTTTATAGGACTCGAACGTTTGAAATCAAAAGTGCTAAATTTAAAGGCTAATTTGCATGGTATTGTCATAAAAAGGGTTTGGGGACCCGGGGCCTGCCCCAGGGGACATGTATCAATGCGAAAAAACAGCCGTTTTTTCGGGAGCAGTGATTTTAATGATGCTTAAAGTGAAAAAAAAGTGAAATATTCCTTTAAATATCGTACGTGGGGTGTGTCTATGGTAGCCCTGTAAAGTGGCGCGTGTTTCCCGTGCTTAGAACAGTCCCTGCACAAAATGACATTTTTTAAGGAATAAAAGTCATTTAAAACTGCTTGAGGCTTTAATGTAATGTTGGGTCCCGGTAATAAGGATGAAAATCAGTGAGACAAACAGCATGGGTACCCCCCCCCCCCAGTCCATTATCAGGCCCTTTGGGTCTTGTATGGATATTAAGGGGAACCCCACACCCAAATTAAAAAAAGGAAAGGCGTGGGGCCCCCAGGCCCTATATACTCTGAACAGCAGTATACAGGTGGTGCAAACAAGACAGGGACTGTAGTTTGTTGTTAAGTAGAATCTGTTTGTAATTCTGAACTGGTACATTTTTAAAGTGTAGCTCCAGCCAAAAAATCTATTTTTAAGCTTTTTGGAAAACATAGGGAAGGGTTCTCACCCCTGTAACATTTGTTTTGCTGTCTGTGCTCCTCTTCAGAAGATTTCACCTCACTTTCCGTCCCAATGACAAATGTTTTTTGACAATTTGGGGTTTTTAGTGAAACAAGGATTGGTGATAAAGCATCAGTGGAGAGGAGACACTTTTTTCCTAGGGGTAGATTTCATCTCACTTCCAGTTGTCTCCTTCCGTTTGCAAGTAGGAGTCGTTTGTAAGTTGGATGTTTGAAAGTAGGGGCCTGTCCTATATACTCTGCAGAAATTTGGGCCTTAGGTGTTGGTGTTGCCACAACACTGTAAGTCCTCACAGTTACTCTTGGTGGGAGCTGGAACGGGCCCTGCTGTGAAATATTAGATCAAGAATTGTATATACATGTACCTGTTGAACAGGGTCAGAAAAATTGGGCCTTTGGTGGTGGTGCTGGTGCCACAACACTGTAAGTCCTCACAGTTACTCTTGGTGGGCGCAGAAACGGGCCCTGCTTTGAAATATTAGATCAAGAATTGTAATTAAATGTCCCTGTTGAACAGGGGCAGAAAAATTGGGCCTTAGGCACTGGTGCCACAACACTGCAACCCCTCACAGATACTTTAGTTGGAGCGCAGGAATGAGCCCTCCTGCAAAATATTGCATCAAAAATTGTAATTACATGACCCTGTTAAACAGGGGCTGAAAAATTGGGCCTTAGGCACTGGTGCTGGTGCCACAACACTGCAACCCCTCACAGATACTCTAGTTGAGTGCAAGAATGAGCCCTGCTGCAAAGCATTGCATCAAAAATTGTAATTACACATTAGGTCTTAGTCACTGGTGGCGGCGCCTTGAACCAAAAATATTCTTACAAGCCATCAGCATGATCATTACGGAGGAAAAGGATAGTCACTCAGCATAACAGGATAGTCCCTCAGCATCAGCATAGGCAGTCTTGAAGGGATCTGACATTTAAAAAAAAAATATTCGGTTACATCAGCATCAGGTGCTTGGTAGCTGGTGGTGACCCAAGATTGACTAATTTTTATGAAAGTCAGTCGATCGACCGAGTCGGTGGACAGGCGCACCCTGTGATTGGTTACAAAGCCTCCAGCAGCACTGAATGTGCGTTCCCGAGAGAACGCTGGATGCAGGACAGGCCAGTAGCTCAATTGCATACTGTGCAAGTTCTGGCCAGTGATCCATCCTCAAGACCCAGTAACCCAGAGGATTTTCGGTGGGAAAGGTGTCCAAGTCAGATCTTGCCCCTAGGTATTCCTGCACCATGTAAAACAGATGCTGGCGATGGTTGCTGGAACCGATCATACCTTGGGGCTGCGAACTAAAAAATTGTCTGAATGCATCGGTCAGAGGGCCACCTTCTCCACCGCTCCTTCTTTGACTGACCGAAGCCTCAGGAACACGTTGTCCAGGAACAGGAGTTTGTAACCTCCCAGTCTCTGGGAACGCGTTACACAGACCTTTCTGCAAGGCCTCCCGAAGATGTTTCATCCTTTGCTCCCTCTGCGACGGCAAGATAAGGTCTGCAACCTTACCCTTGTAATGTGAATCAAGGAGGGTTACCAGCCAGTATTGATCCCTCTCCTTGATACCATGAATACAAGGATCCTTCCGCAGGCTTTGCAGGATCAGGGAGGCCATGCAGCGTAGGTTTGCTGAGGCATTCGGTCCAGAGTCCTCTGGGTCAATACAACGTACAAGTCCATGGGTTTCTTGGGACTGTAAATGATCCCTTAAAGACTGCTGCTGATGCTGAGTGCCAGGCTCCACCTCCATGCTGACACAATCCTCCTCTTCCTGTGTGATCGGCGGGCACGCAGGAACACTGTCTGGATAAAGGGGGCCTTGAGAGCTAAGGAAGTCCTCCTCTTCCTGCCTCTGTTCTGCCTCAAGTGCCCTGTCTATTATTCCACGCAGTGTGTGCTCCAACAGATGGACAAGGGGGACAGTGTCACTGATGCATGCACTGTCACTGCTCACCAACCTCCTGGCCTCCTCATATGGTGACAGGACAGTGCATGCATCCCTGATCATGGCCCGCTGGCGTGGGGGAAAAAAACAAGCTCCCCTGACCCTGTCCCCGTGCCATAGTCAAACAGGTGCTCATTGATGGCCCTCTTCTGCGTGTGCAGCCGCTGCAGCATGGCCAATGTTGAATTCCACCTGGTGGGCATGTCACAGATTAAGCAGTTCTTGGGCAGGTTAAATTCCTTTTGGAGGTCAGCCAGCCGAGCACTGGCATTATATGACCTGCGGAAATGCACACAGACTTTCCTAGCCTGCCTCAGGGCATCCTGTAAGCCCGGGTACCTGCCCAAGAACCGCTGCACCAGAAAGTTAAGGACATGAACCAAACAGGGCACATGGGTCAGTTGTCCCTGTCGGAGGGCGGAGAGGAGGTTGGTGCCATTGTCGCAAACCACCATACCTGCCTTAAGCTGGCGTGGCGTCAGAGCTGACAGAAGATCTGCCCCAGTGTGGCTCCTGTCCCCCAAGCACACCAGCTCAAGCACCGCATGGCATCTATTGGCCTGCGTGCTTGCGTAGCCCCTTGAACGCCTACGGAGCACTGCTGGTCCCGAAGACAAATCAGCACAGGAAGAGGCCATGGAGGAAGAAGAAAAGGAGGGGGTGGAGGAGAGAGGTGTGGCAGAATCACCACTAGTAGTATTTTGGAGGCATGGTGGCGGAACAACCTCCAGCACTACTGCACCCTGTCCTGCATCCTTCCCAGCTGCCAGAAGAGTCACCCAGTGCGCGGTGAAAGATAGGTAACATTCCTGTCCATGCCTGCTGGACCATGAGTCAGTGGTAATATGCACCTTACCGCTGACCGCCCTGTCCAGCGAGGCCAAGATATTGCCTTCCACATGCCAGTAGAGAGCCGGAATTGCCTTCCGTGAGAAAAAGTGGCGTTTCGGAACCTGCCACTGAGGAACCGCACATTCCACAAACTCACGGAAGGGGGCAGAGTCTACCAACTGAAAAGGAAGCATTTGAAGTGCTAGCAATTTAGCCAAGCTAGCATTCATCCGCTGGGCATGTGGGTGACTGGGAGTGAACTTCTTTTGGCGGTGCAGAAGCTGGGGCAGGGAAATTTGCCTGGTACAGTCTGACGTTGGTGTACCAATAGCAGATTGCCCCCAAGTACTTGGCTGTGACACATCTAATTCTACACCTTAATTCCTCTTAGTGCAGATCTCAGAGAGGACTGAAGGTATAGTGGGGTTGGAGATAACAGCTGATGAGGAGCAAGGAGAGGTCCTCTTTGTTCTTTGGTGTGGGTCTTTTAGGTACACACCAAAGAACTTTTGGAATAACGCGCAGAGACAGCAGCGCCCTGCACATGCGGGGCTCTGCGGTGTGATGCCCTTAAGCTGACCCCTGGAGGGTATCCTGCCTCATTGGTGATGTGCCTCCTCCTCCTCTCTCCTATCAGGCACCCATGTGGAGTCAGTGACCTCATCATCCCCTCCCTCATCACTGGAGCAAAGCTGGCAGTATGCTGCAGCTGGGGGAACATGACTGCCAGATTGCTGTCCCCCTCTCTCTGGGCCCACATTACTGCCTTCCTCTAGCTGGGTACCATCACCGGAGCCTTCAAAACGCTGGGCATCCTCCTGGGGCATGTACCCAACACTGTGGTCAAACAGTTTGGGGGACTCCTCAGGAGGACATGGTGGGGCTAGGGAAGGAGTGACTGATGCCATTGAGCCGAGGGAAGAGGCCGCGTTGGCAGCTGCTTTGCCAAACAAAGTACCCTGAGCCTGGGTGAGAGAGGATGAGGATGGCTTGGTCATCCACTCTACCAAGTCTTCAGCATGCTGTGGCTCAACATGGCCAGCTACCAAAAAAAAGGACAAGCGTGCCCCATGGCCACGTGCTGATGAGGATGCATCGTCTGCACGACCAGCACTTGTTGTCTCTAGACACAGCGCCTGCTTGCCCTCTTTTATTGGCTTGTGACTGTCTGCCTCTCCTTGTTGGCCTTCCAGACATACTAATGGCCTGACTAATGACACAGTACACTAACTGTAAATACTGTAGTTGCCTGCCTGTGGTCTTAATAAGAGCAGAACAACAGCAATTGTCTTCAGGTAGCTTTAGGTGCACACTGTGAAGAGGATACAGTAAACTAACTGTAAATACTGTAACTGCCTGCCTGTGTTAGTAATATAGAATCAGAAGAACACCACCAATTTTATTCAGGTAGCTTTAGGTGCACATTGTGCAGAGGACACAGTACACTAACTGTAAATACTGTAGTTGCCTGCCTGTGGTATGAAACGGAGCAGAACAACAGCAATTGTCTTCAGGTAGGTTTAGGTGCACACTGTGCAGAGGACGCAGTACACCAACTGTAAATACTGTACCTGCCTGTGGTACTAATATAGGATCAGAAGAACACCACCAATTTAATTCAGGTAGCTTTAGGTGCACACTGTGCAGAGGACACAGTACACTAACTGCAAATACTGTAGCTGCCTGCCTGTGGTATTAATAGGAGCAGAACAACAGCAATTGTCTCCTGGTAGCTTTAGGTGCACACTGTGCAGAGGACGCACTACACTAACTAAATACTGTAGCTGCCTGCCTGTGGTATTAATAGGATCAGAAGAACACCACTAATTTTCTTCAGGTAGCTTTAGGTGCACACTGTGCAGAGGACACACTACACTAACTTGTAAATACTGCAGCTGCCTGCGGTACTGTACTAATAGGATCAGAAGAACACCACTCATATTCTTCTGGTGCACACTGTGCAGAGGACGCACTATACTAACTTGTAAATACTGCAGCTGCATGCGGTACTGTACTAATAGGATCAGAAGAACACCACTAATTTTCTTCAGGTAGCTTTAGGTGCACACTCTGCAGAGGATACACTACACTAACTTGTAAATACTACAGCTGCCTGCGATACTAATAGGATCAGAGGAACACCACCAATTTTCTTCAGGTAGCTTTAGGTGCACACTGTGCAGAGGACGCACTACACTAACTTGAAAATTCTGCAGCTGCCTGCGGTACTGTACTAATAGGATCAGAAGAACACCACTAATTTTCTTCAGGTAGCTTTAGGTGTACACTGAGCAGAGGACGCACTGCACTAACTAGAAATACTGTAGCTAATAGGATCAGAAGAACACCAGCAATTTTTTTCAGGTAGCTGTAAATACTGTAAAAACACCTGCCTGCCTGTCAGTAGTAGGAAGAGAATAACATGAACGGATCTAGCTAAACTGAATACAGTGTGTATATATATGTATATATATATAAAAAAACACCTAGGATGTATATATATATATATACACACAATACACTGTAAGTGCAGCTGACTCGCTTGCCTACTCTATCTAACTTAAATCAAATGACACTGTCTCTCTGTCTATCTATCTCTCTCTCTCTCAACGCCGGAACACATTACACAGGGCCGCCGTGCAGGCGGTCTTATATAGTGTGGGGCATGTACTAAACCCCCTGAGCCATAATTGGCCAAAGCCACCCTGGCTTTGGCCAATTACGGCTCTCTGTACAGATAGCCCTGTGATTGGCCAAGCATGTGGGTCAAAGTGCATGCTTGGCCAATCAGCCAGCAATGCACTGCGATGCCGCAGTGCATTATGGGCCGTGACGCGCCACTCGAATTTGGCGCGAACGGCCCATATCATTTGTAATTCGGCGAACGACTGAACACACGATGTTCGAGTCGAACATGGGTTCGATTCAAACACGAAGCTCATCCCTAGTGGAGAGCAAAAAAAAGTGGTCATCGCAGTTTGTTGTGTCTGAGGCTGTGTAGTTGCAGACCGGTCAGGGTGTCCATGCTGACCCATGTCCACAGCCAAAAGTGCCTACAATGGACATGTGAGCCTCATAACTGGAGCACGGAGCAATGGAAGAAGGTGGCCTGGTCTGATGAATGACATTTTCTTTTCCATCATGTGGATGGGTGTGTATGTGTTTGTCACTTACCTGGGGAAGAGATGGCACCAGGATGCAGTATGGAAAGATGGCAAGCCAGCAGATTCACTGTGATGCTCTGTCTGGTGGAGTCCAGCAAAAGGAGGACCTACTGATTATTAGAGGGGTGTTCTGATTTTCTGATTTTACATAAAATCCTGGGATGGTCCCGGCGAACCTGGGATGGTTGGGAGGTATATTACCAGTCCGGTATCAGAGTATCGGCAAACATGAGGAGTACAGACATGGCCAATGGTGGAAATTGCAAACACCAAATTACGATCTTCAGGGAAACCTTGCCAAACCTACCTACAATGGTGGAAACATTTGTCACAAAGACCAGCAGTACCCTTCTGGAACATTTTGGTGAAGAATAAGTGCCCTCGCAAACATTATAACAGGGTGAGCATTAGGGTTGCACCGATACTAGTATCGGTATGGGTTTCGATACCGAGTATTTGCACAAGTATCGGTACTCCTGCAAATGCACCGATACTTTCAGGCTCGGTTCTTTGAGCTGTCAGAGGGTCTCCCCTGTTGACAGCTGAAGTGTTAAAGAAGTCCGGTAATTGGAGCTGTCAAAAAAAAGAAAGCAGCTGGCAATGTTTAAAGTGGGTAACAAAAGGTAGAAACCTTGCGAGCCACAATAATCCAATGCTCAGTGTGCAGACAGTTAAAGAATACTACTAGTAGAGATAAATATCTAGCAGCAAACGCAGTTCACGTACTCATAACCGTGCAAAGAATATAAATAAAAAATTGCGCTGCGCTAGATTATATACCATAAGGGGTAATACCCAAAATCACTTGAAAAATAAAAAATAAAGCATCAAGAACATATTTATACACACACTACTTCTCACGTGCAATGTGCATACAATATACATATATATGAACAATTTTAAGTGCAATGTGCATACATGTAACTATAATAGTGTTAAAACATATATACTTGTGCATATACTGAATATCAAAATCCAGTGACAAACTGAAAACATGCAATAACTCATATAAAGTGCAACATGCAAGTATCTGTTTAAATATTAAATCAAATTGTATATAAGTGCACAGTGCGTCTTAAAACACAATTGATGAGATCTCTATTGTGAAGTCCTTATATTAGTGTCCAAAATAACCAAATTAAATGTGCATCCGTATCCGTAGAAACCAATAAATGTCCAAATCCTCCAGTGTGCTGAATTCCAGTGTCACAGACAACCGTGATGTGCCTCAGTGCCCCCCCAAAGTGATTGCGCTCACCTTAGAGCGTGTGACACAGTGATTAACTTGTGTCAAATCACACTGTGTAGCCACCCCTTGGGCTATGCATGGTAAGCTAGATACGATCTCCACTTTAGGTCAATGAGGCTCCATAGACATCCTTCACTCTCCCTCCTGGGATCTGTACCCACTTCCGGCATAGATAGCCGCAGAATCTGTGGTTATTTACGCCACTTCCTGCTCCCTCCCCGCTGCCTGCTGGGAAACACACGGGTCCCAGAGACAGCAGGGACCATCCGTATTGCGCTGCGCGACTCGCGCAGTAGGGAACCGGGAAGTGAAGCCGCATGGCTTCACTTCCTGATTCCCTTACCGAAGATGGAGAAGATGCGAAGATGGAGATGCGGCAGCACCCGAGGACGGAGAGACGGTTCGGCCTCGGGTGCAGACATCGCGGGCGCCCTGGGACAGGTAAGTGTCCATGTTTTTGAAGTCAGCAGCTGCAGTATTTGTAGCTGCTGACTTTAAAAAAAAAAATTTTCGGCGGTGCTCCGCTTTAATAACAACATTGCTCAGCCACTGAAAAACACTAAAATAAAAAGAAACATTGTTTCTTTTTGAATCTTTCTGTTTCTTCATCTGCAGATCAAAGGGATGAACAAATGTTCCTCTGTTTAACCCCTTATTAACCCTTAATTTACTCTAATTAGCCTTAATAAACTCCCTATTCTCCTCCATTTAATTATTTTCCTGCTTTTTTTTTTCACGTCTATTTTATAAACGATAAACAGTTAAAACTTTTTTTTGTTTGCTTTTTTAATATATATGTGTAAAATATTCACTAACATATATTTACACATTTCACATTGGAAAAGCTCAAAATTAAAAAATAAATCTATTTATTTAATTTGTAAATAATTTTTCAAAGATTTGTACCATTGCTGACAGCTGAAGTGAAAACAAAAACAGTTGCGGTAGGCATCGGTAATTGGTATTGGCGAGTACTGAAAAAAAAAAAAAGTATCGGTACTTGTAAAAACACTGCCATGTTTTTCAGGCTCTGATATCCCACCTACAGACAGTGATATGGTGGGTGCTGTTAGGTAGAAGGAAAGAGACCAAAGAACATCCACTCGCTGATCACCTCTAGCTAGAATGAACCTGGAAGTGATGTGTATTAGGTGACTTCCGGGTTCAGTGCTATCATTCCTGACTGCTGTGGCCGGAGAAGCTGTGAAAGGAGCATGATCTGATCTACATTATCTTCACTTTAGGGGCAGGAGATACATTGGGGGGTGGTCCGATAGACTCCTGATGGCTCACTAAGGGGAACCCACCACAATAAAATGCTATCACATAAGGGGGCTATTAGTCCATTATTTCATAGCAATAAAGTTCAATGAAAAAAAAGGTGGAAAAGTTACCCCCAAGCACTTAAGCTCTCCCAAACATTTTTGAGTACATAAACCACATGTCATGGGCACCCACATACAAAATGTTGATTGCACTAACGGTCAAATTCGGGATGTCCTTTTTGAAACAATGGTTAAAAATGTTGGTTTAAATAATTTATGTTCTTCAATGTCTACTGTACTCATACGTGCATGGGTATACTAGCTCAGTATTTATATGAAACCATGCCTGATAGCAGAAACCAAGGGGTCAATATACAGAATATTTGTTGGGCGAGCGTGACGAGTATTTACCCAGTTGTAATAAATTCTGGAAATTTTTTAATTAACACACTGATTTCCTATGATCGACAGCTCTATCTATGGGCCATAATGAGGTATTTTTTTCCTGAAATACCTCCATCTGTGAAAATAACACAATACAGAATTGTGGACAATAGATGGAGCCAATGATCATAGAAAATCAGCTAAATGTCATGGCTGGTCAAACAGGTGTCATATTCGATCAACTATTTTTTTTATTTTTCATAATAGACCATCAAGTCTCTATACCACAAAATTTACTCAGCCAATGGAAAGGTAATGACTCCATTTTTATTTGCTTTTATGTGCTTCTTCCCCACATGAGAGCTGTGATGTCCAGCAACATTCATATAGAAGACATTTCCCACAGTCAAGACACTAATACACCTCGAGGGTTGTGTGGGATCCCTGATGTACAGGAAGACAGGACTTCAGTGAGGAACAATTCCCTCACTCAGGACAGGAAAGTGGCTTCTCCCCCGTGTGAGATCTCTGATGTTTGTAAAGATTGGACTTCTGTGAAAAACATTTCCCGCACTCAGGACAGGAATACGGCTTCTCCCCTGTGTGAGACCTCAGATGTGTGAGAAGTAGTGATTTTCGTACAAAACTTTTCCCGCACTCAGAACAGGAATATGGCTTTTGCCCCGAGTGACACATTTGATGAGTGACAAGTTCTGATCTTTGTACAAAACATTTCCCGCACTCAGGACAGGAATGCGGCTTCTCGCCTGTGTGCAATCTCTGATGATTATTAAGGCTGGACTTATCTGAAAAGCATTTCCCGCACTCAGGACAAGAATATGGCTTTTCCCCCGTGTGAGATCTCTGATGTTTGCTAAGATGGGACTTCAATGAAAAACATTTCCCACACTCAGGACAGAAGAATGGCCTCTCCCCCGTGTGATACCTCTGATGTGCGACAAGTCCTGATTTTATTGCAAAACATTTCCCACATTCAGAACAGGAATATGGTTTTTCACCTGTATGCAATCTCTGATGTCTACAGAGATTGGACTTGCCTGAAAAACATTTCCCGCACTCAGGACAGGAATATGGATTTCCACCTGTATGTGACATCTGATGTGTGACAAGTTGTAATTTTTGTGGAAAACATTTCCCACACTCAGGACAAGAATATGGCTGCTCACTCGCATGCAATTTTAGATGTCTGTAAAGATTGAACTTTGCAGAAAAACATTTACCGCACTCAGAACAAGGATACGGCTGTTCTCCTGTCTTTTTTTCTGTGTGAGATCTCTGATGTAGGGAAAGATGGTACTTTTTTAAAAAACATTTCCCACACTCAGGACAGGAATGGGACTTCTCATCTGTGTGAGATCTTTTATGCTCATCAAGATTAAATTTAAAATGGAAACACTTCCCGCACTCGTTACAGGAAAACCTCTTCTCTGTTGGAAGGACGGCACCGTCCCTCACAGTCTGAGGTTCCTCAGGATAAGAGGAATACGATGGTCCATCTACACTGTGTGGTGCCGGATGGACATTTGAGGTAGTCGGGTTTTCTCCTGGACTATACTGTGTGATGTCCTCATCTTCTACTTTACAGTCTGGAGACAAAGTGAGACAATCCTCTGAGGTTTTCCTCATCTCCCGTCCATCTACTATAATAGAAAGAAAAGGAGCATGTAATGTACAACAGAGTATATAGGGCAGGGGTCAGGAGTATGTAATGTACAATATAGAATATATAGTGCAGGGGTCAGGAGTATGTAATGTACAATATAGAGTATATAGTGCAGGGGTCAGGAGCATGTAATGTACAACAGAGTATATAGGACAGGGGTCAGGAGTATGTAATGTACAACATAGAATATATAGTACAGGAGTCAGGAGTATGTAATGTACAACGGAGTATATAGGGCAGGGGTCAGAAGTATCTAATGTACAACATAGAGTATATAGGGCAGTATATAGGGCATGGGTTAATCAATATGTAATGTTAAACAGAATATAGTATATAGTGCAGGGATCGGGACTATACAACATATAGTATAAGATACAGCAGATAGGACTATATAGCATCAGAATGATGTAACGTACAACATAGAGCATATGGTGCAGGGATCAGGAGTCTGTCATGTACAACATAGAGTATATAGGGCAGTATATAGGGCATGGGTTAATCAATATGTAATGTTAAACAGAATATAGTATATAGTGCAGGGATCGGGACTATACAACATATAGTATAAGATACAGCAGATAGGACTATATAGCATCAGAATGATGTAACGTACAACATAGAGCATATGGTGCAGGGATCAGGAGTCTGTCATGTACAACATAGAGTATAAAGTGCAGGGGTCAGGAATATGTAATGCACAACATGGAGTATATAGTGCAGGGGTCAGGAGTATGTATTATAAAAGATATTGTGTGTGACACCCTCCTAGATAAGATAAGGCTAGGTACATTTAGTTCTTTTTGGCTCCCCTGTAATCAGTGAAGCAGTATGTGATTGCTTTGGAGTGTATAGGCTTCCCTGGCTGCAGATTTAACTGCTTCCCCCTGCCTTCTGGAGGATTCTAGAATGTTGTGGGCTGGAAGAGGCTAATCGACAGCCTGAATATTTATGAGATCTCAGTCAATCCCTGGAAGAGGATGCCTAGTAGGTGGCTAAGGAGTGCATAAATAGTCTGGTGCCTGAAGCAGCCCTGTTGTCCAGAAGAAGAAGTTCCCAGCCTGAATAACTACTGCCCTTCTGTGCAATCCAGCTGTAGTTCTACATGTGCTCATGGAGGTCTCAGCTATGCTGGAGCTGGGGGGCCTATTATACTGAACCTTGCTAGAACTGATTGAGAATCTGGTCTGGAGAGTTCACGGGAGAAATGTCTGGCTGATTTTATAAGGAGGCATGCAAGTATACAGGGACATTTGCGAGTACAAAATACAAACAAGTTACAATCAAGTGGCCACTGCCCCCACCTATAACTGGTCTATTGCAGCAAGGAGCACTGGAAGGGCAACATATGTTAAACATACAAGGAGATTTCCAAGCTCAAACTTACCAACCAGCCAGCAACCAACCAAATTGACCTGTCTAGCAATATGTGTTAAGAACAGGGGTTTAGTCTGCACACATTTGCAAATACATGCGTGAGTGCATGTGCTCCCATTGTGGAGAACCAGAAGTCAGGGTTAGGGACTACAGAAAACAGGGTGTCTTGACGGGGGCCTGTAGCTTTCGCATGTACTGTATTTGCAAATGTGTGCAGACTAAACCCCTGTTCCTATTGCTAGACAGGTCAATTTGGTTGGTCGCTGGCTGGATGGTAGGTTTGAGTTTGGAAATCTCCTTGTATTTGTTTGACATTTGTAAGTACAGTCCTGTATGTAGGTACCGTTTTTTAGAGCTGGCGGTCGGCTTTCTCATGATAACAACCGCTGCGGCTAATGAGCCGCTTGGCCGTTATCATGAACAGCAAGTGGAGATGTCTCCTCCCCCCCATCCCACCGGGAGACTGGAGCGACCAACCAGCACATCTGCCGGCTGGCCAGAGACCCGAACAAAGCTGGAATTTGCTTTGATCGGGTCTCCTATGTAGTAACCGGGAAGCAACATCACACCACTGCTAAGAGGTCCAGATACAACTTTATTCATTAAAAGTTAGGGGTACAATCCAAAAAGTAGTCAATGTGATTTGAGGGTCCAAGCCTTCACTCCATCAGGTCTTGACTGGCAACAATGTGAACAAACCAGAAGTGACCTGGTATTTTTTTTCCATTGTGAATTACAAGCAAAGGCCTTATCAGCACCTCTGGTTTGTTCACATTGTTGCCAGTCAAAACCCGATGACGGTGACCCCTAAAACCTGTAGGCTACTTTTTGAATTGTACCCCTGACTTTTAATGGACTGAAGTTGTGTCTGGACCTCTTAGTAGTGGTGTGGCCCTTCAATTCTCGTTATATTACACTACAAGCCAAGGAGACCGGAGATCCTCTGGGGTGTAGAAGTTGCCTGCCCAGGAACCAGATCAGATCATTTACACCAACATCAATAGCTTAAGATAAAAATACCAATAATTTAACCCCACGGGTCAAGCGCTATCTTTCCACTTTCCAGAAGAGTGACTGTGGCTGTGTGCCTGGGTGCAGCTGAGCTAGCTTAGGAAAAGAACCTGGGGCAAGAACAACTTGCCCACCTCAGGGGTGAGCACTACAAGTGTAATGTTGTTCATCAATCTGTGGTATCTTAAACTGGTTCTAAAGGCTGAAGAATGCATGAAGGTAAAAAAAACTTTTTATACAGCTCCACCCCCAGCCCCCCTAATATTTTCCTGAGTCCAATCTCGATCCAGTGATGTGCACAAGCGCAATAGCTCTCCCGAATCTCTCCCTTCTCATTGGCTTATACACAGCATTGGCAGCCACACCGGAAGTGACAACACCAGTCTCCTCCTGACGCGTTGCGTCTCTGAACACATGACTTCATCAAAGGGTAATCAAGGGTGATTACCCTTTGATGAAGTCACGTGTTTAGTGACGCAACGCGTCAGGTGTCGTCACTTCCGGTTGCGACCGAGATCGGAAGTTCCCTTGTTTGTGTAGCTGTACTGAGTGATTTTAAACTGTAAGTTACTACTCGTTTTTTTTTTAAATTGCATTGGATTACTACACTATGGAGCCCCCTCTTTTGTTGCATGTAAACTGCATTTGATGAGCCTGAAAACGTATCCTTATACTGTGTTGTCTTGTCTTGGATACCTCTGGAAATTGATCGATCGTTGTGGATCCAATATTTCATCCACATAAAGGCTGAACCTGACCTGTAGGGGTCTCCGTATGAAGTGAGAGGCTGGGGCAAAAGAATGGCGCACAGCAGATGGTGGAAATATTTGGATGAAGTGGATTTTCTTTGCTTTTTGCACATGCACTTTATTTCATGAACTGTCTGTCTGAATCTCCTTGACTGGACTCTATTTTTGCACTAATCATCACTTTGGTGCATCTTGCACTTTATGTTTGAAGATTATTTTCACTTACTTATGAAAGATATTAATGTTGATGATATTGTATATTTTTTTGCCCTTTTTTATGAAGATTTCCTTGAATACTGCACTCTAGATTTATATATTGTAGTTAGTACTGTTTATTCAGTACCGAGTTAGCGCCGCATTACTCTCTTTTTTATAGGTCTAGTAACACCTATGGTGAAAATCAACATTTTGCTGCCAGCTGAACCCCAGAATCTCCATGAATACAGTCTAGATACATAAATTGTGTCTGCAGCACAGAGAAGGAAGATTATCCAAGAGAAATACAGGAATACAGGACGGGGAACACAGCTCAGGAAAGTGACCAGGGGATTACAGGCTGATATCACCCAGTCCTTTCCCTACTCTGGACCAATCAGTGAGCAGTATGGGTGGAGGAATGTATTTAGTGTTAATGACCCACCTGTGCTGATCTCTGTAGGAGTGTCCTCCTCTTTAAATGTCCCCGTTATTCCATCCTCCTCCATAGACTGCTGATCATCCCTCACATATGTCTCTTTTTCTTCTTTAACCTCAACTTTCATATTTAGCAGATCTTCACCCTAAACCAAGAAAATGAGAGGAAATATCACCTGTAAAATAAAAGCTTTAATATCGTGACATCACTCCACACATTTTCTCCATGAATCCAGGTTCTAGATGTTCCATCCCACTAACCTTGTAACAGTGAGGGATGGTGTGATCTTCCTCTGTAGAATCCCGGGAATACAGAGGATGGGGACATCTCTCTGGTGGGTCTCTGCTGTTTGATGGGTCCATCATTATGTCCTGGTAGAGATCCTTGTGTACTTCAGAAAGCTGCTTCATCGCTCCATACTCCTCATCCTCCTCTTTAAACTCTTCTTTGACAACAATATTATAATCCCCGAGGTTTCCACTCTGAACATATAATAAAACATTCATTGCAACAAACATGTGTATGTGTATAAATCATATCTACCAATAATTGTCAATCATCTACCTGATGATGGTGAGGGATGGTGTGATCTTCCTGTGTGGAATCCCGGGAATACAGAGGACAGGGACATCTCTCTGGTGGGTTCCCATTACTGGATCCATCTGTAGGAAACACACACACTGACTGAATACATTGTTTCTATGTGTTTATCAGATGATGGGGGATCTAGGTGGAGCCTCCGTACTGCTCTCTCCTTTACAATAAAGTCTCCTCTTACCCGGTGATGTGAGGGGTGGCTGATTGTCCATCATGATGTCCTTGTAGAGATCCTTGTGTCCTTCTAAATACTCCCACTCCTCCATGGAGAAATAGACAGTGACATCCTGACACCTTATAGGAACCTGACACACACAATGATACAGTCACCATCCAGACACATCCCTTGTCTGTTACTGGATAATGTCCCAGAATTCCCAGCACCGCTCACCTCTCCTCCATGATCTCTCTGGTGACTTCTAGAATCTTCTTTTTCTTTCTCTATTCTATCAGGGAGAGAGGTGGAGGCAATGTGATGGTCATATGATCTCCAGACTTCACAGGAGGAAAACTCTAGATCTGAATGCAAATAGTAAAATCAAATGATATTCCCAGAATCCTCCTCACCTCTCTGGTGAAGTCTCTATTATTAAAGCCCCAATTCAGACCAAGGTTATATTTACTTACACAGGGCCTCCCACTCCATAGGTTAAAAAGTTTTCGTAAGCAAATCTGGTATCATTACATACAACATGGGACAAACAGTCATAATTTGCTAGTGAGGAAACCGAGGGTCCATCCACATCATAAGAGCATCAGAAAAAAGAAAAAAGAGCCAGATGAAAAAGACAGTGGTAGGAGGAGCTGTGAGGTCAGTGTGATGTCATAGGACATATAGACTCTGGATGGAGGGACATTTAGATGGGGAGATTTGAGGGGCCCTCTATATGAGGCTCCTGTGCAAACCAAATCATTATTCCTGGGTGTGTCCTACCTCTCCTAAACTGAAGAGTGAACTTTGACCTTTACCATACAGAAATCTGTCAGGAATCTGTGAAAGTAAGCTCTCATGTGATCAGGTGACGTGCGGAGGAACAGAGTGTAAATACCAGACCATTTTCTCCAGAGCTCCTAATGGTGGGGATGGATTTTGCTGAGTGCTGGTGCCAAGTTTCCACCCCCCAGGATCACTGCAGGTGTGGAGAAAAGCTGTGTAAGAGGATATGGAGGAGAGATGAGGAGGAGATCCAGGAATCAGGATAAAGGTCAGGACAAGCAACAGACGAGCGCATCCAAGAGATGAAGCCGGGGTCACTACACAGAAAATCAATCCAAGGAAACAACAGGCAGGACGAGGAATAGCAAGAAGGAGCTCAGAGACAAATGAGAATATTGCTCAGCCAATGGGAGATTATCTCAGCATGACTTACATAATGAAGGAGATGAGGGGGAGGGGAGGAAGTCACTTATGGTGACCATAGAGACATGGAAATTCAGCTGGTTCAGCAGGGATCGGTCATATTTCCATCCATGTGTGGTCACTGCCGGATAAAAGTCACTCGATCAGCGGCTGCAGCCAATAGCTTCATCACTGATCTGTGTATTCTGAGAGCGGAGGAGCGCCCCCCATTGTCAGAATACAATAGTGCAGTGGAGAGGATTCCCCCATCCCCCTCCAATGTGTGGATGGGGGAATCACTTCAGTTTTTTCCTCTCATCCCGCTGGATGAACGATAAAACTGAACCATGTATGGCCAGCTTTGGAAGCAAAATATATTAATCATCAACTGATCCCCCTGAAGGGGTTAATCTACATATTACCTCCTCTGCCGCCAGATCCAGCAGTGTCTTCTCTCTACGTCTTATGGAATGTCCTGTCTATCTGACATCACTTCCTGTCTGTATTCCATAGAGACTTCCTGTCTGGGTAGAGGTGAGATCTCCACCTTGTGGAGCTCAGAGGAACTGCAGCTCAAGAAACATCTCGTAGTGTGAACACGGCCTTGTGCTGTGTGTGTATGCAGGGCTGGTGCAAGGATTTTTGACACCCTAGGTCAGTGATGGTGAA
This sequence comes from Aquarana catesbeiana, assembly GCF_042186555.1. Taxonomy (NCBI): domain Eukaryota; kingdom Metazoa; phylum Chordata; class Amphibia; order Anura; family Ranidae; genus Aquarana; species Aquarana catesbeiana. The sequence goes on along the minus strand of NW_027362655.1, from coordinate 440,503 downwards.
CCTTGGTACCCCAGATGTTTTGGAACTACATTTCCCATGATGTTCAACTACACTGCAGAGTGCATGAGCATCATGGGAAATGTAGTTCCAAAACATCTGGAGTGCCAAGGTTGATCATAATTGCCCTAAGCGAAACCTCATTTTGCCACCCCCCCTTGACTCCACCTCCTTTGCCCTGCCCATGTATTCCCAACCTTTTTAATGAATTATAAATGCAGCCTACCAGTGCTCATCTATGAATGTTTGCTTTCTTCCATTCATTCAGGAGTGGGGACACAGACACAATCCTCTGCTACCGCTGCGCCTCTGATATTATGTGCGAACAGAGCAGCGGCTGCCTGCTGATTGCTTGCTGCAGAGAAAAGAGAGTAGGAACACCAGTGGCTGTGCACCCTAGGTAGCAATGCGCCCTAGGCGGCTGCCTAGTTTGCAGCGGCCCTGTGTGTATGTACTGTATATCCTTCCCCTTTCTCTCCTCCCTGAGTGTGTATGAAGAGGCGGAGCCCTGAGTGTGTATGAAGAGGCGGAGCTCTGAGAGTGTATGAAGAGGCGGAGCTCTGAGAGTGTATGAAGAGGCGGAGCCCTGAGTGTGTATGAAGAGGCGGAGCTCTGAGAGTGTATGAAGAGGTGGAGCTCTGAGTGTGTATGAAGAGGCGGAGCCCTGAGTGTGTATGAAGAGGCGGAGCCCTGAGTGTGTATAAAGAGGCGGAGCTCTGAGTGTGTATGAAGAGGTGGAGCTCTGATCGTGTATGAAGAGACGGAGCTCTGATCGTGTATGAAGAGACGGAGCTCTGATCGTGTATGAAGAGGCGGAGCTCTGAGTGTGTATGAAGAGGCAGAGCTCTGAGTGTGTATGAAGAGGCAGAGCTCTGAGAGTGTATGAAGAGGAGGAGCTCTGAGTGTGTATGAAGAGGCAGAGCTCTGAGTGTGTATGAAGAGGCGGAGCTCTGAGTGTGTATGAAGAGGTGGAGCCCTGAGTGTGTATGAAGAGGTGGAGCTTTGAGTGTGTATGAAGAGGCGGAGCTTTGAGTGTGTATGAAGAGGCGGAGCTCTGAGAGTGTATGAAGAGGCGGAGCCCTGAGTGTGTATGAAGAGGCGGAGCTCTGAGAGTGTATGAAGAGGCGGAGCTCTGAGTGTGTATGAAGAGGCGGAGCTCTGAGTGTGTATGAAGAGGCGGAGCTTTGAGTGTGTATGAAGAGGCGGAGCTCTGAGAGTGTATGAAGAGGCAGAGCCCTGAGTGTGTATGAAGAGGCGGAGCTCTGAGTGTGTGTGAAGAGGCGGAGCTCTGAGTGTGTATAAAGAGGCAGAGCCCTGAGTGTGTATGAAGAGGCGGAGCCCTGAGTGTATATGAAGAGGCGGAGCTCTGAGTGTGTATGAAGAGGCGGAGCTCTGAGTGTGTATGAAGAGGCGGAGCTGAGTGTGTGTGAAGAGGCGGAGCTCTGAGTGTGTATGAAGAGGCGGAGCTCTGCGTGTGTATGAAGAGGCGGAGCTCTGAGTGTGTATGAAGAGGCGGAGCTCTGAGTGTGTATGAAGAGGCGGAGCTCTGAGTGTGTATGAAGAGGCGGAGCTCCTGCTGGAACAGCGGTCGGAGGAGGAGTCTAGGAGGGAGATGACAGAAAGCACAGTAGACTCGCAGGAGTGAGCGAGGAGGATCCAGTTCCTTTGCCATCGGAGGTGAGGAGAGTGTGAATGATGTTGGTGACTCTGGTAGATGAAAAGCTGGGAGTCATATTGCTCTGGTGAGTGGGGAAGCACCACTAAGGGGGCGCCCTCACCATCACGTGTGTAAGAGGTGGAAGAAGGCGTGGCTACACTACAGCTGGCACAGTTTGGAGCACCGAGAACTTCACACCTTATCAACTTTTCATTGATTGGTGGATTTTTTTTAGAAAAATAAGTTTGTTGAAGAAGATGCAAAGAGGAACTTGCAGAGAACACTATAATGAGCACAACATATTGTATGTTTACATGAATTTGCAAATTATAATTATTATAATAGCCAATATTATAAGATTAAAGAAGTAGGTGTAAAGTGGAAGTAGTGAATCTGCAGGGAACATCATCTTGAGCACAAAGCACTTTGGAGGTTATTTACTAAAGGAAAATCTACTTTGCACTGCAAGTGCACTTCAAAGTGCACTGAATGTGCACTTGGAAATAAAGTCACTGTAGATCCAAGGGGGACATGCAAGGGAAATAAAAAAACAGCATTTTAGCTTGCATATGATTGGATGATAAAATCAGAGCTTCTACTCATTTCAGATCTACCCCTTAGATTTAGAACGACAGCACTTTCCGTGCACTTTCAAGTGCACTTGCAGTGCAAAGTGGATTTGCCTTTCGTAAATAACCCCCATTATGTTGTATATGAATTTGCACATGTATCAGATTATTTAATTTATTGATAAACACCATAACATCAATGAAGTAGGTGTAAAGTGGAGGCAGTAAATCCGCACAGAATATTATTTTGAGCTCCTAGCACTTTATATATGAATGTATCCACATATTTTAGTGTATGTGTGATGATTTATGTGCACACACAATAGGACAGCGCTGTGACACATAATGATCTTCTAGTTGATAAAGGGAATACTTACCTTTGTTACAGCAGCAGTCCGGTATAAGTTATTTTTGTAGGTATTTGAGTTGTTACACATAGCGCGGGTTTTATTCTATTTATATTGGTGACATAATTGCCCAAATCTGGGGATCAGGAGCCATTTCCACCCTTTACTCTCGGCTGGGGTTCTTTGTATCCATATAACAGATGTTCTACATGACTAAATCTGCAATCAATTTTACTGCAAAATCAAAGGGGCCAAAATGTCTCCCCCCCGAGCAGTAATATATTTCTATCCCCCTTGGTGGGAGCAGAGACGACCCATCTATAAGGATATACAGTACATACACACGCAGCACAAGGCCATGTTCACACTACGAGATGTTTCTAGGGGCTGCAGTTCCTCTGAGCTCCACAAGGTGGTGATCTCACCTCTACCCAGACAGGAAGTCTCTATGGAATACAGAGAGGAAGTGATGTCAGATACAGAGAGGAAGTGATGTCAGATACAGACAGGAAGTGATGTCAGGAATGAATAAGAAGTTCCAGGTGAGAGGTGAGTCGGGAGGAAGTAGAGAGGAGACATTGCTGGAAATGGCTGCAGAGGTGGTAATAAGATCTTATTTTCTATTTACACCCAGGTGTTTGGAGTATCTTTATCTGCTGATTTTTTTTCTGGAATACACATTTCTATTGTGGGGTAGGATCTGGGCCTGCTGTCCCTCCATCCCTCTTTCCTTCCTTCTCTCTCCTTCCCTCCTTCTTTTTCTCTCTCCCTCCCTCCTTCTTTTCCCCTTTCTTTCTCCATCTCGCATTCATCTCAGACTCTAACCACACCCCCATTTGAACCACACCCATACAAGCCACGCCCACTACCTTACATAAACCACGCCCATTCTTCAGCAGTTTTCTTTTTTTTGCTATGTCACGCCTACAAACGCATGCCCCGGTCCCTAATTATAATAAGACTCCGCCTATAGCCAAAAAAGTGTCCCTATAAATTTTTTTACATTGTTGGCAACTATGCATATATATTGTGGAAACCTAGATTAAACCCTTCAAGGGGATCAGTTGATGATTAATATATCTTGCTTCCAAAGCTGGCCATACATGGTTCAGTTTTATCGTTCAGCCAGCGGGCTGATTGAAAATAACTGAACCGATTCCCCCATCCACACATTGGAGGGGGATGGGGGAATCCTCCCCGCTGCACTACTGTATTCTGACAATGGGGGGCACTCCTCCGCTCTCAGAATACACAGATCAGTGATGAAGCTATTGGCTGCAGCCGCTGATCAAGTGACTTTTATCCGGCAGTGACCACACATGGATGGAAATGTGACCGATCCCTGCTGAACCAGCTGAATTTCCATGTATCTATGGTCACCATAAGTGACTTCCTCCCCTCCCCCTCATCTCCTTCATTATGTAAGTCATGCTGAGATAATCTCCCATTGGCTGAGCAATATTCTCATTTGTCTCTGAGCTCCTTCTTGCTATTTCTCGTCCTGCCTGTTGTTTCCTTGGATTGATTTTCTGTGTAGTGACCCCGGCTTCATCTCTTGGATGCGCTCGTCTGTTGCTTGTCCTGACCTTTATCCTGATTCCTGGATCTCCTCCTCATCTCTCCTCCATATCCTCTTACACAGCTTTTCTCCACACCTGCAGTGACCCTGGGGGGTGGAAACTTGGCACCAGCACTCAGCAAAATCCATCCCCACCATTAGGAGCTCTGGAGAAAACCCAGGATCAATAATTTGTTTTGCATGGAAACCTCATATAGAGGACCTCTCAAATCTCCTCATCCAAATGTCCATCCATTCATTTTTCTGACGCTCTTAGGATGTGGGCGGACCCTTGGCATCCTCACTTACAAAGTCGGACTGTTGGTCCTGTGTTGTATGTATTGATGTCAGAATGCCTGCTACAAGCTTTTAACCTGCAGAGTGTGGGGGTCCTGTGTGGGTAAATTAAATTATACTTCAGTCTGAAGCGGGGCTTTAATAAAATGTAAACCTGAATTGTGAGGTGAGAGGATTCAATATCATTTGATTTTACTATTTGTGTTCAGATCTAGAGTTTTCCTCCTGTGAAGTCTGGAGATCATATGACCATCACATTGCCTCCATCTCCCTCCCTGATAGAATAGAGAAATAAAAAGAAGATTTTAGAAGTCACCAGAGAGATGATGGAGGAGAGGTGAGCGGTGCTGGGAATTCTGGGACATTATCCAGTAACAGACAAGGGATGTGTCTGGATGGTGACTGTATCATTGTGTGTGTCAGGTTCCTATAAGGTGTCAGGATGTCACTGTCTATTTCTCCATGGAGGAGTGGGAGGATTTAGAAGGACACAAGGATCACTACAAGGACGTCATGATGAACAATCAGCCGCCCCTCACATCACCGGGTAAGAGGAGACTTTATTGTAAAGGAGAGAGCAGTACGGAGGGTCCACCTAGATCCCCCATCATCTGATAAACACATAGAAACAATGTATTCAGTCAGTGTGTGTGTTTCCTACAGATGGATCCAGTAATGGGAACCCACCAGAGAGATGTCCCCGTCCTCTGTATTCCCGGGATTCCACACATGAAGGTCACACCATCCCCCAGCATCATCAGGTAGATGATTGACAATTATTGGTAGTTATGATTTATACCCAGCATGTTTGTTACAATGAATGTTTTTATTATATATTCAGAGTGGAAACCTTAAGAATGATAATATTGATGTTAAAGAAGAGTATAAAGAGGAGGATGAGGTATATGGAGTGATGAAGAAGTTTTCAGATGGACACAAGGATATGATGGAGCCACCTAATACCAGGAACCCACCAGAGAGATGTCCCCATCCTCTGTATTCCCGGGATTCCACACAGGAAGATCACACCATCCCTCACTGTTACAAGGTTGGTGGGATGGAGTATCTAGAACATGGATCTGTGGATATTTTATACAATGTCACACTATTAAAACGTATGTCTTTCAGATGTTATTTTTTTATACTTTTAACATTTAGGGTGAAAATCTGATAGATCTAAAAGTTGAGGGTAAAGAAGAAGAGATGTATGTGAGGGATGATCAGCAGTCTATGGAGGAGGATGGAATAACGGGGACATTTATAGAGGAGGACACTCCTACAGAGATAAGTACAGGTGGGTCATTAACACTAAATACATTCCTCCACCCATACTGCTCACTGATTGGTCCAGAGTATGGTAAGGACTGGGTGATATCAGCCTGTAATCCCCTGGTCACTTTCCTGAGCTGTGTTCCCTGTCCTGTATTCCTGTATTTCTCTCGGATAATCTTCCTTCTCTGTGCTGCAGACACAATTTATGTATCGAGACTGGATTTATGGAGATTCTGGGGCTCAGCTGACAGGAAAATAATTATTTTCACCATAGTTGTTATTAGACCTAGTCACCTGGGGAATGTGTTTTGGATCATCTGCCCCATGCCCGGGTCTAGCAAGATGTCTGACAGAACAATTTTCCCAGGGTTACTTGCTCTGTTGTCTGCTGGCTGTGCCGGGTGGAGGGATATGTCTGTATAGTCTCAGACCCAAGTCACTGAGTGCAGTCTCAGGAGATGGGAGGCAGCGGTGTGGGACTTCTGCAACTTGTCTCATTTAAATTCTTAAGCTTCCACTGATTACTGAATACCAATATTATAAGCCTTACCCCTGCACCATATACTCTATGTACTTGTTCTGATACTGTATAGTCCTAACCTGTGTATCCTATATAATACGTTGTACATTACATAGGTCTTTATTTGCACCCATTTTCTACCAGCTGGACATTTTATATCTGATGATTTGATTGGAGCACAGACTTTTACATGTTGATCATAATCTGATAATATCCTCAAACTTTGGAACCTTAAACAGAAAGTGGTAATGAGGGAGGAGTCATTAACCCAATGATGGTGGTGTTCCATCAGATTAGAAGACCCGTCAGAATGTGTAACGGAAGTGACGTTTCATCGCTGCCATCTTGCTACACCCCGCACGCCTCCACAGTAAGGCTACAGTGAGAAGGGGGCAAGCGGACATCTTGTTACACCCACCGGAGTTTTGCATTTTACACTTATTTATGACAGTAAACTGAGGTTATATAGTGAAATGCAATACTTAGTGCTCTGTCTGAATGTTTAGATGTTCAGTTTTAAAAGCAGTATACTTACTGTGGAGGAGTGCGGGGTGTAGCAAGATGGCGGTGATGAAACGTCACTTCCGTTACACAATCTGACGGATCAGTCTAGTCTTCATCTTGGTTATTCTCCCCCCCATCCTCACTCTCTGGTGGGGCTCAGCCCCGCTGTTATTCATGACTAATCATGGACTAATTAAAGAAGTGCAGGACTTCTTCTGTTGGAAAGATGGCAATGAGTGATAGAGGGGGTGGGGACACTCGTCCTATAATCCCCTCATCACTGTCACTCCTATAAAAGACAGTTCTCGTTGTTTCCTCACTCTCTGACTAAGGTCCATGAATAAAGAAATGAACTGGTAGGAGATCAGAGGACCCATTTACTAGTTACCTTGAGGGGGGAATTGTAAGATCCTCAGAGACAAAGCTGCCTGATGTGGGCGGAGTCCTGGTTTAGGGGAACCAATCTGCTCATGTCTAGTAATAATCTTTTTATTTCTATTTTAGTAGATGGACGGGAGATGAGGAAAACCTCAGAGGATTGTCTCACTTTGTCTCCAGACTGTAAAGTAGAAGATGAGGACATCACACAGTATAGTCCAGGAGAAAACCCGACTACCTCAAATGTCCATCCGGCACCACACAGTGTAGATGGACCATCGTATTCCTCTTATCCTGAGGAACCTCAGACTGTGAGGGACGGTGCCGTCCTTCCAACAGAGAAGAGGTTTTCCTGTAACGAGTGCGGGAAGTGTTTCCGTTTCAAATCTCATCTTAATGTGCATAAAACATCTCACACAGGGGAGAAGCCACATTCCTGTCCTGAGTGCGGGAAGTGTTTCCATTTTAAATCCGGTCTTGATGCGCATAAAAGAACTCACAGAGGTGAGAAGCCATTTTCCTGTCCTGAGTGCGGGAAATGTTTTTCACAAAAGTCCAATCTTGAAATTCATCAGTTTCTGCATACAGGTGAAAAGCCGTATTCCTGTCCTGAGTGCGGGAAATGTTTTTCACAGATGTCCATTCTTTCCAGACATCAGAGATCTCACACGGGGGAGAAGCCGTATTCCTGTCCTGAGTGCAGGAAATGTTTTTCACAGAAGTCCCATCTTCATATACATCAGAGATATCACACAGAGGAAAAGCCATATTCCTGTCCTGAGTGTGGAAAACATTTTGTACAAAAATCAGAACTTGTCAGACATAAGAGATCTCACACGGGGGAAAAGCCGTATTCTTGTCCTGGTTGCGGGAAATGTTTTTCAATGAAGTTCAATCTGTGCACACATCAGAGATCTCACACAGGGGAGAAGCCGTATTCCTGTACTGAGTGCTGGAAACATTTTTCAGTGAAATCCAGTCTTTCCAGACATCAGAGATCTCACACAGGGGAGAAGCCATATTCCTGTCCTGAGTGAGGGAATTGTTACTGACTGAAGTCCTGTCTTCCTGTACATCAGGGATCCCACACAACCCTCGAGGTGTATTAGTGTCTTGAGTGCGGGAAATGTCTTATATATGAATGTTGCTGGACATCACAGCTCTCATGTGGGGAAGAAGCACACCCTGATATACCCCTCAGATATACTCCATGGCTGATCTTCATTATGTAAGAAACAGTTCATAAGGAGATCAGAGATCACCAAAGACATGGATGAAGTGTTGTACCGTGTTGGCCATTGATAGCAGTAGAAAAATAAAAATGGAGTCATTACCTTTCATTGGCTGAGTACATTTTGTGGTGTAAGCTTTCACAAACACTTAGAGGTCTGTTTTTAAAAACAAATAGTTGAACAAATGTTACCAGCATTTGCCCATCTGTGATGAATATTGACCATATTTTATTTTATTCACTGATTTCTTTGGCTCCATCTAGTGGCCATAATGCTGTATTGTACATTTTTTTACCGTTTGATATATTTTGGGAAAAATACCCCATTATGGTCACCAAATTAAGCTGACCATCATAGGAGATCACTGTGTTAAATTCCGTCCAACATTTGTAACAGCTGAATGAATGCTTGTCACATGCGTTCATTTAATTTTAATTAAATAGATTCTTAGCTGCTTCTGTCAGGCATGGCTTCAAACTAATACGTGAGATCATACTCATGCACTTATGAGTAGCGTAGACATTATTATTATTGATTTAAAATGGGAAATTCTGCATTTGTCCTTTAGATGGCGCTACGTATCACAGAAATTAGCACCATCTAATAGCCAAATATTGTATTTTCCCTTTGAAATCAAAGGAAACCTTTGAAACAGCTCAGCAAAGAGCCTACTAACATTTGTTGCCCCCTCCCATTCATACATTTTACCTGGGTGAGATGCTATTCAATTTTTTTTTTTTAATAGAATCTTGAATGGCAGGAGATGTTTATTTATCTACTTCCCTACCAGGTAATTTCTGACATTCCTACATGTAAAAATTTAGTTATTTTTTTGTTCGAAAATTGCTTAGAACCCCTAAACATCGACATATACAGTGCCTTGACAAAGTATTCATACCCCTTGAAATTTTCCACATTTTGTCATGTTACAGCCAAAAACATAAATATATTTTATTGGGATTTTATGTGATAGACCAACACAAAGTGGCTCATAATTGTGACGCGGAAGGAAAATGATAAATGGTTTTCAACAATTTTTACAAATAAATATGTGAAAAGTGTGGGGTACATTTGTATTGAGCCCCCCCCCCCCCCCCCCCCGAGTCAATACTTTGTAGAACCACCTTTCACTGCAATTACAGCTGCAAGTCTTTTTGTGGATGTCTCTACCAGCTTTTCACATCTAGAGAGTGACATTTTTGCCCATTCTTCTTTGCAAAATAGCTCAAGCTCTGTCAGATTCAATGGAGAGCGTCTGTGAACAGCAATTTTCAAGTCTTGCCACAGAATCTCAATTGGATTTAGGTCTGGACTGTGACTGGGCCAGTCTAACACATGATTATGCTTTAATCTAAACCATTCCATTGTAGCTCTGGTTGTATGTTTAGGGTCAATGTCCTGCTGGAAGGTCTCAGTCTCAAGTCTTTTGTAGACTCTAACAGGTTTTCTTCTAGGATTGCCCTGTATTTGGCTCCATCCATCTTCCTATCAACTCTGATCAGCTTCCCTGTCCCTGCTGAAGAAAAGCATCCCCGCAACATGATACTGCCACCACCATGTTTCACGGTGGGGATGGTGTGATCAGGGTGATGTGCGGTGTTAGTTTTCTGCCACACATAGCGTTTTGCTTTTAGGCCAAAAAGTTCAATTTTGGTCTCATCTGACCAGAGCACCTTCTTCTTCCACATGTTTGCTGTGTCCTCCACATGACTTCTCGCAAACTGCAAATGGGACATCTTATGATTTTCAACAATGTCTTTCTTCTTGCCACTCTTCCATTAAGGACAGATTTGTGGAGAACACAACTAATAGTTGTCCTGTGGACAGATTCTCCTACCTGAGCTGTGGATCTCTGCAGCTCCTCCAGAGTTACCATGGGCCTCTTGGCTCTTCTCTGATGAATGCTCTCCTTGCCCGGCCTGTCAGTTTAGGTGGACGGCCATGTCTTGGTAGGTTTGCAGTTGTGCCATACTCTTTCCATTTTCGGATGATGAATTGAACAGTGCTCCGTGAGATGTTCAAAGCTTGGGATATTTTATTATAACCTAACCCTGCTTTAAACTTCTCCACAACTTTATCCCTGACCTGTCTGGTGTGTTCCTTGGCCTTCATAATGCTGTTTGTTCACTAAGGTTCTCTAACAAACCTCTGAGGGCTTCACGGAACAGCTGTATTTATACGGAGATTAAATTACACACAGGTGGACTCTTATTTACTAATTCGGTGACTTCTGAAGGCAATTGGTTCCACTAGATTTTAGTTACGGGGTATCAGAGTAAAGGGGGCTGAATACAAATGCACGCCACACTTTTCACATATTTATTTGTAAAAAATGTGGAAAACCATTTATCATTTTCCTTCCACTTCACAATTATGTGCCACTTTGTGTTGGTCTATCACAGGGGTCTTCAAACTACGGCCCTCCAGTTGTTCAGGAACTACAATTCCCATCATGCCCAGTCATGTCTGTGAATATAAGAGCTTTACAATGCATCATGGGACATGTAGTTCTGCAACAGCTGGAGGGCCGTAGTTTGAGGATCCCTGGTCTATCACATAAAATCCCAATAAAATACATTTACGTTTTTGGTTGTAACATGACAAAATGTGGAAAATTTCAAGGGGTATGAATACTTTTTCAAAGCACTGTGTGTGTGTGTGTGTGTGTGTGTGTATGTATATATTTTGTGCACAATACATTTTTATTGAAAGTTTTTATAAACAAACAATAAGGTAAATAACATTTCAAGACAATAAGTCATATGTGTCTGTCATGGTAGTTTCAATAAAGAGCGATAATGCACTGTAATGCATTACCCAAAATACCCAAATAGGGTTCACACTGTAACCGGTACATCCATCGTCAAGAAATATACATTTCTTATATAATCCTATATTTCTAATATACATACAAGATTAACAGGTAACGTCACACTAATTAACCACTTGCTAACTACCCTATAGCAGTTTTACTGCTACAGGGCAGCAGCTGTGCGCCAGATCACATATATTAATGTAAAGGTTAGCATGGACATTGGAGTTGTTTTTTATACAACCCAATGTTATATTCCTCCAGCAATTCCTATTGTGACCATTGGGGCCCTTTTTACACAATATAAAGTTGTGACATCATGAGAGACCTTTTTTGTTGCTTCCCATTATCGCGGATTACATAAAGGTGGAGGGATGGTGTACTATTGCAAATAATTACTTTTTATTTATGACACCACCTGCCTTGTGCTTAAGTGTTTTTTTTAGTTTGGAAAGCTTGGTGGGAGAACCCTGAGATGCCTCTGTTAATGTGTGGGTATTGCCCTCTTTCAAAATGGTTGATTATTGCGAGTGACTGCCCAAGTCTCAGACTGAGGCGTGGTTGGCTAGTATTCAGTATATATAGCGGTGAGTCCGTACTCCGCCTGTGCCCCAGGATGACAGCAGTGTGTGACGAAACGTGTCGGTGGAGCAATGTACCGATGTCACCATGCTACGCAAATCCCAGAAGGATGGACTGCTACACTGAGCTGGCTGGCTTGTACGTTCCATGTAAATTTTAAGTGCTTTGTTGTAAGTGCAATATTTGTATTTACCCAATTAAAAAGTGGAGTTCCGCCCCCCCCCCGCAAAAAAAAAATAAAAGCCAGCAGCTACACATACTGCAGATGCTGGCTTTTAATAATAGGACACTTGCCTGTCCTGGAGTCCAGCGATGTCGGCGCCGCAGCTTTTGTGTCCATCGGCTGTCGGGTGTTGCCGCCACCATTGCGATTAAGAAAATCCGGCAGTGTAGCCTTACGGCTTCACACCGGGAACCCTACTGCACATGTGCGAGGCCCTGCTCCTCTTTCCTAGTGGCCCGGCAACAGGTGGAGGAGGGGGGAGCCCCGTGGTAACGTCATGGGCCGCAGCTCGGACTCCCGGAAGTGGGAACAGGTTACCTGTCACTGACATTTTTGGGCCTATCCCTCAACATGGGCATTACTAAAAGAAAATGAGTTGTGGTCATATTGGTCCACTGACCCAATGCATCATATGCCCGTGTTCTCTGCTGCTATGGCCAGGTTTAGATATGAGAATGTGATTTATGCACTTCAAGTACAATGAGCTCTGTTCCCCTCGGAGTGACTGAATACAATCAGCTCCACAAAATTCGGACCCTCATAAATCATTTTAACCAAAAATGTACAGCCTTGTATATGCCCTAAAAAGCTGTCTGCATTGATGAGTCCCTGATCAAGTTTTCTGGCCTCCTTGCTTTCAGTTTCTCCCCAGCAAGTGTGCCAGATATGGGGTCAAAGTGTATAAGCTCTGTGACAGGACAACAGGCTATATGTGGACTTTCCTGATTTACGAATGTAAAGATAGCAGTGTGGAGCCCCCTGACCACCCAGTCTACATAGAGAGCAGCGGCAAGATTGTTTGGGACTTGGTGTCACCCTTATTCAGGAAAGGGGTACCACTTGTACATGGACAATTATTATACAAGCATGCCACTTTTTAGGCACCTTTTCGAATTTGGAATTGGTGCATGTGGCACCGTGCGATCTAATCACCGGGGCTTCCCCCAACAGCTTGTAAATACCCAACTTAGACGGAGGGGAGATAGCCTCCTTGAGAAATAATTAATTGCTTGCAGTGAAGTGGAAGGAAAAAACAGGATGTTTTCATCCTGTCTTCCATTCAGGCAGACACAACAGTCCAAATTGCAACAGCAACTGGTGTTGTTGAGAAGCCCCTCCATATCCATGACAACCTTAAAAAGGGGGGGGGGGTCTTCAATGACCTGATGATGGCACTGTCCTTAATTTCCCATAAAGCCAGACGCTGGTACAAGAAAGTGTCTGTATATTTATTCCAATTGGCCGTGTTCAACGCTTTTGTACTATACAAAGTGTCAGGATGTGGATCCTTCCTAAAATTTCAGGAAGAGATCATCACAGCCCTTTTGTATCCAGGAGGTGCTGTGGCCCAATTTCCCAATCCAGATGCAGCGAGTCAGCTGCATGAGAGGTATTTTCCGGATGTCCTCCCTGGTACCCCTACCCAAAGAGCACCCCAAAAAAGATGTTGTGTCTGTAGTACACGAGGATATAGGCGTGACCCCCCGTTATTTGTCCCTCCTGTTGTGGCCAACCTGGTCTCTACATCAAGGACTGTTTCTGTCGCTACCATACACTAGTGGAGTATTAGTATAGGGTACAGCATGGCATAGTCTAGGGCACACATCTTGAAAGATGTTAGATAGCCAGGGAACTGGCTATTGCATTTTGAATGACCCGAGCCTGGAATGTTTACAGTTACAAAAAAAAGTTAAAAATAAAAAAGTATAAAATAAATAAGCCAAAAATACATGTTTTATTGAGTTAATGTTCTGTTGTTACTGTGTTTTTGTTTTGCAGGAACACCATTCAGCTGCAGCACTGATCTTTTTATTTTGACAGAAACAGGGTGTGCTTTCAGAATACATACATCAGTGATTGCAGCACTATAGGAGGAGATTTCTCCACAGCATTTAAAAAAAAAAAAGAGCGTATATGCCGAAGCATGGGAGCTGGGTTGGTCAGTGGGCATATTTTTTTTTTTTTCACTTTTCTTGCCAGAGATTTCTTCATCCACATTAATTGATCATAGTTAGTCAGTTTAAAAAAAAAGACACAAGTCCATCCAGTTCAACCAATAAAAGAGAAAAAAATCATACAATATACACAATCCAAAGGAAGGCAAAAAACCCCAGCAAAGCATGATCCAATTTGCTACAGCAGGGGAAAAAAATCCTTCCTGATCCCCCCGAGAGGCAATCGGATATTCCCTGGATCAACTTTACCTATGAATGTTAGCATTCAGTTATATTCTATACATTTAAGAAAGAATCCAGGCCTCTGGATAGATCCTATTCCACCTCTGGAGGGATCCTATTCCACATTTCACAGCTCTTACTGTGAAGAAACCTTTCCGTATTTGGAGATGAAATCTCTTTTCCTCCAGATATAAAGAGTGCCCCCTTGTCCTATGTGATGACCTTAAAGTGAATGACTCAACACCAAGTTCACTATATGGACCTCTTATGTATTTATACATGGTGTTTATATCCCCCCCCCTTATGTATTTATACATGTTGATCATATCCTCCTTAATCTCTTCTCAAGAGAGAATAAATCAGTTCCTCCAATCTTTCCTCATAGCTGATCTCCTCCATGCCTCTTATCAGTTTGGTTGCCCTTCTCTGCGCTTTCTCCAGTTCCCCAAAATTCTTTTTGTGAATTGGTGCCTAAAACTGAACTGCATATTCCAGATGATGTCTTACTAATGATTTGTACAGATGATACATTTCTCTCTGGAGTCCATACCTCTCATGCAAGAAAGAACTTTGCTCGCTTTGGAAACCGCAGCTTGGCATTGCATGCTATTATTAACCTTATGGTCTACCAAAACCCCCAGATCCTTCTCCACTATGGATTTCCCCCAGTTGTTCTCCCCCTAGTATGTATGATGCATGCATATTCTTAGCCCCCAAGTGCAGAACTTTACATTTATCAACATTAAACCTCATCTGCCACATAGTTGCCCAATTAGACAGTGCATTGAGGTCGGCTTGTAAGTTGGAGACATCCTGTAAGGACGTTATTCCACTACATAGCTTAGTGTCATCTACAAACATTGAAATCCCAGACCCTATATCATTTATAAAAATATTAGAAAGTAAGGGTCCCAGCACTGAACCTTGGGATACTCCACTGATAGCCTTAGACCATTCAGAGTAAGAACCACTACTCTCTGAATTCTGTCCTTTTAGCCAGTTTTCTATCCATTTACAAACTTGTCTTTCTAATTGGTAGGCTTTACCTTACACATTAGTCGTGTGTGGGGAACTGTGTCAAACGCTTTTACAAAATCCATGTCCACAGCCACCCCTCTATCCAAGCATACCACAGCCACCCCTCTGTCCAAGGTTTTACTCACCTACTCGTAAAAAGAAATCAGATTTGTGTGACAACTTCTGTCTTTCATGAACCCATGCTGTCTGTTGCTTAAAATATTTTTTTCCAGCAAGAACTCCTCTATGTGGTTTTTTATTAAACTACCCAGTATCTTCCCAACTATAGAAGTTACACTAACGGGTCTAATGTTACTTGGTAAAGACTCTGGTCCCTTCTAAAATATGGGCACCACATTGGCTCTATGCCAATCCAGTGGTACCATTCCAGTCATTAACAAGTCCCTTAAAATTAGAAACAATGGCTTTGAAATGACAAAGTTCAATTCCTTTAGATCAGTGGGTGGATGCCATCTGGCCCTGGTACTTTTTTTTACCCTTATTCTGTCTAAATATATCTGGACCATTTCACTTTTAAGTCATTATGTACCATAGGCTGCATTAAAAAAAAAAGAACATTACTGTAGCGCTACCCCCGCAGGAGCCGCTTAAGTATGTTTGTTGCGTAATCTGCCTCTCAACCCCAATAACAGTCTCTGCCCCTCTTGGCACACCTGGCAATAGTGTAAGTGCAATGACCAATGAGAAACACATACGTTATGATAAAACACAGAAATTGTCTTTACTGCAATATTTCTGTGGAAAATTAAAAGATAGGGGATTCCAACCCTGAGAATAACCCCAAGAGCAGAGGCAACACTTCAGCAATGGCAACTCTATATCAGATTGGTTATCTCTACATAAATTGGCTCTATGAGTCCAGAGGCAGGAGAGCAGAGGAATGATCCTCTCGTATGTCAGACCTCTCTCTTCTGTCCCCTGACATCACAGGCCCAACTGCAAACACTGTATCCAGATCCACATTCAATGAATTAACCCTCAAGGTAAACAATTCTGCACACCCACTTTATTTACAGAGCCCTGAACATGCGTGTGCGTGCCCGTATGGCACCAGTAACTTCAGTCCCTTAGAGAAGGATGAGAACTTGTGTCTTCAGCTAGCCACTTTTGTTGGTGCACTTAAACTCCTGAATGGCAAAGCAAATCAATACAACTGGCATGGATCACCAAACAAAGAATGCAGGTGAATAAGGGCAATGGTGTCTGTATACAGTGTCCATTCAACTCTGTGTGCAGTGTCCTTGTTTCCTGCAAATTGGCAAAAGCCCTCTCACCAATTCTACGGTCAAGGCCCAAATTAAGTTCATGGAACAGGCAGGCTCTTTTAGTGACCCAACTGATCACCTTACACTGGAACGCTTCACACCGTCGATGCAGGTGCATCTGGATATGAACCTGAGATCCCCCTCTCTCAGGCTGGATGTCCCTGACCGGCTGTGGACACCCGGAACAAAGTGGTGGACTGACCCGAGAGGTAGCACCTCTCCCCTTCCAGTCCAGTCCCTTCTGCCTCGTGGTCACTGAATTCCCTCAGGCAAACAAGATAGAGTCTTTCCCCCAGAGCATACTGGCTCTTGTAGTTCTATACAGTTTAATCTGAACGTAAAACTTGAGTCCTGGGACTACAATTCCCTGTATGCTTTGCTCCCTGGTAGTAAACACTCTACTGGCAGGATGTGATGACACAGAGTCTTAGCTGGCACTAGAGAGAATCAGTCTCACTGCAACAATGTTGTAGAGTGTCTTCTGATACTGCAGGTAAGATAACCAGCTCCCTGCTACATTACATATATGCCCAAGGACCAACAAAGTTGTAATACGTTTCTGGACTTTGGTTATACCGGGAGGATGCTTGCAGGTGTAGGCATCATCTTGGTATTGTTTTTTTTTCAGCCTGTGGTTGGCTTTCATTTAAAAGCAATTCTAGCCTATAGATTTTTTTTCTGAGAGTCTCCGCTTGTAAAAGCAGAGTACCTGTCACTATACATTGCTATCATAGGGGATGTTTACATTTCCTGTGATAACAATAAAAGTGATTAATCACTTGCCAACCGGCTACCATCATTATACAATGGCAGGTTGGCTCATTCCCGCATAGCGCCATACCAGGCACACGCGTGCCCGCTGCGGGACCCAATGCACATGGCCGCGATGTCCGCCAGCCACCCGCGATCGTGTGCAAGAAAGCCAGAATGGGGATTTGTATATAAAAACACACCAATCCCCGTTTTGACAGGGGAGGAGAGATAGATCTGCTGTTCCTAGTAATTAGGAACAGCGATCTGTCTCCTCCTCCAGTCAATCCCATCCCCCTACAGTTAGGAACACATCTAGGGAACACACTTAACCCCTTGATCGCCAATGGTCCCAAAAAAGTGTCCGATCTGTTCGCCGCAATGTCGCAGTTCCCGCAAAAAAAGTAGATCGCCGCCATTACTAGTAAAATTTAAATATAAATATAAATATATATATATATATATATATATATATATATATATATATATATATATATATATATATATACATATATATATATAAATAGGATTTTTATAACCGCTTACCTGTAAAATCCTTTTCTTGGAGTACAACATGGGACACAGAGCCTTAAGTAATAACTTAATGGGTTATGGGCCACCTTCAGGTGATGGACACTGGTATACACAATCCAGGAAGTTCACTCCCTATATAACCCCTCCTCCTTCCAGGAGCACATCAGATTTTGTAGCAAAGCAATATACTTAAACCCCAAAAAAAAGAGGGGAGGGACCTCTGTGTCCCATGATGTACTCCAAAAAAAGGATTTTACAGGTAAGCTGTTATAAAAATCCTATTTTCTTTATCGTATACCATGGGACACAGGGCTTAAGTAATAACTTAATGGGAAGTGCCATAGCAATGCTACTTGAGGGGAGGGAGACACAACCCGGAGGGTACCCCCAGACTTGAGGAATATATACTGCTGCCTGCAGCACACTGCGCCCAAAGGCGATATCCTCATACCTCCTTACATCCACTTGATAAAACTTGGTGAATGTATGTACTGAAAACCAAGTTGTGGCCTTACAGATCTAAGCCATGGAGGTCTGGTGACGCACTAACCGCCCTCATAGAGTGTGCTTTGACTTGAAAAGGGGGAATCTTACTCCTTAAAATATAAGTTTGGATTAAAACTTGACGAATCCACTTAGTGACAGTGGATTTCAACGCTGCCTGTCCTTTCTTAGGACCCTCTGGCAGAATAAATAAGACATCAGTCTTACGAGTCTGAGCAGTTGTCTTTAAATAGATTTTCACTGCTCTCACCACATCAAGACAATGTAGTGACTTCTCTTCGCTAGAACATGGTTTTGGAAATGATGGCAGGACAATATCTTGGTTCAGGTGAAAACCAGAAACCACTTTTGGCAAAAAGTCTGGACGAGGGCGTAACACCACTCTGTCCTCATGAATAATCAAATATGGCTCTTTACAAGAAAGAGCAGCCAATTCCGAAACCCTCCTTGCTGAGGATATAGCAACCAAAAATACCAACTTCCTTGTCAGAAGGACTAAGGGAATATATTGTATCGGTTCACATGGCTGTTTTTGTAACACAGACAAAACTAAGTTCAATTCCCAAAGGTTTAAAGGAGATTTGACTGGCGGATTAAGCCGCATCACCCCTTGCATAAAACCCTGGACTAAAGAATGTGAAGCAAGCAGTCTTTGAAATAAGACTGATAAAGCTGAGACTTGGCCTTTAATAATACTCAAGGCCAATTTCATCTCTACCCCTAATTGTAGAAAGGCAAGAATTCTGCCTATGATATATCTTCGAGGGTGCCAACCCCTGGATTCACACCAGGAAACATAAGCCCTCCAGACCCTATAATATATAGTTCTGGAAGCTGTCTTCCTTGCATAATCAGGATAGATATAACTGACCCGGAAAGCCCACATTTCTTCAGAATGTGGGTTTCAATAGCCAAGCCGTTAAATTTAGAGACCGTAACGTAGGATAGAATATCGGTCCCTGTGAGAGCAGATCTGGCCGTAGTGGAAGGGACCATGGACCTTCCACTGCCATCTTTACGATTACTGCATACCATGACCTTCTGGGCTATGCTGGTGCTACCAGAATTACTGGCTTTCTTTCCAGCTTTATCCTGCAAAGAAGTCGAGTCAGCAACTGAATAGGGGGAAATGCATAGATCAGTGAGAACTGATCCCACGGGGTAACCAACGCATTTGTTCCACATGCGAGTGGATCCCTTGTTCTGGCCACAAAGTTGACTAACTTCATGTTGAACCTGGATGCTAGAGGATCTACGTCCGGAGTCCCCCATCTTTGGCAAATAGTCCAAAAAATGTTGGGGTGAAGAGACCATTACCCCTGAAATAACTGCTGGCGACTCAAGTAGTCCACCTGGCAATTCTCTACTCCTGGAATGAAGACTGCCGACATTCCTTTCTGAATATGGTTCACTTCTCTCTGCGCTGAGACTCTTGGTGCCCCCTTGGTGATACAGGCCACAGCTGCGGCATTGTCAGATTGGATCCTGACAGGACAATCCCGTAACCTGAAAGTCCAGGCCTTCAGAGCCAGACGCACTGCCAGAATCTCTAGGATATTGATGGGCAAGGTTCTTTCCGCTCTTGACCACTGTCCCTGGACAGTTGTCTTTTCTAGTACTGCTCCCCAGCCTGAAAGGCTGGCATCTGTTATTACCACTTTCCAGATGAGTGGTCTGAAGGATTTTCCTTTCAGCAGATTCTGGGTTAGTAACCACCAACTGAGGCTTTGAGGCACTCTTGGGGACAGCCGCGTTGGCAAGTCTAAAGCTTGAATTGTTTTGTTCCAAGTAGACAGGATACTGTTTTGCAACATTCTTGAATGGAACTGGGCATAGGGAACCGCTTCGAATGAAGCCACCATCTTTCCTAGCAACCTCATGCAAAGGCGAATGGAGGGATCGCCTTTGGACCTGACCATCTGCACCAGCTCTCTTATGGAGTTGATCTTTGCCTGAGGCAAGAACACCTTTTTCTGGGCTGTGTCTATGATCAGACCCAAATACTCCAGCTTTCTTAGCGGTATTAAGGAAGATTTCTGTAGGTTGAGAATCCAACCCAAACTTTTCAGGTAACTGGTTGTAATGTGTACGCTTTGCTCCAAAGGAGCCACCGACTGGTCTATTAGCAATAGATCGTCTAAGTACGCCAAGACTGTTGTGCCCCGTGCCCTTAACCTGGTTAGAGGTGGGGCCAGGACTTTTGTAAACACCCGGGGTGCTGTAGCTAGCCCGAAGGGCAGGGCTACAAACTGGAAATGCTGCTGTTCTACCTCGAAGCGCAGAAACCTTTGGTGAGGGGGAAATATAGGAACATGCAGATATGCATCCCTGATGTCGATAGACCAGAACACCAGAAGTTCTCCTCCTAGAAGGATAGAAACTACTGACCTGATCGTTTCCATGCAAAAGGAGCAGATCTTCAGGAACCGATTTAGATTTTTTAGATCTAGAATGGGTCTGACATCTCCATTTGGTTTTGGTACCATAAGACGGTTTGAATAAAACACCAGACTTTGCTCTTTTGTGGTGATCTGTATGATCACCCCCGAGATATTAATCGGTCTAGTGCCCGAAACAAAGATTGTCTTTTCTCTGGATCTTTGGGGACGCTTGACCTCAGGAAATGAGATGGTGGAAAGTCCCGAAATTCCAGCTTGTACCCCAGAGTTACCAAGGAGATGACCCATCTGTCCTGAATTTCCTCTTGCCAGACTTCTGAAAACTGCAGACATCTTCCCCCCACCTTGGTGAGGGGGTTGCCTCTTCACGATGAGGCTTTAGGATTCTGCTTTGCAGATTTCCGGCCCCAGGACTTCTTTTGAACCTGGGCCTGACCCTGAGGTTTTCCTCTAGTGTCTGACGGCAGAGGCCGTTGCCACTGCCTAGAGACAAAAGCCCCTGGCACAGGAGAAAGAGCCAGTTTAAATGAAGGGCGTTTATACTTTCTTTTGACTGGCAAAAGAGTACTTTTCCCACTAGAAATTATTTGGATATACTTGTCCAAATCTTCCCCGAATAGCTGCTGCCCATGAAAAGGGAACCCAGTTAGGAGGTTCTTACATGGTGCTTCGACTGACCAATTTTTAAGCCACAGGATTCTACGCATATGTACAAGCATAAGGCGGGATGCCGGGTCAATAGGATCTTTAATGGCATCTATGGCAAAGCATAATGCTTTTGGTAGTTCGGCCAATTCCTGGGCTTGTTGTGCAGGGACATCTTTAAGGGCCTGTCTAAATTGGTCCTTTAGTGATTGACAGGCGCCTATTGCAGCAACTGCAGGCTGAGTAATGGCACCTGCCATGGAAAAAACAGATTTTAACAGGAATTCCAACTTTTTATCTGTTGGATCCTTAAGCATTTGTGCATGGTCTACTGGACAAATTAGGCTTTTATGCACACTGGACATCGCAGCGTCAACTGCTGGTACTTTCCATTTTTTGGTGAATTTCTCCTTCATGGGATAGAGAAATGAAAATCTCTTTTAAGGGAGGAAATGCTTATCCGGGTGATCCCATTCAGCAAAAATAAGCTGTTCTAGTAATGCATGGACAGGAAACGCATGCAAAGGCTGTGACGGTTGTAAGGAACCCAAGGAAAAAAACGAGCTTTCAGGAGACTCTGTTAGGGGTAGCATGAAAGTAGAACGAACCATCTCCGTAAGGGATCGTATCAGCAATTTCTCAGATTGTGAGGCTGAAAATGGTTCATATACCGTTGTTTCCTCCACAGATGAATCATCGGTTTGTTTTTCCTCCTGATAGACTGAGGGTAACACCTCATCCTGTGCCCACTGTTCCCCTTGCAAAGAGTCTAAAGTGGGGGAGGTGGATCTAGCACGCTTCCTATCCATTTGAATGGAGGATGCGATTAAAGCAGCTAATCTTCCTTCCAGACCCTGAAGGGTGGAGGAAAGGACATCTTCAGTCACGTATACAGGGGCTGAGATGTGAGAAGCAGTTGCACCATCAATTTGTTCCAATGGCTCACCCTGGCTTCCCATAATTGGTAATTCAGGTGAGGATGACAGTGTGGAGATGCGACTGGAGATCCTAGCGCCTGGGGGTGAAACCTTTGATACCTTTTTGGTCTTTATGGTGTCTTTTTTGGTAAGCATAGTCCTTAGCACAAAAACAGAGGCACTATTAAATTGCACTTAAATCGCTGAACATAGTCATGACAGTAAAGCCGCTATTAAGTTCAGCCTAGTGCCAGTTGCAACCCTTATTCCAGTTGCAACCCTAACGTGCCCCACAGCTCCTGTGTCCCTGTGTGCAGACCGCTTGCTTCCTCATCGTCAGCCGAGGAGAGATTGTTCCAGCTGAAGTTTTATTATCCTGTTTGCCTGCCGTGCGTCCTCCTGGACGTTGGCCGGCGCATCGCCTAGGCCCCGCCCCCTCCGTAAACTCGCCCCCCACTTTCGTTTTTGAAAATGCTCCCGTGCGCGGGCAGCTTTCGGGTCTACAGACCCAACACGAGGGGGGGGGGGAAGAGGCAAAGCCCCTGACACCAGCCAGCATAAGGACACAACAGATGAAACAAGATTCAGGACCTCCGCCCCCCCCACCGCAACGGGGGGAGGGGGGTTACAAGGGGTTACACCGCTGGCGTTTCCCTAGCTCTCTGTCCCTTCAGGGGGGAGAAGAAAAGCATTTTGGCAGGTCTCTTACCTGAGAGGAATCCCCCTGCGCAAGCTGCTACGGCCACACACAGACTGACACTGAGCTTACAGTGAAGACAACAGATTAAGGTATGTGCATAGACTCCCTCTAATGGAGAATTAAGGCATGACAACATTTTTTCCCTTAAAGAAGAAAGCATAGGTGGACTTTTTAGTTCCTAAGTTTCTTCCCTTACCTTATCCCCACCGCAGGATTTGCTGAATTAACAGACAATCCAACCTTCACCCATCACGGCGGGTGCGTTTAGCAAACCTTCAAGGACCGGGTCCCTTTATATCAGGGTTCCACTCCCTTGGACCTGTATAAAACACCTCACCAGGAAAGCTATAGGTAATGTAGCATGACCAAAGCCTTGGGTCCCGGGGTCCAGCCCTACAAAGAGAGGCGTTACAGGAAAAACCTTGTGCTTCGGATACGAGGCCCCAGGTACCAACCACTTTGGCCTCAGTGGCACTTTGGATGGATCTGGTTTATGGAGGCTATTTAAATCCAGCATGGATCCCTCCTGGAGCTCCTCAGAGCACATCTTCACTCGTGACCAACATCTTAGACACTGGCAAAAAAACTGATGTTCTCTTGGAAGGAGGAGGGGTTATATAGGGAGTGAACTTCCTGGATTGGGTATAACCAGTGTCCATCACCTGAAGGTGGCCCATAAACCATTAAGTTATTACTTAAGGCTCTGTGTCCCATGATGTACGATAAAGAAATAACGCAATAATTTTTTCGCAAACCAATCAATATACGCTAAAAAATATATGTAGAAGAATACATATTGGCCTAAACTGAGGAATCATTTATTTTTATTTTCTTTTAATTTTTGGGATATTTATTATAGGAAAAAGTAAAAAAAATTATTTTTTTTTTTCAAAATTGTCACTCTTTTTAGGTTTATAGCGCAAAAAATAAAAACCGCAGAGGTGATCAAATACCACGAAAAGAAAGCGAGCGCAATTTAAAAGCATGTCATGTTTGGTATCCATTTACCCGGCGTAAGATCATCTTTTACATTTTAACATACATTTTTTAGTGTATTTTTTCCCCAAAACAACATTTGCGTTTGAAAAATTGCTGTGCAAATACTGTGTGACATAAAAATTGCAACACCCACCATTTTATTCTTTAGGGCCTAGATATAGATATAATGGTTGAAGGTTCAAAGTAATTTTCTATCAAAAAAAAAAATTGTTTTCATGTACACATAAAGGGTCAGAAAAGGCTTGGTCTTCAAGTGGTTATAAGAGTGGTTGATGTGTGGCAGAAGCTTCCAATGTTGGGCATAAAATGCCACAACAGTTCAAACACCCTCCCCCACCCCCAAATGACCCCTTTTTGCAAAATAGACACCCCTAGCTATTTGCTGAGAGGCATGTTGAGCCCATGGAATATTTTATTTTTTGCCACCACAATGTGAATGTTGGAACCCAGTGTCAGAGGTGTAGCGCTACACCCCCATCAGGAAGGAGTATGCATCTGGGGCATGTGTCTGAGGAGAAGAACACTGGCAGCTGCTGACAGCACTTAGAGACTCTCCATCAATACCCTAGATGTATGGCTGTGCCGCCTAACATGGACACAGGCACAGCCCTCCGCCTCACACCTGATGTCCCCCAGCTGCACTACACAAGGCCCAGCGGTCAGAGAAGGTGGGGGGGCACAGAAAGAACACTGACTCCTCCAGTTGATGCCAAAAGTCCCCTGGGCTACCCCGAGCACCACTTCCACTATGTAGTGCTCCAGCGCTCCAGAGAGGCACCCAACAATAAAAAGTGTAGGAACATCTTGTGTCCATATTGTGGAATAATACTGCAGTGCCTCATTATTGTGAAATCACTATGCGCAATAAAATACAACCAATATTCGTCATCCCTATGCAATAGCTGGTCATATTCATTCTACAAATGTTTAAAAAATAGACCTCTAAGTGTTTGTGAAATCTTACACCACAAAATGTACTCAGCCAATGAAAAGTAATGTCTCCATTTTTATTTTTCTACTGCTATCAATGGCCAACACGGTACAACACTTCATCCATGTCTTTGGTGATCTCTGATCTCCTTATGAACTGTTTCTTACATGATGAAGATCAGCCATGGAGTATATCTGAGGTGTATATCAGGGTGTGCTTCTTCCCCACATGAGAGATGTGATGTCCAGCAACATTCATATAGAAGACATTTCCTGCACTCAAGGCACTAATACATCTCGAGGGTTGTGTGGGATCCCTGATGTACAGGAAGACAGGACTTCAGTGAAGAACAATTTCCTCACTCAGGACAGGAAAGTGGCTTCACCCCCGTGTGCAATCTCTGATGTTTGGAAAGGCTGGACCTCACTGAAAAACATTTCCTACACACAGAACAAGAATACGGCTTCTCCCCTGTATGAGATCTCTCATGTGTTTGAAGATTGACCTTATATGAAAAACATTTGCTGCACACCGAACAAGAATACGGTTTTTCCCCTGTGTGAGATCTCTGATGTTTGTAAAGACTGGACTTCTCAGAAAAACATTTCCCGCACTCAGAACAGGAATACGGCTTTTCCCCCGTGTGCAATCTCTGATGTGTGTAAAGATGAGACTTCTGTGAAAAACATTTCCCGCACTCAGAACAGGAATACGGCTTCTCCCCTGTGTGAGACCTCTGATGATCAACAAAATATGTTTTTGTTGCAAAACATTTCCCACACTCAGGACAGGAAATTGGCTTCTCTCCTGTGTGAGATCTCTGATGCCTGTAAAGACTGGACATGTGTGAAAAACATTTCCCGCACTCAGGACAGGAAAGTGGCTTCTCTCCCGTGTGAGATCTCTGATGTCTGTAGAAATTGGACGTCTGTGAAAAACATTTCCCGCACTCAGGACATGAATATGGCTTCTCACCTGTGTGAGATCTTTTATGCCTATTAAAATGGGACTTAAATTGGAAACACAACCCGCACTCAGTACAGGAAAACCTCTTATCTGTTGGAAGGACGGCACCGTCCCTCACAGTCTGAGGTTCCTCAGGATAAGAGGAATACGATGGTCCATCTACACTGTGTGGTGCCGGATGGACATTTGAGGTAGTCGGGTTTTCTCCTGGACTATACTGTGTGATGTCCTCATCTTCTACTTTACAGTCCGGAGACAAAGTGAGACAATCCTCTGAGGTTTTCCTCATCTCCCGTCCATCTACTAAAATAGAGATAAAAAGATTATTACTAGACATGAGCAGATTGGTTCCCCTAAAGGACTCCGCCCACATCAGGCAGCTTTGTCTCTGAGGATCTTACAATTCCCTCCTCAAGGTAACTAGTAAATGGGTCCTCTGATCTCCTACCAGTTCATTTCTTTATTCATGGACCTTAGTCAGAGAGTGAGGAAACAACGAGAACTGTCTTTTATAGGAATGACAGTGATGGGGGATTATAGGACGAGTGTCCCCACCCCCTCTATCACTCATTGCCATCTTTCCAACAGAAGAAGTCCTGCACTTCCTTATTTAGGCCATGATTTAGTCATGAATAACAGCTGGGCTGAGCCACACCAGAGGTCAGAGAGTGAGGATGGGGGGAGAACAACCAAGATGAAGACTCGACTGATCCTGAAGACCACCATCATTGGGTTATTGACTCCTCCCTCATTATCACTTTCTGTTTAAAGTTCCAAAGTTTGAGGATGTTATCACATTATTATCAACATGTAAAAGTCTGTGCTCCAATCAAGTCATCACATATAAAATGTCCAGCTGGTAGAAAATGGGTGTAACAAAAGAGAATACATATTATGTTTATATATAGCAGTGGGTAGAGAGGAGAGAGAAAAGTCAGGACTATATAAACAGTGGAAGCTTAAATGTTTACACGAGACAAGCTGCAGAGATCCCACACCGCTGCCTCCCATCTCCTGAGACTGGGAGAATTGCTCTGTCAGAGATCTTACTAGATTCAGAGATGGGGAAGGAGACCCAAGACTCATACTCCAGGTGCCTAGGTCTATTAGTGAAAGTCAACATTTTGTTGCCAGCTGAACCCCAGAACCTCCATAAATCCAGTCTAGATACATAAATTGTGTCTGCAGCACAGAGAAGGAGGATTATCCGAGAGAAATACAGGAATACAGGATGGGGAACACAGCCCAGGAAAGTGACCAGGGGATTACAGGCTGATATCACCCAGTCCTTGCCCTACTCTGGACCAATCAGTGAGCAGTATGGGTGGATGAATGCATTTAGTGTTAATGACCCACCTGTGCTGATCTCTGTAGGAGTGTCCTCCTCTATAAATGTCCTTGTTATTCCATCCTCCTCCATAGACTGCTGATCATCCCTCACATACCTCCCTTCTTCTTCTGCTTTACCCTCAAATTCTATATCAATTGGATCTCCACTCTGGATAAAAAAAAAAAAAAAAAAAAAAAAAGAGAGAGTGACTATCATCTGTAAAATATAAGCGTTATTATTGTGACATCACATAAGAAGTCCGCACATTGTCTCCATGAGTCTGTTTTATAAGCTCAGACGCACCAACCTTGCAATGGTGAGGGATGGTGTGATCTTCCTGTGTGGAATCCCGGGAATACAGAGGATGGGAACATCTCTCTGGTGGGTTCCTGTAGCTGGATGACTCCACCAAGGTGTCCTGGTACAGATCTTTGTGTTTTTTTACAGACTGGGGTGACTCCTCCATCACCTCATCCTCCTCCTCCTCTTTTATCTCTTCTTTAACCTCAACTTTAGAATCTCTCAGGTTTCCACTCTGAATGAATAATAAAAATTACATCAATGGTAACAATGCAGATAATGTACAGATCCTAATGATACTATCAGTGATTGTTCCTCATCTACCTGATGATGGTGAGGGATGGTGTGACCTTCCTGTGTGGAATTCCGGGAATACAGAGGACGGGGACATCTCTCTGGTGGGTTCCTGGTATTAGGTGAATCCATCATATCCCTCCGACTTTCTAAAAACTCCTCCATCACTCCATACTCCTCATCCTCCTCTTTATATTCTTCTTTAACAACAATGTTATAATCCCGGAGGTTTCCACTCTGAATATATAATAAAACATTCATTGTAACAAACATGCTGTGTATAAATCAGAACTACTAATAATTGTCAATCATCTACCTGATGATGGTGAGGGATGGTGTGATCTTCCTGTGTGGAATCCCGGGAATACAGAGGACGGGGACATCTCTCTGGTGGGTTTCTGTAGCTGGATGACTCCACCATGGTGTCCTGGGACAGATCTTTGTGTCCTTTTAAAAACTCTGACCCCTCCATCACCCCATCCTCATCATCCTCCTCTTTTATCTCTTCTTTAACCTCAACTTTAGAATCTCTCAGGTTTCCACTCTGAATATATAATAAAAATGACATCAATGGTACAATGTAGATAATGTACAGATCCTAATGATACTATCAGTGATTGTTCCTCATCTACCTGATGATGGTGAGGGATGGTGTGACCTTCCTGTGTGGAATCCCGGGAATACAGGGGACGGGGACATCTCTCTGGTGGGTTCCCATTACTGGATCCATCTGTAGGAAACACACACACTGACTGAATACATTGTTTCTATGTGTTTATCAGATGATAGGGGATCTAGGTGGACCCTCCGTACTGCTCTCTCCTTTACAATAAAGTCTCCTCTTACCCGGTGATGTGAGGGGTGGCTGATTGTCCATCATGACGTCCTTGTAGAGATCCTTGTG
Organism: Aquarana catesbeiana; assembly: GCF_042186555.1. Lineage (NCBI taxonomy): Eukaryota > Metazoa > Chordata > Amphibia > Anura > Ranidae > Aquarana > Aquarana catesbeiana. The sequence continues at coordinate 411,902 of NW_027362655.1, read as the reverse complement.
TCCTTCTAAATACTCCCACTCCTCCATGGAGAAATAGACAGTGACATCCTGACACCTTATAGGAACCTGACACACACAATGATACAGTCACCATCCAGACACATCCCTTGTCTGTTACTGGATAATGTCCCAGAATTCCCAGCACCGCTCACCTCTCCTCCATGATCTCTCTGGTGACTTCTAGAATCTTCTTTTTATTTCTCTATTCTATCAGGGAGGGAGGTGGAGGCAATGTGATGGTCATATGATCTCCAGACTTCACAGGAGGGAAACTCTAAATAAAAACACAAAAAGTATACGTAAATGAAATTCTCAGAATCCTCCTCACCTCTCCGGTCAGGTCTGTGTTTTATTAATAGAGATAAGAGTGATGTCATGTGACCTCCCAGAATCCTTCTCACCTCTCCAGATAGTTCTCTATTTATTAAAGGCCTACTTCAAACTGAGGTGTAATTTACCTACAAAGGTACAGTCCCAATTTGCAAGTGAGGATGCCAAGATTCCATCCACATCAAAAGCATCAGAAAAAAAAGCCGGATGGAGGGACATTGGGGAGGTGGAGCTGTGAGGTCAGTTTGATGTCATAGGATGTGCTGACTCTGGATGGAGGGACATTCGAGGAGGATCTGAGGTCAATGAGATGTAGGGCTGCAACTAACGATTATTTTCATTCCACCCCCCAGGGTCACTGCAGGTGTGGAGAAAAGCTGTGTAAGAGGATATGGAGGAGAGATGAGGAGGAGATCCAGGAATCAGGATAAAGGTCAGGACAAGCAACAGACGAGCACATCCAAGAGATGAAGCCGGGGTCACTACACAGAAAATCAATCCAAGGAAACAACAGGCAGGACGAGGAATAGCAAGAAGGAGCTCAGAGACAAATGAGAATATTGCTCAGCCAATGGGAGATTATCTCAGCATGACTTACATAATGAAGGAGATGAGGGGGAGGGGAGGAAGTCACTTATGGTGACCATAGAGACATGGAAATTCAGCTGGTTCAGCAGGGATCGGTCACATTTCCATCCATGTGTGGTCACTGCCGGATAAAAGTCACTCGATCAGCGGCTGCAGCCAATAGCTTCATCACTGATCTGTGTATTCTGAGAGCGGAGGAGCGCCCCCCATTGTCAGAATACAATAGTGCAGCGGGGAGGATTCCCCCATCCCCCTCCAATGTGTGGATGGGGGAATCACTTCAGTTTTTTCCTCTCATCCCGCTGGCTGAACGATAAAACTGAACCATGTATGGCCAGATTTGGAAGCAAAATATATTAATCATCAACTGATCCCCCTGAAGGGGTTAATCTACATATTACCTCCTCTGCCGCCAGATCCAGCAACGTCTACGTCTTTCTGCTACGAGTTCCTGAACTGTCTTCTCTCTACGTCCTACCAAATGAAACTTCCTGTCTTTACTTGACATCACTTCCTGTCTTCCATAGAGATTTCCTGTCTGGGTAGAGGTGAGATCACCACCTTGTGGTGTTTAGTGGAACTGCAGCCCAGAGAAACATCTCGTAGTGTGAACACGGCCTTGTGCTGTGTGTGTATGTACTGTATATCCTTTCTCTCCTCCCTGAGTGTGTATGAAGAGGCGGAGCCCTGAGTGTGTATGAAGAGGCGGAGCTCTGAGTGTGTATGAAGAGGCGGAGCTCTGAGTGTGTATGAATAGGCGGAGCTCTGAGTGTGTATGAAGAGGCGGAGCTCTGAGTGTGTATAAAGAGGCGGAGCTCTGAGTGTGTGTGAAGAGGCGGAGCTCTGAGTGTGTATGAAGAGGCGGAGCTCTGAGTGTGTGTGAAAAGGCGGAGCTCTGAGTGTGTATGAAGAGGCGGAGCTCTGAGTGTGTATGAAGAGGCGGAGCTCTGAGTGTGTATGAAGAGGCGGAGCCCTGAGTGTGTATGAAGAGGCGGAGCTCTGAGTGTGTATGAAGAGGCGGAGCTTTGAGTGTGTATAAAGAGGCGGAGCTCTGAGTGTGTGTGAAGAGGCGGAGCTCTGAGTGTGTATGAAGAGGCGGAGCTCTGAGTGTGTATGAAGAGGCGGAGCTCTGAGTGTATGAAGAGGCAGAGCTCTGAGTGTGTATGAAGAGGCGGAGCTCTGAGTGTGTATGAAGAGGCAGAGCTCTGAGTGTGTATGAAGAGGCGGAGCTCTGAGTGTGTATGAAGAGGCGGAGCTCTGAGTGTATGAAGAGGCGGAGCTCTGAGTGTGTATGAAGAGGCGGAGCTCTGAGTGTGTATGAAGAGGCGGAGCTCTGAGTGTGTGTGAAGAGGCGGAACTCTGAGTGTGTATGAAGAGGCGGAGCCCTGAGTGTGTATGAAGAGGCGGAGCTCTGAGCGTGTATGAAGAGGCGGAGCTCTGAGTCTGTATGAAGAGGTGGAGCTCTGGGTATGAAGAGGCGGAGCTCTGAGTGTGTATGAAGAGGAGGAGCTCTGAGTGTGTATGAAGAGGCGGAGCTCTGAGTGTGTATGAAGAGGTGGAGCTCTGAGTGTGTATGAAGAGGCGGAGCTCTGAGTGTGTATGAAGAGGCGGAGCCCTGAGTGTGTATGAAGAGGCGGAGCTCTGAGTGTGTATGAAGAGGCGGAGCTCTGAGTGTGTATGAATATGCGGAGCTCTGAGTGTGTATGAAGAGGCGGAGCTCTGAGTGTGTATAAAGAGGCGGAGCTCTGAGTGTGTGTGAAGAGGCGGAGCTCTGAGTGTGTATGAAGAGGCGGAGCTCTGAGTGTGTGTGAAAAGGCGGAGCTCTGAGTGTGTATGAAGAGGCGGAGCTCTGAGTGTGTATGAAGAGGCGGAGCTCTGAGTGTGTATGAAGAGGCGGAGCCCTGAGTGTGTATGAAGAGGCGGAGCTCTGAGTGTGTATGAAGAGGCGGAGCTTTGAGTGTGTATAAAGAGGCGGAGCTCTGAGTGTGTGTGAAGAGGCGGAGCTCTGAGTGTGTATGAAGAGGCGGAGCTCTGAGTGTGTATGAAGAGGCGGAGCTCTGAGTGTATGAAGAGGCAGAGCTCTGAGTGTGTATGAAGAGGCGGAGCTCTGAGTGTGTATGAAGAGGCAGAGCTCTGAGTGTGTATGAAGAGGCGGAGCTCTGAGTGTGTATGAAGAGGCGGAGCTCTGAGTGTATGAAGAGGCAGAGCTCTGAGTGTGTATGAAGAGGCGGAGCTCTGAGTGTGTATGAAGAGGCGGAGCTCTGAGTGTGTGTGAAGAGGCGGAACTCTGAGTGTGTATGAAGAGGCGGAGCCCTGAGTGTGTATGAAGAGGCGGAGCTCTGAGCGTGTATGAAGAGGCGGAGCTCTGAGTCTGTATGAAGAGGCGGAGCTCTGGGTATGAAGAGGCGGAGCTCTGAGTGTGTATGAAGAGGAGGAGCTCTGAGTGTGTATGAAGAGGCGGAGCTCTGAGTGTGTATGAATAGGCGGAGCTCTGAGTGTGTATGAAGAGGCGGAGCTCTGAGTGTGTATGAAGAGGCGGAGCTCTGAGTGTGTGTGAAGAGGCGGAGCTCTGAGTGTGTGTGAAGAGGCGGAACTCTGAGTGTGTATGAAGAGGCGGAGCCCTGAGTGTGTATGAAGAGGCGGAGCTCTGAGCGTGTATGAAGAGGCGGAGCTCTGAGTCTGTATGAAGAGGCGGAGCTCTGGGTATGAAGAGGCGGAGCTCTGAGTGTGTATGAAGAGGAGGAGCTCTGAGTGTGTATGAAGAGGCGGAGCTCTGAGTGTGTATGAAGAGGCGGAGCTCTGAGTGTGTATGAAGAGGCGGAGCTCCTGAGTATGTTTGAAGAGGCGGAGCTCTGGGTGTGTATGAAGAGGCGGAGCTCTGAGTGTGTATGAAGAGGCGGAGCCCTGAGTGTGTATGAAGAGGAGGAGCTCTGAGTGTGTATGAAGAGGCGGAGCTCTGAGTGTGTATGAAGAGGCGGAGCTCCTGAGTATGTTTGAAGAGGCGGAGCTCTGGGTGTGTATGAAGAGGCGGAGCTCTGAGTGTGTATGAAGAGGCGGAGCCCTGAGTGTGTATGAAGAGGCGGAGCTCTGGGTGTGTATGAAGAGGCGGAGCTCTGAGTGTGTATGAAGAGGCGGAGCCCTGAGTGTGTATGAAGAGGAGGAGCTCTGAGTGTGTATGAAGAGGCGGAGCTCTAAGTGTGTATGAAGAGGCGGAGCTGTGAGTGTGTATGAAGAGGAGGAGCTCTGAGTGTGTATGAAGAGGCGGAGCTCTGAGTGTGTATGAAGAGGCGGAGCTCTGAGTGTGTATGAAGAGGCGGAGCTCTGAGTTTGTATGAAGAGGCGGAGCTCTGAGTGTGTATGAAGAGGCGGAGCTCTGAGTGTGTATGAAGAGGCGGAGCTCTGAGTGTGTATGAAGAGGCGGAGCTCTGAGTGTGTATGAAGAGGCGGAGCTCTGAGTGTGTATGAAGAGGCGGAGCCCTGAGTGTGTATGAAGAGGCGGAGCTCTGAGTGTGTATGAAGAGGCGGAGCTCTGAGTGTGAATGAAGAGGCAGAGCTCTGAGTGTGTATGAAGAGGCGGAGCTCTGAGTGTGTATGAAGAGGCGGAGCTCTGAGTGTGTATGAAGAGGCGGAGCTCTGAGTGTGTATGAAGAGGCGGAGCTCTGAGTGTGTATGAAGAGGCGGAGCTCTGAGTGTGTATGAAGAGGCGGAGCTCCTGCTGGAACAGCGGTTGGAGGAGGAGGAGTCTAGGAGGGAGATGACAGAAAGCTCAGCAGAGTCTCAGGAGTGAGCGAGGAGGATCCAGTTCCTTTGCCATCGGAGGTGAGGAGAGTGTGAAGGATGTTGGTGACTCTGGTAGATGAAAAGCTGGGAGTCATATTGCTCTGGTGAGTGGGGAAGCACTACTAAGGGGGCGCCCTCACCATCACGTGTGTAAGAGGTGGAAGAAGGCGTGGCTACACTACAGCTGGCACAGTTTGGAGCACCGAGAACTTTACACCTTATCAACTTTTCATTGATTGGTGGATTTTTTTGAACAAAGTTTGTTGAAATAAATGTAAAGTGGAAGCAGTGGACTTGCAGAGAACACTATATTGAGTACCAAATATTGTATGATTACATGAATTTGCACAGATTTTTAACTTATTTAATAGAGCAGCAAATATTATAAGACTAAAGAAGTAGGTGCAAAGTGGAAGCAGTAGATCTGCAGGGAACAGCATCTTGAGTACAAAGCACTTTATGTTGTATATGAATTTGCACATGGATCATATTACGTAATTGATTGATAAACACCATAAGATCAGTGAAGTAGGTGTAAAGTGGAAGCAGTAGATCTGCAGAGAATATTATTTGAGCCCCTAGCACTTTATATATGAATGTCTCCACATATTTTAGTGTATTTGTGATGATTAATGTGCACACACAATAGGACAGCGCTGTGACACATAATGCTCTTCTAGTTGATAAAGGGAATACTTACCTTTGTTACAGCAGCAGTCCGGTATAAGTTATTTTTGTAGGTATTTGAGTTGTTACACATAGCGCGGGTTTTGGGAATAAACTGCTGATTGGATATTAATTGCTGTACTTCTTATCTGTCTGTTAAATGTCTTGTTGAGGGAAGTGAGTGGACCCGTATTCTGTGGCCGTCTCGGACAGGCAGACCCCGTGACTGAGTCTTCGTTTTGGGAAGACCCACCAGTGGTGACCCAGGTGGCAGTCGAGCCCTGTAGACAAAAACCTCTCCTTGTCTTACTGTCTGTTTTGTCCTCGTTAACTTGAGATTGGGGGATATGGTCTGAACCGGTACCAGGTGACCAATAGAGGAATTGCCAGACTCTTTCAGAATCCTCGTGACCCGTCTAAAATCCCGAGCAGACACATACATGTCCCCAGTCATCAAGACAGAAAACAATGGGGCAGAAATTGGTTAAGCCAGAGAAAGGAAAACTCACATGTGACTTAGTCACGGAGAGAGAGAGAGGGGGGGGGGATTATGTCAAGAAAGCAAAAAAATTTGGCGAAGATCTGTAGCATCGCCATTCCTCCAGGGAGTAGATTGCAGGAATGGCGGAAAATACTGAAGGAAAAGCGGGGGGTGTTATCTGACAATGGTCTTCTGAAAACTGGAGAGGCTTGGTTCAATGTGGCAAGATCAATCCAAAGGGAGAACTGGGTGGAACAGGAAACCCAGCAGAAGGGTAATGTTGTATATGTGTACCATGAAGGAAAAAGTGTCCCTGATGCCCTACCTGAACCACCCCCATACGAGGGGAAGAGGGCTGAGCCTAAAAACACACCAACACCCCTGTACCCTGTGTTGAATGCTAACGGTTCATATTTTAGCCCAAACACCACCGTAACTTTAATGCCGAGTTTGAACGGGTCTGTGACAGGGGGAACTGCAGTTGGCAGCAACCAAGCCACCGCGCCGCCTCCCATTGCCCAGCTCCCAGACAGCGTAATTCGTGTCTTGCCCACAGTGGCATCTCCAGCTTCCATATTTAGGGGGGGCACATGGGGGGACAGGGACAAAAGTAGGGGGGCAACTATAAAATGTATATATATATATATATATATATATATATATATATATATATATATATATAGATAGATAGATAGATAGATAGATAGATAGATAGATAGATAGATAGATAGATATCTATATCTATATAGATAGATATATATTATATTACTGAAAAAACAGACTGTTGTGGGGTCGTAGTAAAGGGCCCCAGTATATATTTATATATCTATATATATATCTATATATACCTATATAGATATATACCTATATATATATATATATATATATATATATATATATATATATATATATATATATCTCTATCTATATATACCTATATAGGTATATATAGATATATATAGATATATAAATATATACTGGGGCCCTTTACTACGACCCCACAACAGTCTGTTTTTTCAGAAACTGAGAGTCCTGGTGGAGTCCTTCCTGCAACTCGCTCTTCTCCCTGCCAATGAGGATGCAGGGGAAGGAGCAGATCGGGCAGCCGTGGTTGTGTGAGCGCTCGCATTATGCAGTGTCAGCAAGCAGAGGGAGGGGGGAAGAATCACCCGCAGGAGCTGACTGGGGACTCTCTCCCTCTTAGACATTGATTTTTTGTAATAAAAAAAAAAAAATTTTTATTGGGGGGGGGGGGGCACATGGTGGGGCGCAGCATAATGTTGGGGGGGTCAGGGCCCCCTCTGCCCCCCCCTAGGGACACCATTGCTTGCCCACAACACAGAACCCATTCATTGGCACACCACCTGCTGCAAACATCCCCAACCAGCCAGGCCCCCCCCAGTCCTGATACCCCAACAGCTATTCCCCTATGAGCCAGGGCCTGAGTCGGAGCCCATACCCTTAGCCCAAGACCTGGCTCGACACATTACTCAGAATACTCGCCATAACAGTAAACGAGCCTCCAGTGCCTATTACCAAAACACACATGAATCCCAGGGGTCAGGATACCCAGATGAGCCCAACCCCCAAGACCCCTGGAGTGGCCAACCCCAAGTTCAACACCCGCCAGCCCCCATAGTGATGAGGGGCATTAAAGCAGCAGAAGCTGCCCCAATAATATACGTTACCTTTACCCCGCCCCAAGTAATGTCATTGGTGAATAACCTGCCTGACCCGGAGAAGCAGCCAATGCCCTTTTATAGCAGCATAATACAAATAGAGCGTACCTATGCTGCGGCTTGGAGGGACCAGTACAACCTCTGACTCACGAAAGCAGGTGACGCCTACTGGCCTATCATGGAGAAAAATTTGACAGAGGGTAGAACATTTAACGACACTGACTATGAATCAGGCCTAGAATTCTGCGACCAATTACACAATTGGGCTAAGGACAAGTTGGCAGACCAGGCCACAACTTTACAAGACATAACACAAGATAAGACAGAAACTGTTGAGAAATACCATGCCAGGTTAATGCAGACATTCTGTCATCACTGACCTAGGTTTTATAACCACTTGACAACTGGGCACTTAAACCCCCTTCCTAACCAGACCAATTTTCAGCTTTCGGTGAATAGACCCCTAAATGTCAGGTGACCTCTTTTTTTTTTTGACCACTGGGCACTTAAACCCCCTTAATAACCAGACCAATTTTCAGCTTTTGGTGCTCTCACATTTCGAATGACAATTACTCAGTCATGCAACACTGTACCTATATGAAATTTTTGCCCTTTTTTTCCATACAAATAGAGCTTTTTTTTGGTGGTACTTAATCACTGTTGGGTTTTTTATTTTTTGCGCTATAAAAGAAAAAAAAATGAAAATTTGATAAAAAAATGAATTTTTCTTTGTTTCTGTTATAAAATTTAGCAAATTCCTAATTTATCTTTGTAAATTTTGACCAAAATTTATACTGATACATATCTTTGGTAAAAATAAGTACAAATCGGTGTGTATTATTTGGTCTTTGTGAAAGTTATAGAGTCCAAAAGCTATGGTGCCAATATCTGAAAATCAATCACACCTGTAGTACTGACGGCCTATCTAATTTCTTGAGACCCTAACATGCCAGAAAAGTACAAATACCCCCCAAATGACCCCTTTTTGGAAAGAAGACATCCCAAGGTATTTAGAAAGATGCATGGTGAGTTTTTTGAAGTTGTCATTTTTTCCCACAATTCTTTGCAAAATCAAGATATTTTTTTTTCACAAAATTGTCATATTAGCAAGTTATTTCTCACACACAGCATATGCATACCACAAATTACACCCCATAACACATTCTGCTATTACTCCCGAGTACAGCGATACCACGTGTGTGAGACTTTTACACAGCGTGGCCACATAGAGAGGCCCAACATGCAGGGAGCACCTTCAGGCGTTCTGGAGCACCCAGGCCAATTCTGACATTTCTCTCCTACATGTAAAAATCATCATTTATTTGCTAGAAAATTACATAGAACCCCAAAACATTATATATGTTTTTTCAGCAAAGACCCTAGAGAATACAATGGCGGTTGTTGCAACTTTTTATCTCGCACGGTATTTGCGCAGCACTTTTTTGAACGCGTTTTTTTTGGGAAAAAAACAGTTTTGTGCTTTCAAAAAAAAAAAAACAGTAAAGTTAGCCCAATGTTTTTGCATAATGTGAAAGATGAAGTTACGCCAAGTAAATAGATACCTAACATGTCACCCTTCAAAATTGCACACACTCGTGGAATGGCGCCAAACTTCACTACTTAAAAATGCTTTAAAATTTTTTACTGGTTACATGTTTTGAGTTACAGAGGGGGTCTAGGGCCAAAATTATTGCTCTCGCTCTAACAGTCGCAGCGATACCTCACCTATGTGGTTTGAACACCGTTTTCATATGTGGGCGGGACTTATGTGTGCATTCGCTTCTGCATGCGAGCACACGGACAGGGGCGCTTTAAAAAATTAGTTTTTTCTTTTTATTGTTCATTTTACTTTATTTATTTTAGTTTGACACTTTTTTCCCCAAAAAAATATTTTTTGATCCCTTTTATTCCCTTGTAATAGGAATATGGCATGACCGGTCCTCTTTACAGTGAGATATGGGGTCAATAAGACCCCAAATCTCACCTCTAGGCTGCGAAGCCTGAAATTAAAAAAAAAAAAAACGATCCTGGCTTCGATCTTAGCGGTGAGTCGGTAGAAGCACCGGAGGGCGGCGGGGAGGTGGGGGGAGTCCCCTCTTGCCTCCCGTAAGAACGATCAAGCAGCGGAACAGCCACTATGATCATTCTTATGGTGTAGAGAATTACCGGCTGAAAAAGCTGATATCTGAATGATGCCTGTAGCTGCGGGCATCATTCAGATATCCCCGCACAAAGTCAAGGACGTCGTATGACGGCGGGCGGGAAGTGGTTAAAACGCTTTTTTTTTTAACACAAAGTTGTCCATTTATTCAGTGTTTATAACACATAGCATGTACATACCAAAAATGACACCCCAAAATAGATTCTCCTACTCCTCCTGAGTACGGCGATACCACATGTGTGAGACTTCCACAGCCTGGCCACATACAGAGGCCGAGTACAACCGAGTATGGCTGAGCATGGCAGAGCATGGCCGAGTATGGCTCAGCATGGCAGGGTATTGCAGGGTATCGCCGAGTATGACTGGGTATGGCTGGGTATGGCAGAGTATGGCTGGGTATTGCAGGGTATTGCAGAGTATTGTGGGGTATTGCAGAGTATTGCAGAGTATTGCAGAGTATTGCGGGGTATTGCAGAGTATTGCAGGGTATTGCAGAGTATTGCAGAGTAGTGCAGGGTATTGCAGAGTAGTGCAGGGTATTGCAGAGTATTGCACAGTATTGCGGGGTATTGCAGAGTATTACAGAGTAGTGCAGGGTATTGCAGCGTATTGCAGGGTATTGCAGGATATTGTAGAGTATTGCAGAGTATGGCAGGGTATTGTGGGGTATTGCAGAGTATTGCAGAGTAGTGCAGGGTATTGCAGATAAGTGCAGAGTATTGTAGAGTATTGCACGGTATTGCAGGGCATTAGAGTATGGAGGGATGACTGAGCATGGATAGATGGATGTGACTATATTTGTCACAGAGCAGCGCTGTGGGCACTACAGATGCAGCCCACAGCTCTGCTGCCATCCGCTCTCTCCCCCTCTCCTCTCACACTGTACCGATCGGTACACAGAGGGGAGAGAGGGACCGGCATCATGACAATGACGCCAGTTAGTTTACATGTGGTCGCTCCATCATTTGACGGAGCGATCACATGGTAAACGGCCGCGATCAGCGGCCGTTTACCGTGATCCGTGATGCGCCGGGTCCTCTGGACCCGGCGGTCACGGATGTTCTCGGGTGCGTGCCCCAGGGGGCGCGCGAGAGCGGGATTCTGGGAGGATGTCCATGGACGCCCTCCCAGAATAAGCCGACCGCGCTGTAGCCGTCTTTCAGCTATGGCCCGGTCGGCAAGTGGTTAATGTGCACATGAAGGCACATGTACAAGTGCTCTCAACAGCGTTTGTCACAGGCCTAAAAGACTCCATTAAAAAAAGGGCTGATGGTATCTCGACCCGAATATCGTATGATTGCCCGAGACTCACATTTATTGGTGGCAAAGGGGCTAGAATCCAGTCAGAATAGCAAGAAAATAACTCCTCTCATGATGGCCTCTGACACCCAATACCCGCCTGCCCAGCAGAGACCCCCGCACCTCTGCTTTAACTGTGGACGCCAGGGACACTTTAAGAAAGAATGCAGAGCACCCAGACGACAAAGACCCCAATGGGGTCCAAAAAGTGATCAGTCTACCCCGATCCCAGGGCAACTTGCCCCTACAGAAGACCATCTGGACCTACTCTGCTAGGATATTGGCAAACCTGTGTCATCCCACCTAATGACAGTGTCCTCAAACACAAATAGCCCATTGGCAAAGGTGACCATCCCGATTGAAGGTCACCCCACCACCTTCCTAATTGACACAGGCACAGCCAGAAGCGTGATACGGGCTCAAGATCTACCGGATACTTCCTACTTATCAGACATAGATATTTAATGTTTGGGTGTGGACGGCTCACCTAAATCCCACCCATTAACCAAACCCTTAGTCGGCATTTACAAGGACCTACTTGCCAGATTCGTGGTCTCCCCAACCTGCCCCCTGAATCTTTTAGGAGCAGATGTCCTATCCCGCTTGCAAGCCTCCATCACCTTCACACCAGAAGGTACAATCAGCATCTCTACCCCTCCTTACTACTGAGGATCAATCGGCCCTGTGCTCCATCCCACTCCTGATGACCCTAAAGACTACTTCTAGCCACCAGCCAAATACCTCCAGAAGTCATAGTTACATAGTAGGTGAGGTTGAAAAAAGACACAAGTCCATTAAGTCCAACCTATGTGTGTGATTATGTGTCAGTATTTCATTACATATCCCTGTATGTTGCGGTCATTCAGGTGATTATCTAATAGTTTCTTGAAGCTATCAATGCTCCCCGCTGAGACCACTGCCTGTGGAAGGGAATTCCACATCCTTGCCGCTCTTACAGTAAAGAACCCTCTACGTAGTTTAAGGTTAAACCTCTTTTCTTCTAATTGTAATGAGTGGCCACGAGTCTTATTAAACTCTCTTCTGCGAAAAAGTTTTATCCCTATTGTGGGGTCACCAGTACAGTATTTGTAAATTGAAATCATATCCCCTCTCAAGCGTCTCTTCTCCAGAGAGAATAAGTTCAGTGCTCGCAACCTTTCCTCATAACTAATTTCCTCCAGACCCTTTATTAGTTTTGTTGCCCTTCTTTGTACTCGCTCCATTTCCAGTACATCCCTCCTGAGGACTGGTGCCCAGAACTGGACAGCATACTCCAGGTGCGGCCGGACCAGAGTCTTGTAGAGCGGTAGAATTATCATTTTATCTCTGGAGTTGATCCCCCTTTTAATGCATGCCAATATTCTGTTTGCTTTATTAGCAGCAGCTTGGCATTGCATGCCATTGCTGACCCTATCATCTACTAGGACCCCCAGGTCCTTTTCCATCCTAGATTCCCCCAGAGGTTCTCCCCCCAGTGTATAGATTGCATTCATATTTTTGCCACCCAAATGCATTATTTTACATTTTTCTACATTGAACCTCATTTGCCATGTAGTCGCCCACCCCATTAATTTGTTCAGGTCTTTTTGCAAGGTTTCCACATCCTGGGGAGAAGTTATTGCCCTGCTTAGCTTAGTATCGTTTGCAAATACAGAGATCGAACTGTTTATCCCATCCTCCAGGTCGTTTATAAACAAATTAAATAGGATTGGTCCCAGCACAGAACCCTGGGGAACCCCACTACCCAACCCTGACCATTCTGAGTACTCCCTATTTATCACCACCCTCTGAACACGCCCTTGTAGCCAGTTTTCAATCCATGTACTCACCCTATGGTCCATACCAATGGACCTTATTTTGTACAGTAAACGTTTATGGGGAACTGTGTCAAATGCTTTTGCAAAATCCAGATACACCACGTCTACGGGCCTTCCTTTATCTAGATGGCAACTCACCTCCTCATAGAAGGTTAATAGATTGGTTTGGCAAGAACGATTCTTCATGAATCCATGCTGATTACTGCTAATGATATCATTCTTATTACTAAAATCTTGTATATAGTCCCTTATCATCCCCTCCAAGAGTTTACATACTATTGATGTTAGGCTAACTGGTCTGTAATTCCCAGGGATGTTTTTTGGGCCCTTTTTAAATATTGGTGCTACATTGGCTTTTCTCCAATCAGCTGGTACCATTCCAGTCAATAGACTGTCTGTAAAAATTAGGAACAACGGTCTGGCAATCACCTGACTGAGTTCCCTAAGTACCCTCGGATGCAAGCCATCTGGTCCCGGTGATTTATTAATGTTAAGTTTCTCAAGTCTAATTTTAATTCCGTCCTCTGTTAACCATGGAGGTGCTTCCTGTGTTGTGTCATGAGGATAAACACTGCAGTTTTGGTTACTGAAGCCCCCCGATTCACTCGTGAATACTGAGGAGAAGAATAAATTCAATACCTTTGCCATCTCCCCAACCTTTGTAACCAGATGTCCTTCCTCATTCTTTATGGGGCCAATATGGTCTGTCCTCCCTTTTTTACTGTTTACATACTTAAAGAATTTCTTGGGATTTTTTTTGCTCTCCTCCGCTATGTGTCTTTCATGTTCTATCTTAGCCGTCCTAATTGCACCCTTACATTTCTTATTGCATTCTTTATAAAGTCTGAATGCTGAGGATGATCCCTCAACCTTGTATTTTTTGAAGGCCTTCTCCTTTGCTTTTATATGCATTTTTACATTGGAGTTAAGCCATCCAGGATTTTTGTTCACTCTTTTAAATTTATTACCCAATGGGATACATTGGCTAATGCCCTTATTTAATATGCTCTTAAAGCAAACCCATCTCTCCTCCGTATTCTTTGTTCCTAATATTTTATCCCAATTTATGCCTTTTAGCAAGGTTTGTAGTTTAGGGAAGTTGGCTCTTTTGAAATTCAGTGTCTTTGTGTTCCCTTCATGTTTCCTATTTGTCCTAAGTCCTAAGAAGAATCCCAGATAAACTCTGGTCAACAGGGGCAGAAGACATCAGACATCTAAATGTCTCACCAGTGTACATCAAGATGACTTCACTGGCAACCGAGCACTTTAATAAACTGAAGGATGCGATATCCAGCACCCCGGCCCTTAGGTTACCCGACTATGAGCAAACATTCAAATTGTTCGTATGTAAAAAGGATTACGCTGTGCTAGAGTGTGTTAGACATGCTACTAAATTATAGCATGTTAGAACAAGTGTGTCTAAATAAACGCATGTGGATGTGGGAAACATAATACCTCTACAAGGTAAGCGGACCTAATAATAGATAAATACTCTGAATACAAATGTGAAAATTGACAAATGCATATAAACGCATCAAAGTATAAATGCAAATTCAAATGTGAAATATGACAGATTAACGTATCAAAGTGCACAGGTACCAATAAGCATAACTGAATCACAGCATTACTAGTGCAATGAATAAATTAATATAAACGCATCAAAGTGCAAATGTGCCAATATGCATAACTAAATGACAATATTGCTTAAATGTGCAAAATATAAACGCATAAAGTGCAAATAAACATACTTATTACAATATAAATATATATATGAGCATGTAAAAAGTGCTAAGTGCAAAAAATACAAAACAAAAAGTAATCTGGTGTCACACAGTTCATGTGTAAAAAAAGTCCTCAATGGAACCAAAAATGGTTCACTATGAAGTCCCTCAAAAGGTATAAAGGTGCCTAAACGTTTAGAGCACCTATATATTGTGAGCCATCCACGAAGATGATCATATCTGGACTGGGCAATTGTGTCTCGGAGACCATTGGGAGGTGAGAAGTTTCCATTTTCATGACTTCAAAACAGTTATTGTCTTTGTCATTACCCATTACAGATTTGTTTATGGACAGTAAGGCCAGACCGTGCCCGTTGCCGTTACTGCATACTCGATGTGGTATCTTCCACCATCATCAGCATACCGTGAGCCATCCACGAAGATGATCATATCCGGACTGGGCAATGGTGTCTCGGAGACCGTGGGGAGGTGAGAAGTTTCATTAGGGTTGGGGTCCACTATTATCCGGAATCTGGAAGTGGGAGAAGTGTGGAGGGAATGAGGATAGCACAGCGCATCAGGGTAATGACACCTGTTGTACCTTCATCCCTGATAATATGGGCCCAAATGGGAAAGTGACCTTAGCCATCAAGAAGCTAGAAGAACTGTCAATAGAACTGAAGAAGAATTCGGGTATAGATCAGCCATGGGACCAGTGGTTTGGGTGGTTGAGTGGTTGGCAAAAGACCTTGGCTTGGATAGGTACTGTAATACTAGTTATTCTGATCTTTCTAGCTATTATAGTATGTTGTGTTATCCCGTGTGTAAAGAAATTCCTAGGCAAAACAGTTGACCAAGCGGCCCCAGTGATGATACACCAGGACGCAGAAGATGAGGACTATGAGAAGCCCCATGCCCCATTACAGTCCCTCCCCATATCTACAAATTATAAGATCATTCAGCCATAGGGATAGCATCTGACTTCCACATGTGCGAAGACTGTGGCACTCGTCTAATGTACAGCAAAAAAAAAGTTCCAAGGCACATGAGGACAGATGAGTTAGACCACCTACTAGAGACAGAATAGGAAATAAACATTTCAAGGGGGGACTGTTATGGATTGATTAATACTTTGATAAAATGACTATTTCTATAATGTGCACATATACATGCCTCACTCCTTGCTCAAAATGGCTGCTAGAACACCCCCTCCCATCGAGTGAAACAGGAGTACTCAAGATGACGCCTCAGGCATATACCCACCCAAGCCTGACATCAGGAGCAACCTGGATGAAACCGGCCAGAAGAACCTCTGATAAGGGATCACCCAATCCATGGTTTCCGGCACAAACTATGACTCGTGTTTTACTATAAAAGAGGCTGCCCGCCCAAGCAATAAAGGAAGTTTCATTGTAGCTGAACAGTGTGTCAGCGGGTTTCTTCTACGTGCACGTATTTACATCTGAAATTAGGCCAGGTGCAGATACTCGTTCAGACACTTGTCTGGGTCCAAAACAACATAATTGTCGAAATCTGGGGATCAGGAGCCATTTCCACCCTTTACTCTCGGCTGGGGTTCTTCATATCCATATAACAGATGTTCTACATGACTAAATCTGCAATCAATTTTACTGAAAAATCAAAGGTGCCAAAATTGCTCCTGCAATTGCTAATATATTTCTATCCCCCTTGGTGGGAGTGGGGATGACCCCATCTATAAGGATATACAGTACATACACACACAGCACAAGGCCGTGTTCACACTATGAGACGTTTCTTGGGGCTGCAGTTCCTCTGAGCTCCACAAGGTGGTGATCTCACCTCTAACCAGACAGGAAGACTCTATGGAAGACCGGAAGTGATGTCAGGCACAGACAGGAAGTTCTGGGTGAGAGGTGAGTCGGGAGGAAGTAGAGAGAAGACATTGCTGGAAGTGGCAGTAGAGGAGGTAATAAGATCTTATATTCTATTTACACCCAGTAATCCCCGTCATGTCCGTCCTCTTCCTCCATAGTCACTGTGATGTCTTTTATCTCCAGCAGATGATGATACACACATATATAGTGTGGAAACCTAGATTAAACCCTTCAGGGGGATCAGTTGATGATTAATATATTTTGCTTCCAAATCTGGCCATACATGGTTCAGTTTTATCGTTCATCCAGCGGGATGAGAGGAAAAAAACTGAAGTGATTCCTCCATCCACACATTGGAGGGGGATGGGGGAATCCTCCCCGCTGCACTATTGTATTCTGACAATGGGGGGCGCTCCTCCGCTCTCAGAATACACAGATCAGTGATGAAGCTATTGGCTGCAGCCGCTGATGGAGTGACTTTTATCCGGCAGTGACCACACATGGATGGAAATGTGACCGATCCCTGCTGAACCAGCTGAATTTCCATGTATCTATGGTCACTTCAGCCCCGGACCATTTGGCTGCCCAAAGACCAGAGCACTTTTTGCGATTCGGCACTGCGTCGCTTTAACTGACAATTGCGCGGTCGTGCGATGTTTGACCCAAACAAAATTGACATCCTTTTTTTTACCACAAATAGAGCTTTCTTTTGGTGGTAATTGATCACCTCTGCGGTTTTTATTTTTTGCGCTATAAACAAAAAAAGAGCAACAATTTTGAAAAAAAAAAAAGCATTATTTTTTACTTTTTACTATAATAAATATCCCCCAAAAATATATATAAAAAAACCTATTTTTTTCCTCAGTTTAGGGCGATATGTATTCTACATATTTTTGGTAAAAAAAAATCGCAATAAGCTTACATTGATTGTTTTGCACAAAAGTTATAGCGTCTACAAAATAGAGGATAGTTTTATGGCTTTTTTGTTATTATTTTTTTTTTTTTTTTTACTAGTAATGGTGGCGATCTGCAATTTTTATCAGGACTGTGACATTGTGGGGGACACGTCGGACAATTTTGACACATTTTTGGGACCATTGTCATTTTTACAGCGATCAGTGCTATAAAATTGCATTGATTACTGTAAAAATGTCACTGGCAGTGAAGGGGTTAAGTGTGTCCTATTGTGTGTTCTAACTGAAGGGGGGAGGGGACTGTGTAGGGGAGATGACAGATCGCTGTTCATACTCTGTATAAACACACGATCTGTCTGTTTTCCCCTCAGAGAACCGGAAACTGTGTGTTTACACACATAGATCTGGTTCTCCATGTGCCCCGAGCGATCGCGGGAGCCTGGCGGTGATCGGGACTGCCGGGCACTCGCATCGGCTCCGTGGGCGAGCAGGGGGCCGCACGCACGCGCTCCCTAGTGGCTGTCTATGGTACCGACATACCATGATGGTGATTTGCGCAGCCGAGCCATGTTGCCGCAGTATAACTGCGGCGGCTGGTCGGCATGTGGTTAGGTGACTTCCTCCACTCCCCCTCATCTCCTTCATTATGTAAGTCATGCTGAGATAATCTCCCATTGGCTGAGCAATATTCTCATTTGTCTCTGAGCTCCTTCTTGCTATTCCTCGTCCTGCCTGTTGTTTCCTTGGATTGATTTTCTGTGTAGTGACCCCGGCTTCATCTCTTGGATGCGCTCGTCTGTTGCTTGTCCTGACCTTTATCCTGATTCCTGGATCTCCTCCTCATCTCTCCTCCATATCCTCTTACACAGCTTTTCTCCACACCTGCAGTGATCCTGGGGGGTGGAAACTTGGCACCAGCACTCAGCAAAATCCATCCCCACCATTAGGAGTTCTGGAGAAAATTGTCTGCTATTTACACTCCGTTCCTCCGCATGTCACCTGATCACATGAGAGCTTACTTTCACAGATTCCTGACAGATTTCTGTATGGTAAAGGTCAAAGTTCACTCCTCAGTTTAGGAGAGTTAGGACGCACCCAGGAACAATGATTTGGTTTGCATGGGAACCTCATATAGAGGGCCCCTCAAATCTCCCCATCCAAATGTCCCTCCATCCAGAGTCTATATGTCCTATGACATCACACTGACTTCACAGCTCCTCCTCCCAATGTCCCTCCATCTGGCTTTTTTTCTGATGCTCTTAGGATGTGGGTGGACTCTTGGAATCCTCACTAGCAAAGTGGGACTGTTGGTCCTGCATTGTATGTAATGATGTCAGAATGGCTTCAACAAGCCTTGAACCTACATAGTGGGGGTCCTGTGTGGGTAAATTATACCTCAGTCTGAAGTGGGGCTTTAATAAAATGGAGACCTGAATGATGAGGTGAGGAGGATTCTTGGAATATCATTTGATTTTACTATTTGTGTTCGGATCTAGAGTGAAGTCTGGAGATCATATGACCATAACATAGCCTCCACCTCCCTCACTGATAGAAAAGAGAAATACGAAGAAGATTCTAGAAGTCACCAGAGGGATCATTGAGGAGAGGTGAGCGGTGCTGGGAATTCTGGGACATTATCCAGTAACAGACAAGGGATGTGTCTGGATGGTGACTGTATCATTGTGTGTGTCAGGTTCCTATAAGGTGTCAGGATGTCACTGTCTATTTCTCCATGGAGGAGTGGGAGTATTTAGAAGGACACAAGGATCTCTACAAGGACATCATGATGGACAATCAGCCGCCCCTCACATCACCGGGTAAGAGGAGACTTTATTGTAAAGGAGAGAGCAGTACGGAGGGTCCACCTAGATCCCCCATCATCTGATAAACACATAGAAACAATGTATTCAGTCAGTGTGTGCGTTTCCTACAGATGGATCCAGTAATGGGAACCCACCAGAGAGATGTCCCCGTCCTCTGTATTCCCGGGATTCCACACAGGAAGATCACACCATCCCTCACCATCATCAGGTAGATGATTGACAATTATTGGTAGTTCTGAGTTATTCACAGCATGTTTGTTACCATGAATGTTTTATTATATATTCAGAGTGGAAACCTCTGGGATTATAATATTGTTGTTAAAGAAGAGTATAAAGAGGAGGATGAGGAGTATGGAGTGATGGAGGAGTTTTCAGAAAGATGCAAGGATATGATGGAGCCACCTAATACCAGGAACCCACCAGAAAGATGTCCCCGTCCTCTGTATTCCCGGGATTCCACACAGGAAGATCACACCATCCCTCACCATCATCAGGTAGATGAGGAACAATCACTGATAGTATCATTAGGATCTGTACATTATCTGCATTGTTACAATTGATGTCATTTTTATTATATCTTCAGAGTGGAAACCTGAGCGATTCTAAAGTTGAGGTTAAAGAAGAGATAAAAGAGGAGGATGATGAGGATGGGGTGATGGAGGAGTCAGAGTTTCTAAAAGAACACAAAGATCTGTACCAGGACACCATGGTGGAGTCATACACCTACAGAAACCCACCAGAGAGATGTCCCCGTCCTCTGTATTCCCGGGATTCCACACAGGAAGATCACTCCATCCCTCACCATCATCAGGTAGATGATTGACATTTATTGGTAGCTCTGATTTATACACAGCATGTTTGTTGCAATTGTTTTATTTTTTATTCAGAGTGGAGGCCTTGGAGATAATATTGTTGTTAAAGAAGAGTATAAAGAGGAGGATGAGGAGTATGGAGCGATGGAGGAGTTTTTAGAAGGACACAAGGATGTGATGGAGCCACCTAATACCAGGAACCCACCAGAGAGATGTCCCCGTCTTCTGTATTCCCAGGATTCCACACAGGAAGGTCACACCATCCCTCACCATTACAAGGTTGGTGGGACAGAGCATCTAGAACATCGTAGAGATGATGTGTGGATTTTTGTATGTGTATATTTTACATATAATATTTTTTTCTGATTTTCCTGGTTTAGGGTAAGAATTTGATAAATATAAAGGTTGAGGTTAAGGAGGAAGAAGAAGAGACATATGTGAGGGATGATCAGCAGTCTATGGAGGAGGATGGAATAACGGGGACATTTATAGAGGAGGACACTCCTACAGAGATCAGCACAGGTGGGTCATTAACACTAAATACATTTCTCCACCCATACTGCTCACTGATTGGTCCAGAGTAGGGCGTGGACTAGGTCAGGGCTCAAAATTTTCAGTCCTGAGCTACTAGCCAGGCCTCAAAGGTTATTCGCCACCAGTTGCCCCGCCCAACCCCCACCCTGCCCCTAATCATGCCCTCATAAATTATCTCATGAAATGACACTTAATTGTTTTATGCAGAATTAAGTTATAAAAATAAATATTAACAACAACTTTATCCATGTCTACCAATGCCTGTGTCCCCCCATTGCAGCCTGCGTCCCCCCCCCCCCCAGTGCAGCCTGCATCCCCCCCCCCCGGTGCAGTCTGCGTCCCCACCCCGGTGCAGCCTGCGTCCCCCCCGGTGCAGCCTGCGTCCCCCCCCAGTGCAGCCTGCGTCCCCCCCAGTGCAGCCTGCGTCCCCTCCCCCAGTGCAGCCTGCGTCCCCTCCCCCAGTGCAGCCTGCGTCCCCTCCCCCAGTGCAGCCTGCGCCCCCTCCCCCAGTGCAGCCTGCGCCCCCTCCCCCAGTGCAGCCTGCGTCCCCCCCCAGTGCAGCCTGCGCGTCCCCCCCCCAGTGCAGCCTGCGCGTCCCCCCCCCAGTGCAGCCTGCGCGTCCCCCCCCCAGTGCAGCCTGCGCCCCCTCCCCCAGTGCAGCCTGCGCCCCCTCCCCCAGTGCAGCCTGCGCCCCCCCTCCCCCAGTGCAGCCTGCGTGTCCCCCCCCCCCCAGTGCAGCCTGCGCCCCCTCCCCCAGTGCAGCCTGCGCCCCCTCCCCCAGTGCAGCCTGCGCCCCCCCTCCCCCAGTGCAGCCTGCGCCCCCCCCCCCCAGTGCAGACTGCGTTCCCCCCCCCAGTGCAGACTGCGTTCCCCCCCCCAGTGCAGACTGTGTTCCCCCCCAGTGCAGACTGTGTTCCCCCCAGTGCAGACTGTGTTCCCCCCCCAGTGCAGACTGTGTTCCCCCCCCAGTGCAGACTGTGTTCCCCCCCCAGTGCAGACTGTGTCGTCGTCCCCAGTGCAGACTGTGTCCCCCCCCATGTCTATCAAAGTTCCCTGATCAAGGGGCTGTATATGATGGAGCGCGGCGGGGAACACACTAGGGGTGCGCATCTTCACTGGCCTCACGATTCGATTACGATAATCGGGTCCACGATTCGATTCGATTCCGCGATGCATCACGATTACTGCGCACGGTTTTCATCCAAAAAATTCAAGTAGTCAGAAGAACTCAATTTTTTCAATTTTATCTGTTCTTAAAAAAAGACAACACTTCCTGCATGTAGCAAAGTGTAAACACAGCAGAAGAGGAGCTCCAGACTGCCCCCAAATGACTACAGAAGATGGTAAGTGACTGCTGACATGATACAGGAGATGCTCAGAGACTGCAGACATACTACAGGAGATGGTCAGAGACTGCAGACATAGTACAGGAGATGGTCAGAGACTGCAGACATACTACAGGAGATGATCAGAGACTGCAGACATACTACAGGAGATGATCAGAGACTGCAGACATAGTACAGGAGATGATCAGAGACTGCAGACATAATACAGGAGATGATCAGAGACTGCAGACATGGTACAGGAGATGGTCAGAGACTGCAGACATGGTACAGGAGATGGTCAGAGACTGCAGACATAGTACAGGAGATGATCAGAGACTGCAGACATAGTACAGGAGATGATCAGAGACTGCAGACATAGTACAGGAGATGATCAGAGACTGCAGACATGGTACAGGAGATGATCAGAGACTGCAGACATGGTACAGGAGATGGTCAGAGACTGCAGACATACTACAGGAGATGATCAGAGACTGCAGACATAGTACAGGAGATGATCAGAGACTGCAGACATACTACAGGAGATGATCAGAGACTGCAGACATAATACAGGAGATGATCAGAGACTGCAGACATACTATAGGAGAAGGTCAGAGACTGCAGACATGGTACAGGAGATGGTCAGAGACTGCAGACATGGTACAGGAGATGGTCAAAGACTGCAGACATGGTACAGGAGATGGTCAGAGACTGCAGACATGGTACAGGAGATGGTAAGAGACTGCAGACATGGTACAGGAGATGGTCAGAGACTGCAGACATAATACAGGAGATGGTCAGAGACTGCAGACATGGTACAGGAGATGGTCAGAGACTGCAGACATAATACAGGAGATGGTCAGAGACTGCAGACATGATACAGGAGATGGTCAGAGACTGCAGACATACTATAGGAGATGGTCAGAAACTGCAGACATGGTACAGGAGATGGTCAGTGACTGCAGACATGGTACAGGAGATGGTCAGTGACTGCAGACATGGTACAGGAGATGGTCAGAGACTGCAGACATGGTGCAGGAGATGGTCAGAGACTGCAGACATACTACCGGAGATGGTCAGAGACTGCAGACATGATACAGGAGATGGTCAGAGACTGCAGACATGATACAGGAGATGATCAGAGACTGCAGACCTGCTGGACGTGGTAAGGGAGGTGCCAGACTGTCCTATGCAAGATGATCAATACCCCGCCGCCCTCACCACTAAGCAGTGCTGAGTGTGCTCTGCTGTGTTCAAATCATTCACCAGAAATCAGGAATGATTTGAACACAGCAGAGCACACTCAGCACTGGAATTACTTTGAATACACAAAAGATTTCTTTTAATCAGATCACAGATTTATATATTTTTTGACTATATTTATTCACTACTTAATAACACTTTTTTGTACATTTATCACCACAAAGCACTGCACACCATTTTTTGTTTTCTTGCCCTATCTGCATGCTCAGTGTAGAGGTGTGGGGGGGGAGCAGAGGACTGTGTGGATGCTGGTGAAGAAGGATGGGTATTGGTCCGTGGTGACACTGGGCAGGGGAGCGCTAGTGTAATCGTATTATATGGGGACGGGTTAGTGGTGAGGGCGGCGGGGTATTGATCATCTTGCATAGGACAGTCTGGCACCAACCTTACCACGTCCACCCCCTCGGTGTCCTCCCCGCGGCCCCCTCACCTGGCTATGCCTCCGTCACACCGTGGCTCCACTCTCCTCCTCGGAGCTCCGTGCTCCACAAGCCGGCCGCCACCACTGTTAGCAGCAGCAGCTCCAGCCACCGGCGCTCCATGTCCCCGCCAACATGCATACAGCGTCGCTCCTCGACGCAGGGCAACAGGGGGATGACATCAGTCAGGGGCGGGAAAAGCCAACGCGGCTTACTCCCACTGCTCTTCGGCGGCTTTCGGCTCCGTTCGGTCGCGGAGGCGGGGCTTAACGCGGCGTGAGGATGACGTCATCAAAACATCGATTACTCCCGTCGTAACATCGATGCCGCATCGTGTACGGTCGAATCGCGATGCACCGATGTTACGATTAATTTCAACAGCCCTAGAACACACAGCTATTGAAATGAAAGCTGTTATGTTCCCTAGCGCTCTAATCAATCAGGCGGCGGCTCTCCTCTCTCTTCCCCTACGATCGCTGGAAGAATGGCTCCCATACTCTACCATCCAGGCTGCTGTCGGTGCTGGCCCCCGCTCCCAGGCAGCCCACATTCGCCAGCCCTCAAAATCCACTCCCAAAATGCGAGTGGAATTTTTGAGGGCTGGACTAGGTGATATCAGCTTGTAATCCCCTGGTCACTTTCCTGAGCTGTGTTCCCTGTCCTGTATTCCTGTATTTCTCCTGGACAATCTTCCTTCTCTGTGCTGCAGACACAATTTATGTATCTAGACTGGATTTATGGAGATTCTGGGGTTCAGCTGACAGCTATTTCGGGCTCTTGCAGCCCTGAGTGCAGTGTTCTTATCCCTGCCTTCCCTCCTCTCCAGTTCATTAAAGTAGGTGGCATCATTTGACCAAAGACAAGGACCAGCGGGGATCAGAGCACCAGAACAGTTAGTTGTGCCACAGCAGCCCTCCTGACCCTTTAGTTTTGTACCCTCCAGACCCCCCCGTACCATGCCCTCTAGACCCCACTGCGTGTGCCCTCAAAATCCCTCAGTACCATGCCCTCTAGACCCCCGTGTGCCCTCCAAATCCCTGGGTACCATGCCCTCCTGGCCCCACTGTACCGTGTCCCCCAGATTCCCCTGCGCTGTGCCTTCCAGACCTCCTGCACCATACCTCCTGACCCCCCCTGCGCTGTGCCCTCCAGATTCCCTTGCGCTGTTCAGTCCAAACCCCCTGCACTATGCCTTCCTGTCCCCCCCCCCCCCCCACACCACCCTGCTGACCCCATGTCATTTACCTTGTAGACACCCGGTTCGCTGTTTTGCTAGTCTGTCTCCTGCTCACCCCTATCATCTGCCCTACTACACAAACTACTACTACATTGCCCTATATCCTACTGACCTCTGTACACTGCCCTATATCCTACTGACCTCTGTACACTACACTACTCTACCTACCTGACCTCTGTACACTGCCCTACATACTACTAATCTCTGTACACTACCCTACATCCCACTGACCTCTGTACACTGCTCTACATACTACTGACCTCTGTACACTGCTCTACATACTACTGACCTCTGTACACTGCCCTACATACTACTGACCTCTGTACACTGCTCTACATACTACTGACCTCTGTACACTGCTCTACATACTACTGACCTCTGTACACTGCCCTACATACTACTGACCTCTGTACACTGCCCTACATACTACTGACCTCTGTACACCCCCCTAAATACTATTGACCTCTGTACACTGCTCTACATACTACTGACCTCTGTACACTGCTCTACATACTACTGACCTCTGTACACTGTTCTACATACTACTGACCTTTGGGGGCTTGATAGTTATCTATAACAAAAAAAAAAAGGCTGCGGCACCCAGTGATCTTTGATCTCTTCCATGTTCTCCTGGTAGAACTTCACCTTTCAGAGGGTTGCCTAACCCTGCTCGATGTTGTACATTACATACCCCTGACCCCTGCACTATATACTCTATGTTGTACATTACATCATTCTGATACTATATAGTCCTTTCTGTTGTATCTCATACAATAAGTTGTACATTACATAGTCCTGACTTCTGCTCTCTCCCCTCTGCTTTATATAAACATAATATGTATTCTCATCCATCTTCTACCAGCTGGACATTTTATATCTGATGATTTGATTGGGGCACAGACTTTTACATAGTGATAATAATGTGATAACATCCTCCAACTTTGGAACCTTAAACAGAAAGTGATAATGAAGGAGGAGTCAATAACCCAATGATGATGATCTTCAGGATCAGTCCAGTCTTCATCTTGGTTGTTCTCCCCCCATCCTCACTCTCTGACCTCTGGTGGGGCTCAGCCCCGCTGTTATTCATGACTAAATCATGGACTAAATAAGGAAGTGCAGGACTTCTTGTGTTGGGAAGATGGCAATGAATGATAGAGGGGGTGGGGACACTCGTCCTATAATCCCCTCATCACTGTCACTCCTATAAAAGACAGTTCTCATTGTTTCCTCACTCTCTGACTAAGGTCCATGAATAAAGAAATGAACTGGTAGGAGATCAGAGGACCCATTTACTAGTTACCTTGAGGGTGGAATTGTAAGATTCTCAGAGACAAAGCTGCCTGATGTGGGCGGAGTCCTGGTTTAGGGGAGCCAATCTGCTCATGTCTAGTAATAATCTTTTTATTTCTATTTTAGTAGATGGACGGGAGATGAGGAAAACCTCAGAGGATTGTCTCACTATGTCTCCAGACTGTAAAGTAGAAGATGAGGACATCACACAGTATAGTCCAGGAGAAAACCCGACTACCTCAAATGTCCATCCAGCACCACACAGTGTAGATGGACCATCGTATTCCTCTTATCCTGAGGAACCTCAGACGGTGAGGGACGGTGCCGTCCTTCCAACAGATAAAAGGTTTTCCTGTACTGAGTGCGGGAAATGTTTCCAGTCTAAATTCAATCTTAATGCGCATAAAAGATCCCACACAGGGGAGAAGCCATTTTCCTGTTCTGAGTGCGGGAAATGTTTTTCACAGAAATCCCATCTTTACAGACATCAGAGACTGCACACGGGAGAGAAGCCATATTCCTGTCCAGAGTGTGAGAAATGTTTTTCACATAAGTCCTATCTTCAAATACATCAGAGGTTTCACACAGGTGAGAAGCCACATTCTTGTCCTGAGTGCGGGAAATGTTTTTCAGTGAAATCCAATCTTTCCAAACATCAGAGATCTCACAACGTGGAGAAGCCGTATATCTGCCCTGAGTGTGGAAAATGTTTTTTAAAGAAATCCCATCTTTCCTTACATCAGAAGTCTCACACGAGCAAGAAGCTGTATTCCTGTGCTGAGTGTGGGAAATGTTTTGTACAAAAATCAGACCTTGTCACACATCAGAGGTGTCACATGGGGGAGAAGCCGTATTCCTGTTCTGACTGTGGGAAGTGTTTTCGTGTTCACTCCAAACTTAAGGTGCATGAAAGATCTCACACAGGGGAGAAGCCGTATTCCTGTCCTGAGTGCGGGAAATGTTTTTCACAGAAGTCCAATCTTAAAATACATCAGAGATCACACACAGGCGAGAAGCCATATTCCTGTTCTGAGTGCGGGAAATGTTTTTCAGATAAGTCCAGCCTTAATGTTCATCAGAGATTGCACACAGGTGAGAAGCTGCATTCCTGTCCTAGGTGTGGGAAAGGTTTTGTACGAAAATCAGAACTTGTCACACATCAGATGTATCACACGGGGGAAAAGCCGTACTCCTGTTCCATGTGTGGGAAATGTTTTGTACGAAAAACAGTACTTGTCAAACATCAAAGGACTCACATGGGCAAAAATACTGTTTTTCAGTCCTGAGTGCGGGAAACGTTTCTTAGAAAAATCTGAACTTCACACACATCAGAGATCTCACACGGGGGAGAAGCCGTATTCCTGTCAAGAGTGAGGGAATTGTTCCTCACTGAAGTCCTGTCTTCCTGTACATCAGGGATCCCACACAACCCTCGAGGTGTATTAGTGCCTTGAGTGCGGGAAATGTCTTCTATATGAATGTTGCTGGACATCACAGCTCTCATGTGGGGAAGAAGCACACCCTGATATACACCTCAGATATACTCCATGGCTGATCTTCATCATGTAAGAAACAGTTCATAAGGAGATCAGAGATCACCAAAGACATGGATGAAGTGTTGTACTGTGTTGGCCATTGATAGCAGTAGAAAAATAAAAATGGAGTCATTACCTTTCATTGGCCGAGTACATTCTGTGGTGTAACCTTTCGTAACCATTTAGGGGTCTATTAAGAAAAAAAAATAGTTGAATGAATGTGACCAGCATTCGCCCAGCTGTGATGAGTTTTGGTCATATTTTATTTCATATGATCATTGACTCCACCTAGTGGCCATAATGTCTTTTTCTTTTTTTTTTTTTTTTTAGACCCCTTATTTTATTTCATCAGACATTTCTTCACACTAATACCTGAGATCATACTCATACACTTATGTGTAGAGCAGACTGTGAAGAACACAACTCAATTAAACCAACCATTGATGTAATATGAAAAATACCACATTTGGGCTGTAGATGGCGCTAAGTATAACAATTACAGTAGCTCCATCTAGTGCCAAATGTGGTATTTTCCATTTTAAATTAATGGAAATCATTTGACCGGCAAATATCTGAATAACATCCATTTTCCCCTCATTTACACAGAAGAAACATAGATGCCAGATCAATTTGCTATAGAATTATTTTATGACTAGACCCCTAAATGCCAGGAGACGTTTATATAAAGATGGGAAGTACATTAGAACCTCAGATTGCGAGTAACGTGGTTTACGAGCGTTTCGCAATACAAACTATTTAAAGAAAAAAAAAATCCTGACTTGCTTTGTGAGCGTTGTCTCGTAAGAGACGAGCAGGATTTAAGCTGCTGGGGTGTGCAGTACCGCATTTGGCCAGAGGTGCGGTGACGCTCGGTTACCGAGTGTCTCCGAGCGTTTCCAAATGTTTCCGGCGCCCCCCTGCACCTCTGGCCACATGCAGTACTGCATAGACAAGCAGTGGCTGTGGAAAGGATTATCTGAGTTTCCATTATTTCCTATGGGGAAATTGGCTTTGATATACGAGTGCTTTGGATTACAAGCATTCTTCTGGAACGAATTATGCTCGTAATCCAAGTTATTACTGTAAGTAGCAGATAAATTAATGAACCTCCTACCCTGTTTCCCCGAAAATAAGACCTATCGTGATTGTCGGTGATGGCTGCAATATAAGCCCTACCCCCCAAATAAGCCCTACCCTGTTTCCCTGAAAATAAGCCCTACCCTGAAAATAAGACCTACAAGGACTTTAACTAGGGCTTATTTGGGGGTAGGGCTTATATTGCAGCCATCACCGACAATCACGCTAGGTCTTATTTTCAGGGAAACAGGGTAGCAATGTTTTTTTACCAGTCTGCAGCTAGGGGGAGCTCTAATGTGATCATAGCAGAGTGATCCCATCTAGCTCAGAGTAACCCTTTCACTGCCAGAGCTGTTATTATTTTTGCACACATGGTAAAAATGCAGATTTGGGGCCTGAAAATTAGATAAAACCCCCAAACATACATTTTCTGAAAGCAGAGGCACTAGAGAATAAAATGGTGGTAATTGCTAAGGTGTTCCTCGTACACAAATGTCACCTTCATATCCGGGTTTATTTTCTACTTTCCCCCATTTTCTATGGTGTGATCTTTTCTACAATACTTTGTTACAATAATGTAACACGTTATTGTATTGTACACAAATTAATAACGACTCCGCCTCCACATTCCAGACAAGTCATTTTCCTGACCAATCAGATTTCTTCCTTTTACTATTCCCTGATTTTATAACTGCCAGCTTGTTATAAGTGACATTATAATAAAAAATGTATTGAATGAATAAACACTGTGTCTGTGTCTCAGTGTAATAAGGAAAATCTGCGATATCAAACATTGCTCATCGGTGACACTAAAAGCCTTTACAGGTGATGCATTTAGAGTTCGGGGTCATTCACACCATCTGCAGTTTTTCTGCACTAGGGAAACGCAGATCCCTTCAAGACACATAGAAAACAATTGTGTGGTGCAGAGCTATGTGAGTGAGTGATCGGTAATGAACACGCACACAGTGAGTGATCGGTAATGAACACGCACAGTGAGTGATCGGTAATGAACACACAGTGAGTGATCGGTAATGAACACGCACAGTGAGTGATCGGTAATGAACACACAGTGAGTGATCGGTAATGAACACACAGTGAGTGATCGGTAATGAACACACAGTGAGTGATCAGTAATGAACACGCACAGTGAGTGATCGGTAATGAACATGCACAGTGAGTGATCGGTAATGAATATGCACAGTGAGTGATCGGTAATGAACACGCACACAGTAAGTGATTGGTAATGAACAAGCAGTGAGTGATCGGTAATGAATACGCACAGTGAGTGATTGGTAATGAACAAGCACACAGTGAGTGATGGGTAATGAACACGCACACAGTAAGTGATGGGTAATGAATAGATTGGTAATGAACAAGCAGTGAGTGATCGGTAATGAATACGCACAGTGAGTGATTGGTAATGAACAAGCACACAGTGAGTGATGGGTAATGAACACGCACACAGTAAGTGATGGGTAATGAATAGATTGGTAATGAACAAGCAGTGAGTGATTGGTAATGAACATACAGTGAGTGATCGGTAATGAACACGCACACAGTGAGTGATCGGTAATGAATACGCACAGTGAGTGATTGGTAATGAACAAGCAATTAGTGATCGGTAATGAACATACAGTGAGTGATCGGTAATGAACACGCACAGTGATTGATCGGTAATGATCACTCACACGTTCATTCATAACTGAAGCATAGTAAACCTTATTACTAATCTTCAGTTTATGAATGATCAGTAGTCTCTGTAGAGAGCCTCCTGCTCATTCATTTTGCAGTACAGCTGAGGCTGCAGAGAAAGGGATTAAGGAATGTTCTTCTTTCTCTGTCTCAGAAGTGAGACATCAGGGGTCTAAACTGATGAGATAGACAGAATGATGGGCACTCATGATGAGAACAGAATGTCAGGCACTGATAATGAAGACAGAATGGAGGGCACTAATAATGAGGGCAGAATGGCAGGCACTGATGATGAGGTCAAAAGGGTGGGCACTGATGAGTCAAACAGAATGGTGGGCACTGATAATGAGGACAGAATGATGGGTACTGATGAGACAGACAGAATACAGCATGGGGTCCCCCCACCCAATCTATACCAGGCCCCTCAGGTCTGCTATGGATTTTAAAGGGAACCCCATAGCACAATTTAAAGAACATCGTGGGGTCCTCCCCCAGAATCCATACCAGACCCTTATCCGAGCATGCAGGCCAGGAAAGGAGGGGGGACGAGTGAGCGTCCCCTCCCTCCTGAACCATACCAGGCCACATGCCCATAACATGGGTGCTTTGGCACAGGGGAGGCTCTGCCCCCCACCCCAAAGCACCTTGTTCCCATTGATGGGGACAAGAGCTTCTTCCCAACAACTCTGTGCCATGGTTGTGGGGGTCTGCGGCTTATCAGAATATGGAAGCCCCCTTTAACAAGGGGGCACCCAGATCCCAGCCCCCCTATGAGAATGAGTATGGGGTATATTGTACCCCTACTCATTCACCAAAAAGCATACAAAGTAAATAAAGACACTACACAAGTTTGTTTTTGATTTTTTAATAAAGGATTGTCAGTGTCCCCAGTGTAGATCCATCATCAATCACGATGCCCACCGCACCATCGGACTCAAAAACAGGAGAGAAAAAAAAACCTTTGGCTTCGTGGAAGGCTCCCACCGACTGCCTGCTCCTCTATCTGACATTTCTTAAATGGCTAAGGGTTGGGGGCACCCAGATACGTCACCGGGTGGCCCCATCTTCCTGAGACATCATCAATTGAGGAGTGCTGTCACAAGGAGGCAGGGGTCACCAGATGACTTCATCAGGTTCTCCGCCCCTTAGCTATTTGGGGAAATGTCGAACAGAGAAGCAGGCAGTCGTTCGGATCCTTAGACGAGGCCAGAGGTTTTTTTATTTTTTTGGGTCCAGCAGTGCGGCGGGCGGTGTGAATGATGATCATAGGTGTGCGCAGCCTCTTGCATTAGGGTGTGCACCCCAAAGCTCAAATACATATGCATGTGTATATGTACTGATGGTGTCAGTAGGGCAGTGGACAGTGTCATTATTTTTATTTATTTTTAAATAAATGATTTTATTTTGTAACATTTTTTTTGGGTATGAAATATCAGTGGTCTAAACAGGGGGGAAAATGCACCACACAAGGCGATTAGGGTGTGCCCAGGCACACCTGGCACACCCTGTGCGCACGCCTATGATGATGATGGATCTACCCCAGGGGATATTATGTAGTTAGGTTGAAAAAAGACATTTAGCTCACCCAATAATTAAAAATAAATAAATAAAATCATACAATCCTATATACACAATCCTATACCCACAGTTGATCCAGAGGAAGGCAAAAAACCCCAGCAAAGCATGATCCAATTTGCTCCAGCAGGGGAAAAATTTCCTTCCTGATCCCCCAAAAGGCAATCAGATATTCCCTGGATCAAAATGTTAGTGTCCAGTTATGTGCATTTAGGAAAGAAATGACAGAGCTCAATTCTTTTAGGATCCATTGGTAGATGCCATCTGGTGAAGGTGCTTTATCCACCTTTGTTCTATCTAAATATTTCTGGACCATATCACTTTTGAGCCATTGTGGATCATTTGGGGCTGTGTCATTACCACCCCCATTATGGACATGAGCTCCCCCATGCTCGTTTGCATACACAGAGCTGAAGAAGGTATTTAATAAATTTGCCTTCTCTTTGTCCCCAGTCACCCACTCCAGATTATTTTGTAAATGGCCTACATGCTCAGACCTGACCTTTTTACTATTAATTTATTTGAAGAATTTTTGGAGGTTTGTCCTACTATCTTTTTCAACCTTTCATTTGTTTTGAATTTTTGCATCCTTTATTTCCTTTTTACATATTCTGTTATGTTCTTTGTAACATTTAAATGATGATAGTGTTCCTTCATTTTTATGTTTTTTAAAAGCCCTTTTCTTATTATTTATAGCTTTTTTTAACTTTGGCCGTAAGCCAAATAGGTTTTATTTTTAGCCTTTTAAACTTCTTGCCCATGAGAATATATTTTGCAGTGTGATCACATACAGTCGTTTTGAAGAATTCCCATTTTTGTTCATCGATGCCCATATTCCCTTCCAGTCTAAGTCTTGGAGAGCAGCCCTCATCCTTAGAAAAATTAGTCTCTTAAAGTTAAGTGTATTTATATTTCTCATATGTGTTTGTTGCTTACAGCTAACATTAAATTAAATCATGGTATGGTCACTGCTACCAGGTGTTTTTTAATATGTATATTGGTAATAAGCTCTGCATGGTTTGAGATTGAAGCCAAGATTCAGCAATACCAATTCAATTATAGTTCTTCTCATGCACCAGAGGTTCCAACTCACCTATTTTGCTTGGCAAACTTCTGGCATTGGTGAACACACACTTTAATTCATTGCACACTTAATTTGCACATATTTTATATTAGTACAAATAGTACCATTTACAATGGTTGTTTGAAACATAAGAAACTTAATATAACTCACCGTAGCCCTCCCCCATTTCACCCACCAATAGGGACTGACCCCTATCTGACCTGTCTTCCCTATCATAATCTAATCCACCCTCTCCCCTCAATCCTAGTTTAAATACTCCTCCATCCTTCCCATAACCCCCCCCCCCCCCCCCCCCCGGAACAGCAGACCCACTTCCATTTAGGTGCAAAATATCTATAGCATTTAGGTTGTACCCCAATGTAAAGCCAGCCCGGTGCTCTAGAAACCCAAATCCCTCCTTCTTACACCAGGTCTTTAGCCATGCATTCAGCTCTCTAATCTCCCCCTTTCCTTCCTGTGTTGCACATGGCACAGGCAATTTTTCAGAGAATATCACCTTGGAGGTCCTTCCCTTCAACGTGCAGCCTAGTTTTTGTAGCACTGACCCCCGAAGGAGCTGCTGATATAAATTGGGTTGTTGCCGTCACCCCTTACCTGTAGTTACACCACATCAGGAACTTAGAGTCCATATTGGGCCTTGCACCCACCAATGTATACACCAGTCATTTAGTTCTTTTTCCAATGCTTTATTACAAGACAACTTGAAAGAAGTAGCAGTAAAGAGGTTGAAGGGGACTTGCAGATACCTTTTTGTAGCAGATCACTTACAGACTCTTCAGAATAAAGGACGAACACAGTTTTCTCTCTGTAAACCTTGTATGGCTGGGTAGATCTCTGCCACAGAACTAGCAAGCTGCAAGATGTCTGTACAAGCCTCTCTCACAGGCTTAGCAGCCAGCATACACCTGGATAAGTCTCTCTCACAAACTTAGCAGCCAGACAGTTAGTTACCTTGATTGAATTGTAGAACAGCTTCCAGTACCAGAACCTTTAAGCCAACCCGGTGATACTGTAAGGGTAGGTTAGAGATAGGTGCGTCCTCCAAGTAAGTTACCAGGCCCTTCTGAGAGACCAGCCTTCATCCTAGCTCTCTCCAGCAAGGGTCCTCCCCTGGATCTCCTCAGCTTGGCTTGGCTTCTTCCTAGCAGGCAAGACAGCCTAAGGACCACCTCTGCGGTAGTAGGCCCCAGACAGGCTTCTGGGCCTACTTGCACAGCTGCAGTGACGCAGCCCTCCAGCCTGGAGGGCCCCAAGGTAAGAACTGATCCCTAGCACATGGCATCTGTCCCATAAATACTCTCCCCCAGAATGCACAGCAGCAAGAACCTCCCACTGGGCTGTTTCTGAAAGAAGAATATTCATTAAAGTTTCACTAAGTTGTTATTCACACACTGTCCCATGGTACCAGTGACACCTACTGGCAACAGTGGGAAGTGCACAACCAAGTCAATTCCAGAACAGATTCAGTAAACTATATACATTCAATCTGAGCTGGTTACAGCTCAGCCAAAAACTAAATTTACTTGCGAGCGCCTGGTCAAAAGGAGCAGGGCGCTACATTCTTTAAACTGGTTCTTAAGGCGCCTCCACCTTCTATATTTCCTGTCATTGGTTCCAGCGTGGACCAAGACAGCTGGGTCATGCCCAGCCCCTCCCAGTAATTTATCAACCCAGTTCACCACATGCCGAACCCTGGTCCCAGGGAGACAGCAAACCATTTGGTTGAGGCGATCCCGACGAAAAATTATTCTAACGTCCTTCTGATTATAGAATCCCCTATTACCACCAACTGTCTAAGCCTGCCTGCACTACCCTCACCACCCCTACTGGTTGTTAGGGGTAGCAATGACATTCTAGGGCTGCCACCTCTAAGCTTGCCACTACATCTTCACTTAACTTGGCGAATATGTTAGGGTGCTCAAACCCAGGGCTGGCCTTCCTTTTCTGTGAGCCCCTACCACTCACTCTAACTACATTAACCCATCTTCCTATCTGATAATTCTTACTTACCCCACCAACCTCCCCGCCACCTGCTCAGTGAGCAGGGGACCCTTTTCAAGGTTGTCAGTTCTGCCCAGTGTTGCAATTTGCTCCTCCAGATGTCTAATGCGAGCTTGCAGAAGAGCAACCAGCTCACATCTGTCACAGCGGTATCCATCCTGGAGCTGTTGCTCCATTGTTGTGAACATGCGGCACACTGTGCACTGCACAAAACCTTCAATCTGGCTAGCACACATTTTCCCAGTTACAATAATTTTACTAATAAAATTTCAGACGTTACTTACAGGTTTGAAGACTCCTGTTATATTCTCCTTTTTTCAACTCACCGATTAGTCCAGGTCTACTTAGTCCAAGATCCAGCAAGCCCAAGGATGAGCAAGCTCAGAAATGAGTTCTACAGAAAGTTATATAGGACCTGAAGGAAATGTGGCCAATTAACCACTCGTCTTAATTAGACTGAAGGAAGGAAATTAAATTTAAAAAAAGATGAAAGAAAAAGGTGTTTAAAAAAAAAACTACAAGGAAAGACCCCTAAAAAACTAAACATGCAAAAACTGCAATCACCAGCAGTCAAAAGGAAAACAGTTTTTTACTTTCCACTCAAATTTCCCACTCTTCAGCTTCCAACCAGCAAAATTTGCCAAAGAACACCTGAAGTGCTCCAAGCCTTGACCCTTACTCCATCTGGCACATGCCGGAGGTGTGCTCAAGGCAAGGGCTCATTATTCCATATGCATCTGCCTAATGACCCCATTCATTTTCTATTGGGGTGACCCTTTTTCAGGAATCTAAGAAATCAGCTAACCATATTTTAATAACTGCCAGATGAGTTATCAGTACATTTTCACTCTCTAACCCCCCCCCCCCCCACACACACACACACACACACACCTACCTGATATTATACCATTACCTTACAGCAACCCTAACCGACCAGCTGGACCTGGTTCATAAAGTATGGGACACACTGGACCATTCAGAATACGGTTTGCCATCTCCACCTACACCACCTCCAATGCAGTTACCTGATTTATCTTGGAATGACTTGTTACTGCCTTTATTTTTGGTGTGAATTGATATGAACCTCCTTTTGTTACCTCTTCCTTTATACGGTGGAATATACAGAATATACAGATGCTATTGTTACGTTCAGCACTTTGTTGGCTGTCTTGGTTGTACATTACTATAATATGTGTGCTGTCCAAGTAAGATGAGTGCACATTGCAAGCCGCTGTCTTCTCTTCAACAGGCTACTGTTGATTGATGCTCAACACAATGTATGACTTTCTTTTTTTCTTATCCGTAGCGCTCCCCCTGCAGCAGGAGCTGGTTGTATCAGGTCCTCTGTTCTTACCTTGATCTCTACAAAGACTGTTGCACCTCTGACACCTCAGGTATACACTTCAATAGACAAAGACTGACAGCTTTTTAAATTACTGCATTAGGGTCACCCTGAAATGAAACATGAGACTTTGGAGTTGAATGACCAAATATAGTGAGAATATGAATACTGAAAAAGAACAGGATATTACAATGTGGAACACTTTTTGACATATACAGTTTCAAATATCAAACAATATACTAGGAGAGCCACCTTAAGTTCTGGCAAGGTCAGAATCCTGACACCTTGCTGGGTATCTCCACCAAGAAGCTGCTTCCTAAGTTCTGGAACACGAGACCCGCTAGTCTGACTATAGTTACCCCAATAACTAGGCAATACCAGTTTTGGAGTAAACCAGAAAAATAATTGTTTATTTGAACATGAATACAGGCTTTTATTCACTTTAGAAGGAGGTTCCCCCTCCTGATCATATTACCCTAACAATACATACTGTACCAGAAACATAAATTAACATGAGCTAATTAACTAGTCATTTAACCAGCCTAGGTGGCTCAGAGGTCTGACCTTTCAGACACAGAAGGTCTCAGAAGACACAATACACATTATTAATTAGAAAATGAATTAGTATAAACACAGAACACCTTCACACAATAGCAGGAGCCCCCAGTAGCAGACGGACTAGCTCCTACATTGAAGACCATGAAATCCATATCCAAGCAATGCTTTGATTAATCAGGGATTGCAGATGGCATGGCAACAGTCTACAAAACTCTTCCAGTGTTCCATCATTCTGATACAGTGGAATTGATGTATCAGATTTCTTGAAGGATATTGTTGCTAAATATTACTGTTACATTTTAAGTTATCCAAACCACTAAGACACAGTGGTTTGGATAAGCTAAAACAAGGGTTTCCCAACCTCTCCAAGGGATTCTGGGTTCCATGCCCCCCCGCCCAAAGTGACTTCTGTCACAGTCAGCATAGATTGTAGCTTTCCCCACTGAAAATGAACAGCCTAAGGTGACGGTAAAATTGGTATCATGAAACTAATGGCTAAGTGGCCTAGACTCGCTTATGGTGAGGAAGCGAGGCCTAGGCTAGAATGCAATAACTGCAAGGTAATTGTAAACTCTTAGCTATGCAGGATAACAGCTACTCTAACACAGTCCTTAAAGTAGGTCTTCAGCTGGCTGTTGGAGCTCTTGAAGACATTGGTGCACTAGAGGGAATCATTTCGGCAACTTTGAAATGGATTGTAGAACATTGATTAACTAAGAGCACTGAGTGGAGAAGTGTCCAGAAAGAGGCTAATTATAAGATGTATAATATTAGATATCTCTCAGATGTTCAGCAATACAGTTCTGAGCAGCAGGACTATTGCAGATTATCATTGGATAATAGGTGGTGTCTTTAAGAGTGATACTGTGACTTTGTGACATATTGACTGACTCA
The DNA here is from genome assembly GCF_042186555.1 of Aquarana catesbeiana. Lineage (NCBI taxonomy): Eukaryota > Metazoa > Chordata > Amphibia > Anura > Ranidae > Aquarana > Aquarana catesbeiana. Next base: position 374,146 of record NW_027362655.1, on the reverse strand, counting down.
GTAATGAAATCTATTCAAAGGGTTATTGGCCACTTACCAACGCCACAGTATTTGTAGTGGAAGGTCTTTCAGTGATGAACAGGGGCCCCCTTTAAGATGAGAAAGATTTCAGGTGGACTTCTGCAGCAATAAGACAGCGGTACCTCTGTGATGCAGCAGCAACCTTTAGCTAAGCTTGGCGGCATTACAGCAGAAATCATCATGTCTGGATCTCTAGTGGCTTTGGTATTAGGCCTTCCGATGATCTCCAACTCCAACGGCATGGTCACAGACTGGACTCGACAGACTGCAGCAGTTTCCTCAGTTCTCCTGAGCTGACAGACACTGGTCTCTCATGTAATGCACAGTCTTTCCCTGTGTCATCCTCCATGTCTCTCTCAGACAGGGCCTTCCCTTCTGCACACACCAGCATCTCTATCCCAGGTGGTCCAGTTTTCCCAGGCTTCTAATTTAAATGACCCCCCCTCCTGACTTAAAGCACACTGGATGTTGTAGTTCCCTGCGTCTGTATAGTAATGGAGTTCCTTCTGGCTGGGACTACAACTCCCAAAGTGCAATGCTCTTGACTGAAGATGAATCAGAGTCCACAAAGCTCCATCATGTGGCAGAAAAAGGGAACTTTTAGGTTAGCTATGATAATGCATTAATAAACCTGCACATTTCAGTTACAATGAGCCTCATCACATATTGTTATTACTTCATGGTCTTCTTTGTACCATGTTTGAGTTTGTAAAATGTAATAAAAACACAATTAAAAAAAAAAAAAAAAAAAAAAAGGGGGGGGGGTCGCCTGACATTTAGGGGTCTATTCATAAAAAAATTGCATAGCAATTTATCCGGCAAAAGTGCATGTACATCCCTTGTACATGAAGGGAAAACATGGATGTTCGTAGGATATTTGCTGGTCAAACGTTTTCCATTGAGTTAAAATGGAAAATACCATATTTGCCACTAGATGGCGATAATTGCTAAAACGCTTAGCTTCACCTAAAGCTCAAATGTGGTATTTTTTTCATTCTACATCAATGGCTGGTTTAATATTGCTGGTTTATTTGACTTATGTTCTTTGATGCCTCCTGTACTCTAAACCGCATGAGTATGACCTCAGTTCTTAGTATGACACCATGCCTGAAGAAAGAAATGAAGGGGTCTACTTATAGAAAATTTGTTAGACAACTATGACAATCACTACGAAAAATTATAAAAATATTTTAATTTAACACAATGATTTCCTATGAGATTCAGCTCCATCTAGTGACCAAAATGGGGTATTTTTCCTGAAAATAACTGAACGAGTAAAGATATAAAAATACTGCATTATGGCCACTAGAAATCAGGGATTTCCAAACTATGGCCCTCCAGCTGTTGCGGAACTACACTTCCCATGAGGCATTGTAAAACTCAGACATTTACAGACATGACTAGGCATAATGACAATTGTAGTTCCAAACACCTGGAGGGCCGTAGTTTGGAGACTTATGCACTAGATGGAACCAAGAAAATCACTATATGAAATAAAAAACGGCCAATATTCATCATGGCTGGGCAAATGCTGGTCACATTCATTCAAAAAATTTTTTTAAATAGACGTTTGGTTACAAAAGGTCACGCCACAAAATGTACTCAGCCAATGAAAGGTAATGACTCCATTTTTATTTTTCTACTGCTAACAATGGCCAACACAGTACAACACTTCATCCATGTCTTTGGTGATCTCTGATCTCCTTATGAACTGTTTCTTACATGATGAAGATCAGCCATGGAGTATATCTGAGGTGTATATCAGGGTGTGCTTCTTCCTCACATGAGAGCTGTGATGTCCAGCAACATTCATATAGAAGACATTTCCCGCACTCAAGGCACTAATACACCTCGAGGGTTGTGTGGGATCCCTGATGTACAGAAAGACAGGACTTCAGCAAGGAACAATTCCCTCACTCAGGACAGGGAAGTGGCTTCTCCCCCGTGTGAGATCTCTGAGGTGTGTAAAAATCGGAAGTGTTTGAAAAACATTTCCTGCACTCAGGACAGGAATACATTTTTTTTACCTGTGTGCAATCTCTGGTGTCTGTGATAACCGGACTTGTCTGAAAAACATTTCCCGCACTCAGGGCAGGAGTACGGTTTTGCCCCCGTATGAATCCTTTGATGTGTGACAAGATGTGGTTTTTGTACAAAACATTTCCCACACTCAGAACAGGAATATGGCTTCTCACCTGTGTGAGATCTTATATGGACATTAAGACCATATTTATAACGGAAACATTTCCCACACTCAGGACAGGAATACGGCTTCTCATCTGTGTGAGTTCTTTTATGCTCATTAAGACCGGATTTAAAACTGAAACACTTCCCGCACTCAGTACAGGAAAACCACTTCGCTGTTGGAAGGACGGCACCGTCCCTCACAGTCTGAGGTTCCTCAGGATAAGAGGAATACGATGGTCCATCTACACTGTGTGGTGCTGGATGGACATTTGAGGTAGTCGGGTTTTCTCCTGGACTATACTGTGTGATGTCCTCATCTTCTACTTTACAGTCTGGAGACAAAGTGAGACAATCCTCTGAGGTTTTCCTCATCTCCCGTCCATCTACTAAAATAGAAATAAAAAGATTATTACCAGACATGAGCAGATTGGTTCCCCTAAACCAGGACTCCGCCCACATTAGGCAGCTTTGTCTCTGAGGATCTTACAATTCCCCCCTCAAGGTAACTAGTAAATGGGTCCTCTGATCTCCTACCAGTTCATTTCTATATTCATAAACCTTAGTCAGAGTGAGGAAACAATGAGAACTGTCTTTTATAGGAGTGACAGTGATGAGGGGATTATAGGACGAGTGTCCCCACCCCCTCTATCACTCATTGCCACCTTCCCAAAACAAGAAGTCCTGCACTTCCTTATTTAGTCCATGATTTAGTCATGAATAACAGCGGGGCTGAGCCCCACCAGAGGTCAGAGAGTGAGGATGGGGGGAGAACAACCAAGATGAAGACTGGACTGATCCTGAAGTCCACCATCATTGATTTATTAACTCCTCCCTCATTATCTGTTTCAGGTTGTTAGAGGTACTAGAGGGTAGAGAGCAGACTTTAGGATTAGGTAATGTATAACATACAACAGATAGGACTATATAGTATCAGAATGATGTAATGTGCAACAGAGTATAAAGGGCAGGGGTCCGGAGTATATAATGTACAATATAAATCATATAGGTGTAGGGATATCTTTTTTTTGTTGCCGATACGATACCGATATTTCAACCACCTGTCAGGCTGATAGCCGATATTGTGTGCTGATATTCTGTACATTAAAAAAATAAATAAAATTACACTTTTTTTTTTTATCGCTGTTATTGTGGTCACAAGGAATGTAATCATCCCTTGTGACAGTAACAGGCAGTGACAGGTCCTCTTTATGGGAGAGATCAGGGGCCTATAATACTTTAAATCTTTTAAAACTGGTGCCTTTAAGATGCTAGTAATCTGGGAAGTCATGTGATGACATCGCTTCTGGGTTACTAGATCCGAGACCCGAACTAAGCATCAGTTTAGTTCGGGTCTTCAGCCAGCCAGCGGACATGCTGGCTGGTTGCTCGGGCCTCCCGGTGAGACGGGTTGAGCCCGGGCGAACGGTGGGGGGAAAGGGGACGCTGCTTGTAATAACAGCCGAGCTGCATCAGTTGTTATTACAATAAAGCCGACCGTCCGCTCCAAAGAACGGTACCAGGGGGATAGCTGCAGGCATCACCCCGGTAAAGCCCCTTGAAGCAATATCGATAATATCTGGTACATTTGTGCCCGATACGTAAAAAAAGTAAATATCGGCCGACGATAATCGACCTCACCAATAATTGGTCGATCCCTTATATAGTGTAAGGGTCAGGACTATATTGGTATTCGGTAATCAGTGAAAGCTTAAATGTTTACATTAAATGTTTACATGACACAAGCTGTAGAGGTCCCACACCGCTGCCTCCCATCTCCTGAGACTGCACTCAGTGACTTCCGTCTGAGACTATACAGACATATCCCTCCACCCGGCACAGCCAACAAACATCAGAGCAAGTAAGCCTGAGAGAATTGTTCTGTCAGAGATCTTTCTAGACTCAGACATGGAGAAGGAGACCCAAAACACATACCCCAGGTGCCTAGGTCTAGTAACGCCTATGGTAAAAAAAAAAAAAAATCAACATTTTGCTGCCAGCTGAACCCAGAATCTCCATAAATCCAGGTTAGATACATAAATTGTGTCTGCAGCACAGAGAAGGAAGATTATCCAAGAGAAAATTACCAGTTAGACTTACCAGTAACTGCGTTTCTAGGAAATCTTCCAGGGTGGCACACCTGAGAGATGACTGGTCCACCCGACCAGAAACATAATCAACACATGAGGTTAAAAAGAACCTCCCTTCCCCCTGCACCTCAGTTCTGCCAAAATAAAAAGGTTATCCTGGTGCAAGAGGGAAACTTTTCCCGGAGTAACTACACCAAAGGGTAGGAAGTAGGCCTGCCGTCCTGGAAGATTTCCTAGAAAGGCCTAGAAAGGCAGTTACAGGTAAGTGTAACTGGTAATTTGCTCTAGTCATCTTCCAGAATGGCACACCTGAGAGGAGGAACAAGAAGTTCAAGGCCTACCTTAGGCTGGGACCACCACTTGTAAAACCTTTCTGCCAAATGCCAGATCTTGAGGCGATAACAGGTCCACTCTGCAATGTTTCAAGAAGGTATCCTGCTTCGCCCATGTGGTTGTTTGACAGATTTGTTCTATTGAGGCTCAGGATTTTTCTGCCCACTAGGCCGCTAGAGATCTTGTGGAATGGGCTTTGAGGTCTGCTGGTATTGGGGACCTTGCTTGCTCATATGCTAGTCCTGTCTGTCTGATCCACTGACCACTGTTGGTCTAGATGCTTGCCGTCCCTTTCTAGGGCCGCTAAATAGAAACAAAAGATGGCTTGACTTCCTGAAGTCCTTCACCCTAAGTACGTCAGTAAACACCTTCTGATGTCCAGTAAATTACATTTTTCCTCTTTCATTTCTCGGGTTTTCACAAAAAGAAGGCAAAATAATTTCTTGTGATCTATGAAATTGAGAGACTACCTTGGGGAGGTACAGGGGTGTCTTGCCTCAGAACCACTCTGTCCTCCAGTACCAACAAAAAAGGGCCCTCCTGGCTGTAGTGATAGTGTCAGGAACTATAGGGGGATTTTAATTATCCAGACATAGACTGGGCGGAGGGAACCGCGCATTCATTTAAGGCTCGCCAGTTCCTTAATGTCTTGCAGGACAATTTTATGGGTCAGATGGTAGACGCACCAACTAGAAATAAAACATTACTGGATCTACTGATTACCAACAATACAGACCTGATCACAGATGTGGAAATACGGGGCAATTTAGGTAACAGCGATCACAGGTCAATTAGTTTCAGTATAAATCACACAAATAGGAAACATGAAGGGAACACAAAGACACTGAATTTCAAAAGAGCCAACTTCCCTAAACTACAAACCTTGCTAAAAGGCATAAATTGGGATAAAATATTAGGAACAAAGAATACGGAGGAGAGATGGGTTTGCTTTAAGAGCATATTAAATAAGGGCATTAGCCAATGTATCCCATTGGGTAATAAATTTAAAAGAGCGAACAAAAATCCTGGATGGCTTAACTCCAATGTAAAAATGCATATAAAAGCAAAGGAGAAGGCCTTTAAAAATACAAGGTTGAGGGATCATCCTCAGCATTCAGACTTTATAAAGAATGCAATAAGAAATGTAAGGGTGCAATTAGGACGGCTAAGATAGAACATGAAAGACACATAGCGGAGGAGAGCAAAAAAAATCCCAAGAAATTCTTTACGTATGTAAACAGTAAAAAAGGGAGGACAGACCATATTGGCCCCATAAAGAATGAGGGAGGACATCTGGTTACAAAGGATGGGGAGATGGCAAAGGTATTGAATTTATTCTTCTCCTCAGTCTTCACAAGTGACTGCAGTGTTTATCCTCATGACACAACACAGGAAGCACCTCCATGGTTAACAGAGGACGGAATTAAAATTAGACTTGAGAAACTTAACATTAATAAATCACCGGGACCAGATGGCTTGCATCCGAGGGTACTTAGGGAACTCAGTCAGGTGATTGCCAGACTGTTGTTCCTAATTTTTACAGACAGTCTATTGACTGGAATGGTACCAGCTGATTGGAGAAAAGCCAATGTAGCACCAATATTTAAAAAGGGCCCAAAATACATCCCTGGGAATTACAGACCAGTTAGCCTAACATCAATAGTATGTAAACTGTTGGAGGGGATGATAAGGGACTATATACAAGATTTTAGTAATAAGAACGATATCGAGGGGGGCGTGGCCTGGCAGCTCATGGAGTGAGACGTGGGAAGAGAGAGCTCCCTCTCCCAGCGCTCCTAATTGAGATCCTGAGATAAAATCCGGGGCTAAAAAGTTCCAAGTTTGCCTTCCTGTGACCCAGGCTGATGAGGAGAATGTCTCTACCGAAGAAGGCTACCGGAGCGGCCGACAAGCTGACTCAGTATCGCCGGCATGAAAAAGAGATGCAGTCTGAAGATGGCGCCGGCACACGTGCGGACACCGATCCCCCTGCTGACGGCACGGCTAAAGTGCTAGATGCTATAGCGGCACTGCAGGGCACTCTAACAGCTAAAATCGATGAGGTAAAGATAGATATATCTCTGCTCAGACAAGATCTATCCAAAGTGAAGTACAGAGTCACAGAGGCGGAAACCCGTGTTGGAACAATGGAGGACGTTCTATATCCTATGCAGCACGCCACAGAGGATATGCAGAGACAAATTCAGCTGCTGCAAGCCCACCAGGACGACCTAGAAAATCGTATTCGGAGGTGCAACCTCCAGTTCATAGGCATCCCGGAAAAGGAGGAAGGCACTGATCCAGTCACATTTCTGGAATCTCTCCTTACCGCACAATATGGCAGGGAGGCCTTCTCTGTGATGTTTGCGGTGGAGAGGGCTCACTGCATCCCAGCAAGACCCCCCCGCCTGGAGCGCCGCCTCGTACAAAATTCCTGAATTTTCGTGACAGGGATAAAGTCCTTCGTTTATCGAGGGAAAAGGGGAATATCCAGCTAGGAAATACTCATATTGCAATATTCCCAGATTTTTCCAATGCAGTGCAGAAGAAACGAGCGCAATTTCAAGACGTAAAGCGACGATTGCGTACATTACATCTCAAGTACGCTATGCTATTTCCCGCCAGGCTGCGGGTAGAGGAAGATGGACGCGCACAATTCTTTGAAGATCCCGAGGCTGCAGCAGCATGGCTAGACCGAAGAGGACGTCCAGCATAAAAAACCGGAACCACAGCGAACATTGAACAGACGGACAGACTTTCTTGTTATGCGGTGGGAGGTAAGGAGAAGAACCGAAACTGATGTGCATACCCTAACAGCGACATACAGAGCATAAGGAAGTGTTTTCTTCTCCCCTGACTCCATTTCCCATAGTTAGATTTCCCCTGTTTAATATTCCACCGCAAGTATTATTGCAAATTATACGTGCTCATTATAGGCAGCACTCTGAATCTTGCAATATTTTCCCCCTCCCCCCTTCCCTTGATCCGAACTGTACCCTGCCGGAACACATGCAAGGACCTGAATATGGCACTGGAAAATGTGTACCACACTTTTATATGCAGACTTGGAACAGGAGGTAATCCTGACACGAATATGTTCCCGATTCACATGGGGGTGCTGTGGGGGGGAGCACGGTGATAACTTTGCTCCCCCTCTTGCCACCTTGCTTCGCAACTGCCAGTGAAAACTCTTTTTTATTTTCGCCCCCAAAGTAATGGTTATACAAAGCAGACCACGGTTAGTGGATGCGCTAAGATTTGTGCCTCCAGCTGGTTTACATAGCTGGATGTTAACTCTCTTTTTGAAAGTTCGGGACTACATGCTCACGCCATGTTGGGGAGGCGTGCAGCCGGGAGGGAAAGGATGGGTTCAATTTTGTTATTTTAGTTTTGGGAAATGTAACTTGAATATAATCTATAGAAATATTAATACACATATTATTAAGAGAAATGCAGATGAGAGTGACATGCAGAAAGGGAGCTGGAGTACTGGAGATATTTATATGGATTCGATCTTATCCTGCTGGTCCGATTATAATAAGGCTTACCCTTTGACAAAATGACCTCTATCAAATTTGTAACGTGGAATGTGAGGGGCTTGCGGGATAGGGTCAAGCGAACCGCGGTTCTAACATACCTAAAATCACAAAAAGCTGATATTACTGCTTTAGTAGAAACGCACATTACAGGACATCTGCAAACGGCTTTAAAAAAACCGTGGGTGGGATGGAGCTATCATAGCACGCACACCAACCAGTCTAGGGGAGTTTCAATTATTATTGCTAAAAAAGTCCAATTTGAGTTGGTATCCTTGGAATCGGACCAGCAGGGAAGATATTTGTTTCTGAACACACTTATAGGAGGGAATCCACTTCTGGTGCTGGCAAGCTATATACCTCCCCCATTCACGTCGGAAGTGGTCATGAAGGGGTTAGCATTTTTAACCAAGAACCCGTCGACCCCGGCCGTTTGGATGGGAGATTTCAATATGGTTATGAACCCAGCACTAGACAGGCCTTTGCAAGAGGGTTCCCCCAGAGGTTGATTGCAACATACTAGATTGAGCCGCCTGTTGACGGAGTTTGCCCTCGCGGATGTTTGGAGGTGGCATAACCCATCCGCTAGGGCATATACCTGTCATTCAGTGGGTCATCACACGATGTCACGGATAGACTATGTGTTAGTGACAAATACTTTACTACCAAAGGTTACTGGGTCTGGAATTGCACCTAGAGCTCTATCAGATCATGCCCCGTGCTGGATAATGATATCCCTATTAAAATCAACCCCCACTCCTGTGTGGCGACTTAATCCCTTCTGGCTCACAGTCCTACCAAACCTCGAGGGCCTAGCGAAAGAACTACAATATATACTCAATGACAAGTGTAATAGAGAAACAATAGGCACGGAATGGGACTCATTTAAAGCACATGCACGTAGGCTATTGTCCTCCAGGATAAACAGATTCAAAACTTCCTCAAAATTTATACTACAAATGTCAACTGACAAACTGACAGAACTTGAAAGAGAATACACGTCACACCCTAACTCTGAAAATCTCCAAAGAGTCAAACTACAAACCAGAGTAGTTAACCATATACATATAGAAAAAGCTAGACAACAAGTCTTTTTCTGCAAACAGCGAGTATATGAGCATGGGGAACAGGCGGGTAAACTCCTGGCCTATTTGGCACATTTGAACGATAAACCCCCCAGTAATAGTCTCCCTGAGTACACCGCAGGGAGACACTGTTACGGACCCCCCTCAGGTGGCGGCCAGGTTTCAGTCATTCTATGGTGAATTGTATACATCACAGAGCAATCACTCCCAGCAGGATATACAGGCCTATCTACACACAATACAGTTCCCTAGACTCAACACAGAGCAAGTTGAGATGCTTGAAGCTCCCATAACACAGGAAGACATTGCAGAAGCTATATCCCACCTATCTAAATCTAAGGCACCTGGGTCAGACGGTTTACCTTTAGAATTTTATGACACTTTTTCAGAGATACTCATTCCTAAGCTCAAACAATTATACCATAACATTTTTGAAACGGGAATACACCCCCCATCTATGCAAGAAGCACAAATAATAGTTCTACCCAAGGCAGGGAAGGATACTCGGTCCCCCCGAATCATACAGACCCATTTCTCTACTTCAGGTAGATATTAAGCTACTAGCCAAGATACTTGCCTCACGCCTTAACAAGGTCATCTTATCCCTGATACATCCAGACCAAACTGGCTTTATGCCGGGCAAAAATACGGCCATGAATATTAGAAGGTTATTTATGAATCTCCAAGCCCAACACGACAATCACGGAACCAGGGTGGCGGTGGCCTTGGACACAGCCAAGGCCTTCGACTCAGTAGAATGGTTATTTTTATGGGAGTGTTTAAAGGAATTTGGTTTTGGCCCACGTTTCCTCAAATGGGTCCAAATACTATACCAAACCCCAAAAGCAAGAGTATTCGTAAATGGGTGGCTATCAGATCAGTTCCCCCTGGAAAGGGGCACACGTCAGGGATGTCCGCTCTCCCCCCTTTTGTATGCATTAGCAGCTGAACCGCTTGCGATTGCTATTCGAGCAGAACCAGGAATAGATGGGCTACGTATAGATAACTATACAGAAAAAATAGGTTTATACGCAGATGATACTATCCTATATCTAGCGGACCAGGGCACATCGCTTCAAACAGCGTTAGGAATTATTGAAAAGATGGGAAGCTATTCGGGACTACGCATAAATTGGGATAAATCCCAGATACTCCCCATAGATCACTCTCCCCCTCCCCATACATGCCCGGAACTCCCTCTAACTAGAGTAAACATGATTAAATACCTAGGGGTAAAGGTTACGCGGGATCTAGGGGACTACATTATCAACAATGTGGAGATATTGTTCTCCTTGATAAAAACCAAAACACAGGCCTGGTCCAGATTGCCCCTGGGGGTAATGGGAAGGATAAACATCATCAAGGTGATTTTACTCCCTAAAATCCTATATATGGTATGGCATGCACCCCTATACATTCCTCTCAAGATATTTAAAAAAATGGAAGCTATTCTTAATTCATTTGTCTGGGGGCATGGAAGGCATAAACTGGCTTGGCATATTCTTAAAAATCCCACATCTATGGGGGGAACCGCATTGCCAGACTTACAAGAATACTACATTGCGGCACAATTATCCCATTTGCACCATTTCAACAAGACTGAAATGCAGCGTTACAAAATGTTAGTGTGCGAGGATTCAAGGAGTCCACTGTCGACCCCCTTACAAGCTATATTTAGAGGGGGACAAATACGTAAAGGAACCCCCAGATTTAATGTAGGAATGCTCTCACACCATCGAAAAATATGGGAAATAACCTTGAAAAGGCTAAAAACGGGACATATACACTCCCATTCCCCCCTATGGCTCAACAATAACATGCCAGAACTCAAAAATATACCAGATCCAACTGTGTGAGCCAAGTATGGGATAATATACCTTCACCAGGTTATGACTGATATGCGGCCCAAATCCTTTCAGTCTTTAAAAGACGAATATTCAATTCCGCACCATCTATTGTTCAGGTACCTGCAGCCACCGCCATGCTCTACGTTCCCAAGCCAGAAGCATAACAGGCACTATTACCCACCCCCAGGTATTGGATATAATTATGGGAGAAGAATCCCAGAAACTAATCTCAGGTCTATACTACACTATTCGTATACCTAGAATCTTGTCAGTAATTCAGAAAGCCAAATTAGGATGGGATCTATTAATGATACAGACTGGGATGAAATATTAGAAAACGTAAAAATGACCTCACCCAAATTGTCAGACAGGCTTACCCAGCTGTATATAGTCCACCAAGCATACCTCACACAGCAGAGGCTGGTAAAATTCCAACCTTCACATACCTCAACATGCCCCTTATGTACATATGGGCCAGGCACCTTCTACCACTAGATATGGGACTGCCCCACGATACAAGAGTACTGGATCCAGGTGATAACATTTTTGCATGACAATATGGGTTTCCCGGTTGTTTTAGACCCAAAGTTATGTATATTAGGGCTACTACCTGACACAGATTTAGACAAATTTCACACTATTTTTATTTATGAAACTTTATTTATAGCCAGAAAAGTCATAGCCCGCAACTGGATGCAAACCACACCTCCGAATATATCAACCTGGAAAAGAGATGTAAATAATACCCTTCCTTACAAAAAATTAATTTGCACCCAAAAATACTCGAAGGTCTGGGATAGATGGGTGGAAGACGGTGAAACCTGTGCATGAGGAGCTCAAAACCAAACACTGCCTGCACTTGTAGCGAAATTCAATTGGGTATTGAGTTTATAAAACATGATAAGCTAGGGTAGCTCACACAAGCTTAATTTAGAAAAGATACACCTCAAAAGCTAAAGGTCTCTTTCTAACTGTTATTTATGATAGGCAATAGTATATAATCACATGCATCTGTAATAATTAAATTTGTTCTTATGTATTAGGATACGTCAAATGCTAACTGTAAATCTACGTTTAATAAAGTTGGATTTCCCAATTAAAAAAAAAATAAGAACGATATCATTAGCAGTAATCAGCATGGATTCATGAAGAATCGTTCTTGCCAAACCAATCTATTAACCTTCTATGAGGAGGTGAGTTGCCATCTAGATAAAGGAAGGCCCGTAGACGTGGTGTATCTGGATTTTGCAAAAGCATTTGACACAGTTCCCCATAAACGTTTACTGTACAAAATAAGGTGCGTTGGCATGGACCATAGGGTGAGTACATGGATTGAAAACTGGCTACAAGGGCGTGTTCAGAGGGTGGTGATAAATGGGGAGTACTCAGAATGGTCAGGGGTGGGTAGTGGGGTTCCCCAGGGTTCTGTCCTGGGACCAATCCTATTTAATTTGTTCATAAACGACCTGGAGGATGGGATAAACAGTTCAATCTCTGTATTTGCAGACGATACTAAGCTAAGCAGGGCAATAACTTCTCCGCAGGATGTGGAAACCTTGCAAAAAGACCTGAACAAATGAATGGGGTGGGCAACTACATGGCAAATGAGCTTCAATGTAGAAAAATGTAAAATAATGCATTTGGGTGGCAAAAATATGAATGCAGTCTATACACTGGGGGGAGAACCTCTGGGGGAATCTAGGATGGAAAAGGACCTGGGGGTCCTAGTAGATGATAGGCTCAGCAATGGCATGCAATGCCAAGCTGCTGCTAGCAAAGCAAACAGAATATTGGCATGCATTAAAAGGGGGATCAACTCCAGAGATAAAACGATAATTCTCCCGCTCTACAAGACTCTGGTCCGGCCGCACCTGGAGTATGCTGTCCAGTTCTGGGCACCAGTCCTCAGGAAGGATGTACTGGAAATGGAGCGAGTACAAAGAAGAGCAACAAAGCTAATAAAGAGTCTGGAGGATATTAGTTATGAGGAAAGGTTGCGAGCACTGAACTTATTCTCTCTGGAGAAGAGACGCTTGAGAGGGGATATGATTTCAATATACAAATACTGTACTGGTGACCCCACAATAGGGATAAAACTTTTTCGCAGAAGAGAGTTTAATAAGACTCGGGGCCACTCATTACAATTAGAAGAAAAGAGGTTTAACCTTAAACTACGTAGAGGGTTCTTTACTGTAAGAGCGGCAAGTATGTGGAATTCCCTTCCACAGGCGGTGGTGTCAGCGGGGAACATTGATAGCTTCAAGAAACTATTAGATAATCACCTGAATGACCGCAACATACAGGGATATGTAATGTAATACTGACACATAATCACACACATAGGTTGGGCTTGATGGACTTTTTTCAACCTCACCTACTATGTAACTATGTAACTTGGTAGGAGGCCGAGATGCTGGAAGGGCTCCCCTTGCGGCCGAGTGCAGTACAACCCTGAAGGCGACACAGGGATGTGGTGCCCACAGAAGCACGGGTTGCCTGGTTGGTGAAGCTAGTTGCCAGGTACTTGGTAGGACAGGCAAAGTTACTGGAAGCAGGCGTGCTTAGGAGGTCCAGCGGATGGGGGACCAGTGGGATGTTCAGGTAGCAGAGTCAGGAGTCAGGCTAGGGGTCAAACACAGCAAGACAAGATCAAAGTCCAAGATCAAAGAGCAGCTGAGCCCTTAGTACAGGAGACAGGAATAGGCGGAGTCCATTAGCCAGGCCGGGGTCAGATGCAGGAAGCAGGCAGGAGGAAGTCAGGTACAAGCCAGGAGGTCAAGCCAAGAAATCAGAAGGAGCAGGTCAGACAAGCCGGGTTGGTACACAGGAAATCAGATAAGCAGGAGATACAAGGCACAGGAATGCAGGGGAAGCTGACGATAAACCAGCCCCTATCACGTCGTGCGCGTGCCGTTGCGCATGCGTGTTCGCCTGATCGCGGCGCCGCGTGTCCATCTGGTTGTGTCAATGCGCGTCAGCGTGTTCTATGCCGGTTCACCATCCTTGTGGTATTGCGCATAAGGATGCGCCTATTTCCCTGACAGATAACCAGTAAAAAAGACTAATTTAAGAGTCAAAGGTTTTACTGAAATTTGCAGTGCTGGTTCGAAGGGAGTTTTCGTCAGTGCCTCCAACACCAATGTTAGATTCCAACGTGGGTAGTCAACCCCTCCCTGGCTAACAGAAATTTTCTGATCAGAGGATCCAGCGTGAGCCTCTGATCCAAAAACACAGAAAGAGCTTCTACCTGCACTTTCAGGGCTATCCCCTGATCCACCCCTTCCTGTAAAAATTCTAGTACTATTGGTACTGAAGGCCGGCAGACAGAGGCGTAACTAGAACCTTCAGGGCCCCGGTGCAAGGAACCATGAAGGGCCCCCTGACCTCTGGTCCCGGGGCCCTTTCTAATAATCCTGGTGTCCTTTTCTCCCATAGCGGGGCCCTTGCAGCAGGACCCCTTTCTGGTGTCTTTTACACATTTGAACCGATCGGACCACCCATTGTTTTGTATGGGGAGGCGGATGTAAACATACGTGTCGATTTACACCTGCCTGCATCCGCTCCAATGAAAACAGACTAGCGGATTGGATGACAGTCAGACCGGTCCATTGAGAACAGCAGTCTGTCTGTGTCCACTCTGCCCAAGTGGAGCAGACATGGACCTGTCATCCGCCTGCTCGGTGGGGATCAGCGGAGAGATCCCCCACTGAGCAGGTGGATTTGCTTGGCAGAGTCCGCCCATGTGAAAGGGCCCTAAGGGGGAGCTCTGTGGACTGTAATGTAAAGGGAAACTGATGTAAGAGGTGCTCTGGGAATCCTGATGTAAGGGGGACTTTGCTCACCAAAGCCCCCCATGTACATCAGAGTCCCCCTTTACATTACAGTCCACAGAGCTCTCCCTTACATAAAAGTGTGCTCAGAGGCTGGCGAGATAAGAGAGGGTGGGGGACACTTCCCTTACCATAGATGGAGGCTTGGGCCCTGGATTGGTCAGCAAACAAGATCTACTAGCCTGTGCTATACATACACTAAGGCTGCTTTCACACTGAGGCGCTTTACAGGCGCTATAAATAGTGCCTGCATAGCACCTGTATAGAGCCTCTCCTGTCTGTCCAGTGTGAAAGCCTGAGGAGCGGTGTGCTTGCAGGGCGGTAAAAAAAAGTCCTGCATCTTTGCAGCGCTGTATACACTGCTCCTAAATCGCCCCTGCCCATTGAAAACAATGGGGCAGTTCTGCCAAACCGCCGGCAAAGCGCCCCTGCAGCGGCGCTTTGCGGGCAGGTTTAACCCGTTTTTGGCCGCTAGCGGGGGTTAAAACCACCCCGCTAGCAGCCGAACAACGTCGCTAAAATGACGGTAAAGCGGCATAAAAAAAAAATAGTGCCGCTTTACCGCCGATTCCCGCCCCCAGTCTGAAAGTAGCCATAGGCTGGCAGAGCATGTTGGGGCTTGTAGTGCACCACACTACGGAAACCCCAGTGGGCGGCTGTGTTGGTTGAGGGGCTCTGGAGGGGACAACACACTCAGTCCCATCAATGACTAACCCACCTGTGTGCTGCTTTATTTTCAGTCACTGAGAAGTTTCATTAGGAAGGCGATTGGCTGACCTGGAGAGCTGTGGAGGGTTGCAGCATCCATAGTACAAGTTGGCCTCCACTATCTACCTGCAGGCTGCTGGAGTTTTTCTTTGCTAAACACAGAGCTGCCGAGGATTGGAATGTGGACGGGGCCACGGGGACACACACAAGGGGGGTGGGAGGAGAAGATCCTGCTGCGATGAGGAGGGGGGGTGGCTGTCAGTGCGGGGTCCGAGCAGTGTGACAGAGAGTGTAATAGACACTCTATGCTCACAACTGCAGTCAGCAACCCCGGAGCCACATCCCGGGGTTTTGGGCCCCCTCACATGAGCAGAACTCCAGGGCCCAGTCACAAGTGCGACTGGTGCGACCCTGGTAATTCCGCCACTGCTGGGAGACTTCCCTATCCTGGCACCAGTGTGAAAACACCTTCCAGATTTTTGCATAAATCTTTCTAATCTTTCTATTGATCAGCTTCCTGCTTCCTAAAAGGGTCTCAATCACTTTTTCAGAGCATCCCTTGTCTCAGAGTATCTCCCTCTCAAATGCCAGGCCATCAAGCAAAAGAACCCCGGGCCAGGGTGAAGAACCGGCCCATGCCAAAGGAGATCCTGCCTGGTCAGGAGATGTTGTGGAGGGGAAACAGACCATTTCTTCAGAATGGAAAACCAGGCTCTTTTTGGCCACCAAGAACAAGTTGCATTCTGAGCGGGCTATCTTCTGTAGAACCTGAGGAAAGAATGCTAGTGAGGGAAAAGCTTACATTAGGTTGCAACCCCAGTCCTGCGCTAGAGCATCTACCCCCTCTGAACCCCCCCCTCTAGTTAGAGAGAAAAACCATTCCACCTTCCTGTTCCCTCTGCAGGCAAAGAGGTCTATCACCGGAACTGCCAACTTATCTAAAGGAACACGTGTCAATTTAACTCCCATTCCCCCTGGTGGATGGGCTGTCGACTTAGGAAGTCTAGCACTACATTGGCGGTCCCTTTTATGTGGACCGCCAATATGGACGGAAGGGTTTCCCAGCCTAGAACTTCTAAAGCTAACTTTAGGAGCCTCCTGGACCTTGTCCCCCCTTACAGTTTAGGCAAGAGACATTGTTACATTGTCTGACAAGACTTGGACTTCTAGCCCTCGAATCCGGTCTTTGAATGTTTTCAAGGCCTGACCCACTGCCAAGAGGTCTTTGCTTGGGTCGGGGTCCAAGATCCCTGGGCTCGGAGGTCCTCAAGGTGAACCTAGGCGATCAAGATATAGGGGCTCTCTGAGATTTTCGCTCATTGCGGGTTAAAATGAGAAAGTCTTCCCCCCTACCCTGACGTCAGTTGGACTTTTTGTTGGTGTCTTTGGGGTCAGAAAAGAGCAGACCACCCTTCTGTCTATTTTTCCCATTCCCCCACCTTCTGCTTGAGTCCTTTTTGGCCTTAAATTGGCCCTGGTTAGGGGGGGGCCCATAAAAAAAAAAAAAAAAAAAAAAAAAAAACTTTCTGCCCTTCTTGGCTCGAACTGGGAATTTCTTCTCCTTTTCCGCAGACCCTGAAAAGGACCTGAACTAGACCAAGTCCAAAGAGCAAGGAACCCTCAAAGGGCAACCCGCAGAGCCGTGACCTGGACATGTGGTCCCCTTTCCATGACTTGACCCACGAGGCCCTTCTTGCTGAATTGAGGAAGGCCGCTGACTTGGCCGTGGTCCTGACAGTTTCCACTCCTGCATCCACCAGGTATGCCACAGCTTTACTCATAATCTCCAGAGAGTCTGTGACCTCTTTTGATCTATTCCCCTTAGCGATATAAACGGAAAGTCTGTGTAACCAAGCATCAACATTCCTTGCTACGCAGTCTGATGCCTAGGCAGCAGCCATGGCAGCCGCATTGGCATCCCACACTGTTTGCTGCAGCATCTCGGACCTTCGGTCCATTTGGTCCTTCATGTTACCCCAATCCTCCAAGGACAGATCAAATTTCTTTGAAACCTGTGATAGAGCTGCATCCAATTTGGGTGTTTTGAAGAATTTCTCCTCCTCCTCCTCTTCCCCAAATGGAAACCTCCTTTCCAGGTCTTGAGTTACAAGACCTACCGCTCCAGGTCCTTCCATTCCTTCAAGATGACTTCTTTAAGGGTCTGGTGGACTGGCAAGACATTTGACTGAGGTCTCCCAAGTCCCTCCATGTCTTCCACAGGAAAGAGGCATCTATTCTGCCATAAACCCTCACTGTCCTGGCTGTCCGACTCAGAATTTTCCCCTTCTTCTAAGGAACTTCAGTCTGAATTCCCAGAGGTGAGGGAGGTCTCTGGGAGGCTCTTAAGCTTCTGACAGACGATACCTTTCCTAGAAGAAAGGGCCTCCATGCTACCAGTGCTGGGCCCTTCTTTCAATGCTATCACGGTTTTCAGAGACTGGAGCGTAGCCTGCCTCTCTGACTGTACCTAGAGGAAATCCTTCATAACTGCTGAGGTTTCCTTGCCTGAAAATTTGTAAATGCATCCGTAGCAAAAAGGTTTAGCATGATCATGTGGAAGTTTTTCATTACAACACCCACACCCTTTTGCTCTGGGGGGGAGGTAGGCTTAGACCTGTGGGCCCCTTAAATAGATCCAGTGGGTTCTGGGGAGACGAGATAAGACAATATCTATAGTTAAAAAGGCTGTACATTGCTCTCCTGCCCCTCCTCCTCTCCTGGGGTGTGGCTAAGGCAACCCTTCCCCCACCACCTCTCAGCAGAGGTAGACTCACCACTCGTGGCCTCCTCCTGGACTGCAGCCACCACTGCTTCCTCCTCTCTCTCTCTCTCTCTCTCTCTCCATTACAGCTCAGTCAGATCCACTGTGGGGGGTCTGGGATTGAGAGAAAGCCTCATGGACTGTCCCCCATGCCCCTCCAGGCTTTTTATGGCCTCTGTAGGTGCGCTGGTGGCCTCCGCATCTGGGCCATGATGCCGGAGTCCCGCCACCGGAAATGACGTCCTGCCTCCAGAAAGGGGCTTGGTGCAGCCTCATCCGCGCTCTGCATGGAGAGCGGCCACCATTTTGGCAGTAAACCGGTTGCCGGAAGTGACGGATCTCCTGGAAACTAGGCCTGGCATCATCTTGGTCCTCCACGGGTTCCACATGCCAGAACCTGGCGTCTTGTGAAGCACAGGCATGGCCAGGCACCCCACTGAAGTGGGAGAAGCCCCGCGGTACTCAGCCCTGGGCTCCTGTATGGACTCCGGCCTCACCTACTGGCCTCTTCAACCCCCAAGGCCCTGCAGCCTGGATGGAAGGTAAGGAGGAGGGGAGAGCTATATCCACAGGAGTGCCGAGACACTTCCCCTGTACCAGGAAAGCTCCACGCAGGGAAGAGCCCCTGGAAGTGGGAGCCATTGGGGTAGGAAGGACCTGGCTAGGCCTGCCGCCCTCCCCGGCCTTGGTGTCCAGCACCCTGGGGGAGACCTTCTGAACTGCCTTCAGGTCTACTAAAAATAAAAAAAGTTTCACTGCTAGGGAAACACAATCAAGAACTGAGGTGCAGGGGGAAGGGAGTGGCTTTTGAACGTCATGTGTTGATTGCGTTTCCTGTCAAGTGGACCAGTCATCTGTCAGGTGTGCCGTCCTGGAAGAGGACTAGAGAAATACAGGACGGAGAACACAGCTCAGGAAAGTGACCAGGGTATTACAGGCCGATATAACCTAGTCCTTGCCCTACTCTGGACCAATCAGTGAGCAGTATGGGTGGAGGAATGTATTTAGTGTTAATGACCCACCTGTGCTGTTCTCTGTAGGAGTGTCCTCTTCTATAAATGTCCCCGTTATTCCATCCTCCTCCATAGACTGCTGATCATCCCTAACATTCATTTCTTCTTCTTCTTCTTCTGCTTTAACCTCAAACTCTATATCGATTGGATCTCCACTCTAAACCAAGAAATTGAGAGAGAATATCATCTGTAAGATATAAGCTTTATTAATTGACACCACATAAAAAATCCACACATCTGTACAAGTCCATGTTCTATATGCTCAGACTCACCAACCTTGTAACACTGAGAGATGGTGTGATCTTCCTGTGTGGAATCCCCAGAATACAGAGGATGGGGACATCTCTCTGGTGGGTTCCTGGTATTAGGTGGCTCCATCATATCCTTGTGTCCTTCTGAAAACTCCTCCATCACTCCATACTCCTCATCCTCCTCTTTATACTCTTCTTTAACACCAATATTATCATCCCTGAAGATTCCACTCTGAAAAATGTAATAAGACACTAATTGTAACAAACATGCTGTGTATAAATTCGAACTAGCAATATTGTCAGTCATCTACCTGAAGATGATGAGGGATGGTGTGATCTTCCTGTGTGGAATTCCGGGAATACAGAGGACGGGGACATCTCTCTGGTGGGTTTATGTGGCTGGATGACTCCACCATGGTGTCCTGGTACAGATCTTTGTGTCTTCTTAGAAACTCTGACTCCATCATCACCCCATTCTTATCATCCTCCTCTTTTATCTCTTCTTTAACCTCAACTTTAGAATCTCTCAGATTTTCACTCTGAATATATAATAGAAATGACATAAATTGTAACACTGCGGATAATGTACAGATCCTAATGATACTATCAGTGATTGTTCCTCCTCTACCTGATGATGGTGAGGGATGGTGTGACCTTCCTGTGTGGAATCCCGGGAATACAGAGGACGGGGACATCTCTCTGGTGGGTTCCCATTACTGGATCCATCTGTAGGAAACACACACACTGACTGAATACATTGTTTCTATGTGTTTATCAGATGATGGGGGATCTAGGTGGACCCTCCGTACTGCTCTCTCCTTTACAATAAAGTCTCCTCTTACCCGGTGATGTGAGGGGTGGCTGATTGTCCATCATGACGTCCTTGTAGAGATCCTTGTGTCCTTCTAAATACTCCCACTCCTCCATGGAGAAATAGACAGTGACATCCTGACACCTTATAGGAACCTGACACACACAATGATACAGTCACCATCCAGACACATCCCTTGTCTGTTACTGGATAATGTCCCAGAATTCCCAGCACCGCTCACCTCTCCTCCATGATCTCTCTGGTGACTTCTAGAATCTTCTTCTTATTTCTCTATTCTATCAGGGAGGGAGGTGGAGGCAATGTGATGGTCATATAATCTCCAGACTTCACAGAGGGATAACTCTAGATTTAAACACAAATAGTAAAATCAAATGATATTCCCAGAATCCTTTTCACCTCACCATTAGAGATCGGCCAAACGACCCCCTGTTTGGATCACGCCAGAACTTTCGAACATCGCTAAAAGTTTGAACAGAACAACAAACCCCATTAAAGTATGTTACCCGAAATGGAAAAATCAAAAAGGTGAACATTTTGAAGGCTTATATGCGAGGTATTGGGCATACAAAGTGTATGGGGATCCAGTTACTCCCCTGGGGGACATGCATTAATGCAAAAAAAGTTTAAAAAAAGATAATTTTTAAATGAGCAGTGATTTACTGCTGCTTAAAGTGAAACAATAAAAACAAAATATTCCTTTAAGCACTTGCCGACCACTGCACGCTGATATACTTCAGCACAATGGCAGCGGTGAGAAAATGGGCGTACTTGTACGTCCCTTTAAATTGCGGGGCTAGTGGGCGCGCACACCGGCCACGTACAGCGTGACCATGCCCGTGGGTCCCGTGGACTCGATGTTCGCTGGTGTCCGGCGATCATGTCATGGAGCGGCCGAACGGGGAGATGCCTATGTAAACAAGGCATTTCCCTGTTCTGCCTAGTGACATGACAGGGATCTACTGCTCCCTGTCATCGGGAGCAGTGATCGCTGTCATGTCCTAGGTAGCCCATCCCCCCCGCAGTTAGAATCACTCCCTAGGACACACTTAACCCCTTGATCGCCCCCCCCACCCCCGTGCATTTTTATAGCACTGATCTCTGTATAAATAACTATGGTCCCAAAATAGTGTCAAAAGTGTCCGACGTGTCCGCCATAATGTCACAGGCACGATAGAACTCGCAGATCGCCGCCATTACTATTAAAAAAATATTAATAATATAAATGCCATAAATCTATCCCCTATTTTGTAGACGCTATAACTTTTGCGCAAACCAATCAATATACGCTTATTGCGATTTTTTTTACCAAAAATATGTAGAAGAATATATATCGACCTAAACTGGAGGAAAAAAATAGTTTTTTTAATATATTTTTGGGGATATTTATTACAGCAAAAAGTAAAAAATATTGCTTTTTTTTCAAAATTCTTGCTCTTTTTTTGTTTATAGCGCAAAAAATAGAAACCACAGAGGCGATCAAATATCATTAAAAGAAAGCTCTATTTGTGAGAAAAAAAAAAGAGGACGTCAACTTTGTTTTGGTGTAACGTTTCCTGGACGTGCAATTGTCAGTTAAAGAGACGCAGTGCCAAATCGCAATAAGTGCTCTGGTCAGGAAAGGGGTAAAACCTTTCGGGGCTGAAGTGGTTAAATATAGTGCCTGGGGGTTCCCTTAGTCTGCCTGCAAGGCCCCTTTCACACGATCGGACCAATTGGATCTGCCTGTCTGTTTTCCAGGCGGATCCGATCGGGCCATCCATTGACTTCTATAGAGAGGCGGATGTCAGCGGATATGTATCCGCTGCCACCTGCCTGGCATCCGATCCGACAAGATCAAATGAAAACAGACGTACGGCGATACGTTCACCATCCGTCCAGCAGGTTGAATCGGATGAAAACGAACAGGCAGATAAACCAGTCTTTGGGTGTCGGTGTTACTTTTACACAGTAACCCTATAGAGGTATTCTTTTTTTTTTTAATCATATCCTTTTTTATTGGTTTTTCAAATTATACATTGTTCATCGTAACCGGTGTAACGAACAAAAAACACATATTACAATATATGTTTCCCCATATCACCATCAATAACAAAAATATCTTACCCTTCCTTTTTCCGTTAGTCCCTCCCCCCTCCCCTGTTCCCCTATTCACCCTCCCTCCTCCCCACCAGTTGCTTATATTAAAATAGTCGTATCCTAAGCTTGGCAAGACTTAATACCCCAATAAGAATACTGTGCACACTACTTATTCCCTAATATCTGTTCCCTCGTGCAAATCTTCCTTTCCTCATTACGATTTTATATTTCCCTATTCTCTCCCTGACACCACATACCCCAGATCCCTATGAACTTCCCATAGCTTCCCCTTCTAGTATAAATTGTCCTTTCTGTTCCCACTAGTGCATTCATTGTACTAACCCATTCTTCCGGGGTAGGGGGCGTTGTTGATAACCATGCTTTTGCGATCAGTTTCCTGGCCTGGTATAAGCATCGTACGATTGCTATTCCTGTGTGGCCTTCCCCCATATCCTCTTTAATTAGCCCCAGGACACAAACCTTAGCCTCAAGCTCCAGCCTTATCCCAAGCCTAGCCTCTATGATGTTTAGGATCTCGGTCCAGTACCTAACTAGCTTCGGGCATCTCCACATAATGTGTATAAGATCGCCCGTATCTAAGCATCTGGGGCATTTGTCGTCTGGTCTACGACCAATTCTATGCAGCCTCTTGGGGGTGTAATAGGCTCTGTGCACAAGCAAGAGGTGTGATGCCCGCTGTGACGGAGAGAGGGACACCAGTGGACCAAGCTCCAATATTCTCCTCCACTGATCATCGCTCAACTCCCCCACATCGGCCTCCCACCCCTCTCTTGCGCGCGAGAGTGGGGCTAGACTAGTTGCCCTGGTCGTTAGTTGGTCATAAATTCCCGATATTAGCCCCTTAAGGCTATATACCCTTACCACCTTATTAAGAAGTGATGCACTACACCATTCCAGTGTGTTAGTCTTAAATTGCTTGTCTAATGCGTGCCTGATCTGGAGATAAAAGTAAAATGATTCCTTGGGGATTCCAAACTCCCGTCTCAGGTCCGCAAAGGATTTTAGTATATTGCCAACGTATATTTGTGCCAGCCTACCGTAGTTATTCCCGCCCTTTCCCACATCCTGTTTACTCCTATCGCCTGCATTTCTTGTAGCTGCCTATTCTGCCATATAGGTGCGAACTCCGTAACCCCCTTATATCCCATTTCGATCTTTACTGACCGCCAGATTTTTATAACCAGTTTGTTTGTTGGAGATGAGCATCCTAATGATCCAGCTTCCAATGCCCCTACCAAGGATTTATGCGGGTTCCCCGACAACATGATTTTTACACTGGAATCCACCTCCCCCCCACGTTCGCACCCACCCAGGTGTTGCAGCTGGGCCGCCAAGAAGTACCTGTATGGGTGGGGCACCGCCAATCCCCCCTCCCTGTTGGGGCGTTGCAAGGTCTGGAGACTAATCCTGGCCTGGCCCTTTCTCCATATTAACTCACGAAAGATAGAGTTTATTTTTAAAAACCAGTCCCTCCCTATCCAAATCGGTGAGTTATGTAATATGTACATTAGTTGAGGCATCCAAATCATCTTAATCAGATTTATGCGCCCCGCCATAGATAGGGGAAGCCGAGACCAGATGTCTTTCTTCCTTCTAAACTTTTCTAACAGCGGAGCTAGATTATCTTTAATATACTGCGTTGGGTTATTGGTCACCACTATACCCAAGTATTTAAACTTCTCCACCACCCTGAGACAAGGTACCACCTGAGGGAGAGAGCCGTTGGTCGAGTCAAGCGGGAGGAGTGAAGATTTCTCCCAATTGACTATTAGCCCCGATACTCTCCCAAACCCTTCCACCAGCTGCATTGCCTTTACTAACGATGGCCCCATGTCCCCCAGGAATAACAGTACGTCGTCGGCATATAACGCTATTCTATCCTCACCCCCTTTCCTTTTATAACCCTGTAAACCTGGTGATTTTCTAATTACCTCCGCGAAAGGCTCTATTGCCAGGGCGAATAGCAGGGGCGACAAGGGGCACCCCTGCCTAGTCCCCCTCTCAAGAGAGACCCCTTCCGAGTATGTATTGTTTATTTTCAATCTAGCACTGGGGTGTCGACATAAAATCTTAAGCCACTTAATAAATAGGGGACCAAACCCAAATTTTCCCAGTACCCACCATAAATACTCCCATTCCAGGGTGTCAAATGCCTTGGCAATGTCCAAGGACAAAACCACCCTGGAGCCTGCATTCTCTACCGGGGTCTGGAGGTTCAAGTAAGTCCTTCTTATATTTTTACTGGTAGACCTGTTCTGCATAAACCCTGACTGGTCCGGGTGACCCAAAGTAGATATACATCTATTCAGCCTGGCAGCCAGGATCTTTGCCAGAATCTTGACGTCTGTGCCCAGCAATGAAATTGGTCTGTATGACGAGGTATCTAGTTGACTATTCTCCTCTTTCTGAATCAATACGATAATAGCTTCAGACATTGATAAAGGCAAGCTATCAACTGCAGCTGACCAGTTCAGTGTCTTCCAAAGTTCCGGAGCCAACACCTCCCCATATTGTTTGTAAACCTCAGATGGCAATCCATCAGGGCCTGGGGACTTTTGGTTCGGCATGTTCTTTATTGCTTGCCCGATCTCTTCCAGTGTTATCGGTGCTTCCAGACTATTCTTATCTACGTCTGATAACACCGGTAAATCAATACCTTCCAAAAATTTCTCCATCTCTGCTTGTTCAGGACTATGACGCGTCTTATATAGATCCCTATAGAATTCTACAAATGTTTTATTAATTACCCTAGGATCTGAAGAAATACCCCCTTCCTTTGTTTTGATCATGGGAATTGTTGAAGACGGCGAATTAGTTTTGGCCAACAAGGCCAACGTCCGACCTACTCTTTCCCCCTCTTCAAAATTCTTCTGCCTCTGAAAAACCTTCCTGTTCTCTGCTCTTCTAATTTCTTCCTTTTTGTATTTTTGTTGTTTCAGTACCCAATTTTCCCGATTTTCGTTTGTTGGGTCTAATACATACTTTCTTTCTGACTCCCGAACCTCTTCCCTAATAAGCTCTCCCCTTGCCCTTGTTTGTTTCTTTATTTTGGATATCTGTTGGATCAAGAGCCCTCTGAGGTATGCTTTCAAGGAGTCCCAAATCACACCCTCCGAGGCAGTACCGGTGTTAAATTCAATAAATTCTCTCAATCTTAAATTAATTTCATCTCTATTCCCCACTAGGTCCAACCATGTTGGGTTTACTGACCACAATCTCCGACCACCATCATCCTGCATGGTTATTGTCACTATCAATGGCGAGTGATCGGACACCCCCCTTGGGCGATATTCAATACTACTTATTAAAGGTTGGGCTTCCTGGTTACCAATGGCCATATCAATACGGGATAGAGTATGGTGGGTCCCTGAAAAGCAAGAATATTCCTGACTATTGGGGTTACGCGCCCTCCACATATCACACCACCCAACCTCCTCTAAAAACTGTGCCAGCCTTCCCACCGACCCTCCACCTCCGCTAAGTCCTGGGGGGAACCTATCTAGCCTGCTGTCAAGCACAGTATTAAAGTCCCCTACTATGATAACTGGGACCTCTCTCTTATCCTCCAGGAACTCTAGCAGCAGGAACAATATCTCCATTTTGAATGGTGGAGGAATATATAAATTTACTATAACAAAAGATCTACCCTCAATTAAACAATGCAAAAAATAAAACAACCCAGTCTATCAATACTGACATCCCTGCAGGAAAACGTCAACCCCTTCCTAATCAGGATACTCACTCCCCTTGAATAGGAGGAGTACACTGAGTGGTATTGTGTCTGAAATTTATTATTTTTAATTAATAATTTAGTCTCACTGGTCAAGTGCGTTTCCTGCAAGCATATCACTTCGGCAGCACAAGCATCTAACTCCTGGAATACAGTGGCTTTTTTCACATAGTCGCTCATCCCCCTGATATTCCAGGAGCTTAAACCAACTGTTCTAGGCTTCATTCAAAATTGTACATCAACAAATACCCGCTATGCAAATACCAGGGTAGGGTTACCCTTCTACTTATATATTGGAAAGTCACGGCTGTGAATTGGCACTGTTCCGAACCAGTACTTTTTTGAAAAAAACTACAAAGAAAACGTTTCCAAACTCTGTTCTGATTTACCACATGTGCCCACATTCCCCTTTTGTTCTTGTGCTTCAACTCCTCAATGCTCCTACCTACCACACTCAGTGCTATTATTATGGGAAGGGGACCGAGCGGATCCGGGGGACCTATACCCCCACACCCCTCCCTCCCACCTCCATCCAAAACAGTGTTATTAAACCTACTAAATCTTATAAACTTTAAGTATTTACACTTCATTTCTTTTATCTTCAACACATTTTTTAACAGTGCTCTGTGCATTTTTACCTTTATTTTTGCAACTGTGGTACCCCCTAATTTAAATAAACCCTTCTCCTCCCCCCCCCCCTGTGCCTCACTCGGCGTGCCCTAGGGGCCTTCCTTGTGACCTTACTACTCCCCTCACCCCACTTCATCCACCACCCCTCCCCCCACACTCCCCACCCACCACCCCCCTCCCCCCCAATAGGCCCATCAACCCGAGGGTTAAAAGAACCCTCGTCACCAAAGTAAACATTTCTTTCACTCTTCACTTCATCCACCCAGCTCTCTCCCTCCCAACCCCTTCTACTGCCAAACAAACCAGCAAAAAAAAAAAAAAAAAAAAAAAACACAAAAATCACATCATTAGTCCCATTTCCTACAAGTTAGAGGGAAAAAAAAAAAAAAAAAAACACCCATTTATAAGTTCCTTTTGTTCTCTTCAAACCAGTCCGTGGCTCCTTTGACCCTTTCAAAAAAACGGGTAGTCCCTAAAGCCTCAATACGCAATCGTGCTGGATATAATAGCGCATATGGAATGTTGTGGTTCCGTAAGGTGCGCTTAATGTCCAAAAATCCTGCTCTTCTCCTTTGTAATTCCGGGGAATAATCTGGATAAATTGAAATTTTTGCACCATTGAAGAGGACATCTCCTTTTTCTCTAGATTTTTGCATTAAGTTCAACTTATCTTTGTAATTAAAAAACCTCATTATCATTGGTCTTGGGCGATCTCCTGAATATACTGATCTAGAAGGGACTCTGTGGGCTCGCTCAATAGAAAATGTGAAAAAGCCTCTACCCCAAAAACTTCCTTAAGCCATTTTTCCATAAATTCTTCGGGGCGGGAGCCCTCGACTTTCTCGGGGAGGCCCATCACTCTTACATTTTGTCTGTCTTCGCGACCTATTCTCCCATTCATCCATTTTGAGCTTGTTGGACTCTAGCTGAGCTTGCATTTTCATAAACTCCTGTCGCAGTGGGGATACGGTATCTTCTACTTGGCTAACCCTTTCCTCCACACATTTAATTCTCTCCACTGTTTGCTGGATTTCTTGTTTAATACTGCCAAACTCCTCGCTTAGGGTTTTCAACTCTTCCCACATCCCACTTATTGAACTCCTACAAGCGTTTATAGCGCATAGTATCTCTTTTAAAGTGGGATCTTGTTCACTGGCTGCGGCTGTATTGGGGCTACTATCCCCTGTTCCTCCTAGGAGCTCCCTCTCAGGACTTTTTTTATTCGCTATTCTTGTGCTAGCCACCGGGATATCGGGACCTTTCCCCAAGCTTTTTCTGTCCCCAGAACCCCCCGCTGACATTTTCCCCGCAAGCGGCTGATTGCTTTTGGCTGGGGACTGCGTGGTGCTATGGGCAAATTTTTCCAGCTTCGCCGCAGCGGCTACTGCGGCTGCATTTTGGGACCCCTTCTTCTCTTTGGCTGAACGAGTAGCTTGAATAGGCATATTATCCTGGGGCTGGTGTTGCTGATCTTCCCCCTTCTTCTTAGTCATAGCCAGCTAGGACACTTTAGACACTTTATAGCCCACCAGCCTGACCAGTCCAACAAACAGTCCCTTCACGCTTTAAGAATCCAAACCTCTATAATAACAAGGGATGAGCCCCAGATTCCCTATTTTAACACACAGTCAATATACTCTGCTTTTATGTACAGATCAGGTTCTTTACCTGTCTCTGAATGGCTTCAAGGATGTCTGCCGGTCTTTTGCCAAGGTCTCTACAGCTGATCTATCCAGCTCCACCGTCCTCTATTCAGGATTGCCACCTTTTTCTCAGCCGTCCTCCAGCAACAGTATCTCCACCGCTCTCTCCTATGACTGCCTCTGGATTAGCTCTATCAGCATTCATTACTCAGCCTCCCGCAGTGTCTGTGAACTGTCACCAGGCAGCATTACACAGCCGTACTTATACACAGCGGAGGCACTGTATCCAGGCTTCCCCTCAGAGCTCCGCTCGTCAGCACGGCAAGACCGCACGGCAGTCAGCTGACTGCAGACAGCTGTTCCTTCCCAGGCTCTCCTCCTCTCCTCTCTTGTCACCCCCGCAAGTCAGGATGCCGTTCGGGCAGCCGGTACCACCGTCGGCAGCCTGCAGGAGCCTTGGCTCATAAGCAGGAACCAGGCGCTTTCACAGGGCACACATGCAGCTGCCTAGGCCCCCACTTCACAGCGCTGGTGCAGCATCGGGGTCGGAGCCGGGAGAGAGCACACACTCACCGCTCACACCTGCATCCGGTCATGCCCCCCGAAAACATGCATTAATGCACATCCCTATAGAGGTAATCTTGATCAAAGCGAATTGGCCTTGCTGTAAAAAATTGCAATGATATGCATCTGTCAAACAGGTGCTGAATAATTGGTTCTTGGGTGTTAATTGTGCCCATGAAACCTATACCAAAAGATTTCTTCCAGATAAAAATCAATACCCACAAAGCTAGGCAGCACAGACAGTCTTACAGAGATTCCACATCCCAAAAACACTTAAATCGGTGACATCTGCACGTCGCTCCACCCTATGCGTTGCATCATACACAGTCCCCCTGGAAGATGTCAACGTATGACGAAATGCGTAGCGTGAAGTGATATGCTGACGTCACCGCGTTTCCCAGAAGGACGGGTTGCTGTTTCTGTGCCGGCCGGCACTTCTGCTTTTAAAGGCGATTAAAACACTGATACAATGTAAGCGTTACCTTTAATGGCATTTATAATAAAGTGTTAACAAGTTTACGCTATGTGGAGCTTTTTGTGTTCTGGGATACCCCTATGACAACATTGCCAGGAAGATCGATGTGCGAGTAGTAGGAGGACCCTTATATGCTGTAAAGGCCCCAGCTGGATATTAAGCCAAAAGTGGGATTGATCTCCTGTAATACAAGGTCAATATGAGCAAGCATTTCCTTTTTTTGTGATGGCTGTGTTACTGAGGATCATATTTTTATGGTGGTGGATGGTGATTACTTTCAATTAAGGACCTTACTATTTCATCACATGTGAATTTAATTAAATTTTTGTCTTTTTTTTTTATTCATTATGGACACTAATCATTGTTAGCGCAACTCAGTAAAGGTTATAAGATTTAAACTGTGTATATCTCGCAGAAGAGTTGCTGCTTAAAAGGGAAATATTATCATTGTATTACACAACAGCGTGGTTTATCTTTTCTTTTTGCAAAGTTCCGTTCCATCTGGTGGACATGTCACAAATCAGGTGGTTTACCGGCAGGTGGAATTCCCGCTAAATTTCAGACAACTGAACACTGGCTGTGCAAAAAAACTGGAAAATGGTCAGCGCTCCATGGATTAAAGAATGTTGCTGGGCGAATGACACTAAAATTGGTTGAAATCTTGAGCGCTTGAGAACTTGGTTCTTTTGTGTTTGTTGAACACTGGCTATGTATGACTGCCTGAAATGGCTACAGACTCTTCTGGCCAACCCTGGGTACCCGTTTAAGAAATGCTGCACCACCAAGTTGAGGACATGTGCCAGGTATGGCACATGTCAAGTTTTCAAGTCAAAGGGCGGACAGGAGGTTAGTGCCATTATCGCACACCACCATTTCTGGCTCAAGCTTCCATGGCGTGAACCACCTCTGGGCCTGTCTCTGCAGAGCTGAAAGCATCTTTGGCTCTGGTGTGGCTCCTGTCCCCTAAACAGACCAGCTGAAGCACTGCATGGCATCTTTTAGCCTGACTCATTGAATAATCCCTTGAATGCTTAGGGGGTACTGGTGGTTCATAAGACAATATAGCAGAAAAGGGCAAAGAGGAGGAGGGGGTAGAGCTGACAAATCTCACATCATCACCACAGCTCTATGGAGACATAGCTCCAAAACAAGCTCTAGCACATAGCCTTGTCCTGCATCCTTCCTAGTTGCAAGCAGAGTTACAGAGTGTGCTGTGAACAAAATATATATCATCCCTGACCATGCTTGCTGGACCACGAGTCAGCAGTAAGGTTGACCTTGCGGCTGACTGCCTTGCCCAATGATGCCTTCCATGTGATGGTACAGAGCTGCAATGGCCTTCCATGCAGAAATAGCGACTGGAAATCTGACATTGTGGTACAGCACATTCTGCAAATTCACATAAGAAGCAGAATCCACCAGGTGGATGGGCAGGAGTTGTAAAGCCAGCAGCTTGGACAAGCTGGAATTTAGATGCTGGACATGTGGGTGGCAGTGACTATTTTTTTTCCTGCAGCAGCTGGGGCAGAGAAATTTGCCTGCTATACTCTACAGCTGGTGGTGTGCTGTTGGCAGACATGCTGCAAGGACCTGTGACACCCTTCGCTATATCATCATCCATATCAATGAGCAAGGAGCAAGTTGCTGATGCCGT
Organism: Aquarana catesbeiana; assembly: GCF_042186555.1. Classification (NCBI taxonomy): domain Eukaryota; kingdom Metazoa; phylum Chordata; class Amphibia; order Anura; family Ranidae; genus Aquarana; species Aquarana catesbeiana. Next base: position 342,862 of record NW_027362655.1, on the reverse strand, counting down.
TTTCAAATAACTCAACTGCCTCCTTCATGCATGATGCTGGGGCTATGGCAGAATAGACCACTCTGGCAGTTGCGGTGGACTGCACACTAGTCTCTGTTTGGGTAATAGAGAGGATAAGGATAGTTTAATAAGCCAGTCCACCACCTCCTCCTGCATGCTTGGCTGGATAGTACAAGCAGCATCACTAAACAGAGGAAATGATGCCCTGCCTGAGGACAGAGCACATCCACCTTTGCCTGTGGACACATACACTGCTGGCCCCCTCTCAGAGCCATGGGAACGTCTGCCTCTCCTTGTTGGCCTCCCTGACATGATGGGGAGAGCTCATTTCCAAAATGTAATAGAGACAGGGAAATGTGTAATTGGATGCACTTTAATCAATGGAAAGTGGTGTTTTGTGCACTTTAACTCCCGCTGACAGAAATTTCACTTTAATATACTGCAGCAAAACTGCATTGACGCACTACAATATACTGCAGTAATACTGCACTGACGCCATAGAATATACTGCAGTAATACTGCACTGACGCCATAGAATATACTGCAGTAATACTGCACTGACGCCATAGAATATACTGCAGTAATACTGCACTGACGCCATAGAATATACTGCAGTAATACTGCACTGACGCCATAGAATATACTGCAGTAATACTGCACTGACGCAATAGAATATACTGCAGTAATACTGCACTGACGCAATAGAACAGTGATGGCGAACCTTGGCACCCCAGATGTTTTGGAACTACGTTTCCCATGATGCTCATGCACTTTGCAATGTAGTTGAGCATCATGGGAAATGTAGTTCCAAAACATCTGGGGTGCCAAGGTTCGCCATCACTGCAATAGAATATACTGCAGTAATATTGCACTGACGCACTAGTATATACTGCATTGACGCACTAGAATATACTGCAGTAAAACTGCACCGACGTACTACAATATACTGCAGTAAAAATTCACTGACACCCTACAATATACTGCAGTAAAACTGCACTGACGCACTACACACTTCAATATACTGCAGTAAAACTGCACTGATGCACTACAATATACTGCAGTAAAAATTCACAGACACTACAATATACTGCAGTAAAACTGCACTGACACACTTCAATATACTGCAGTAAAACTGCACTGACGCACTACACACGTAAATATACTGCAGTAAAACTGCACTGATGCACTACAATATACTGCAGTATAACTGCACTGACGCACTACACTTACGCTGCACTATCACTAAATTCACACTACACTGACACTCTACAGTTACAATAGGACACTATCTTGCTAGTAGCAATGAGCAGATCCCTGTTCTATCTATCTTTACTTCAATATCACACTGCAAATGGCTCCTCTGGGTAGGAACCTTTTATAGTGTTGGGTGAGTCTATGAGTAACGAGCCGTGATTGACCTTAGTCTTAAAGACTTTCTCCAATCATGGTTCTGACAGTGTTCTTTGCCCTGATTGGGCAGAACCTATATTGCTTCAGCCAATTAGGGCTTAGAATGCACTGTGCCTGTGGAACGTCCGGCAGGCCAAACAAATGGTCGAATGCCCTGCCAATTTGGGTGTTCACCAAAAGAAAAAAAAAAAAAAAAAAAGACATCAATTTTATTTGGGTACAACGTCGCACGACCGCGCAATTGTCAGTTAATATAACGCAGTGCCGTATCACAAAAAATGGCCTGGTCATTAAGGGGGTAAAACCTTCCGGGGCTGAAGTGGTTAAAGGAGCAGTGATTTTAACTATGCTTAAAGTAAAACAAATAAAAGAAAAAAATTACTTTAAAATATCGTGCCAAGGGGGTGTCCCCTTAGTCTGCCTGTAAAGTGGCGCATCTGTACACTGTGTATAGAAGTAAAAAAGATGTATCTCTACGCAGTGGTGGGGCAGCAGCTGACACAGATAAGTAATACACCAATCTTAAGAAAAAGTGTGTAGCGCCAAAAGTAAATAAACAGCGATGAGATGAGAATACTGTGTTATAAATGGACAGCACATTGAAATAAAGTCCAAAAAAAAAAAGTGTTAAAAGTGAAAAAAAAAAAAATGCTAAAGTGAATATATATATATATATATACATATACACACACACACACACACACACACACACACACACACATACACATATACACACACACACACACACACACACACATACAATCATGTGGATGGAAATCAACAATAAAAAAAACAATGTAGACGTGCACAAAAATTTTGGTGGTGAAAAATGAATAGGTTATCCAGTACAGTGCTCCAGAATCGTCCACCGCACCCTTGTGAAATGGAAACTCACCAGAAGAGTTGGCTGCCGTTGCAGCAAACATGCACTCAGTGTAGATCCGCCATCTGTTGTGGGGAAGGCTGTTCAGTAACTCGCACCATCCAGATGTAGCTGTAGTAGATAAAGCTCACCTGGAGCCAGATGAAGTCTCCATAGTGTAGTATTTATCAGATTTGTATGTTAAAAGCCAAACTAAAATGAATCATAAAAATATGTGATAATGGGTGCCACTGCCGACCCGCTTTCTAACAGTGGCCCGACGTCAGCACTAGTGTCTGCTCCCCGAAGCTTTTCATCCAATAGGACGTTATCAAGGGGCCCTCTAGTGTCAGGCGTCAAACTAGCTAATATAGCCTCTCGAAACTGCTCAAACGACCGTGTCTCTTTAGAGAAATTGCAAACAGGAAGTGATCTGTCTACCATTTTGCTGGTGACCGGAAGTGACACACCACCATTAGATCTTATGCTCAAAGGCACAGGAAATGCCAAAAATGCCATTTTGTGGAAGACCAGGAAGTAACCAAAACAATACAGTAGAACAACAACCAAAGATAAGAGTATTATTACAAATCGGAAAAATATATAAACAAAAAAACTTAGACATCGCAGCCAATGCGCAGTAATGATCCGTCAAAGTATATTAGTACAGAAGAATGAATAAAAAATGCATAATATTAATATATATATATATATATATATATATATATATATATATATATATAAAACGCACATATTCGTAAAGCAAATGTATCTAAAAATAGACAGCAACAGGAAAACAGATCTATTTTTTTATCAATGAAGCTGTTGATATCTCACTCAATATTATGTCCTGAGCGGGAATGACAGTGTAATCATACTTACCAACTGTCACGGGATTTGGACTCTTTTCCCGATTTTATTGTTTCCCGGGAAATGTCCCAAGAAATCTGATGTAAGTGGGGGGCTCCGCTGGTGACACCTGATGTAAGGGGGGCACCGCTGAGGACACCTGATGTAAGGGGGGGTACCGCTGTGGACACCTGATGTAAGGGGGACTCCGCTGGGGACACCCATAGTTGCCAACAGTCCTGATTTTCCCGGGACAATCCCAATTTTGGGACCCTCGTCCCAATTGGAGGCTGTCCCGAATCGGGATTTTCCACAAGGAAAATCGGGAATGTTGTTTTTTTTGTTTTTTTGGAGCAGCGGGCTCCAGCAAAATGGCGGCCGGCGCCGCCGCTCTATCTTCCCCTAGTGTTGAGTGGAGAGAGGAAGGGGGCTCGATCCGTGCAGCCAATGAAGAGGCTTCTTTAGCTGCACGGCCCCTCCCCTCTCCACTGAAGCGAGCAGAAGACACAGCGCCGTCGCCGTGTCTTGCTGAAAGTTCCCCAGCCCCGTACTGCGCAAGCGCTGTGCCTGCGCAGTACAGGGGGTCCTCCATTGCCGAGGGGAACTTTCTCGGCAGAACACCTGCCGCTCCTGCACTGAGCGGGGGCCGGGCTGCATTGAGGGGGGGGGGCTGCACTAATTGAGGGGGGGCTGCACTGAGGGGGGTCTGCACTAATAGAGGGGGGCTGCACTGAGGGGGGCTGCACTGAGGGGGGGTCTGCACTAATAGAGGGGGGGTCTGTACTGATGGAGGGGGTCTGCACTGATGGAGGGGATCTGCACTGATGGAGGGGGTCTGCACTGAGGGGGTCTATACAGACTCTGGCGGGGGCACCTGATGCAAGGACAGACTCTGGCGGGGGCACCTGATGCAAGGACAGACTCTGGCGGGGGCATCTGATGCAAGGACAGACTCTGCTGGTGGCACCTGATGCAAGGACAGACTCTGCTGGTAGCACCTGATGCAAGGACAGACCCTGCCGGGGGCACCTGATGCAAGGACAGACTCTGCCGGGGGCACCTGATGCAAGGACAGACTCTGACGGGGGCACCTGATCCAAGGACAGACTCTGCTGGTGGCAGGCGACGTGGCTAGTGACACGCTCAGGGATCCCACTGATTCGGCATTATGGTGAGTTGAATGATTTAATTTTATATTACAATGTAATAATAGAAATAATGCGCTTCAATCATGCTGACACCATAACAACCATGGTGCCGGGATGATTGAAGCGTTAACACCAGGCGTTTGGAGTATCTTTATCTGCTGATTGTTAAACTTTCTGGAATACACATATTTCTATTGTGTAGGATCTGGGGCTGCTGTCCCGTCATTTTCCTCTCCCCCTTTTCCTTCTCCCCCTTTCCCTCTCCATTCCTCATTCATCTCAGACTCTAACCACACCCTCTCGAGCCACGCCCATTTAAGCCACGTCCACTTTCACGTAACCCACGTCCTCTTTCACGCAAGCCACGCCCACTTTTACGTAAGCCACGCCCATGTTTCGATGCGACGCGCTTCGCGTGCTGCACTTATGAATTTTTGCTAAGCCACACCTACAAATGAATGCCCCGCCCCCTAATTATTGTACGACTCCGCCTACAGCCAAAAAAGTGTCCCACATATTTTTTTTTCAATGTTGGCAACTATGGACACCTGATGTAAGGGGGGCTCCGCTGGGGACATCTGATGTAAGGGGGGCTCCGCTGGGAACATCTGATGTAAGGGGGGCTCCGCTGGGGACACCTGATGTAAGGGGGGGCTCCGCTGGTGACACCTGATGTAAGGGGGGCTCCACTGGTGACACCTGATGCAAGGACGGACTCTGCTGGCACACCTGATGCAAGGACGGACTCTGCTGGGGGCACCTGATGCAAGGGGGGCTCCGCTGGTGACACCTGATGTAAGGGGGGCACCGCTGGGGACATCTGATGTAAGGGGGGCACCGCTGCTGACACCTGATGTAAGGGGGGCTCCCCTGGTGACACCTGATGTAAGGGGGGGCTCCGCTGGGGACATCTGATGTAAGGGGGGCTCCACTGGTGACACCTGATGTAAGGGGGGCTCCTCTGGGGACACCTGATGTAAGGGGGGGCCCTGCTGGGGACACCTGATGTAAGGGGGGCTCCGCTGGTGACACCTGATGTAAGGGGGGGCTCCGCTGGTGACACCTGATGTAAGGGGGGCACCGCTGGGGACATCTGATGTGAGGGGGGGCTCCGCTGCTGGCACCTGATGTAAGGGGGGCTCCGTTGGTGACACCTGATGTAAGGCGGGGCTCCACTGGGGACATCTGATGTAAGGGGGGGCTCCGCTGGTGACACCTGATGTAAGGGGGGGCTCTGCTGGGGACATCTGATGTAAGGGGGGCTCCACTGGGGACATAAGATGTAAGGGGGGCACCGCTGGGGACATCTGATGTAAGGGGGGCTCTGCTGGTGACACCTGATGTAAGGGGGGGCTCCGCTGGGGACATCTGATATAAGGGGGGCTCCGCTGGGGGCATCTGATGTAAGGGGGGCTCCGCTGGTGAAACCTGATGTAAGGGGGGCTCTGCTGGGGACACCTGATGTAAGAAGGGGCTTCGCTGGTGACACCTGATGTAAGGGGGCTCCGCTGGGGACATCTGATGTAAGGGGGCTTCGCTGGTGACAACTGATGTAGGGGGGGCTCCGCTGGGGACATCTGATGTAAGGGGGGGTTCCGCTGGGGACACCTGATGTAAGGGGGGCTCCGCTGGGGACACCTGATGTAAGGGGAGGATCCGATGGGGACATCTGATGTAAGGGGGGCTCCACTGGGGACATCTGATGTAAGGGGGCACCGCTGGGGACACCTGATGTAAGGGGAGGATCCGATGGGGACATCTGATGTAAGGGGGGCTCCGCTGGGGACATCTGATGTAAGGGGGGCTCCGCTGGGGACATATGATGTAAGGGGGGCTCCGCTGGGGACATCTGATGCAAGGATGGACTCTGCTGGCACACCTGATGCAAGGACGGACTCTGCTGGGGGCACCTGATGCAAGGACGGATGGCTGGTGGCAGGCGACGTGGCAGGTGACATGCTCAGGGATCCCACTGTTTCGGCATTATGGTGAGTTGAATGATTTCATTTTATATTACAATGTAATAATAATGCACTTCAATCAACCTGACACCATAACAACCATGGTGCCAGGATGATTGAAGTGCTAACACCAGGTGTTTGGAGTATCTTTATCTGCTGGTTGTTAAACTTTCTAGAATACACATATTTCCATTGTGTAGGATCTGGGCCAGCTGTCCCTCCATCCCTCTCCCCCCCTTTCCCTCTCCATCCCTCATTCATCTCAGACTCTAACCACACCCCCTTTGAGCCACGCCCACTTAAGACACGCTCACTATTTTGCGTAAACCACGGCCATCTTTCACAACGGCGCGCTTTGCGCACCGCATCTCTACTTTCCCCCTGTTCCACACCTACAAATGCATGTCCCGCCCCCTAATTATAATACGACTCCGCCTTCAGCCAAAAAACTGTCCCTAAATGTTTTTTTTCAATCTTGGCAACTATGGTGTAATTCATGTATCCACCAAACTTCTAACTTGGATACCTCTCGTTTTTTGTTACAACCTCTCCATTGTAATTTTGTTTTAGAAATACCAGCAAATTTCAAATCTTTGAAAAAGAAAAAGGGTTTCTAGCATGGTACTTTCTGAAGTGTGACGAGAGAGTATGATGTTTAAAAAAAAATCATTTTTGAAAAAAAAAAAATTCTTGAAAAAAATGTTCAGCTCTTTCAGCTAATGATGGGACTTTAACTTTTTTACTACTATTTATACTTTTTTAAAGTATTAGGCTTTTTAACACTTTTCACAGTTACTCCAGCCACTCCAACCACACAACAGTTACTCCAGCCACTCCAACCACACAACAGTTACTCAAGCCACTCCACCCAGTTACTCCACCCACTCCAGTTGTAGAGGCAAGAACACTTCACACAATTTCCCCAGAAATTGTAGCTTTTCTAGTATATATTTGTTTTCACTTTTCTTAAGTACCGTGTATAGAACCTGCTGCAGCAACAATGATATTTCTAAATTAAAAAAATGACATTTAAATTGGCAGCAATACAAAAATGTTTAAAAAAATGGAGTGGGGGCCAGCGCTTTACAATATAAAAGGGAGACAATACAGTTATAATACAATAAAATACAAGAGGATTAACAGGGCCCTGCTCACAAGAGCTTACAATCTAATAGGGTTGGGCAGGTGGTACAAAAGGTTGTAACTTTGGGGAATGAGCTGATGAAAGTAGTGAAAGATTAGTTAGAGATGTGATAAGCTTCCCTAAAGGGATGAATTTTCAAGGATCGCCTGAAGGTAGCAAGAGTAGGGGATAGCCGGACAGGTTGTGGTAGAGAGTTCCAGAGGATGGGAGAGGCTCTGGAGAAATCCTGGAGACGAGCATGGAAGGAGGAGACGAGAGAGCTTGAGAGGAGGAGGTCTTGAGAAGAGCGGAGAGGACGGTTTGGGTGATATTTGGAGACAAGATTGGTGATGTAGCTCGTGGCAGAGTTGTGAATGGCTTTGTACGTTGTGGTTAGTATTTTGAATTTAATTTGCTGGGTGATTGGGAGCCAGTGCAGGGACTGGAGGAGAGGGTTGGCAGACACTGAGCGGTTGGTAAGGTGGATATACATATGCGACACGGTGACAAACTTAATTCCCCTGTATTTTCTATAGGCGACGCTTCAAAAGTCCCCTATAGGTCATCAGTTTAGTTTACGAAGGAGGTCTGGCACTACAATTATTGCTCTCACTCCAGTGCATGTGGCGATGTGTAACGTGTATCGCAATTGACGTTTTCACGCATAGGCACCACAGACGCAAGCGTTTACATTCTTATGTGCGTATATGTCGGGGTGGGGGACCTCAAATTTATGTGCTTGGGTGTAACAATTTTTTTTACTTAACTTTTTTTCTTCACCCCCCAAAAACCACCCCCTCCCTCCACTGAAAGACCTCTACCACCAAAATATCAGCCCCCCCCCTTCCCACTGAAAGACCCCTTAACCCCCCAAATACCTCCCCTCCCCCATTGACAGACCCCAAAATACCACCCCCTCCCTCCACTGACAGACTCCCAACCTACTCAAACACTACCCCCCCCCCCACTGACAGACCAACATAGGGGGTGGAGCCCAGAGAAGACATCGGAGGTCTTTCAGACCCTGCATGTCTCATTAAAGAGAACCTGTCACCAAAAAATCATCACACAGGGGACTTTTTGTGCTTTTAAAAAAAAAAGTTAAACTCAAGCACATAAATCCCCCCCCCATAAAATTTTGAGGCCCCCCACATATATGCATGTACGAACGTAAACACAAGCGTTGGGGGTGCCTATGCTTGAAAACATTGATTGCGATACACATGTTACATATCACTGCACACGCTGGAGTGAGAGCAATAATTCTAGCACAAGACCTCCTCCGTAACACTAAACTGATGACCTATAGGGGGTGTTTGAAGCACCACCTATAGAAAATATCGGGTACTGAAGTTTGTTACCATTTCACAGGCGCACACAAATTTACGGTAGGACATATTAGCTATCTGTTTATTCGATGCAACCTCGTGTTTTATATTTTACCAAAAATGTGGGTAATTTATTGCGTTTGTTTGCCCTAAAGTCCACTTTAGTGTGTTTTTTACTGAAATTTTGCATTTCCTAGACCTTTGTGGTAATATTGTGTGACATAAAAAAATTGGAACTACTGTTATTTTATGCTCTAGCTACTTCAAGACCGCACACAGTATATATACGTCATTATTTTGATGTTAAATACCATTGTTATGGCACCAGCTAGCTGAGATAACCCCGGAATTTTTTTTATATCGTGGACGATTCAATTTCCGATAAAAGTAATCCCGGCAATGGATTTGCCATGGAACCACTTTTTGAGGTGGCAGGAAAGGCTTACCGGACCTCTTGGTTAGCCTGGAGCTAATCCAATCCTTTCAGTGGCTGGGCAGGAAGCTGGCTAAGGGCAAGATACCCCCCACTCGGCTCTATGCTTTTGGAGGACCGGAGCAATTACCGACATCATTTCTGCCTTCCGACCTTAAAGGGATGATTTCATCTCTTAAAGGCAAAATTAAATTTTTTGCTTTTAACTGTAAATTATATATCTGGGATCTTTTTTGACCCCAGATATAGCAATAAAGAGGCCCTGTCATGCTTATTTCTATTACGAGGGATGTTTACATTCCTCGTAATAGGAATAAAAGTGATAAAAAAAGTAAAGGGACAGTATAAAAAGAAAAAAAAAAACTCGAGCGCAGAAGCGAACGCATAAGTAAGTCTCAGCCACATATGTAAACGGTATTCAAACCACACATGTGAGGTATTGCCACGATCGTTACAGTGAGAACAAAAAGTCTAGCACTAGATCTCCTCTGTAACTCTGAACTTGTAACCTGTAAAAAATTTTAAAGCGTCAACTATGGAGATTTTTATGTACGGTACTTTGTCGCCATTCCACGAGCATGCACAATTTTAAGGCATGACATGTTAGATATCAATTTACTCGGCGTAACACCATCTTTCACAGTATACAAAAAAGATTGGCTAACTTTACCGTTTTGTTTTTTTAATTAAAAAAAGTGTTTTTTTCCAAAAAAATTGCGTTTGTAAGACTGCTGTGCAAATACAGTATGACATAAAATATTGCAACAATCGCCATTTTATTCTCTAGAGTATCTGATTAAACAATAATAATAATAATTCTCTAGAGTATCTGATTAAACAAAACAAAACAAAAAAAGTATTCAGACCCCCTTAAATTTTTCACTCTTTGTTATATTGCAGCCATTTGCTAAAATCATTTAAGTTCTTTTTTTTTCCTCCTGAATGTACACACAGCACCCCATATTGACAGAAAAACACAGAATTGTTGACATTTTTGCAGATTTATTAAAAAAGAAAAACTGAAATATCACATGGTCCTAAGTATTCAGACCCTTTGCTCAGTATTTAGTAGAAGCCCCCTTTTGAATTAATACAGCCATGAGTCTTTTTGGGAAAGATGCAACAAGTTTTTCACACCTGGATTTGGGGATCTTCTGCCATTCCTCCTTGCAGATCCTCTCCAGTTCTGTCAGGTTGGATGGTAAACGTTGGTGGACAGCCATTTTTAGGTCTCTCCAGAGATGCTCAATTGGGCTCTGGCTGGGCCATTCAAAAACAGTCACAAAGTTGTTGTGAAGCCACTCCTTTGTTTTTTTAAGCTGTGTGCTTAGGGTCATTGTTGGAAGGTAAACCTTCAACCCAGTCTGAGGTCCTGAGCACTCTGGAGAAGGTTTTCGTCCAGGATATCCCTGCACTTGGCCGCATTCATCTTTCCCTCGATTGCAACCAGTCATCCTGTCCCTGCAGCTGAAATACACCCCCACAGCATGATGCTGCCACCACCATGCTTCACTGTTGGGACTGTTTTGGACAGGTGATGAGCAGTGCCTGGTTTTCTCCACACATACCGCTTAGAATTAAGGCCAAAAAGTTCTATCTTGGTCTCATCAGACCAGAGAATCTTATTTCTCACCATCTTGGAGTCCTTCAGGTGTTTTTTAGCAAACTCCATGCGGGCTTTCATGTGTCTTGCACCGAGGAGAGGCTTCCGTCGGGCCACTCTGCCATAAATCCCCGACTGGTGGAGGGCTGCAGTGATGATTGACTTTCTACAACTTTCTTCCATCTCTCCTGCATCTCTGGAGCTCAGCCACAGTGATCTTTGGGTTCTTCTTTACCTCTCTCACCAAGGCTCTTCTCCCCCGATAGCTCAGTTTGGCTGGACAGCCAGCTCTAGGAAGGGTTCTGGTCGTCCCAAACGTCTTCCATTTAAGGATTATGGAGGCCACTGTGCTCTTAGGAACCTTAAGTGCATCAGAAATTTTTTTGTAACCTTGGCCAGATCTGTGCCTTGCCACAATTCTGTCTCTGAGCTCTTCAGGCAGTTCCTTTGACCTCGTGATTCTCATTTGCTCTGACATGCACTGTGAGCAGTAAGGTCTTATATAGACAGGTGTGTGGCTTTCCTAATGAAGTCCAATCAGTATAATCAAACACAGCTGGATTCAAATGAAGGTGTAGATCCATCTCAAGGATGATCAGAAGAAATGGACAGCACCTGAGTTAAATATATGTGTATATGTATAGATACCCGACATGTCATACCGTAAACATGTGTCACAGTAAACGGTCTGAATACTTAGGACCATGTGATATTTCAGTTTTTGTTTTTTAACCACTTGACAACTGGCCACTTAAACCCCCTTCCTAACCAGACCAATTTTCAGCTTTTGGTGCTCTCACATTTTGAATGACAATTACTCAGTCATGCAACACTGTATCTATATGAAATTTTTGTCCTTTTTTTCACACAAATAGAGCTTTCTTTTGGTGGTATTTAATCACCGCTGGGTTCTTTATTTTTTGCGCTATAAAAGAAAAAAGACCGAAAAATCTGTAAAAAAATAAATTTGTCTTCATTTCTGTTATAATATTTTGCAAATTAGTAATTTTTCTTCATATATTTTGGCCAAAATTTATACCGCTACATATCTTTGGTAAAAATAACCCAAATCGGTGGATATTATTTAGTCTTTGTGAAAGTTATAGAGTCCAAAAGCTATGGTGCGAATATCTGAAAATTGATCACACCTGAAGTACTGACGGCCTATCTAATTTCTTGAGACCCTAACATGCCAGAAAAGTACAAATACCCCCCAAATGACCCCTTTTTGGAAAGAAGACATACCAAGGTATTTAGAAAGATGCATGGTGAGTTTTTTGAAGTTGTCATTTTTTCCCACAATTCTTTGCAAAATCAAGTTTTTTTTTTTACTTTTTTTTTCCCACAAAATTGTCATATTAGCAGGTTATTTCTCACACACCGCATATGCATACCACAAATTACACCCCAAAACACATTCTGCTATTACTCCCGAGTACGGCGATACCACATGTGTGAGACTTTTACACAGCGTGGCCACATACAGAGGCCCAACATGCCGGGAGCACCTTCAGGCGTTCTGGAGTGCCCAGGCCAATTCTGACATTTCTCTCCTACATGTAAAAATCATCATTTATTAGCTAGAAAATTACATAGAACCCCAAAACATTATATATATGTTTTTTTAGCAAAGACCCTAGAGAATACAATGGCGGTCATTGCAACTTTTTATCTCGCCCGGTATTTGCGCAACAATTTTTTTAACGCATTTTTTGGGAAAAAAAACTGTTTTGTGCTTTACAAAAACCAAAACAGTAAAGTTAGCCCAATGTTTTTGCATAATGTGAAAAATGAAGTTACGCCGAGTAAATAGATACCCAACATGTCACCTTTCAAAATTGCACGCGCTTGTGGAATGGCGCCAAACTTTGCTACTCAAAAATCCCCATAGGCGACGCTTTAAAATTTTTTACTGGTTACATGTTTTGAGTTATAGAGGAGGTCTAGGGCCAAAATTATTGCTCTCGCTCTACCGATCGCAGCCATACCTCACATGTGTGGTTTGAACACCGTTTTCATATGTGGGCGGGACTTACGTATGCGTTCGCTTCTGCATGCGAGCACACGGGGACAGGGGCACTTTAAAAACATTTTTTTTTTTATTGTTCATTTTACTTTATTTATTTTAGTTTGATGCTTTTTTCCAAAAAAAAAAAAATTTTGACCACTTTTATTCCTATTACAAGGGATGTAAACATCCCTTGTAATAGGAATATGGCATGACAGTTCCTCTTTACAGTGAGATATAGGGTCAATAAGACCCCACATCTCACCTCTAGGCTGGGAAGCCTGAAATTAAAAAAAAAAAAAAAAAAAAACAATCCTGGCTTCGATCGTAGCGGTGAGTCGGTAGAAGCACTGGAGGGTGGCGGGAGGGGGGTCATCCCCTCTCGCCTCCCGTAAGAACGATCAAGCAGTGGAACAGCCGCTATGATCATTCTTATGGTGTAGGGAATCGCTGGCTGAAAAAGCTGATATCTGAATGATGCCTGTAGCTGCAGGCATCATTCAGATATCCCCGCACAAAGTCAAGGACGTTGTATGACGGCCGGCGGGCGGGAAGTGGTTAAAACGCATTTTTTTTTTTTTTAACACAAAGTTGTCCATTTATACAATATTTCTACCACATAACATGTACATACCAAAAATGACCCCCCAAAATAGATTCTCCTACTCCTCCTGAGTACGGCGATACCACATGTGTGAGACTTCCACAGCCTGGCCACACACAGAGGCCGAGTACAGCTGAGCATGGCTCAGCATGGCAGGGTATGGCTGGGTATGGCGGGGTATTGCAGAGTATGGCGGGGTATTGCGGAGTATGGCGGGGTATGGCGGAGTATGGCGGGGTATTGCGGGGCATGGCATGGCGGGGTATGGCGGGGTATGGCGGGGTATGGCGGGGTATGGCGGGGTATTGCGGAGTATGGTGGGGTATTGCGGAGTATGACGGGGTATTGCAGGGTATGGCGGGGTATGGCGGGGTATTGCGGGGTATGGCAGGGTATTGCGGGGTATAGCGGGGTATTGCGGGGTATGGCGGAGTATGGCGGAGTATGGCGGGGTATGGCGGAGTATGGCGGGGTATGGCGGGGTATGGCGGAGTATGGCGGGGTATGGCGGAGTATGGCGAGGTATGGCGGAGTATGGCGGGGTATTGCGGAGTATGGCGAGGTATGGCGGAGTATGGCGGGGTATTGCGGAGTATGGCGGGGTATTGCGGAGTATGGCGGGGTATTGCGGAGTATGGCGGGGTATTGCACAGCATTGCAGCGTAGTGGGGATGGCTGAGCATGGATGGATGGATGGCTGGATGTCACTTTGCAGCGCTGTGGGCACTACACATCCAGCCCACAGCGCTGCAGCCATCCATCCATCCCCCTCTCCGCTCACAGTGTACCGATCGGTACACAGGAGGGGAGGAGAGGAACCGGCGTCATCAGATGACGCCGGTCTGTTTACATGTCAAATGACGGCGCGATCACATGGTAAACGGCCGCGATCAGCGGCCATTTACCGGGATCCGTGATGTGTTCGGGTGCGCGCCCCAGGGGGCGCGCGAGAGGGGAATTCTGGGAGGACGTCATAGTACGCCCTCCCAGAGTTAAGCAACCGCCCTGCAGCCGTCATTCCGCTGTGGGCCGGTTGTTAAGTGGTTAATAAATCGGCAAAAATGTCAACGAATCTGTGTTTTTCTGTCAATATGGGGTGCTGTGTGTACATTAATGAGGAAAAAAAATGAACTTAAATGATTTTAGCAAATGGCTGCAATATAACAAAGAGTGACAAATTTAAGGGGGTCTGAATACTTTCCGCCCCCACTATAAGATATAGCTCCACCCCTATATCCACACACAGAACCTGTTTAGCTCTTTAAAAGTCTGACTGAGAGCTACCACCCCCATTCTCCGTATAAAGCACAAAGATCAGAGGGAGGGTTCGTATGCTTCCATGTATTAGTGTCAGGAAAGGAAAATGACGGTAAGTATTTGGTACAATTTTCCATTTTCCTGACGCCAACATGGCAGCATACATATGGTAAATAATGAGCTTTTGAGAGGGAGGGTTTAATGCTGCAAACTTAGTCTTATTTAACAATAGACATAGAAGCCTGGATAGTTTTCCTCCCAAACTCTACTGTAGTAAGAGCTGCTGGATCCACCCTGTAGTGTTTCAGGAACGTGTGATGGGATGACCAGCTAGTCGCTTTGCAAACAGTCTCCAGGAACACTCTGGCTCGCACTGCCCATGAAGAAGATATTGCCCTGGTTGAATGAGCTCTAACCACCTCCGGAGGGTCCTTACCGGCTGCTCTATATGCCCGGTGAATAGTTTTCACAATCCAAGCTGAGATGGTTCTGGCCAAGGCCCCTTTCTCTTTACATTTTCCAGAAGGTATAATAAAAAGTCTGTCAGAACATCTGACTGATGAAGTAGCCTGGAGATAGGCTTTGAGGACTTTGGGAATGTCCAACTCGTGCAGGCTAGCATCTGCTTCTGCTGGGAAGGCTGGAAGCACCCATTTATTGGAGAGGTGAAATATTGATGCCACTTTTGGGACAAAGTGATCCAATGGTCTTAGCACAACCCGGTCTGGGAAGAATTTGGTATAAGGTTCGGCTGCTCCCAATGCTTGGAGTTCCGACACCCTTCCCCCTGAAGTTATGGCAATTAGGAAGGCAGTTTTTAAGGTGATATCCCATAGTGAACAGTCTTCCGTGGGAGCACAAGGAGGGTTTGCTAGAAAATTGAGGACTACTGCCAGGTCCCATTGAGGGAACCTAATTCTCTTGGGAGGGCGTGGTCTAAGTACCACTCTCATGAAGCATTCCACCAGCAAGTTTGCTGCCCATTTCTTTTGGGTAAAGCCTGAGATGGCTGAAATCTGCACCTTAGGCATAGGCTAGCTGTGCAACCCGAGGATGGGTCAAGGCGTCCGTACCCTCCGCTAATGGATGAGGGTAGCGTGAGAGGAACTGGCTCACCTTGTAGTTGGTTGATGAGGCACACAGATCCAGTTGCGGACATCCCCATGAAGGGACCATTCGTTGGGATCCTTGCATTGTCTGGATAGATGATCTGCTTCCAAATTCTGACAGCCTGGAAGATATATGGCCCTCAAATCTGGGAGATATTGCTGTGCCAATGTCATGATCAGTTCCAACTCTCTTAAGAGGGATTGGCTGTGTGTCCCACCTTGTCGCTGTATATAGGACACTGCTGCCATGTTGTCCAGATGGAGCAGGACTGGGCGACCCTGTATGTGAGGCAGCAAGGTGGCCAACGCCATGAATGCTACTCAAAGTCTTAGAATATTGGAAACTAGGCCCTGAGTGGCAAATTCTCATCTGCCCTGGATCTTGAGTTGTTCGCAGGTAGTGCCCCACCCTGCTGCGCTGGCATCTGTGGTAACAGTGATCCATGGCTGTGGCCCTAATGGACGATGCTGCACTAGTGTTTCTTGTCTCGTCCACCACCAGAGACTCTGGCACATCCGGCTGGTGATCGTGATTGGTTGGGCTAGACGAATCCTCTTCCATTATATCAGGAAGTCCTGTTGGAAAATTCTGAGTCTCCAGTGAGCCCAGGGGATCATCAGGATACATGAAGCCATCGTCCCAAGAAGACTCATGCACTGGGATGCTGACATCACTGGCACAGCCAATGGCTGTTGGAACTTGTCCCTGATTTTGTGGAGTTTATGATGAGGCAAAGAAAATGTGGCTGCCTGGGTATTGAACTGGGCCCCTAGGTAGAACATATTCTGTGTAGGTTCCAGCTGGCTTTTCTGATAGTTGACTATCCAGCCGAATGACGGTAGGGTGGACAGCAGGAGCTCCGCAAAAGGTCTTGGTCTTAGGTCAGGAGGATGATGTCATCCAAATAATGATGGACTCTGAGCCCTTTCTCCTTCAGAGTGGCCAAGACTGAAATCAGAACCTTGGTGAAGGTTTGAGGAGAAGTGGATATGCTGAAGGGAAGGCAGACAAATATGCCGGGAACAAATTCCAGGTCGTCTGTTTATTGGTCCCTTATTGGTGACCAATAGGAGAAGGATCCCCTTATATCAGTAATCAGTGGGAGAAGGACATTCTTACATTATAATGAAATTGTTGTTAGGGTCCTTTCACACTGGGGCGGTTTGCAGGCGCTATTGCGCTAATAATAGCGCCTGCAAACCGACCCGAAAGTGCCGCTGCTTTCATTCCAGTGTGAAAGGGCTTTCACACTGGAGCGGTGCGCTGGCAGGATGGTAAAAAAGTCCTGCTAGCAGCATCTTCGGAGCGGTGAAGGAGCGGAGTGTATACCGCTCCTTCACCGCTCCTGCCCATTGAAATCAATGGGATGGCGCGGCTATACCGCCGGCAAAGCGCCTCTGGTTTTTAACCAGTTCTCGGCCGCTTACAATAGCGGCGCTTTACCGCCGACTCCGCCCCCGCCCCAGTATGAAAGGGCCCTTACTGAGAGACAGAAATTGTTCATTGGTCAAGGAACCCCTAGAAACCTTTGAAGGAACCCTGGCTGAGAAAGGCTGGAGTAGGCAGTAATATATTTCTATCCCCCTTGTTGGGAGTGGAGATGATCCATCTATAAGGATATACAGTACATACACACAGCACAAGGCCGTGTTCACACCACGAGACGTTTCTTAGGCTGCAGTTCCTCTGGAATCCACAAGGTGGTGATCTCACTTCTACCCAGAAGAGACAGAAAGTCGCTATGGAAGATAGGAAGTGATGTCAAGTAAAGGCAGGAAGTGATGTAACATACTTATAGGAAGTTCCGGGTGAGAGGTGAGTTGGGAGGAAGTAGAGAGAAGACATTGCTGGAAGTGGCAGTAGAGGAGGTAATAAGATCTTATTTTCTATTTACACCCAGTAACCCCCCCGTCATGTCCGTCCTCTTCCTCCATAGTCACTGTGATGTCTTTTATCTCCAGCAGATGATGATACACACATATATAGTGTGGAAACCTAGATTAACCCCTTCAGGGGCAGAACATTTCCCCACTTACAGGACTGCAACATTCTCCTTATTTTGGAGATGTGTCACCTTCTCACCTCATCACTCTATTCTAATGGATTATACCACTTCTATTAGTGACGGGGGGTGGAGAATGCTATGACCATAGTTGCCAACATTGCAAAAAAAATATGTGGGACACTTTTTTGGCTGTAGGCGGAGCCGTGCAATAATTAGGGGGCGGGGCATACGTTTGTAGGCGTGACCTAGTAAAAATGTTGGTGAGTGGGCGTGGCTTACGCGTAAAAGTGGGCGTGTTGTAAATGGGCGTGGCTCAAGAGGGTGTGGTTAGAGTCTGAGATGAATGAGGGATGGAGAGGGAAAGGGGGAGAGGGAAAGGGGGAGAAGGAGAGGGGGAGAGGGGGAATGACGGGACAGCAACCCCAGATCCTACACAATAGAAATATGTGTATTCTAAAAAGTTTAACAATCAGCAGATAAAGATACTCCAAACACCTGGTGTTAACGCTTCAATCATCCCGGCACCATGGTTGTTATGGTGTCAGGGTGATTGAAGCGCATTATTTCTATTATTACATTGTAATATAAAATTAAATCATTCAACTCACCATAATGCCGAATCAGTGGGATCCCTGAGCGTGTCACCTGCCACGTCGCCTGCGATCAGCAGAGTCTGTCCTTGCATCAGGTGCCCCCGGCAGAGTTTGTCCTTGTATCAGGTGCCCCCGGCAGAGTCTGTATAGACCCCCTCAGTGCAGACCCCCTCCATCAGTGCAGACCCCCTCCATCAGTGCAGACCCCCTCCATCAGTACAGACCCCCCCTCTATTAGTGCAGACCCCCCCCCTCTATTAGTGCAGCCCCCCCTCTATTAGTGCAGCCCCCCTCTATTAGTGCAGCTCCCCTCTATAAGTGCAGCCCCCCTCTATAAGTGCAGACCCCCCCTCAATGCAGCCCCCCTCTATAAGTGCAGCCCCCCCTCTATGCAGCCCCCCTCTATAAGTGCAGACCCCCCCTCAATGCAGCCCCCCTCTATAAGTGCAGACCCCCCCTCTATAAGTGCAGACCCCCCCTCAATGCAGCCCCCCTCTATAAGTGCAGACCCCCCCTCTATAAGTGCAGACCCCCCCCCTCAATGCAGCCCCCCTCTAAATGCAGCCCCCCCTCAATTAGTGCAGCCACCCCCCCTCAATGCAGCCCCCCCTCTATAAGTGCAGACCCCCCCAATCAATGCAGCCCCCCTCAATTAGTGCAGCCACCCCCCCTCAATAAGTGCAGACCCCCCTCACCCCCCTTCAGTGCAGGTGCAGCCGGCCGGTGTTCTGCCTGCCGAGAAAGTTCCCCTCGGCAAATATGGACCCCCCTGTACTGCGCAGGCGCAGCGCTTGCGCAGTACGGGGCAGGGGAACTTAGTTTCGGCAAGACACGCCGCGCCGTCGCATTGTCTTCTCCTTCAGTGGAGAGGGGAGGGGCCGTGCAGCCGCTTCATTGGCTGCACGGATCGAACCCCCTTCCTCTCTCCACTACACAAGACAGTTACTAGGGGGAAGATAGAGCGGCGGCGCAGGCCGCCATTTTGCTGGAGCCAGCTGCTCCAAAACAAAAAAAAAAACATTCCCGATTTTCCTTATGGAAAATCCCGATTCGGGACACCCTCCATCCGGGACGAGGGTCCCAAAATCGGGATTGTCCCGGGAAAATCGGGACTGTTGGCAACTATGTATGACATCACACTGACCTCGCAGCTCCTTCTACCAATGTCCTTCCATCTGCACTTTTCTTTTTATTCAAGTGTCTTAGGACCTTTTGTATTCTTACAAGCAAATCAGGACTGTTGGTCCTGCGTTGCATGTACACCAGATAAACTTTTACCCACATAGTGGAGATCCTTTGAAGGTAAATTATATCTCAGCATGAACTGGATATTTAATAAAATGGAAACCTGGTGAGGTGAGGAGGATTCTGGGAATATTATTTGATTTTACTATCTGTGTTCTAATCTAGAGTTTTTCTCCTGTGGAGTCTGGAGATCATATGACCATCACATTGCCTCCACCTCCCTCCCTGATAGAATAGAGAAATACAAAGAAGATTTTAGAAGTCACCAGAGAGATCATGGAGGAGAGGTGAGCGGTGCTGGGAATTCTGGGACATTATCCAGTAACAGACAAGGGATGTGTCTGGATGGTGACTGTATCATTGTGTGTGTCAGGTTCCTATAAGGTGTCAGGATGTCACTGTCTATTTCTCCATGGAGGAGTGGGAGTATTTAGAAGGACACAAGGATCTCTACAAGGACATCATGATGGACAATCAGCCGCCCCACACATCACCGGGTAAGAGGAGACTTTATTGTAAAGGAGAGAGCAGTACGGAGGGTCCACCTAGATCCCCCATCATCTGATAAACACATAGAAACAATGTATTCAGTCAGTGTGTGTGTTTCCTACAGATGAATACAGTAATGGGAACCCACCAGAGAGATGTCCCCGTCCTCTGTATTCCCGGGATTCCACACAGGAAGATCACACCATCCCTCACCATCATCAGGTAAATGATTGACAATTATTGGTAGTTCTGATTTATACACAGCATATTTCTTACAATTAATGTTTTATTTTATATTTAGAGTGAAAACCTCGGGGATTATAATATTGTTGTTAAAGAAGAGTGTAAAGAGGAGGATGAGGAGTATGGAGTGATGGAGGAGTTTTCAGAAGGACACAAGGATATGATGGAGCCACCAAATACCAGGAACCCACCAGAGAGATGTCCCCGTCCTCTGTATTCACGGGATTCCACACAGGAAGATCACACCATCCCTCAGTGTTACAAGGTTGGTGAGACAGAGCTTTTTTGTGGATTTCTTATTTCAGCTTATATTTTACAGTTGATATTTTCTTTTATTATCTTGGCTTAGGGTGAAGATCTGATAGTTATAAAAGTTGAGGTTGAAGAAGAAGAAGAGACATATGTGAGGGATGATCAGCAGTCTATGGAGGAGGATGGAATAACGGGGACATTTATAGAGGAGGACACTCCTACAGAGATCAGCACAGGTGGGTCATTAACACTAAATACATTCCTCCACCCATACTGCTCACTGATTGGTCCAGAGTAGGGCAGGGACTGAGTGATATCCGGCCTGTAATCCCCTGGTCACTTTCCTGAGCTGTGTTCCCCGTCCTGTATTCCTGTATTTCTCTCGGATAATCTTCCTTCTCTGTACTGCAGACACAATATATGTATCTAGACTGGATTTATGGAGATTTAAAGTGATACTAGAAGTACAAATAAAAAAAACAAAAAAAAACATGTTATACTTACCCTGCTCTGCGCAATGGTTCTCTTTTTGGATCAACCTATCTGCACTCCTGGCTACTCCCCCCTACGGAGTGCCCCCCATAGCAAGCCACTCGCTCCAAGAGGATCTCCATAGTCTCCTTGGCTTGTAGTGTAATGTAACAAGAATTGGTCCTGATACTTTATTCCATTAAAAGTCAGGGGTGCAATCCAAAAAGTGGCCTACAGGTTTCAGGTGTCCTAGCGCTGCCTTCATCGGGGCTTGTCTGGCAACAATGTGAACAAACCAGAGGTGCTGATAAGGTCTGTGCTTGTAATTCACAATGGAAAATATACAATTGCAGGTCTAAGTCACTTCTGGTTTGTTCACATTATTGTTATTAATGGTCTGATGAAGGGAGCGCTTGGACCCTCAAATCACATTGGCTACTTTTTGGATTTGTACCCCTGACTTTTAATGAATAAAGTTGCATCTGGACCACTTAGCAGTGCTGTGGAGCTTCAATTTCAGTTCTGGATACATTACAGTCACTCTTCTGGCTCAATGAAAAGTCTAAGGATGTCCCTTTTTAGATGCTTTATTATGAGGTGAACTGGGATAGGATGCAAGGAGACTGTGGGATACAGTATTCCAATATTACAGTGTAGTAACACGTGGACTCTCTTACTTTCTCAAACTTCGTAGTACGGTTCCTCCAGCAGCAATGAAGGGACTGAGTGACATAGAGACACCATAGGAAATGTCCCACTTTAAGCAAGTTCTGGCACTGAAGCACAAGGGATAGTAGCGGCACACAGTCAGTAGGATCCTACATACAGGACTGTACTCACAAATGTCCCTGGATACTTGCATGCTTCCATCCAATGTCAGCCAGACATTTCTCCCGTGATCTCTCCAGACCAGATTCTCAATCAGTTACAGCAAGGTTCAGTATATTAGCCCCACAGCTCCAGCACAGCTGGGACCTCCATTTACACATCTAAAAACTACATCTGGACTGCCCAGAAGAGCAGTAGCTGAACATGGACCAGGCTGTCTCAGGCCCCAGACTATTTATGCACTCCACATCCACCTACTAGGCATCCTGCTCCAGGGATTGACATAAATATTCAGGCTGTTGAGTTGTCTCTTCCAGCCCACTACATTCTAGAATCTTCCAGAAGGCAGGGGGAAGCAGTTAAACCTGCAGTTAGGGAAGCCTATACACTCCAAAGCAATCACATACTGCTTTACTGATTACAGGGGAGCCAAAAAGAATGAAATATACCTAGCCTATCTTATCTAGCAGCCGATCTAGGAGGGTGCTACACACCATTGTCCATTACATACTGTATTCCTGATCCCCGCACTATATACTCTATATTGTACATTACATACTCCTGACCCCTGCAATATATATATACTCTATATTGTACATTACATACTCCTGACCCCTGCACTATATATATACTCTAGGTTGTACATTACATACTCCTGACCCCTGCACTATATACTGTGTTGTACATTACATACTCCCGACCCCTGCACTATAAACTCTGTTGTACATTACATACTCATGACCCCTGCACTATATACTCTATGTTGTACATTACATAATTCTGATACTATATAGTCCTATTTGGTGTATCCTGTATAATATAATGTACATTACTTAGTCCCAGTCTTTGCACTATATACTCTTTTGTGCATTACATAATTCTGATACTATATAGTCCTAACTATTGTATCTTATACAATATATTGTACATTACATACTCCTGACCCCTGCACTATATAATCAATGTTGTACAAGACATACTCCTGACCCCTGCACTATATACTCTGTTGTACATTACATACTCTTGACCCCTGAACTATATACTCAGTGTTGTACATTACATAATTCTGATACTATTTAGTCCTAACTGTTGTATCATATATTTTGTATATATATTTTACCTTAGATGGTCCTGACCCCTGCACTATATACTCTATGTTGTACATTACATCATTCTGATACTATATAGTCCTCTCTGTTGTATGTTATACAATACGTTGTACATTACTCAGTCCTGACTTCTGCTCTCTCCCCTCTACCCACTGCTATATATACACATAATATGTATTCTCTTTTGTTACACCCATTTCCTACCAGCTGGACATTTTATATCTGATGATTTGATTGGAGCACAGACTTTTACATGTTGATAATAATGTGATAAAATCCTTAAAACTTTGGAACCTTAAACAGAAAGTGATAATGAGGGAGGAGTCAATAACCCAATGATGGGGGTCTTCAGGATCAGTCCAGTCTTCATCTTGGTTGTTCTCCCTCCATCCTCACTCTCTGACCTCTGGTGGGGCTCAGCCCTGCTGTTATTCATGACTAAATCATGGACTAAATAAGGAAGTGCAGGACTTCTTGTGTTGGGAAGATGGCAATGAGTGATAGAGGGGGTGGGGACACTCGTCCTATAATCCCCTCATCACTGTCACTCAAAAGACAGTTCTCATTGTTTCCTCACTCTCTGACTAAGGTCCATGAATAAAGAAATGAACTGGTAGGAGATCAGAGGACCCATTTACTAGTTACCTTGAGGGTGGAATTGTAAGATCCTCAGAGACAAAGCTACCTGATGTGGGCGGAGTCCTGGTTTAGGGAACCAATCTGCTCATGTCTAGTAATAATCTTTTTATTTCTATTTTAGTAGATGGACGGGAGATGAGGAAAACCTCAGAGGATTGTCTCACTTTGTCACCAGACTGTAAAGTAGAAGATGAGGACATCACACAGTATAGTCCAGGAGAAAACCCGGCTACCTCAAATGTCCATCCGGCACCACACAGTGTAGATGGACCATCGTATTCCTCCTATCCTGAGGAACCTCAGACTGTGAGGGACGGTGCTGTCCTTCCAACAGATAAGAGGTTTTCCTGTACTGAGTGTGGGAAGTGTTTCCATTTCAAATCCGGTCTTAATGTGCATAAAAGATCTCACACAGGAAAGAAGCCGTATTCCTGTCCTGAGTGTGGGAAATGTTTTTCACAGACGTCCAGTCTTTACAGACATCAGAGATCTCACACAGGGGAGGACCCGTATTCCTGTCCTGAGTGCGGAAAATGTTTTTCACAGAAGTCCAATCTTTACACACATCAGAGATCTCACACAGGGGAAAAGCCATATTCCTGTCCTGATTGCAAGAAATGTTTTTCACAGAAGTCTAATCTTTACACACATCAGAGATCTCACATGGGGGAGAAACCGCACTCGTGTCCTGATTGCAGGCAATGTTTTTCACAGAAGTCCAGTCTTTACAGACATCAGAGATCTCACACAGGGGAGAAGCCACTTTCCTGTCCTGAGTGCGGGAAATGTTTTTCACAAAAGTCCCATCTTTCCAAGCACCAGAGATTGCACACGGGGGAGAAGCCACTTTCCTGTCCTGAGTGAGGGAATTGTTCTTCATTGAAGTCCTGTCTTCCTGTGCATCAGGGATCACACACAACCCTTGAGGTGTAAAATGCCTTGAGTGCGGGAAATGTCTTCTTTATGAATTTTGCTGGACATCACAGCTCTCATTTGGTTAAGAAGCACACCCTGACAGCCTAATGACTGGAATAGTACCAGCTGAACGGCAAAAAGTCAATGTGGTACCAATATTTTAAAAAAGGACGAGAAATATCCCTGGAAACTAAAGACCAGTCAGTCTAACATCGATAGTATGTAAACTATTGGAGGGGATGATAAGGGGCTATACCCAAGAATTTGCTGATAAAAACAGTATCTTTAGTAATAATCAGCAAGGAATCATGAAAGATCGTCCTTGCCAGACCAATAGGTTTACTATTCTATGAGGAAGTTAGCTGCCATCTAGATAAAGGAAAGCCTGTGGATGTGGAGTGTATTCATTTTGCATAAGCATTCAATACTGTTCTTCATGAACATTTAATGTCTGTTGGTTTAAACCTTGGGGTATGTACCTGGATAGAAAACTGGTTACAGGGGTGCTTACAAAGGGTGGTGATAAATCGCGAGTACTCGGACTGGTCTGGACTTGTGAGTGGGGTGCCCCAGGGCACTGTCCCGGGATCAATTCTGTTTAATTCCATCCTAAATGACATAGAGGTTGGTATAAATATCGTATATACTCAAGTATAAGTTGACCCGAATATAAGCCGTGGCACCTAATTTTACCAAGAAAAACTGGGAAAACTTATTGACTCAAGTATAAGCCTAGGGTGAGAAATGCGCAGCTACTGTAAGTGGAAAAGGGGGTCAACAATGCCCATTTGCAGCCTCACTGTGCCCATTTGCAGCCATAGGTCCCCCGAACTTCAAACTTGGTAGTTAAGGGTTCCTAGATGCCCCCTAGCTGCAGCCAAAATTTGGGGTCTCTGGACCCAAAGGGTCCCGAAATGACATTGCTGCAGATGGACACAGTTGACCGCCTTTGGGGCCCAGTATCTCTGGGCCACTTGGTTCTAGGAACCCCAAATTTGACGTGTGAACCCAGTGGAACTACACTACTAGCACTACAACATATCCAAAGCTGGGGTTCCTATCACCAAGTGGCCCCGAGATACGGGGCCCCAAAGTTGGTTCAGAAAATGTCAAGACCTAGCGTGGTTGTCAGTGATGGCTGCAATATAAGCCCTACCCCCCAAATAAGCCCTACCCTGTTTCCCCGAAAATAAGCCCTACCCTGAAAATAAGACCTACAAGGACTTTAACTAGGGCTTATTTGGGGGGTAGGGCTTATATTGCAGCCATCACCGACAATCACGCTAGGTCTTATTTTCGGGGAAACAGGGTAGTTCCACTGGGTTTGCACACCAAATGGGTTCCTAGCACCAAGTGGCTCCGAGATACGGGGCCCCAAAGTCGGTTCGGAAAATGTCATTCTCTGCTGCAGAAAAGTACTTGACTCGAGTATAAGCCGAGGGGGGCATTTTCAGCACAAAAAAAATGTGCTGAAAAACTCGGCTTATACTCGAGTATATACGGTAAATCAATCTCAGTGTTTGCTGACGATACAAAGCTAAGCAGGTCAATGACTTCACAGCAGGATGTAGAAATTTTACAGGAAGAACTCAATAAAATAAAGGGGTGGGCAACTACATGGCAAATCAGGCTTAATCAATTGCCGATCACCCACAGTACATTTACTGCAGGTGGGCGGGATGTACAGGCAAAGTGACCTATCATTAGGCCTGTACAGACACAAGCTGGCGCTGTGCACCCCTAGTGGTGGACACAGCAGAATGCGGATCCCAATACTGTTATGATTCATAACAGCTTTTGCTATTAAGCTGTGATTGGCCCACAGCCATCTCATGGTACCTGGGCCAATCACTGCACCCTCTACCATGTGATTAGCCATAGCCAATCACAGATATCAGTAGTATTCACAGCTGTCATGAACTTAACCCATTCATGACAGGTGAGAGCATTGCTGGTAGAATGATCTTCATTCTACCAGCAATCAAAGACTAAAAATCTCTGATCAGCCCCCCCTCCAGAATAGTACAATGTTACTATGGTGAACTACGCTGATAAATGTGTTTTTTAAAAATAAATAAAAATCAATGTTAAAAAATGTATAAATATTGAATAAAAAATGATTTCATTTTTGTTTAACATGCTGGGATTAATCAGTGTCCCTGATCACCGCCACAACAGTCGTATCATGACAATGTACTGTGCTGTATGTAAAAAAAAAAAAAAAGTGAAAAAAAAAAACATTTTATTTAATTTCTTAATTTTTCAAAAAAATGTGACAAAAATGTACAATTTCAAAAAACTTGCCATGCCTCTTAACCGCTTCAGCCCGGAAGATGTGGCTGCTCAAATGACCAGGCCATTTTTTGCGATTCGGCACTGCGTCACTTTAACTAACAAGTGCGCAGTCGTGCGGTCTTGTACCCAAACAAAATTGACGTCCTTTTTTTCCCCACAAATAGAGCTTTCTTTTGGTAGTATTTGATCATCTCTACGGTTTTTATATTTTGCGCTATAAAAAAAAAAGAGAGCGACAATGTTGAAAAAAACACTATTTTGTACTTTTTGCTATAATAATTATCCCCATTTTTTTTTTTTTAAAAAAAGCAAATTTTTTCTCAGTTTAGGCTGATATATATTCTTCTACATATTTTTGGTAATAAAAATCGCAATAAGCGTATATTGATTGGTTTGCGCAAAAGTTATAGCGTCTACAAAATAGGGGATAGATTTATAGCATTTTTATTATTTTTTTTTTACTAGTAATGGCGGCGATCTGCGATTTTTATCAGGACTGTGACAATATGGCGGACACATCGGACACTTTTGACACATTTTTGGGACCATTGGCATTTATAAAGCGATCAGTGTTATAAAAATGCACTGATTACTGTAAAAATATCACTGGAAGTAAGGGGTTAACACTAGGGGGTGATCAAGGGGTTAACTGTGTTCCCTAGTGTGTGTTCTAACTGAAGGGGAATGGGACTGTCTAGGGGAGATGACAGATCGCTGTTCATACTTTGTATGAATATACGATTAGTCTCTTCTTCCCTCAGAGAACCGGGATCTGTGTGTGTTTGTAGCTGCCATTACCACGGTATTTTCGGGAATAGCGTGCGTTTCTCTTTAAGTTAAAAGTGGTCTCTGCAGCGGATTCACTGCGAGATCACTTTAATCGGTGGCGAGAGAGGTACCCTCCCGCCGCGCTCCGGTCATCTCCGCCGCTTACTGCAGCTGTCAGTAGCGGCGGAGACGATCGAGTCCGCTCCCCTCACTGCCTGTATGCTGAGTGAGGGGAAGATGGCCTTCGTTCGGCTCCATAGCATTAGAGGGCCGAAGCGAGGTCTCCAGAGAAGGGGAGCAGAGCTAATAAGGGAGCTGGAGGACCTCAGTTATGAGGAACAACTACAAGTTGTATATATGTATATATATATATATATATATATATATATATTTATATATTTATACTCAGCATTTAGCGTAGACTATATATTCAGTGTATACTCTATATTCAGGCAGTGCAGGCAGTGTATTTGAGATAAAGATTATATATATATATATATATATATATATATATATATATATTCTGCATTCAGTGTAGCGTATATATACAGTTCATTCGGTGGTGTACAGTTTCTAATATACTTCAGGTGGTGTACACAGTATATAATACAGTGCAGCCGGTGTACAGTTTCTAATACACTTCAGGCGGTGTACACAGTATATAAAACAGTGTGTACAATAGGGATGAGCCAAACAACCCCCCGATTCTGTTCGCACCTGAACTTGCGAACAGGCAAATAATATTTGTCCGAACATCGTTAAAGTCTATGGGACATGAACATGAAAAATCAAAAGTGCTAATTTTAAAGGCTTATATGCAAGTTATTGCCATAAAAAGTGTTTTGGGGCCCGGGTCCTGCCCCAGGGGACATGTATCAATGAAAAAAAAAGTTTTTAAAACGGCCGTTTTTTCAGGAGCAGTGATTTTAATAATGCTTAAAGTGAAACAATAAAAATGAAATATTCCTTTAAATATTGTGCCTGGGGTGTCCTTAGTCTGCCTGTAAAGCAGCACATCTTTCCCGTGTTTAGAACAGTACCACAGCAAAATTACATTTCTAAAGGAAAAAATGTCATTTAAAACTGCTCGCGGCTGTAATGTATTGTTGGATCCCGGCAATATACATAAAATTATTTTTAAAAAATGGCATGCCCCCCCCCCCCCCCCCCAAGTCCTTTACCAGGCCCTTTGGGTCTGGTATGAATATTAAGGGGAACCCCACACCAAAATGAAAAAAAAGCATTTTGCTGCTCTCATTCATAAAACTAAGCAGCTTTACATAGTGTGGGGCGTGGACTTAGCCCCCTGAGCCATGATTGGCCAAAAGCACCCTGCCTTTGGTCAATCATGGCTCTCACTGAAGAGCGCGCTGTAATTGGCCAAAGTATGCAGGTCAGGTGCATGCTTTGGCTAATCAGCAGCCATCAATGCACTGCGATCTCGCAGGGCATTAACAGTCTCGCCGTTCATTATGGCATGTTCCGCAAGCGCTCAAATTTCCCGCGAACGCCCCAAAATGTTCAGTATTCGGCGAACGGGCGAACGCCTGATGTTCGAGACGAACTTATGTTCGACTCGAACATCGGGCTCATCCCTATTGTACAGTTTCTAATACACTTCAAGTGGTGTACACAGTATATAATACAGTGCAGCCGGTGTACAGTTTCTAATACAGTGTGTACAGTTTCTAATACACTTCAAGAGGTGTACACGGTATATAATACAGTGCAGCCAGTGTACCGTTTCTAATACAGTTAAGGTGGTGTACACAGTATATAATACAGTGCAGTGTGCTGTGAAAAGAAAAAAATCCCCATCATGTCCAGAAGGCCACCAAGGAGAGGCAGACGCTCACGGGCCACTAAAAGAGGGCAAGCAGCCTCTGTGTCTACAGTGATCAGTGGTGGTCGTGGTGCATCCTCTGCAGGTGGCCGTGGGTAACGCTTGTCCTTTTTTCTGCTGCTGGCTGTGTTATTGAGCCACAACATGCAGAAGAGTTGGTGAATTGGATAACAAAGCCGTCATCATCCTCATCCTCTGCTACCCAGGCTCATAGTAGTTTGCCTTCCAATGCAGCTGCCAAAGCAGCCTATTCCACCGGCTCCTTGTCCACAGTTACTTCTTCCATAGCCCCATCACCAGGCACGGAGGAGTCCCCAGAATTATTCGACCACAGTGTTGGTTACATGCTGCTGGAGGATGTGCAGAAATTGGAAGGCTCCGATGTTGGTTCCCAGGTTTATGAAGGGAGTAACGTGAGCCTAGAGAGAGGGGGTGCCACAGATGAACAAAAAACTGGCAGTCCTGTTCCCCAAGCTGCAGCATACTGCCAAGTTTGCTCCAGTGACGAAGAGGGAGGGGATGATGAGGTCACTGACCGTACCTGGGTGCCTGAGAGGAAGAAGAGGCACAACTCCAAGGCAGTATGTCCTCCAGGGGGCAGCGTTAAGGGCAGCCATCCTATTGCATCACACCGCAGAGCTCCACAGGTGCAGGGCGCTGCTAACTCCTCGCTAACTTTTAAAAGTTCCTTGGTGTGGGCCTTTTTCGACACGTGTGCAGCAGATCGCACCGTTACTGTTTGCAACCTATGTCTGAAGCGCATCAAGCGTTGCCAGAAATGCAGCTCTTGGAGACCACATGCTTGACCAGACATATGACGACCTGCCATTCAGTCCATTGACAGTAGCACCTGAAAGACCCACATCATAGAAAAAGGTGGACTTCTCCTTGCTCCTCATCTGGGATCTCAAACCCTACTATACCTCCAGTCCTCTCTAAAACTGCACTGAGAGGAATGAAGGTATAGCAATAGGTGTCACAAAATACTTGCAGCCAATCTGCTAGCAGTACACCACCAGTTGATTTCAGCAGGCAAATTTCCCTACCCCAGTTGCTGAACCGTAAAAAGAAATTGGGTCCCAGCCATCCACATGCTCAGCGTCTAAATGCTAGCTTGGCCAAATTGCCAGCACTGCAACTGCTGCCTTTTCATCTGGTACACTCAACCCCCTTTCATGAATTTGTGCAATGTGCTGTACCACAGTGGCAGTTTCCAAAACGCAATTTATATTCATGTAAGGCCATTCCGGCTCCCTACCGCCATGGGGAAGGCAGTGTTTTGTCCTCATTGGACAGGGTGGTCAGCAGTAAGGTTCATATTACCGCTGACTCATGGTCCGGCAGGCATGGGCAGGGACGTTGCCTTTCCTTCAGGGCTCACTGGGTAACTCTGCTGGCAGCTGGGAAGGATGCAGGACAGGGTTCAGTGTTGGAGCTTGTTCCGCCACCACGCCTCCAAAAAGCTAGTGGTGATTCTGCCACAACATCTGTATGCTCCCCTCCCTCTTCTTCTTCCTTTATGGCCTCTTCTGCAGAATTGTCCTCTGAACCAGCAGTGCTCCCTAAGGGACTACGCAAGCAGTTAGGCAAAAAGATGCCATGCGGTGCTTGAGTTGGTCTGCCTAGGGGACAGGAGCCACACTGGGGCAGAGATTCTGTAAACTCTGCAGGGGCAGGCTCAGAGGTGGTTAATGCCATGCTAGCTTCAGCCAGGAATGGTTGCATGCGACAATGGCACCCACCTTCTCTCTGCTCTCCGTCAGGGACACTTGACCCATGTTCCATGTTTGGCATACATTCTGAATTTGGTGGTGCAGCATTTCTTGACCAGGTACCCAGGCTTACAAGATCTCCTGAGGCAGGCCAGAAAAGTCTGGTAATTTCCACCGGTCATACAATGCCAGTGCTCGGCTGGCTGACATTGAAAGGGAATGCAACCTGCCCACCAATTGCCTCATTTGTGCATGCCCACTAGGTGGAAATCAATGTTGGCAATGCTGCAGCAGCTGCACACAAAGCAAGGGGCCATCAATGAGTACCTGTGCGAGTATGGCACCAGGACAGGGTCAGGGAAGCTTGGCTTCTTTTCGTCACACCAGTGGCTACTGATCAAGGATGCATGCACTGTCCTGTTACCATTTGAGGAGGCCACAAGGATGGTGAGCAGTGACAATGCATGCATCAGTGACACTGTCCCTCTAGTCTTCCTGCTGGAGTACACGCTTCGTGGAATCATGAACAGGGCACTTGAGGCAGAACAGCGGGAGGAAGAGAACTTCCTTTCCTCTCAAGGCCACCTTTATCCAGATAGCATTCCTGCGGGTCCGCCAAACACACAGGAAGAAAAGGAGGATTGTGTCAGCATGAATGTTAAGGATAACACGCAGCAGTCTTCAAGGGATGGTTTTCAGTCCCCAGAAGCCCAACCCAAGGAGTTGTACATGCCTGGGAGGAGGTAGTTACGTATAATGTGATCCTTAGTGACCCAGAGGACTCAGAATCGAATGCCTCTGCAAACTCCAGGCCTAAGATGAATGCCTTTTGCAGGCAGGGTCCGCGGGCCCCTTTGGTGTAGCAAAATGTAGGTAAGTCCCAGTGCTAGCTGTCCATGTGGTTACTGCTCCCAGTACCACCTCTTCAGGCCCTAAACGCGGTGACGTAAAACGCGTACGTCGGGACTATAAATGGGGCAGTGGCCAATAGCTTTCATCTCTTTATTTATTCTGAGCATGCGTGGCACTTTGTCCGTCGGATTTGTGTACACACGATCGGAATTTCTGACAACGGATTTTGTTGTTGGAAAATTTTATAGCCTGCTCTCAAACTTTGTGTGTCGGAAAATCCGATGGAAAATGTGTGATGGAGCCTACACACGGTCGGAATTTCCGACAACAAGGTCCTATCACACATTTTCCGTCGGAAAATGCGACCGTGTGTACGGGGCATAAGTCTTCGCTAGCGAATAAAAAAAGATTTTGTTTTCCTGAAGTCTGTGTTCGGAGTCCATTACTGGTTTCCCAAGACTGTTTGCTGCTACCATAAGGACGACGAGGCACCTGGCACAAAA
This sequence comes from Aquarana catesbeiana, assembly GCF_042186555.1. NCBI lineage: Eukaryota > Metazoa > Chordata > Amphibia > Anura > Ranidae > Aquarana > Aquarana catesbeiana. The sequence continues at coordinate 310,404 of NW_027362655.1, read as the reverse complement.
TTAAGCGCCATTGGCGGGGATCACCACTATGGGCCTATTTTATAGATCCACCCTTGTTTGATTCAATGAATGCCAGCTATAATACTTCATTATGGCCTTATTGTTCGCTCATATCAGGATCTGAAATGTTGTGGTCACTTACGATATGACATGTGAGTATCTGATCCTGGATTTTCTCTTTTTTAACTTTGTTGGTATTCCCCACTTGAGTATTTTAATTGGAAAACTGATTATACCCCCATCCCTCTGAGTAGGATGGGATTTTGTAACTTTCCTCAGAAGTCTTTGGCTAATATATCACCCAGAATCCTCCCTATTACAATCATTATTTATGGATACTTTATATACTTTGTAGGATACCTCTCAATTTGAAATGGGAAGTTCAATGTGATCCACCAGTCACATCCTGATATCCAAGAATATTTTATTGAGGGTAGATAATGAATATTTTATTACATATATTTTAATATTATTTATTGAAACACATCTGTCCTTTATTGTCTGATAATTTGGATACTACTTATTGGAAATTTCTTATATATTTCATATATACATTTCATCCCGGGTGGCTCTCTGTCTCAGTCCATTGTAGGAAGCCCTCTCCTGGCCCCTTGTGGGTTTGTCATTTTGGGTTTTTTCAGGATCTGGGATCCTACCAAGGTGAATATTAAACAATTACTTTTTTGGTTTTATCTCTGGCTTGGCTGTGTACGTAGAGATTATAAGTAAGATCATATACACCTTGTTAGTACGATTTTTGATGCAGGTACATCATTTCCCCCTGATGAATATATATGTTATAATTGAAACGCGCTGGAAATATTGCAGCATACCATAATTTCAAAATGATGTACATGTATTGTTGGATGCCATAAAAAATAGGGGTACACCATATGTGAAATGTAATTGAACAACCAGAATGTCTATGAGATCTTGATTTTTAAACATATTTATATTTTAAGTGAGCAGCTACAAATACTGCAGCTGCTGACTTTTAATATTAAGACACTTACCTGTCCAAGGCGCCCGCGATGTCAGCACCCGAAACCGATCTGTCCCTCGGCTCTCGGGTGGAGGCGCCGCCATCTTCGGTAAGGGAATCAGAAAGTGAAGCCTTATGGCTTCACAGACTGGTTTCCTACTGCGCATGTGCGAGTCCCGCTGCGCAATCTCACTGGTCCCTGCTGTCTTCTGGGACCTGTGTGTCTCCCAGAAGACAGCGGGGGAACGGAGGAGGGGCCGAACATGGCGTAGATCACCACGGATACTGAGGCGATCTATGCCCGGAAGTGGGAGCAAATACCTTGATTATACAGGTATCTGCTCCCCCCCGAAAGGTGCCAAATGTGACCCCGGAGGGGGGAGGAATCCGAAAAGCGGAAGTTCATTTTTGGGTGGAACTCTGCTTTAACACAGTGATTTCCTATGATCTTCAGCTCCATCTAGTGAACACAATTGGGTATTTTTCCTGAAATACCTCAATCAGTAAAAATGTCACAATACAGCATTATGGCCACTAGATGGAGCCAAGGAAATAATTTTATAAAAATAAAATAAATATAACCAAAACTGGTCATAGCTGGGTGAATGCTGGTCACATTCATTCAACTATTTTGTTTTTTTTTCATAAACTTCTATGTGTTTGTGAAAGCTTACAACACAAATGAAAACGAAACTACCAATGAAAGGCAATGACTCCATTTTTATTTTTCTACTACTATCAATGGCCAACACAGTACAACACTTCATCCACGTCTTTGGTGATCTCTGATCTCCTTATGAACTGTTTATTACATGAAGATCAGCCATGGAGTATATCTGAGGTGTATATCAGGGTGTGCTTCTTCCCCACATGAGAGCTGTGATGTCCAGCAACATTCATATAGAAGATATTTTCCGCACTCAAGGCACTAATACACCTCGAGGGTTGTGTGTGATCCCTGATGTAGAGGAAGACAGGACTTCAGTGAGGAACAATTCCCTCACTCAGGACAGGAAAGTGGCTTCTCCCCCATGTGGGACATCTGATGTTTGTAAAGACTGGACTTCTGTGAAAAACTTTTCCCGCACTCAGGACAGGAATACGGCTTCTCCCCCGTGTGAGATCTCTGATGTCTGTAAAGACCGGACGTATTTGAAAAACATTTCCCACACTCAGGACAGGAATACGGCTTCTCCCCTGTGTGAGATCTCTGATGTATGTAAAGATGGGACTTCCGTGAAAAACATTTCCCACACTCAGGACAGGAATATGGCATCTCCTCAATGTGCAATCTCTGATGTTTGTAAAGATCTGACTTCTGTGAAAAACATTTCCCGCACTCAGAACAGAAATGCAGCTTCTCTGCTGTGTGAGATCTCTGATGTTTGTAAAGACTGGACATCTGTGAAAAACATTTCCCGCACATACGACAGGAATACGGCTTCTCTCCTGTGTGAGACGTCTGATGAGCGACAAGTTCTGTTTTCCTTACAAAACATTTACCACACACAGAACAGGAATATGGCTTTTCCCCCGTGTGGAACCTCTGATGTATTTGAAGATTGGACTTTTGTGAAAAATATTTTCCACACTCAAGACAGGAGTACGGTTTTTCCCCTGTGTGCAATCTCTGATGCTTGACAAGATCTGCTTTTGTTACAAAACATTTCCCACATGCAGGACAGGAAAGGGGCTTCTCCCCTGTGTGATATCTCTGATGTCTGTAAAGATTGGACTTCTGTGAAAAACATTTCCCACACTCAGGACAGGAATATGGCTTCTCTCCTGTGTGAGATCTTTTATGCTCAATAAAATTGGATCTAAAACGAAAACACTTCCCGCACTCAGTACAGGAAAACCTCTTATCTGTTGGAAGGACAGCACCGTCCCTCACAGTCTGAGGTTCCCCAGGATAAGAGGAATACGATGGTCCATCTACACTGTGTGGTGCCGGATGGACATTTGAGGTAGCCGGATTTTCTCCTGGACTATACTGTGTGATGTCCTCATCTTCTACTTTACAGTCTGGAGACAAAGTGAGACAATTCTCTGAGGTTTTTCTCATCTCCCGTCCATCTACTAAAATAGAAATAAATTAAGTTATTACTAGACATGAGCAGATTAGTTTCCCTAAATCAGGACTTGCTGAGCCCCACCAGAGGTCAGAGAGTGAGGATGAGGGGGACACCCTCCCTTTAAGTTAATACGACAATTAAGTAGCTGTATTTGAAAACATCTTTGGTATCAGTCCCAATTAGATTAAACAAAATCCACATGGGAAAGAGTGGGGAAAGGGGAGGGACTTTGTAATATTCACAAAAATGGTGAGCTCAAATGCCAATAAAAAGTCAAATGTTTATTGAAATAATTACTAAAATTACCCCAAGACATACACTCTGGGGGGAAATTGAGAAAACATCATAATAGCATAGAAATACCACATATCATGGAACAGCAAATAGTGGTGAACTTTAAAGCAGGAGGTGATGATCCTGATTACACAAGTCCAGAGCCCCAACGCGTTGCGATTTATTAAGTCTTCCTCAGTAGGAAAAGTAGTTGTTAGCATATCATAAGTCTCTAAAATACATACAGAGGTAAGTATACACAGATAAGGTGCAATAATCAATCTGCCACCTGTAAAATACCATACGTATTCTTCTACATATTTTTGGTAAAAAAAACCTGCAAAAAGCATATATTGATTGGTTTGCGCAAAAGTTATAGCGTCTACAAAATAGGGGATAGATTTATGGCATTTTCATTATTAATATTTTTTTTTACTAGTAATGGCGGCGATCAGTGATTTTTAGCGGGATTGCGACATTGCGGCGGACAGATCGGACACTTTTGACACTTTTTTGGGACCATTGACATTTATGCAGCGATCAGAGCTAAAAAAATAGCCACTGATTACTGTGTGAACGTCACTGGCAGGGAAGGGGTTAACACTAGGGGGGTGATCAAGGGGTTAAATGTGTTCCCTGGGAAGCGTTTATAACTGTGGGGGGAGGGGACTGGCTGGCAGTAGACAGAGATCGCTGTTCCTGATCACCGGGAACAGCAGATCTCTCTCTTCTTCTCTGTCAGAATGGGGATCCGTTTGTTTACATTGACAGATCCCCGTTCTGGCTCTCGGAGAAGCAATCGTGGCCGCCAACCACACGCATCGGCTTCAGGGTCACGCGGCGGGCACACGCCCCCTATACCCCTTAAAGTGGTTGTAAACCTATAAAAAAAAAAAACTGCAAGACAAAGGCATAATGAGCTAGTATGCATCGCATACTAGCTCATTATGAAACACTTACCTTAGATAGAAGCTGGGGCAGTGGTCCCTGTACACTGCTGTGACCGGCGACATATCTCTCCGAAGTTATTTTTGGGTTCGCGGGCTCCAGTGCTGTGATTGGCCGGAGCCACGATGACATCACTCAAGCTTATGTATCCAGCGGGTTTCTTTTTGAAGTAGAATTTCATTCCAGTCACCTCCCCTGGGGTCCAGTGGGTGTAAATCGAGAGCCCAGAAGAGGAGGGGTGGAACATTTTAAATATGTGAGTTGATCACGTCTCCCTATGGCTGAATATTTATCCCCTAAATTCACTGCTTTCACATGCTCTTTGATTCTCCGCCAAAATTCTCTTTTAGTTTTTCTATATAGAAAGCCCCACAGGGCAGTCTAGTATGTAGACTACATCCTGGGTATGGCAGGTGACATGTTGTTTGGGTTTTTGGCCATTAGGAAGAGTGTGTGATCTAGACGACCTGATGAAGTTACACCATTGGCACGATCCACATGCCTGGGTTCCTCGAGGGTGAGTTGGCATGACAGATGAAGATCTGAACATGCTAGAAACCAGTCTATTCCTGATAGAGGGTGCCCTCCTTTAAGTAACCAGGGGGGATGATCTGGACAATTCTAGAGACGGCTTGTAATAGATGCCAGTATTAAGAGATTTGTTCACGTTGGGAATTGTACATATTGGTAATTCTTAAAGGTTGACCTAAGTTGTCATTGAATTGAGTTTGGGTATTAAATAATAATTGGGTACAAGATTTGATAAATGCACTATTGTATGTATTGAGAATCATGTTTTCATCCGCAACCATTGTTACATTCTATCCCATAATCCCAATACCTGAGACTACGACGTAATTGTAGTGATTACACCAAATTCAAAGTTGCAGCCAATGATCTAAAGAATCGCCCTTCTTGAGAGAGGGTACTCCAAGTCTTGCCTGTGTAAGGCATACAATAGGGCATTTATCCAATTTCATACCCAATTATTATTTAAAAACCAAACTCAATCCAATGACAACTTAGGTCAACCTTTAAGAATTATCACTTCGTAAAATTCCCAACAAGAACTTGTAAAAAAAAAAACAAATCTCCAAATACTGGCATCTATTACAAGCCCACTCTAGAATTGCCCAGATCATCCCCCCTTTCCCCCTGTTTACTTACAGGAGGGCACCCTCTATCAGGGATAGACTGGTTTCTAGCAGGTTCAGATCTTCATCTGTCATGCCAACTCTCCCTCAAGGAACCCAGGCATGTGGATCGTGCCAATGTTGTAACTTCATCAGGTTGTCTAGATCACACACTCTTCCTAATGGCCAAAAACTCAAACCCAAACATCAAGTCACCCACCATACCCTGGGGGTAGTCTATAACCTAGACTGCCCCATGGGGCTTTCTATATAGGAAAGACTAATAGAGAATTTTGGCAGAGAATCAAAGAGCATGTGAAAGCGGCCAATTTAGAGGATATATATTCAGTCAAGCCTCCAGGGCTCAATGAGATAATAAGTTACAGATTCAACATCTCATGTGAATTGCACAAGCCCAATGTTGCTCAATATTGAGTATTAGGGCTTAGCAAACCCCACCACCACCACCTTTTGGAGTTGTTTCCCATTCGATGTCCATAACTTGTGAACATCTTTTTTTCCCTCTGCTTGTTTGTCTATTTCTTTCCTTTTTCTTTTTTCCTTATTTGTTTTCCACACATTTATTATTATTTTATACTGTTTTCAGAATGTACAGAATTATTGTATATGTAAACGTTGGAGGCCCCACAGAAGTAAGGGTGTACATATAATTGTCATCTCTGCCATGGCTGGCGTAACTTTTTGATTGTTTGATTTCTTATTTGTTTACCATCATTGCCAGCATTTCTGTGTTTCCTTCACCCGGCACATGTAGCCCCCTCTGTGTCAACCGGGGGGGGGGGGGGGCATTTTTGGATTGTGGACATGTCCACTCTTGTTGGCTCATCTCCCCTTCCTTGACAGGTTGTTAGAAATCCTCTGCTTTCCTGTCTGTCTCACGTGTCGGCGCCATCTCCTCTCACTTGCGCCGCCCTTGACCAACATGGCAGCCACGGCGTTTCTGGATGTGACTTTGCCTCGTGCGCATTTGTGCGTCACTCTGAGTTGACGGCGGGGGATATTGAAGACAGCTGTCTCCAATCAACCCAGCAGCCATGAGTTTGCCCTCAGCTGTGAACTCTGATTTTGGTGCTCGCCTCTCCCTTTCTGATAGGCCCGATATAGACTCATGATGGGGCCAATCTCCCACATATACTGTGAAGTTGGCAGCGTTTCTTTCACTTCTGTGAGGCCACTGAGATGACCTGGGGGACTTTTTGCTCCAATGATCTGTAGTTTGTCTTGACAGATCTAGTTTGGTAAGATCAGGTTTCAAACACTGTTTTCTACACCTAGACACGTTTTTTTTCTAAAATACTTTTGACTTTTTGAGGTCCCTCCTTTCGTCTCTTATAGATCGTTTGGGGGTGCCCATAGACCTGTCCCCCCGCTGCTGCAGAGGGACAAGCTCTTTACTCTGAGGTTTGGAGTTGTGTCTGTTATAGACTCGGCTACATAAAAGCAGCCTTCAGGTATTTACCCTTCAGGTTTGTTGATGGATACAAATGAACTATATATTTCTTTTTTATCCATATTTAGACATATATTTATTTTTTCCCCCTTCATACATGCTTACTACCTTTTTTGTTAGGTATACACCAAGTCCTTGGGGTTGATCTGTTTATATCCCTTGTGTTTGGGACACAGTGCTTCTGGTGCATGGCATCCTTATCTTCTCTATGGACCTCCAGAATAATTTTAGATGTTTGTATTATTTTGATCATATAAGTGGAATCATTTTCCATCAATGTGTGACATGTCAGATTGATTATTCCACCTTATCTGTGTATACTTAGCTCTGTATGTATTTTAGAGATTCTTCTGATATGCTAACAACTACCATCCCCCTGAGGAAGACTAATAAGTTGAAACGCGTCGGTGCTCTGGACCTATGCAATCAGGATCATCACCTCTTGCTTTATAGTTCACCACTATTTACTGTTCCATGATATGTGGTATTTTAATGCTATTATTTTGTTTTCTCAATTTTCCCCCAGAGTATTTGTCTTGGGGTCATTTTAATAATTATTTCAATAAATATTTGACTTTTTATTGGAATTTGAGGGCAACATTTTTGTGGGTATCACAAAGTCCCTCCCATTTCCTCACTCTTTCCCTTTTGACTCCTCCCTCATTATCACTTTCTGTTTAAGGTTCCAAAGTTTGAGGATGTTATCACATTATTATCAACATGTAAAAGTCTGTGCTCCAATCAAATCATCAGATATAAAATGTCCAGCTGGTAGGAAATGGGTGTAACAAAAGAGAATACATATTATGTTTATATATAGCAGTGGGTAGACAGTAGAGAGCAGAAGTCAGGACAATATAATGGACACTATATTGTATCAGCTACATCAGATAAGACTACGTAGTATCAGAATGCTGCAATGTACTACATAGAGTATATAGTGCAGGGGTTAGGACTGTGTAATGTACAATATAAATTATATAGTGTAAGGGTCAGGACTCCAATAATATTGGTATTCAGTAATCAGTGGAAGCTTAAATGTTTACATGAGACAAGTTGCAGAGATCCCACACCACTGCCTCCTATCTCCTGAGACTGCACTCAGTGACTTGGGTCTGAGACTGTACAGACATATCCCTCCACCCGGCACAGACAGCAGATAACAGAGCAAGTAATCCTGGGAGAATTGTTCTGTCAGATATCTTGTTAGACCTGGGCATGGGGAAGAAGACCTAAGACACATACCCCAGGTTCCCAGGTAGAGCAACACTTATGAAGAAGATCAACATTTTGCTGCCAGCTGAACCCCAGAATCTTCATAAATCCAGTTTACATACATACATTTTGTCTTACATGCTGATATGTCCAAGTGTTTACTGTGGACCAATCAGTGAGAAGCATGGGTGGAGGAATGTACTAATGTTAAAGTTTTACTAAACCCAGGAGCCTGCATTCACTATATCTGGTCTCCCACAGTACACAGAACATGGAAATGCAATTATTTTAGTAAATATAGACTGCTAAAAACCTTTTCTCATCAGCAGTACATAGTCATTTTGGGACTTCTATGAGTGTTTGGCCGAGCACTGGTTAGAGCTTCTAGGAGGAATTTCCTATGTGGCTGCATGACCCCTGACCCTCTGTCTGGACAGTGCTGATTGGCCCTGTGCCGATCACATGCACCCTCACATGCACCTGCTGAGACCACCATCCAGTACTGTGCAGCATTACAACAGGCCTCCTCTGACCACCACCGGCATCCAGGGCACTGTGCACTACTGTGCAGCATTATAGGCCTCCTCAGACTGTCCAGAGTGGCTAAATCTGTAATCTGGTCAGTTTGTTCAATCCTTAATATCATAAATAATAACATGATATTAGATCTTTTTACTCCTGGTCTATATAATGAGCTTGGAAATTCTAGAAAAATGCTTAAAGTGTAAGTGACCACTGACCCTCTGTCTGGACAGTGCTGATTGGCCCTGTGCCGCTCACATGCACCCTCCCAAAAAAAAAAAAAAAAATCTTTAGCAATAAACACCAAACTGAGCATGTGCAAAGTGCCGTCAAGGGTTTGTGCTATCAGGAGATGGATTGGGGACTGTGGAAGAAGGGGAGGATCAGAGGAGGCAGGATCAAACAGCCTTTTTACACAATGTGGAGGATTACCCCCTTAGGTAGGGTAGGTTAGGTTGTGGGTTTAGTAACACTTTAATGACCAACCTGTGCTGATCTCTGTAAGAGTGTCCTCCTCTATAACTACCCTCGTTATTCCATCCTCCTCCATAGACTGCTGATCATCCCTCACATACGTTTCTTCTTCTTCTGCTTTCACCTTAAATTTTATATCTGTCAGATCTTCACCCTGATCCAAAATGAGATGAGATGAGAGAAAATATTATCTGTAAACTATAAGGTCACATACAAAATCCACACATCATCTCTACGAGTCCATGTTCTAGATGCTCCATCCCACCAACCTTGTAACAGTGAGGGATGGTGTGACCTTCCTGTGTGGAATCCTGGGAATACAGAGGATGGGGACATCTCTCTGGTGGGTTCCTGGTATTAGGTGGCTCCATCATATCCTTGTGTCCTTCTGAAAACTCCTCCATCACTCCATACTCCTCATCCTCCTCTTTATACTCTTCTTTAACAACAATATTATAATCCCTGAGGTTTACACTCTGAATATAGAATAAAAATGACATCAATTATAACAATGCAGATAATGTACAGATCCTAATAAAACTATCAGTGATTGTTCCTCATCTACCTGATGATGGTGAGGGATGGTGTGATCTTCCTGTGTGGAATCCCAGGAATAGAGAGGACGGGGACATCTCTCTGGTGGGTTTCCATTACTGGATCCATCTGTAGGAAACACACACACTGACTGAATACATTGTTTCTATGTGTTTATCAGATGATGGGGGATCTAGGTGGACCCTCCGTACTGCTCTCTCCTTTACAATAAAGTCTCCTCTTACCCGGTGATGTGAGGGGCGGCTGATTGTCCATCATGACATCCTTGTAGAGATCCTTGTGTCCTTCTAAATACTCCCACTCCTCCATGGAGAAATAGACAGTGACATCCTGACACCTTATAGGAACCTGACACACACAATGATACAGTCACCATCCAGACACATCCCTTGTCTGTTACTGGATAATGTCCCAGAATTCCCAGCACCGCTCACCTCTCCTCCATGATCTCTCTGGTGACTTCTAGAATCTTCTTCCTATTCCTCTATTATATTAGGGAGAGAGGTGGAGGCAATGTGATGGCCATATGATCACCAGACTTCATAAGAGGAAAACTCTAAAAATGAGCACAAATAGTAAATGTAAATTGAATTCCCTCAGGGGTGTGGCTTAGCGGCACGGTGGATGGCTTCCTGAGCTCGGAGCTCCGCTCAGTCCCCAGCTCCTAGCAGCTTCACAGCGACATTCTATGCATTAGGATAAAAAAAATCTTTTGTGTGTAGCAGCCCCCCAGCACCCCCTAATTACTTACCTGAGCTTCATCTCTCTCCAGCGATGTCTACAAATGTCTAAGCCGTCCGGGGCACTCCTCTTGATTGGCTGAGACACAGCAGCTGTGTTTGTTAGTTGTTACTATTGTTACCGGGCCAGTTTTGCACCGCATTGGCCTGAACTGCTCTCACACACCCCAGGAACGTAAACTTAAAAAAAAAAAAAAAAAAAAAAACTGTAAGACAAAGGCATAATGAGCTAGTATGCATTGCACTAGCTCATTATGAAATACTTACCTTAGAACGAAGCCCTCTCGGCGGCGCCCGCACACCAGTGAGACGGTTGACATATTCCCCGGTGTTTCTTCCGGGTTCGCGGGCTCCGCGCGCACGGGAGCCACTGGTCACTGCACAGAGCCCTGAAGAAACGGCATGGGCGTCCTTTTCCTTCAGAGCGCATGCATCAACGACGTAATCGCTGCAGTGTACAGTAAATATCTCCTAAACGGTGCAAATTTAGGAGATATTTACAGTACTTATAGGTAAACCTTACTATAGGCTTACCTATACTTACAAACAAACAAGGGGAGTTTACTTATTTATTTATTATTTTATTTCAGCTACTTCTATAGCGCTGTCAATTTACGCAGCGCTTTACATATACATTGTACATTCACATCAGTCCCTACCCTCAAGGAGCTTACAATCTAAGGTCCCTAATTCACATTCATATATACTAGGGACAATTTAGATAGGATCCAATTAACCTACCAGTATGTCTTTGAAGTGTGGGAGGAAACCGGAGTACCCGGAGGAAACCCACGCAGGCACAGGGAGAACATGCAAACTCCAGGCAGGTAGTGTCGTGGTTGGGATTCGAACCAGCGACCCTTCTTACTGCTAGGTGAATGTGCTATCCACTACACCACTGTGTCCTATTTAAGGTGACCATAGATACAGTATCTCACAAAAGTGAGTACACCCCTCACATTTTTGTAACTATTATATTATATCTTTTCATGTGACAACACTGAAGAAATGACACTTTGCTACAATGTAAAGTAGTGAGTGTACAGCTTGTATAACAATGTAAATTTGCTGTCCCCTCAAAATAACTCAACACACAGCCATTAATGTCTAAACCGCTGGCAACAAAAGTGAGTTGTCACATGAAAAGATATAATAAAATATTTACAAAAATGTGAGGGGTGTACTAACTTTTGTGAGATACTGTACATCGAGAATTCAGCTGATTCAGCAGAGATCGGTCAAATTTCTATCCATGCATGGCCATTCTGGGATCAAAGCCACTCGATCTGTGGCTGTAGTCAATAGCTTCATCACTGATCTGTGTATTTTAAGAGTGGAGGAGTCCCCCCCATTGTCAGAATACACTAGTGCAGCGGGGAGAATGGATTCCCCTTTCCACCTCCGTTTGGATGGGGGAATCACTTCAGTTTTTTTTCCCTCAGCCCGCTGGCTGAACGATAAAACTGAACCATGTATGGCCAGCTTTGGAAGCAAAATATATTATTCATCAACTGATCCCCCTGAAGGGGTTAACCTATGTATTACCTTCTCAGCCGCCAGATTCAGCAATGTCTTCTCTGTACTTCCTATCACATGGGACTTCCTGCCTGTACCTGACATCACTTCCTGTCATACCTGACATCACTTCCTGTCTGTATTCCATAGAGACTACTTGTCTGGGTAGAAGTGAGATTACCACCTTGTGGAGCTCAGAGGAACTGCAGCTCTGAGAAACGTCTCATAGGGGCTTATTTACTAAAGCTAGAGTGGGCAAAATTAGTCACAATTCTGCAGAGAAGCCAATCAGCTTCCAGGTTTTATTGCCAAAGCTTAATTGAACAAGCTGATGTTTAAAGCTGATTGGTTTCTCTGCAGAATTAAGACTAATTTTGCCATCTCTAGCTTTAGTAAATAAACCCCATAGTGTGAACTAGGGATGAGCTATAAGTTCGACTCGAACATTGGCTGTTCGATCGATCGACGAAGATCGAACATTATGGGCCATTCCCGCCAAATTCGATTGGCGCATCACAGCCCATAATGCACTGCGTCATCGCAGTGCATTGCTGGCTGATGATTGGCCAATCACAGCGCCGTCAGCAAAGAGAGCCCTAATTGGCCAAAGGCAGGGTGCCTTTGGCCAATTATAGTTTAGGGGATTAAGTACACGCCCCACACTATATAATGCCGCCTGCATGTCGGCCCTCTGTAGTGTGTTCCAGCGTTGAGAGAGAGATAGAGAGAGAGAGTGTCATTTAATTTCATTTAGATAGATAGATTGAGCAGGCAGGCGATTCAGTTAGCTAGATTGACACACACTGTATACAGCTTAGCTAGATCTCACTGCAGAGTGTTCCTGGTGTACTGTTTCTAATATACTACAGGCAGGCGGTTTATTCAGTTATCTGCGGTATATTCAGTATACGGTATCCAGTTTAGCTAGACCTTACTGCAGATCCTTCCTGTTGTTCTGTTCCTAATATACTACAGGCAGTTGATTCTGATGGCTGCAGTATATTTAGTACTGTATCCTGTGCAGCTAGATCTCACTGCAGATCGTTCCTGTTCTCTTCCTAATATACTACAGGCAGGCAGTTGATTCAGTTAGCTGCAGCATATTTAGTACTGTATCCTGTGCAGCTAGATCTCACTGCAGACCGTTCCTGTTGTTCTCTTCCTAATATACTACAGGCAGGCAGTTGATTCAGTTAGCTGCAGTATATTCAGTATATATATATACATCCCAGCTTTGTGCAGCTACATCCCACTGCAGGCCATTCCTGGTGTACCTATTCAAATACATTACAAATACATCAAATACAGTATGTCTGGAAGGCCAACAAGGAGAGGCAGACGCTCACAGGCCACTAAAAGAGGGCAAGCAGGCTCTGTGTCTACAGCCAACAGTGCTGGTTGTGGACACGTGTGGACGGTGCATCCTCAGCACGTGGCCATGGGGCACGCTTGTCCTTTTTTTCGGCAGCTGGCCGTGTTGATCCACAACATGCAGAAGAGTTGGTAGAGTGGATGACCAAGCCATCCTCATCCTCCTCATCTTCTGTCACCCAGGCTCAGAGTACTTTGGCTGCCAATGCAGCTGCCAAAGCGGCCTATTCCATCGGTCCAGGTCATCAGTTACTCCTTCCTTAGCCCCACCATTATGCACGGAGTAGTCCCCCAAACTGTTCGACCACAGTGTTGGGTACATGCTGCAGGAGGATGCGCAGCGTTTTGAAGGCTCTGATGATGGTACTCAGCTTGAGGAAGGCAGTAATGTGAGCCCAGAGAGAGGGGGTGCCCAAGAAGGACAACAAACTGGCAGTCATGTTCCCCCAGCTGCAGCATACTGCCAGGTTTGCTCCAGTGATGAAGAGGAAGGGGATGATGAGATCACTGACTCTACGTGGGTGCCTGATAGGAGAGAGGAGGAGGAGGCACATCTCCAAAGAGGCAGGATGCCCTCCAGTGGCCAGCTTAAGGGCAGCCAACCAACTGCACCAAATTGCAGAGCTCGGCATGTGCAGGGCGTTACTGACTCCACACGTTTTGCCAAAAGTTCTTCGGGGGGCCTTTTTTGAGACGTGTGCAGCAGATCGCACCGTTGCTGTTTGGCAGCCGCTTGGGCACCACATGCTTGACCAGACATATGTCGAACTCCCATGCAGTCCGTTGGCAAGCATACTTAAAAGACCCACACCAAAGAACAAGGCGGACATCTCCTTGCTCCACACCAGCTGGGATCTCCAACCCCACTATACCTTCAGTTCTCTCAGAAACCTGCACTGAGAGGAATGAAGGTGTAGAATTAGGTGTGCCAAGAACTTGCGGGCAATCTGCTATCGCTTTACCAGCGTCCGATTGTAGCAGGCAAATTTCCCTACCCCAGTTGCTAAACTGGCTAAAGAAATTCGGTCCCAGCCATCCACATGCCCAGTGGCTGAATGCTAGCTTGGCTAAATTGCTAGAACTCCAACTGCTGCCTTTTCAGCTGGTAGACTCTGCCCCCTTTCGTGAATTTGTGGAATGTGTGGTACCTCAGTGGCAGGTTCCCAAACGCCACTTTTTTTCACGGAAGGTGATTTCGGCTCTCTACCGGCATGTGGAAGGCAATGTCTTGGCCTCGCTGGACAGGGCGGTCAGCGGTAAGGTGCATATTACCGCTAACTCATGGTCCAGCAGGCATGGACAGGGGCGTTGCCCATGTTTCACGGCGCCTGGGTGACTCTGCTGGCAGCTGGGAAGGATGCAGGCCAGGGTGCAGTATTGTTGGAGCTTGTCCCGACACCACACCTACAAAATGCTACTAGTGGTGGTTCTGACACACCTCTCTCCTCCACCCTCCTCTTCTTCTTCTTCCATGGCCTCTTCCTCTATAGATTTGTCCTCGGAACCAGCAGTGCTCCGTACGCATTAAAGGGGCTACGCAAGCACTCGGGCAAAAAGATGCCATGAGCTGGTGTGCTTAGGGGACAGGAGTCACACTGGGGCAGAGATTCTGTCAGCTCTGCAGGGGCAGGCTCAGAGGTGGTCGACGCCACACCAGCTTCAGCCAGGAATGGTGGTTTGCACCAATGGCACCAACCTCCTCTCCGCCCTCCGACAGGGACACTTGACCCATGTGCTGTTTGGCTCACGTCCTTAATTTGGTGGTGCAGCGGTTCTTGTGCAGGTACCCGGGCTTACAGGATCTCCTGAGGCAGGCCAGGAAAGTTTGTGTGAATTTCCGCTGGTCATATAATGCCAGTGCAGTGCTCGGCTGGCTGACCTCCAAAAGGAACACAACCTGCCCAAGAACCGCCTAATCTGTGACATGCCCACCAGATGGAACTCAACGTTGACCATGCTGCAGCGGCTGCACATGCAGCAGAGGGCCATCAATGAGTACCTGTGCGACTATGGCACCAGGACAGGGTCAGGGGAGCTTGGTTTTTTTTTTGCCATGCCAATGGCTCATGATCAAGGATGCATGCACTGTCCTGTCACCATTTGAGGAGGCCACGAGGATGGTGAGCAGTGACAGTGCATGCATCAGTGAAACTTTCCCTCTTGTCTACCTGTTGGAGCACACGCTGCGTGGAATAATGGACAGGGCACTTAAGGCAGAACAGAGGGAGGAAGAGGAGGACTTCCTTACCTCTCAAGGCCCCCTTTATCCAGACAGTGTTCCTGCGGGCCCGCCAATCACACAGGAAGTAGAGGAGGATTGTGTCAGCATTGAGGTGGAGCCTAGCACTCAGCATCAGCACCAGTCTTCAAGGGGTCGTTTACAGTCCCCAGAAACTTATGGACTTGTACGTGGCTGGGAGGAGGTGCATAGTTGCCAACATTGGGAAAAAAAAATTCGGGACACTTTTTTTGGCTGTAGGCGGAGTCAGGCTATAATTAGGGGGCGGGGCATGCGTTAGTAGGCGTGGCATAGGAAAAATGAAAAATGCGGCGCGCGAAAAAATGGGCGTGGTTTACGTGAAATAGTGGGCGTGGCTTACATGGGCGTGGCTAAATGGGGTGTGGTTAGAGTCTGAGATGAATGAGGGATGCAGAGGGAAAGGGGGGTAGAGGGATGGAGGGACAGCAGACCCAGATCCTACACCATAATAGCAATGTGTATTCCAGAGTTTAATAATCAGCAGATAAAGATACTCCAAACACCTGGTGTTAGCACTTCAAACATCCCGGCACCATGATTGTTATAATGTCAGGATGATTGAAGCGCATTATTACTATTATTACATTGTAATATAAATAATGAAATCATTCAACTCACCATAATGCAGAATCAGTGGGACCCCTGAGCGTGTCACCTGCCACGTCACCTGCCACCAGATGCCATCAGGTTCCCCCAGCAGAGTCTGTCCTTACATAAGGTGCCCCCAGCAGAGGGGGGAGAAGGGGGTGCAGGTATGTTGGTGACACAGGGGGGAGAGGGGGGTGCAGGTATGTTGGTGACACAGGGGGGAGAGGGGGGTGCAGGTATGGTGGTGACACAGGGGGGAGAGGGGGGTGCAGGTATGTTGGTGACACAGGGGGGAGAGGGGGGTGCAGGTATGGTGGTGACACAGGGGGGTGCAGGTATGGTGGTGACACAGGGGGGTGCAGGTATGGTGGTGACACAGGGGGGTGCAGGTATGGTGGTGACACAGGGGGGGAGAGGGGGGTGCAGGTATGGTGGTGACACAGGGGGGGAGAGGGGGGTGCAGGTATGGTGGTGACACAGGGGGGGAGAGGGGGGTGCAGGTATGGTGGTGACACGGGGGGGAGAGGGGGGGTGCAGGTATGGTGGTGACACGGGGGGAGAGGGCGGTGCAGGTATGGTGGTGACACAGGGGGGGGAGAGGGGGGTGCAGGTATGGTGGTGACACAGGGGGGGGAGAGGGCGGTGCAGGTATGGTGGTGACACAGGGGGGGGAGAGGGCGGTGCAGGTATGGTGGTGACACAGGGAGGGGAGAGGGCGGTGCAGGTATGGTGGTGACACAGGGGGGGGAGAGGGCGGTGCAGGTATGGTGGTGACACAGGGGGGGAGAGGGGGGTGCAGGTATGGTGGTGACACAGGGGGGGAGAGGGGGGTGCAGGTATGGTGGTGACACAGGGGGGGAGAGGGGGGTGCAGGTATGGTGGTGACACAGGGGGGAGGGGGGTGCAGGTATGTTGGTGACACAGGGGGGAGGGGGGAATCAGGTATGGTGGTGACACGGGGGGAGAGGGGTGCAGGTATGGTGGTGACATGGTGTGCAAGAGGGGAGCCAGGACCATCAATGTCCCCAGCCAGCGGAGCCCCAGTCCATCCATGCTGGACCTCAGCCTTTGAGAAGTGTACTGCAGGGAAAGCTCCAAGCCTCCCATACACTGAGTACACCCCCTCCCCCTATCTCTCTTCTCCCCCACTACACTGACAGGCCACTACTCACAGGTCAGACAACTCCTGAACAGCCAGATGAAAGCCTCCCTTCTTCCCTCCCGTCACTCCCACTATTCCTCAGAGCTCCGTCGGACACACGGGGGCGGAGGGTGATGGCAGTGGAGGCTGATCACGTCTTCCTTGTGTTCAGTGTAGAGCAGGGAGGGGTTGCCAATCCCTCCAGCCAATAGGCTTCAGTGTACAATAGAATTTTCTATTTGTACACTGAAGAGAGAAGCGGATTGGCTGCCCCTCTCCCCTGCACTGAACACAAGGGGAACTTTGTGACTGACTCGTGGAGGCAACGGCGGCCATTTTTGTGGAGCCGTTGCCGTTTTTTACAAAAACACTCACGATTTTCTCGGGACAAACCCCAAAAATTCGGGAAAACACCCGGGACAAAATTAAATCGGGACAAGGGTCCCAAAATCGGGATTGTCCCGGGAAAATCGGGACTGTTGGCAACTGTTGTCGTCCTTAGTGACCCAGAGGACTCCGGACCGAATGCCTCAGCAAACCTACGCTGCATGGCCTCCCTGATCCTGCAAAGCCTGTGAAAGGATCCTCATATTTGTGGTATCAAGGAGAGGGATCAATACTGGCTGGCAACCCTCCTTGATCCACGTTACAAGGGTAAGGTTGCGGAACTTATCCAGCCGTCGCAGAGGGGGCAGAGGATGAAACATCTTCGGGAGGCCTTGCAGAAAGGGTTGTGCAACATGTTACCAGAGCCTGGGAGGTTACAAATTCCTGGTCCTGGACAACATGTTGCTGAGGCTTCGGTCAGTCACAGAAGGAGCGGTGGAGAAGGTGGCTGTCTGACAGATGCATTCAGACAATTTTTTTGTCCGCAGCCCCAAGGTCTGATCGGTTCCAGCAACCATCGCCAGAGTCTGATTTACATGGTGCAGGAATACCTAGGGGCAAGATCAGACTTGGAGACCTTTCCAACCGAAAATCCTCTGGGTTACTGGGTCTTGAGGATGGTTCACTGGCCAGAGCTTGCACAGTATGCAACTGAGCTACTGGCCTGTCCTGCATCCAGCGTTCTTTCAGAACGCACATTCAGTGCTGCTGGAGGCTTTGTAACCGATCACAGAGTGCATCTGTCCACCAACTCGGTTGATTGGCTCACCTTTATAAAAATGAATCAGTCTTGGATCACCAGCTATCAAGCACCTGATGCTGATGTAACCAAATAATTTTTTTATGAATGTGAGATCCCTTCAAGACTGCCTATGCTGATGCTGAGTGACTATCCTGTTATGCGGAGTGACTATCCTATTCCTCCTCAATGTTCATGTTGATAGCTTGTAAGAACATTTTTGCTTCTGGGCACCACCACCAGTGGCTAAGTTCCAATTTTTCTGCCCCTGATCTAATATTTCACAGCAGGGCCCGTTCCTGTGCCCACCAAGAGTAACTGTGAGGGCTTACAGTGTTGTGGCAACACCACCACACCACCGCCAAAGGCCCAATTTTTCTGCCCCTGTTTAACAGGGGCGTGTAATTACAATTTTTGATCTAATATTTCACAGCAGGGCCCGTTCCAGCACCCACCAAGAATGTTCTGGTACCACCAACACTTAAGGACCAAATTTCTGCAGAGTATATAGGGCAGGCCCCTACTTTCAAACATCCGACTTACAAACGACTCCCACTTACAAATGGAAGGAGACAACAGGAAGTGAGAGGAAATCTAAGAGTTAATAAGGGAAAATGTGTCTCCTCTTGACTGATTCTTTATCGCCAATCCTTGTTTCCCTAAAAACCCCAAATTTTCAAAATCCAATTGTCATTGGGACAGAAAGTGAGGTGAAATCTTCTGAAGAGGAGCAAGGACAGCAAAACAAATGTTACAGGGGTGATAACCCTTCCCTATGTTATTCAAACAGCTAAAAAATAGATTTTTTGGCTGGCACTACACTTACAAAATGTACCTGTTCCAAATTACAAACAGATTCAACTTAAGAACAAACCTACATTCCTTGTCTTTCTTGGGACCGCTTGTATACTGCTGTTCAGAGTATATAGGGCCTGGGGGGCCTCATGCCTTTTCTTTTTTTAATTTAGGTGTGGGGTTCCCCTTAATATCCATACAAGACCCAAAGGGCCTGGTAATGGGCTGGGGGGGTTACCCATGCCGTTTTTCTCAATAATTTTCATTGCCAGGACCCGACATTACATTACAGCCGCAAGCAGTTTTAAATGACTTTTATTCCTTTAGAAATGTCATTTTGTGCAGGGACTGTTCTAAACACAGGAAACACTTTACAGGCATACTATAGACACCCTCCACCACCCTTGTGCTGTGTGTGTATGTACTGTATATCCTTATAGATGGGTCATCTCCACTCCCACCAAGGGGGATAGAAATATATTACTGCTCGGGGGGGGGGGGGGGGGGAGACATTTTGGCACCTTTTATTTTGCAGTAAAATTGATTGCAGATTTAGTCATGTAGAACATCTGTTATATGGATACAAAGAACCCCAGCCGAGAGTAAAGGGTGGAAATGGCTCCTGATCCCCAGATTTGGGCAATTATGTCATCAATATAAATAGAATAAAACCCGCGCTATGTGTAACAACTCAAATACCTACAAAAATAACTTATACCGGACTGCTGCTGTAACAAAGGTAAGTATTCCCTTTATCAACTAGAAGATCATTATGTGTCACAGCGCTGTCCTATTGTGTGTGACCATAAATTATAAAAAAATTGCTCAAAAAAACTCCACCAATCAATGAAAAGTTGATAAGGTGTAAAGTTCTCGGTGCTCCAAACTGTGCCAGCTGTAGTGTAGCCACGCCTTCTTCCACCTCTTACACACGTGATGGTGAGGGCGCCCCCTTAGTGGTGCTTCCCCACTCACCAGAGCAATATGACTCCCAGCTTTTCATCTACCAGAGTCACCAACATCCTTCACACTCTCCTCACCTCCGATGGCAAAGGAACTCGATCCTCCTCGCTCACTCCTGAAAGTCTGCTGCGCTTTCTGTCATCTCCCTCCTAGACTCCTCCTCCAACCGCTGTTCCAGCAGGAGCTCCGCCTCTTCATACACACTCAGAGCTCCGCCTCTTCATACACACTCAGAGCTCCGCCTCTTCATACACACTCAGGGCTCCGCCTCTTCATACACACTCAGGGCTCCGCCTCTTCATACACACTCAGCGCTCTGCCTCTTCATACACACTCAGGGCTCCTCCTTTTCATACACACTCAGGGCTCCGCCTCTTCATACACACTCAGAGCTCCGCCTCTTCATACAAACTCAGAGCTCCGCCTCTTCATACACACTCAGCGCTCCGCCTCTTCATACACACTCAGGGCTCCGCCTCTTCATACACACTCAGGGCTCCGCCTCTTCATACACACTCAGGGCTCCGCCTCTTCATACACACTCAGGGCTCCGCCTCTTCATACACACTCAGCGCTCCGCCTCTTCATACACACTCAGAGCTCCGCCTCTTCATACACACTCAGGGCTCCGCCTCTTCATACACACTCAGCGCTCTGCCTCTTCATACACACTCAGAGCTCCTCCTCTTCATACACAAACAGAGCTCCGCCTCTTCATACACACTCAGAGCTCCTCCTCTTCATACACACTCAGGGCTCCGCCTCTTCATACACACTCAGCGCTCCGCCTCTTCATACACACTCAGAGCTCCGCCTCTTCATACACTCTCAGAGGTCCACCTCTTCATACACACTCAGAGCTCCGCCTCTTCATACACACTCAGCGCTCCGCCTCTTCATACACACTCAGCGCTCCGCCTCTTCATACACACTCAGGGCTCCGCCTCTTCATACACACTCAGGGCTCCGCCTCTTCATACACACTCAGGGCTCCGCCTCTTCATACACACTCAGGGCTCCGCCTCTTCATACACACTCAGCGCTCCGCCTCTTCATACACACTCAGAGCTCCGCCTCTTCATACACACTCAGGGCTCCGCCTCTTTATACACACTCAGAGCTCCGCCTCTTCATACACACTCAGAGCTCCTCCTCTTCATACACATTCAGAGCTCCGCCTCTTCATACACACTCAGAGCTCCGCCTCCTCATACACACTCAGAGCTCCTCCTCTTCATACACACTCAGGGCTCCGCCTCTTCATACACACTCAGCGCTCCGCCTCTTCATACACACTCAGAGCTCCGCCTCTTCATACACTCTCAGAGCTCCGCCTCTTCATACACACTCAGAGCTCCGCCTCTTCATACACACTCAGAGCTCCTCCTCTTCATACACACTCAGAGCTCCGCCTCTTCATACACACTCAGAGCTCCTCCTCTTCATACACACTCAGAGCTCCTCCTCTTCACACTCAGAGCTCCTCCTCTTCATACACACTCAGGGCTCCGCTTTCTTCATACACACTCAGCGCTCCGCCTCTTCATACACACTCAGAGCTCCGCCTCTTCATACACACTCAGCGCTCCGCCTCTTCATACACACTCAGAGCTCCGCCTCTTCATACACACTCAGAGCTCCTCCTCTTCATACACACTCAGAGCTCCTCCTCTTCATACACACTCAGAGCTCCGCCTCTTCATACACACTCAGAGCTCCTTCTCTTCATACACACTCAGAGCTCCTCCTCTTCATACACACTCAGAGCTCCGCCTCTTCATACACACTCAGAGCTCCGCCTCCTCATACACACTCAGAGCTCCTCCTCTTCATACACACTCAGGGCTCCGCCTCTTCATACACACTCAGCGCTCCGCCTCTTCATACACACACAGAGCTCCGCCTCTTCATACACTCTCAGAAGTCCACCTCTTCATACACACTCAGAGCTCCGCCTCTTCATACACACTCAGAGCTCCTCCTCTTCATACACACTCAGAGCTCCGCCTCTTCTTACACACTCAGAGCTCCTCCTCTTCATACACACTCAGAGCTCCTCCTCTTCATACACACTCAGAGCTCCGCCTCTTCATACACACTCAGAGCTCCGCCTCCTCATACACACTCAGAGCTCCGCTTCCTCATACACACTCAGAGCTCCTCCTCTTCATACACACTCAGGGCTCCGCTTCCTTCATACACACTCAGCGCTCCGCCTCTTCATACACACTCAGAGCTCCTCCTCTTCATACACACTCAGAGCTCCGGCTCTTCATACACACTCAGAGCTCCGCCTCTTCATACACACTCAGAGCTCCTCCTCTTCATACACACTCAGAGCTCCGGCTCTTCATACACACTCAGAGCTCCGGCTCTTCATACACACTCAGGGAGGATAATATTTACATATATAGTGTGGAAACCTAGATTAACTCCTTCACAGACGGTCAGTTGATGATTAATATATCTTGCTTCTGTATCGGTACCCTCGTGAGGGCTGCTGAGTATTGTGGTCCACCTGTCACCCCGCCCAGCCAGACACACGATTTTCAGTCACTCTTAGACAGAAAACAGTCCATGCACTTTGTTTTGAATTTTTATTGAGGGGAATTAACTTGGATAGGGGATGCCCTGTTGATTGAAGAAAATTTACATGGGACAAAACTATATACACTCTGTATATACACTCCAGCACAACACTTGCTTGCAGGCTATTGTTCCTCAATACCTCCAGCACTTTACTTGACAATTGATCTCAGTCTTCCAGGACCAGTTAGCACTAATTTGTAGGCCGGAACTGACTCAACTGGGCCTAAAGTAGATGCCTTTTGCAGGCAGGGACCACGGGCCCCTTTTTGTGTAGCAACAAAAATAAGGTAGTTCTTTAGTGCTAGTTGTCTGCGTGGCTACTGAGCCCAGTACCACATCTTAAGGCCCAGCCAGACCTCATGGCTGCAGCTGTGTCTCTCCACTGCCCATGTTTCCACAGTTCTCTCCCCTGGTTCTGCACCCATCTCAGACTGCAATCTCCCAGTCCTCTCAGGCGTGCCTCCCCAGTCCTCTCTTCTGGTTCTACATCCATCTCAGACTGCTCTCTAGCAGTCCTCTCAGGCGTGTCTCCTCAGTCCTCTCAACTGTGCCTCACTCACCAGCCCTCCTGGCTGTGCCCTGTTGTTCCCCCTTGGAGATTTGCCTGGCAGTGCTCTCTCCCGCTGTCCTCTCCTTGCTCCTCTTGGCCAGGACAACTCTGTGTGTTGTTGGAGGGATCCCGTCCACACTCGAGAACAGGCCCAAGGTCACCCCTCCCAGACTGGGAAGCTCCCTCCAAGGCCACCCACAGCCTAGCACTCCATCTCTAACTTCCACCCAAACTCCTCTCTCAGCTGGGCTGACCCCAAGTATTTAAGGAGGCCTGCCCCCTACCAATCCAGATTGGGGATTGGTCAGGGATCCTCAGAATACCCCAGGCAGCTCCACCTCCCCTCTCCACCTCTCTTTCCAGAAAACACCAGAATGTTCTGGAAAGAAGTAGGAGGTCCTGGTGATGCTGCCCATGAGTCACCCAGCAATACCCTGAGGACTCCCAGCCCAGATCAAAACAAACATGCCTGGCTGCCAGCCAGACCTGACTAAATTTACCTACTCTGGCAAAAACCTATGTAGCACTACCCCCGAAAGAGCTGCTGATAAACGTTCAATTCTGCACCCTGCCTCTCAACCCCAAGACCGGTCTCAACCCCTCTGGCACACCTGTATGGTAATATTAGTGTGGGACCCAGCAGTAAAGAGAAGCACAGTATTGATACACTATACAGTATATTTAACGTAACCTTGGAACCCGTCACTACTCCAGCTGTAGTAATAGATAGAGTCTCACACAGAATGTCAATTAACCACTTAACCAGATATTAAGCACAATAAGCACTGTGATAGCTCAGATATGAGGAAGGACAATAGATAACAGTCAATGATAGTTACCATAAGGGGTGTATCCAGACAGGCACACAGTGAGACAAGTGTTCAATATTGCCTAGCTTATAGTAAACACCTTCCCCCTGAAACCTCAATACACACACCGAACTGTAGTATATTACATACACATGCAACAGAACAATGAAATATACATATATATCCTATACTTAGGAGCTCCCCCTAGGTTGCAATTCAATGTTCAGGATAAAACGTGAAACCTTGATACTTTGCAGGAGATGATAAAGTTCCTTGTCTTTAATTATTCTTCAGCTAGCCTGTTGATTTGAACTGCAGTATTTATAATCCAAGGGAAACAGAGAGAAAGAAAGTTGTAGAATAATTGATGCGTTGATAACTGTTTTAAATGAAGAAACAGAATTCTTGTAACTCTTCCTTCTTATCTATAAGTGTAATGCAGTACTGACTTTACCGCACGGGTAATAACAAACCCCACAGTTCAACTGTATAGAGCCTGTGAATAAGTAGAATCACCTCCGTGGAACTACAAGTCCCACCAGCAATCTGTAACTAGCTCACGCAGCAAACAGTACACTCTATTGATCTGGGCAAGTGCCCGCTCACCACAATAGGCCCAGGTACTGTAAAAACTCCTTTCCTGATATCTCAGTCTGATCCAAAGCTGGCGCCGTCACACTGCACCACTCCTTCAGGTGGCTGATGACTGGAATGCAGGAAACCTTCAGAAATGTTGGGTCCTCAGGTCCATCCGCATGCTGGTCCAGCTGGCTGTGCTCAAGAACTGAAAGTAATGGCTTTCTTCTGGCCACTCTGCCATAAAGCCCAACTCTATGGAGTGTATGGCTTATTGTCGTCCTATGTACAGATACTCCAGTCTCTGCTGTGGAACTCTGCAGCTCCTCCAGGGTTACCTTAGGTCTCTGTGCTGCCTCTCTGATTAATGCCCTCCTTGCCGGTCCGTGAGTTTTGGTGTGCGGCCGTCTCT
Source organism: Aquarana catesbeiana (assembly GCF_042186555.1). NCBI lineage: Eukaryota > Metazoa > Chordata > Amphibia > Anura > Ranidae > Aquarana > Aquarana catesbeiana. Next base: position 285,321 of record NW_027362655.1, on the reverse strand, counting down.
TGGCAGGTTTGCTGTTGTGCCATGTTCTTGCCATTTGATTATGATAGATTTGATGGTGCTCCTAGGGATCATCAAAGATTTGGATTTTTTTATAACCTAACCATGACTTGTACTTCTCAACAACATTGTCCCTTACTTGTTTGGAGAGTTCCTTGGTCTTCATGGCAGTGTTTGGTAAGTGGTGCCTCTTGATTAGGTGTTGCAGCCTCTGGGGCCTTTCAAAAAGGTGTGTATATGTAATGATAGATCATGTGACACTTAGATTGCACACAGGTGGACATCATTTCACTAATTATGTGACTTCTGAAGGTAATTGGTTGCACCAGAGCTTTTTATGGGCTTCATAACAACGGGGGTAAATACATACACACATGCCAATTAAAACTATTTTTCAGAAATAAAAAACTGATATGTATATATTTTAAAAAAATTACTTCACCAACTTAGACTATTGTGTTCTGATCCATCACATATAATTCAGATTAAAAAAAAAATTGAACCAAAGGCTGTAATGTAACAAAATAGGTAAAAAGCCAAGGGGGGTGAATACTTTTGCAAGGCACGGTACATCTAGATCTCGATGGATTAAAATATGTGCACATGTAAATTAGCTAGCAATTTATCCTATCCCATACATTTTTGAAAAATGTCTGTTTGCCTTATCCTGCTGATGTGTACATGTCACCCCTTTTAAATGTAGTTTTTAACAAAAAAATTACTCAGATAAGTCATCTCCGGTCATATTTTCTACAGTTTCCCCTGGCAGCTTAGTGTGTCTGCATATGCCTCCTTAAAGTTGGTATAAGTGTAGGACAACAATAGAACAAACAAAAAAACAGGTCACTATAATGAGTACTAACCTGTTATGAAAAAACAAAGTGTTTTTTTTTATGGTTGGACTGGATGGACTTGTGTCTTTTTTCAACCTGACTAACTATATGTAACTATATATGCTTGGTCCACTGTGGTCTCTACCATCTTCATGCCTCACGCCTAATAGATTAAGGCCATGCCTCAGCTTCCTGGGAGCTGGGCTGTCTCTCTTCCAGCACACACCTGAATAATCATACCATTTGGCCAATAGGGAACTCTGACCCTGTGTGGATGGAAATGGACATCATTCCGAACGTAGAGATATTTATGGAGGTTGAGTAAAAAAATATAATCTTGTTGGCCAAGGAACTCACCTTACATGTGCATTTAATAATTTTGCAGGGTTAATGATTTGAGGCTGAGTGTGTGGCCCAGCAAATTATCATGTTTGACCAAGAATGTATGCAATCCATGGCTGATATGCTAATGTTCCTAGTTTTAGATGTAGTTGTTATTGTATCTGCAGCTAATTTTCTTTTCTATTTTTCTCCACAGTGCTGACAGACCCGTCCATGGAGGAGATGAGGAAGCTGACGAGGTTGACGGACACCGAATACAGTATTTGGAGTGGCAACTGGGGGTTGGTCCTGCTCCTGACCAGCCCTTATTATTATATTTTCTAAACAAATAATGTTTTACCTTTTTTTTATAGTAAAAAGTGTACTAAAGCGCTGATATGAACTAGTAAATAAATAAATAAGTGACAAATACTAGAAGATGACCAAATAATATAGCTGCAATTATTGTGTATGTGAACTGATATCACACAAAAAGTGTTGTATATATTCGGAATTTATAATGCACTAATATTAACCTCCCAATATAACACGGTGTAACCTCCTAATGGTTAATCAGTGAATCATGTGCAAAATAATCAAATGGAGCCTATTATAAATAACATAACATCCTTCACCATAACAAAATCCTATAACTAAATATCAGATATGCAGACACAGCAGTGCTCTTCACTGGCTCCTCCCGACCGCAGCCATCTATCACTGGGGATTACTCATTGAAACCTGTCTATATTCATCAATCATCAAAGACGTTATATTTCTTCACAGCGGTATGCTGTCCTATTGAGATATCTGTGCACTGCGGTTCATCACATTTATATATCTCATCTTTCTTTCTTTCTTTTTTATTGTGTTCAATAATTTACTATCACATTGATATTTAGTTAAAGGATTTTGTTATGGTGCAGGATGTTATGCTATTTATAATAGGCTCCATTTGATTATTTTGCACATGATTCACTGATTAACCATTAGGAGGTTACACCGTGTTATATTGGGAGGTTAATATTCGCGCATTATACATTCCGAATATATACATTACCTTTTTTTTTATATTGTTTGATTGTTATTTATGATTTTTTAATGTTTTGTATTTTTATGATTCAGGTTTATAATGTTTTGACAAACTTATCTACTAGTTTGTGTTTTTTTTTTTTGCAAGGTAGCTAGTCTTTCTCACTGCAGTTGTAGAAGATCAACCTGTCTTATAAGCATTTTCAGAACTGTGATAGCTCCAGCTGCAGGGGGCAAGTTTGCTTACCTCATAATGTCTTCTTCCAATTTTTATTTTTTTGTTTTGGGTACAAAATTACACCTAATCTTTTGGATACATGTAGCAGACAGGAGAAATATGTGTGTCAGATGTGAACTGAGGCATACATTCGGGCCCCCATCCCCCAGCTTTACACTGCAGCCAGACCATTCACAAAGTGCAGTGCAATTCACGCATATGTAGAGTAGGAATCTGGCTGTGAAGCCACCAGGCTTCACAGTGGGTTGAAGAAAATAGTAAAAACCTTCGCGCCAGTGGTGTCGATAGCAGATAATATATATGAATTACATATACTGGTGATACATCTAGTAAGAAAACATTCCCAACAATAAAGAAAATTTGTGGAAATATATAAACAATCAATGTAAGCTGCTCCCCAATTTTTGAATAATCAAAAAAATAGATATTCAAAAAATCCTTTGGCTGCCCCCCTGTGTAAGCTGGAACGCACGCCAGCGTGGAGGAGACATGAAAGGCTTTTTCTGACTGCGAAGTCACCCTGACATGCAAGCAGCCCCAGTGCCGGGTAGGCACCCACCAATGTAAGCGGCCATTTGGCTTTTTAATTTGTTTACTTTTTTAATAAATGGTTTTACGCTATGGAGACTGTTTTTGTTTCCTATGTATCCTTATCCTATCTTGAATGAGCTTGACGGGAACGATCCATGCCTATAATACCAACCACAGTCCGGCCATCCATGTGAGCAGGCACAACCCTGCACAAGCGCTAGTGACTCTCTTTTTAACTAAAGGAGTCATTGGTATCTGGTAAGCAGATATCTACTACTTCGAGGTGTTTTCCTTTTCTTATTTTCCTTTGGTGATGGAAAACCTTTTGTTTACAGCAACAAGATTGGGATAATATTGAAAGATATCACTTCAACCACTTCAAATCACTTTTTTATGTGGACAATCAATCACTATATATTTTTTTCACTATTGTGGGCACTTCAATGTGTAATCTAATTATGATTTGTCATTATTATGTTTTTCATTTTTTTGGTAATGCAGGAGATTTATTTATTTAAAGCACTTGATTAGTATGGTATCTAGCGCCCCCTAGCTTTCTTACATTTCCATTTTTTTGGTAATGCAGGAGATTTATTTATTTATTTATTTAGAGCACTTGAATAATAGGGTTCACAGTGGGTTGCCCATAGCCAAGATGACAGCCAAAGCATACGAGAGTGGAATCCAAAATTGGCTCGGGTGCAGACAACGCTGGATGGCTGGACAGGTAAGTGCCCCAATAGTCAAAGTCCACAGCTACAGTATTTTTAGATGCTGACTTACTTTTGGTTTGGGGTTGAATCCTCTTGGAGCTTGTTCTGTTAACGTTAGACACACCAAGTTCAAAGCTGAATGCTTGCCATCTGCAACTACTCCTGATCCTGAACCAGGACACCTATTAAACTCTATGGGAGCCGAACTAGAAAAATCAAAAGTACCCATTTTAAAGGCTTATATGCAAGTTTCTGGTCATAAAAAGGGCACGGTGGGCTAGGTACTGACTTGGGGGACATGTATCAATGCAAAAAAAAAAGATTGTTTTTAAAGGAGCAGTGATTTTAATGATGCTTAAAGTGAAACAAAAAAAAAGCAAAAATCCTTAAAATATAGTGCCTGGGGGTCCCCTTAGTTTGCCTGTAAAGTGGCACATCTTTACTGTGTAAAGAACCTGCTGCAGCAAAAATGACATTTATAAAGAAAAAAATGACATTTAAATTGATTTTCACTGCAAGCTTTCTTTATGTTTAAAAAAAACGACTTAGGGAGCCAGTCTTAATTGTGCCCGTGAAACCTATACCAAAAAAAATCCTCAAGATAAAATCAACACCCACAAAGCTAGGCAGCCTAGACAGTTTTGCAGAGATTACGGATCCCAAAAACATTTACTAAGCAACATCGGCATCAGAGGCTTGATAGCTGCTGCTAATCCGGGACACATTCATTGTTACAAATGTCAGCCAGTCAATGGAGTCTGTGGACAGACAAGCTCTTTGATCTGTCACAAAACCTCCAGCAGCACTGAATGCCTGTTCGGAAAGCACTCTGGATACAGGGTAGCCCAGCAGCTCAATTGCAAACTGGGCAAGTTCTGGCCAGTAGTCTATTCCTATGACCCAGAAACCCAGTGGATCTTCTATTGGAAAGATCTCCATGTCTGTTTTCACCCCTAGATAATCTTACACTATATGATGCAGACGCTGCCAATGGGATATGGAAGCTGAGGACTAAAAATATTTTGAAATGCATCACTTAGGCAGCCCCCTTCTCCACCGCTCCTCCTTTTATCAACAGAGTCTGGAAAGGTGTTACATAAACTCCTCTTTAAGGTGTCCTCAATATATTTCATCCTGTGCTCCCTCTGGGAATGCAGCATGAGTTCCGAGATGTTCCCCTTGTAAAGGTGGTCAAAGAGGGTTGCCAACCAATAATGATCCTTCTCCTTGATGCCATAAACTCTCGGGTAGTTTCTCAAACTTTGAAGAATAAGGGAGCCCATGCACCGCAAGTTTATGGAGGCATGAGAAGCAGAGTCCTCGGGGTCACTGAGGATTACAGTTTCTGGAACTGCCTCCTCCCAGCCACGTACTACTCCCAAGGTTTCTGGGAACTGAAAACCACCTCTTAAGGTTTGATGTATGTCTTCATCTGCTTCTATGACTCCAAAACTGCCAGAATCCTCCTCCTCCTCCCTCTCCTCTTGTGTGTTCTGTGGCGTTGCAAGAATGGTGTCTGCATTTCCTTGAGAGGAAAGGAAGTCCTCCTCTTCCTCCTGCTGCTCTGCCTCAAGTGCCCTGTCCATAATGCCATTCAGAGTATGCTCCAGCAGGAACACAAGAGGGATAGTGTCACTGATGCATGCATTGTCATGGATCACCATCCTTGTTGCCTCCTCAAATGGTGACAGTACAGTGCATGCATCCTTTATCAGCAGCCATTGGCGTGGGAAAAAAGCCGAACTCCTTGAGCCTGTCTTTGTGCCATACTCACCACAGGTACTCGTTGATGGCCCTCTGCTACATATGCAGCTGCTGCAGCATCACCAAAGTTGAGTTCTGCCTGGTGGGCATGTCACAAATCAGGCGGTTTACGGGCAGGTGGAATTCCTGCTGAATTTCAGCCAAACACTGGCTGTGTATGACCGCCTGAAATGGCTACAGACTCTTATGGCCTGCCTTGGAAGATCTTGCAACCCTGGGTACCTGTTTAAGAAATGCTGCACCACCTAATTGAAGACATGTGCCAGCTATGGCACGTGTCAACTTTCCATGTCAAAGGGCAGACAGGTTAGTGCCATTATCGCACACCACCATTCCTGGCTCAAGCTTCTGTGGCATGAACCACCTCTGTGCCTGCCCCTGCACATTTGAAAGAATCTCTGCTCCTGTCCCCTAGACTGACCAGCTAAAGCACTGCATGGCATCTTTTAGCCTGACTTGTTGAATAGCCCCTTAAACCCTTAGGGGGTACTGGTGGTTCATAGGACAATTTAGCAGAGGAGGGCATGGAGGAGGAGGAGGGGTGGAGCTGCAAGATCTTGCATCATTACCACCAGCTGTATGGAGACGTGGCCTGAACCCTGTCCTGCATCCTGCCTAGTTGCAAGCAGAGTTACCCAGTGTGCTGTAAACAAAATATAACGCCTCTGACCATGCTTGCTGGACCACGTGTCAACTGTAACATGGACCTTGCTGCTGACTGCCTTGCCCTACAATGCCAAAACATTGCCTTCCGTGTGATGGTACGGAGTGGGAATGACCTTACATGCAAAGAAATAGCGACTAGGAACCTGCCATTGTGGTACAGCATATTCTTCAAATTCACGGAAGGGGCAGAATCCACCAGACAGAAAGGGAGGAGTTGTAAAGCCAGTAATTTGGCCAGGCTGAAATTTATACACTGGGCATGTGGGTGGCAGGGTGTGTATTTTGTTTGATGCAGCAGCTGGAAGAAACTTGCCTGCTATACTCTACAGCTGGTGGTGTGCTGCTGGCAGACGTGTTGCAAGGACCTGTAACACCCTTTGCAATACCATCATCCTTTTCAGTGGAGGCTGCTGAAAGGTCATGAGATATAGCGGGGTTACACATGAGAGGTGAGGAGGAGAAGAATTGTGTCCCTTTTGTGTACCTTTCAGGTGCTCTAGCCAACGAGTTGAGTGGTGGGAGGTTAAATGCTTTGTCAAGCATGTGGTACCCAAATGGCTGGTGTTTTTTCCATGCTTGCGGCAGAGATTGCAAATTGCAACAGTGTGATCCACTGCACATGTACTTAAAAAGGCCCACACAGCTTAGCTGTGGGAAGTGGGCCGGGAGATAACAACTCCACAATCTGATGGAATAGGGTTGCTTCTCTCTACTCTTCCATGATGGCTGCCTCTGGAGTACATCCTGCCTTGGTGGAGTTGTGCCCCCCCTCACTTCCCTCCCCTGCTCTATCTGGCACCCAAGTCATGACAGTGACCCCATCATCATTATCCCCTCCAGCCTCATCATCGCCATCGCCAACTTAGCAATGCGCTGTGACTGGGGAAACATGCCTGTCAATTTGTTGTTTAACAGTGTTATCCCCCCTCTGTAGGCTCTCCAATTGTAGACAATGCATGCATCAGTGACACAATCCCTCTTGTGTTCCTGCTGAAGCATACTCTGCATGGCATTATGGACAGGGCACTCGAAGGAAGAGCAGGTCTTCCTTTCCTCTCAAGGCCCACTATATGTAGACATCATTCTTGCAAAGCCACAGAACACCCAAGAGGAGAGGGAGGAGGAGGAGGAGGATTCTGGCAGTTTTGGAGGCCTTTGAAGCAGAGAAAGACATACTGTACATCAATCCCTAAGAGATGGTTTTCAGGCCCCAGAAACCTTGGAAGTAGTATGTGGCTGGGAGGAGGCAGTTCCAGATACTGTAATACTCAGTGAACCCAAGGATTCTGCTTCTCATGCCTCCGCAAACTTTTGGTGCATGGGCTCCCTTATTCTTCAAAGCCTGTGAAAGGACCTGAGAATTTGTGGCATCAAGAAGAAGGATCATTATTGGCTGGCAACTCTCCTTGACCACCATTACAAGGGGAAAGTCTCTGAATTCATCTTGGATAAAATATCTCAAGGACACCTTAAAGAGGAGTTTATGTAATGCCTTTACAGACTCTGGTAGGTTACAGTCTCATGAAAAAGCTAGTTTTGAGGCTTCTGTTGATCAAAGGAGGAGCGGTGTAGAAGGGGGCCACCTAAGTGATGCATTTCAAAAAAATTTTAGTCCTCGGCACCCAGGGCTGTCAGCTTCAAAATCCTATCAGCAGCGCCTGCATCATATGGTGGAAAATTTTCTAGAGGCGAAAACAGACATGGAGAACTTTCCAGTAGACGATCCACGGGGTTACTGGGTCATGAGAATAGACCACTGGCCTGTACTTGCCCATTATGAACGGGCATTCGGTGCTGCCAGAGGTTTTGTGACAGATAAAATAGCGTGCCTGTGTACAGACTCCGTTAACCGGCTGACATTTGGCAAAATGAATCAGTCCTGGATTAGCAGCAGCTATCAAACCCCTGATGTCGATGTCACTGATTAAATGTTTTTGGGCTCTGGACTCTCTAGTCATTTTCTGGTATAGGTTTCATGGGCACAAATAATGCGATGCTAAATTCTTGTTTTCTTGTGTTTAAAAATACAAAAAACATGTTATACTTACCTGGTCTGTGTAGTGGTTTTGCACAGAGCAGTCAAGATCCTCCTTTTCTCAGGTCCCTCTTTGACTCTCCAGGCCCCTTCCTCCTGCTGAGTGCCCCCACAGCAAGCAGCTTTCTATGGGGCACCCAAACCGAGGCTCAGTGTGTCCATTCAGACACTGAGTCTTGGCTAGGCCCAGCCCCCTCTCTCTCCTTATTGGCCCATTGACTTTGCTTGACAACAGCGGAAGCCAATGGTGCTCTGCTGCTGTCTCAATCAATGAGGAGGGGAGTCCTGGGCAGCTGAGTCTCTCCTGCAACATTGCTGGATAGAGATGGGCTCAGGTAAGTATTAGGGGGCTGAGGGGAGCTGCTGCACACAGAAGTTTTTATCTTAATACATAGAATGCATTAAGATAAAAAAAACCTTCCTTTACAACCACTTTAACACCCAAGGACAAATTGTTCCACACCTGTTTGACAGTCCATCTAAAAGGCAAAATGCAGTATTTCCCATTTTAAATCATTGGTTGGTTTAATAGTGTTGGCTTAAAAAAACTTTTATCCTCCAATGTCCAATGTACTCCTAAGTGGGTCCATTTCTAAAAAAATTGTTGGACAAATGTGACAATCATTCATTCAGCCATTTTATATTATACCTGTAAAATTAAGGCAGTGATTTCCTATGATCCTCAGCTCCATCTAGTGACCATAATGGGGAACTTTTCCTGAAAAGCCTCAAACAGTAAATATAGCACAATACTGCAATATGACCACTAGATGGAGCCGAGGAAATCACTGTATGAAATAAAATTCGACCAATATTCACAACAGCTGTGTGAATGCTGGTCATTTATTGAATTAAAAAAAAAGGCCTGTAAGCATTTGTGAAAACTTACATCACAAAAAAATGAAGTGTTTACTTTTCATTGGCTATCAATGGCCAACACAGTACAACACTTCATCCATGTCTTGAGTGAACTTTGATCTCCTTATGAACGGTTTCTTACATGATAAAGATGAGCCATGGAGTATATCTGAGGTATTTACCAGGGTGTGAGCTGTCAACATTCATATAGAAGACATTTCCCGCACTCAAGGCACTAATACACCTCGAGGGTTGTATGGGATCCCTGATGTACAAGAAGACAGTACTTCATTGAAGAAAAATTCCCTCACTCAGGACAGGATAATGGTTTCTCCCCCATGTGAGATCTCTGATGTCTGTAAAGAGTGGATGTCTGTGAAAAACTTTTTCCACACTCAGGACAGGAATATGGTTTCTCCCCTGTGTGAGATCTCTGATGTATTTGAAGATGGGACTTCTGTGAAAAACATTTCCTGCACTCGGGACAGGAATACATCTTCTCCCCCATGTGAGATCTCTGATGTCTGTAAAGATTGGACGTCTGTGAAAAACGTTTCCCGCACTCAGGACAGGAGTACAGCTTCTCCCCCGTGTGAGATCTCTGATGTGTTTGAAGACTGTACTTATGTGAAAAACATTTCCCACACTCAGGACAAGAATACATCTTCTCTCCAGTGTGAGATCTCTGATGTCTGTAAAGAGTGGATGTCTGTGAAAATTTTTTCCCGCACTCAGGACAGGAATACGGCTTCTCCCCCGTGTGAGATCTCTGGTGTATTTGAATATTGACCTTATATGAAAAATATTTCCCGCACTCAGGACAGGAATATGGTTTCAGCCCGGTGTGAGATCTTGTATGCACATTAAGTTCAGATTTAAGACAGAAACACTTCCCACACTTAGTACAGGAAAACCTCTTATCTGTTGGAAGGACGGCACCGTCCCTCACAGTCTGAGGTTCCTCAGGATAAGAGGAATACGATGGTCCATCTACACTGTGTGGTGCCGGATGGACATTTGAGGTAGCCGGGTTTTCTCCTGGACTATACTGTGTGATGTCCTCATCTTCTACTTTACAGTCTGGAGACAAAGTGAGACAATCCTCTGAGGTTTTCCTCATCTCCCGTCCATGTACTAAAATAGAAATAAAAAGGTTATTACTAGACATGAACAGATTGGTTCCCCTAAACCAGGACTCCGCCCACATCAGGCAGCTTTGTCTATGAGGATCTTACAATTCCCCCTCAATGTAACTAGTAAATGGGTCCTCTGATCTCCCACCAGTTCAGTGACAGTGATGAGGGGATTATAGGGCGAGTGTCCCCACCTCTTTTATCACTCATTGCCATCCTCCCAACACAAGAAGTACTGCACTTCCTTCATTAGTCCATTATTTAGTCATGAATAACAGTGGGCCTGAGCCCCACCGGAGGTCAGAGAGTGAGGATGGGGGGAGATCAACCAAGATGAAGACTGGACTGATCCTGAAGACCATCATCATTGGGTTATTGACTCTAACCTCATTATCACCTTCTGTTTAAGGTTCCAAAGTTTGAGGATGTTATCACATTATTAGCAACATGTAAAATTCTGTGCTCCAATCAAATTATCAGATATAAAATGTCCAGCTGGTAGAAAATGGATGTAAAAGAGTCTTATGAAATGTACAACTTATTATATAGGTTACAACAGTTAGGACTATATGGTTCAGAATGATGTAATGTACAACATAAGAGTATATAGTGCAGGGGTAATGAGTATGTAATGTACAACATAAATTATACAGTGCAAGGGTCAGGAGTATATAATGTACAATATAAATTATACAGTGTAAGGGTCAGGACTCATAATATTGGTATTCAGTAATCAGTGGAAGCTTAAATATTTACATGAGACAAGTTGCAGAGGTCCCACACTGCTGCCTCCCATCTCCTAAGACTGCATTTAGTAACTAGGATCTGAGACTATACAGACATTTCCTGCGTCATGACAGCTGAGTGTGGGTCAACTCCACCCCCTTGACCCCCATAGGACATTCCTGGATAGTATAAAAGAATGGCTGTACCTGGTGGAGGTGTTCTTTTTCTGTCCTCGCTATGGACATTCCTGTGGTTTCAGCTAAAGTATTCCTGCCATTTGGTCCCACAGTGGAAGGTCCTCTTGTTGAGGGTAAACCCTCCTGAAATTGGATACTCCTCATGACGGGCTATTGCCATCCTGTCTGCTCTCTCCCTCTGCTCTCAACTTGTCTCCTAATCCGCATGTGTCATGATGGTGGAGCGTGCGCTCCATGCTGGTTAGTGTATGTCTAGTGTTTTCATCTTCCTCCTTCTGGGTCCCTGCAACATTCAGAGGCGGGGCGGAGTGATGATGTCATCGTCTGCTTAGTGATTGCTCCTTTTTCCTGTTCCTGGATTGGCTGAAGGTTGCTGGGTGCTCATTGGACAAGAGGAGAGCACTTCCTTTAAAATCTCCTCCTGCGCTTTCTACTTTGCTGCTGTCCTGGATCTGCTGCTGTTTGTGCTGGTAAGACATGGCTGTGTCCTTCTTATGTACTATGTGAGGGATAGCAGATGCACTCTTAAGTTGGTGTGCCCTTTATGCTGATGGTATAGGTTTTATGCTGTGTACTATTATTGCTGTCTGCTCTATGACCTGTGTATGCTATGTGCTGTATGCTTGTATCTATGGGCTATATGTGCTATATACTTCTATACTATGGTCTATATGTGCTGTATGCTTCCAGTGTTGCCAACCTCCTGACAAAAAACTAAAAATGTAGTGACAGAGCCCATTTATTACTGAGTGACAACTTGGAAAAATTACAGAACTCCTATTAAAAACTAAGACAATTGATATTTAAACAGTATAAACACAGTATGAAAACACTGACAATACCCATGACAAGTAATTTGATTGTTTTATACTTAAAAAGTCAACATAGCATGACAAACTTTCAGCCCCTGATATTTACAGACAGTTGTAAAAATCACTGATTATTTACAAACTGTCTGTAAATTTGCTGACAGTTGGCAACACTGTATGCTTCTATACTATGGGCTATATGTGCTATAATGCTTCTATACTATGGGTTACAGATCTGATTTCAGATGTGGAAATACGGGACAACATGGGAACTAGCGACCACAGGATTATTACATTCAGCATAAATCATAGGAATAGAAGGCACAAGGGGAGTACAAGAACACTAAATTTCAAAAGAGCCAACTTTTCTAGACTGCGCTCAATGCTGCAGAATATTAAGTGGGACCAAATCCTTGAAGCATTGAACATGGAGGAAAAATAGGAGTGCTTTAGGAACATTACTTACGATACTTTTAAATAAAAGTATCACCGAGTGCATTCCAAGGGGTAATAAATATAGAAGAACAAAGGTTAAACCTGGGTGGCTGAACCAAAACGTAAAATGTCATATTAAGGACAAAAAATGGCCTTTAAAAAGGAAAAAGCAAGGGCACTGTCAGAATTCCAACACTACAAGTAATGCAATAAGAAGCGTAAGAATGCAATCAGGGCGGCTAAAGAAAAGACTATGAGAGACACATTGCGGAGGAGGAGGAGAGTAAAAAAGATCTCTAGAATTTTTTTCAAATATATTAAGGTTGGGTTCACATCTAAAATGGATGTGGCTCGCAGCAGGGGTCCGGTGTGTCCCTGTTCTTCGTTTCAGGGACGAATCAGGGATGAATTTTTGACGCAGGACTCCTGTGCAAGCCGCTCCACAGCCCCACGAAGATGTGTGAACCGGCTCCATAGAGAGCCGGTCAAAATCTTCTGTCATGCGAATTGGATGCCGGGAAATCCGCATCCAATTCGCACTAGTGTGAACCCAGCCTAACAGTAAAATGGTGAACACATAGGCCCCATAAAGGACAGGTAAGGGAAAATGGTTACAGATGACAAGGAGAAGGCAGCTGTACTAAATGTTTTCTTCTCCTCAGTCTTCACACAGGAAAAGGATGGATATAACAACCACAACTGTATTGTTAGTAACACGTCACAGGATCTACCCTAGTGGCTAACAGAGGCCGGAGTCCGGAAACGACTGGAGAAGCTTAACATGAATAAATCTCCAGGACAAGATGGCTTACACCCAAGAGTCCTTAAAGAACTCAGTCAGGTTATAGCCAGACTGTTATTCCTAAACTCTAAGGACAGCATACTGACATGATTGGTACCAGCTGATTGGCAAAAAGCCTATGTGGTACCAACATTCAAAAAAGGGCAGAGATATAGTGCTGGAAACTACAGACCAGTCAGTCTAACATTGGTAGTATGTAAACTATTTGAGGGGATGATGAGGGACCATATCCAAGAATTTTCTGATGCAAAAAGTATAATAATTCGCAGTAATCAGCATGGGTTTACAAAAGGTGGCTCCTGCCAAACTGACCTATTAATATTCTACGAGGAAATGAACTGCCATCTGGACAAGGGTAGGCCGGTGGATGTCGTGTATCTGGATTTTGCAAAAGCATTTGGTACAGTCACCCACAAACGCTTAATCTACAAAGTGAGGTTGGTGGGTATAGACCATGGGGCTTGTTCTTGGATAGAAAACTGGCTGTGGGGACAAGTCCAAAGGGTGGTGAGAAATAACGTATACTCAGAATGGTCTAGAGTGGTTAGTGGGGTACCCCAAGGCTCAGTCCTGGGACCAATTTTGTTTAATTTATTTATAAATGATATAGAGGATGGGATACATAGCTCAATCTCAGTGTTTGCTGATGGCACAAAAATAAGCAGGGCAATAACATCACAGCAGAATATAGAACTTTTACAAGAGGACCTGAATAAATTAATGAATTGGGCAACTAGATGGCAAATGAAGTTTAACATTGGTAAATGTAAGGCAATGCAATGGGGGGGTAAAAATATAAATGCAAGTTACTCATTATGGAGGAGAACCCTTAGGGCATTCCAGGATGGAAAAGGATCTAGGGGTCCTAGTAAAAGACAGACTGAGAAATAGCATGCAGTGTCGTAACCGTGATCCAGTCTCCAGGGTTGATGGAGAGCAGTCTCTCTCCGGCAAGGCCCATCAACTCTGGAGACTGGATCACGGTTATGTTGGATGCCAGTATCTAGGGTGGGGGGCTCAATGTCTGGACTTGAGGGCTCAGGGAACATGGCTTCCTCTTCTGCCGTGTTCCTCCAATCTCCTGGAACTGAGAGTGGCCAGGGAAGCACTCAGGTCATTTTTGCCCATCATTCGGGGCAAGAGGGTCAGGCTTCTTATGTACAATGTGACGGCAGTGTCGTATGTATTGAGGCAAGGGGGCATGAAGAGTTGCAGCTTCTCCAGGTCACAGCAGAGATTTTTTTATGTTTGCCGAAGCCCATTTGCAGGACCTGTCTAAGGGGTCCTCAGAACTCTCTGGCGGATAAGTTGGCGGTCAGATTCTCGCTCCACACGGAGTGGATGCTGAATCCAAAGTATTTGTCAAAGGTGTTCACTCAGTGGGAAGTACCCAGTATAGATTTAATGGCAACTCCATTCAACTGCCAGGTACCTCTATTTTTCTCCCGCTACTCCTGTCCACAAGTTCAAGCCCAGGATGCCCTGTCTCAGAGTTGGAACTTCAGGCAGGTCTACCTGTTTCCACCAAAAGCTCTAATTCTCAAATCATTGATCAAGATAATGGAGGAAGAAGTGTCTGCAATCGTGATCATTGCATTCTGGCCGAAGAGGCCATGGTTTCCCCTTCTAAATCACCTGGTGCCTCAAGCCCGAGATTTACTCCTTCTCAATGATCAGACTTACCCTAACCCAGCCTGTCTAGCCTTAACTGTGTGGAATTTGAAAGGAACAAACTGCAAGGTCTGACTCTCTCAGAGTCAGTGATGTCCACCCTCCTGTCTGCTAGGAAGTTTTCTACCAAGACAACTTATTATAGAATATGGCAGAAGTTGGAAGCCTTTTCTGTTCAACGTGGATTTGCCTTTCGCTTCCCCACGGTGGATAATGTGCTGAACTTTTTACAAATCAGGCTGGACACAGGGTTGAGCTACAACACCCTTAAGGTTCAGGTGTAGGCACGTTCGGCTCTTACAGATTCATTGTGGTATAAGGAGTCTCTGGTAATCCGATTTCTCAAAGCAGCAATCAAGATTTGCCCTGCTATATGTCCTTTCTTCCCAAAGTGGGATCTGCCATTATTTTTTTTTCTTTTATTATTATTTTTATTGCAGGTTTCGCAGTTAACAGTACATAGCAGAGCCTATTGGGCATACTCAGATCTGCCATTACTCTTGAGAGGATTTTTGAAGTCACCCTTTTTCTCAGATTTGAATAGTCCATTATAGTATCCCACGCTAAAGACAGAATTCTCACGGCCATAGTCTCAGTAAGGCGGGTCTCCAACATTGCGGTATTCTGCTGCAAAGAGCCATACTGTACCTTCCTTCTGGATAGTGTGGTGTTGAGACCTTCTTCAAGTTTTCTACCCAAGGTGTCGTCAGAATTCCATTTTAATTGGGAATCTGTTCTTCCATCCTTTAGACCCTCCCCAGTGGGAGAACCTGGTCTGGAGGGATTAGACCTTAAGTTGATACTTCAATCATTGATACTTCAGGACGGATGCTCTCTTTGTGTTTCCACAAAATCCCAGGATGGGCGTTGCAGGCCCCTCCAAGAGTCCTTTCTCCATGTATAGTGAAGACAATCCAGCCATCCTACTCCATGCAAGGCCTCTCCCCCCTCAGGAGATCCTGGCACATTCCACAAAGGCGGTTTCGTCCTCCTGGACAGCTTGGTCTAAGGTGTCAGCTGACGTGGTCTGTAAGGCGGCGAATGCTGACGTTCTCAGAATATTTTCATTAAACACTATAAACTGGATGTGAGGTTATCTCAATATGGCCTAATGGGAGCTTTGGTTTTGGTCTGTCGCAGGCTATGTGTAAGAACACCTCCACTAGGTACTGCTGTCCTTTTATACTATTCAGGAACGTCCCAGGAGGGTCAAGGGGGCTGAGTTGAAACACAGTCAGCTGGCATGAGGCAGAGCCAGGAAAGAAAAGTGACAGTGAGTATTGATATCAATTTTCCATTATCCCTCCACCTGGCACAGCAAACAAACAACAGAGCAAGTAACCCCAGGAGAATTGCTCTGTCAGAGATTCTGTTAGACCCAGGCATGAGGTAGAAGACAGAAGGGGAACACAGCTCAAGAAAGTGACCAGGGTATTCTAGGCTGATATCACCCAGTCCTTGCCCTACTCTGGACCAATCAGTGAGCAGTATGGGTGGAGGAATGTATTTAGTATTAATGACCCACCTGTGCTGATCTCTGTAGGAGTGTCCTCCTCTATAAATGTCCCCGTTATTCCATCCTCCTCCATAGACTGCTGATCATCCCTCACATACCTCTCTTCTTCTTCTGCTTTAATCTCAAATTTTGTATCGATTGGATCTCCACTCTAAACCAAGAAAATGAGAGAAAAAATAATCTGTAAAATATAAGCTTTATTATTATGACATCACATTAAAAAAAATCCACACATTGTCTCCATAAATCTGTGTTTTATAAGCTCCGTCCCACCAACCTTGTAACAGTGAGGGATGGTGTGATCTTCCAATTTGGAATCCCGGGAATACAGAGGATGGGGACATCTCTCTGGTGGGTTCCTGGTATTAGGTGGCTCCATCATATCCTTGTGTCCTTCTGAAAACTCCTCCATCACTCCATACTCCTCATCCTCCTCTTTATACTCTTCTTTAACAACAATATTATCATCCCTGCGGTTTCCACTCTAAATATATAATAAAACATTCATTGTAACAAACATGCTGTGTATAAATCAGAACTACCAATAATTGTCAATCATCTACCTGATGATGGTGAGGGATGGTGTGACCTTCCTGTGTGGAATCCCGGGAATACAGAGGACGGGGACATCTCTCCGGTGGGTTCCCATTACTGGATCCATCTGTAGGAAACACACACACCGACTGAATACATTGTTTCTATGTGTTTATCAGATGATGGGGGATCTAGGTGGACCCTCCGTACTGCTCTCTCCTTTACAATAAAGTCTCCTCTTACCCGGTGATGTGAGGGGCGGCTGATTGTCCATCATGACGTCCTTGTAGAGATCCTTGTGTCCTTCTAAATACTCCCACTCCTCCATGGAGAAATAGACAGTGACATCCTGACACCTTATAGGAACCTGACACACACAATGATACAGTCACCATCCAGACACATCCCTTGTCTGTTACTGGATAATGTCCCAGAATTCCCAGCACCGCTCACCTCTTCTGTCAGCAGCTCCATCATCTTCTTGGTGACTTCTAGAATCTTCTGCATGTTGTGTCTCTCAGGTTTTAGGGAGTCACATGGAGGCACTGTGATGGTCATATGATCACCTGACTTCAGAGGAGGAAATCTCTGTATTGGAGAACCAATAGGAATATCATGTAAGAATCCCAGAATCCAACCTCACCTCTCCGGTCAGGTCTGTGTTTTATTAATAGAGATAAGAGTGAAGTCATGTGACCTCCTAGAATCCTCCTCACCTCTCCGGTCAGCAGGTAGATGATCTCCAGGGTGAGGTTTAGTATCTTCTCAGTCATGTGACTCCGGTCCTCCTCCATCCCCTTTGTTACCGTCATTTAATCTATACAAGTCTCCTTGTAGACGGATACATTTGGGAAATGAAAGTAAGAATTATTTGGATGGTGTTGGTCACACAATAATAGGATGTGGATGTGAAGGGGGTCATAGGAGGGTTGCTGTACATTTATGATCTACTGCCCCCATGGGAACACATTTAATCTGGACTGTTTAGTGCTACAATTTTGAGGTCTTGGTCTGTCGGATCAGATATTCCCTTTTCTCTGTTGGGTTTGTTTCCTTTCAGAACTGGTTTGCAGCTAAAAGAGAACTCCTCTAAGAACAAGTGCAGGAATGCCCTTCTTCATCTTACTGGATATTCCAGAACAAATGCCCTGACCAGTGAGACAATAAGGTGGTTAAGATTGTCAGTTCTGTAAGGTCTGAAAAATAAGTAGAGGTGGGGTGGGAGGGTCATCACAGTCCCTGAGGCCCCCGCTGTCCCTCAGAGTCCCAGAAGCCCTCTATTCCTCAGAGTCCTACAGCCTGACTGCCCCCTCAAGGGTCCCAGAGTCCTTCAACTACATTAACCCTTTAGAGGCCCCTAAAGTCTTTCAGCTTTACTAAACCTTCACAGCCCCTCAACTTCCCTCAGAACCTTCAGTATTTTCTTCCCTCTGACACCAATGATGGAACATCTTCTTCATGGCAGGCTGGAGAATGTTTTCTTCCTCCTGACCAGCAATGTAAGGGGCTCTATGCTCCATACTCCTGACCCCTGCACTCCATCATTGTGTTGGCTGCATATTGTAATGATTTCCCATTGTCTGCCTGTGTAGTGTAATAATTGCCCTTTGTAGGCCATGTATGGTCAGGATGGTCATTGTCTTGTCTATTTATTGTCAATGCTGTTTGTTTAGAGGATCATATTACTAGAATTTATCTCCAAAATTAAAAGAGTGTTCCGGCCCCATAAATGGGGAAATATTTTGCCCCTAAAGGGGTTAATCTAGGTTTCCACACTATATATGTGTGTATCATCATCTGCTGGAGATAAAAGACATCACAGTGACTATGGAGGAAGAGGACGGACATGACGGGGGGGGTTACTGGGTGTAAATAGAAAATAAGATCTTATTACCTCCTCTAATGCCAGTTTCAGCAATGTCTTCTCTCTACTTTCACCCTACTCACCTCTCACCCGGAACTTCCTGTCTATACCTGACATCACTTCCTGTCTGTCTTTCACAGACACTTCTTGTTTGGGTAGAAGAGAGATCACCACCTTGTGGAGCTCAGAGGAACTGCAGCCCCAAGAAACATCTCGTATTTTGAACACGGCCTTGTGCTGTGTGTGTATGTACTGTACAGCCATAACATTGACCACTGACAGGTGAAGCGAATAACATTCGATATCTCATTACAATGGCATCTGGAAGTGGGTGGGATATATTAGGCAGCAAGTGAGCATGTTGTCCCTGAAGTTTGTTGTGCATAGCCCCCAACTGTCCCTGATTTCGAGGGACTGTCCCTGATTTGGAGCAATGTCCCTCTGGGCACAGTTGGTCGCATATGATGGGCACAGTTGGCTGCATATGATGGCACAGTGGCTGCAATTGATGTTTTTGTTTCAGTATTTTTCAGTTCGTTTGTGCCCCCCCAAAAAACTAGGAGCACCAGCCACCACTAATAAGACCAGTAAGCCACCTCTCCCCCAGAAGTGAGGCTCTTTGCTGACTACGTGGTTGAGGACTCTTTCTCTCTCTTCAATTCTTTCTGGACTCCAAGCCAGGACTGCAGGAGTAAACCCTTTGAAGTTAAACACTGACTTTTGAATCACAGTCCTCTTTCATTCAGCAGAAATGTACTCTGAGGCAGGAGGCAGGATTAAACCAAGCTCTTAGCTGTCAAATGAAGGTAGCCCTTGAAGGAGTTCCACCCACTTTTACAACTCTTCAGCATCCCTCACTAAACTGTGCACTGTAAACGAATTGGGTATTTTTAAATTTTTTTCTCAGCACCTACTGTATATCTGCTGTATTCATTTTTCACTTCCTCCTCCCTGGCCGCGGCCCATCGCATCATTTCCTGTTTGCAATGCCTTCTGGGAAGGGGCGGCAACTTCCTCTGACACTGCCGTTGCTATGGAAACCTGACCTGAAACCTATTACACTGCTTGTGCTGCACTGAGCATGTGCGAGATCTGCAAGCATGAGATCCAGGAAGAAATACAGTCTGGCTTCAGATGCCCACACTTAAGATGGCCACGGCCTGCTGTAAGTTTATAAAATAACAAACTACTGCTATAAACTAACAAAACAGACCTTAGTTTACAGAATAACTTTACTAGAATACATTAAGCTTGTGTATTGTAGGGGTATTTTTATTTAAAAAGTAACATTTCGGCCAGAACACCGCTTTAAGCTCTCACAATGCAGACAAGATCATCCCACTTGTAGAATTATTCATAGATATTTGCTATCAAATGAAGATAGCCCTTTAAGGGGATTGTTTAAACTCTTGCAATGCAGACAAGATTGTTCTACTTGTAGAATCATCTCCAGCTATTTGCTATCAAGATAAAGCTAGCTCTTGAAGGGGGCAGTTTAAACTCTTGCAATGCAGACCAGATTGTCCCACTTGTCAGAATTGTTCTTTAGGATAGAATATTCTTCATCCCAACTTCCATTGCATTGGAAGAGAGGCAAGGATTAAAGCAGGCTCCCAAGCTGCAACTGCAGACAGATATACCCCTTAGGGACAAGTCCAACACGAGGCTACACCCCACAAGGACACACCCAATCGTCCTATATGAGTATACACCTGAAGGACACAGCATCCTCCAATGACAACTTCAAGTATACAGTAGACATGTGCGATTAGTTTCGTATGAATTTCCGAAAATTCGTACATTCGTAAGGATCCGAAATCCGAATTTTTGTGCATACGAATTTTGTACGAAATACGAAATTTCGTTTACGAACTTCGGATAAATTGATCATAACGAACTTTTGTTATTGTTACGAAAAGTTAACGAAACTAAAAGTTAAAAACCCAGGAAGTCAGCACAGCGCAGGGATGGTGGGAGCCCCTCATAATGATAAATTCATCATAACGAACTTTCGTTATTGTTACGAAAATTTTACGAACCTAACGAAAATTCGTATTTCCTACGAATCTGAATTGAATTTTGGACAGGAATTACGAATTAATTTTAATACGCAACGGAACTGAACGAAACAAATTTATTGATGGTGCACATGTCTAGTATACGGCTAAGCTGATGAAGGCCACATCAACCAAACAGGCGACTCCTTATGCTGGAAAACCTCTTCTGCATAACTGCTTTAATCTGATATCCTGCAGTGCAGGTAAGTGTCTTAGTTGGGTTTTGAACTTGAGCAACCCAGTACTGCAAGGTGCTGACCACTAAGACATTCTGCTGCTCTGTCCTGTTCAATTTGCACCCCTCTTCAAGAATGAGCTTCTAGCTTAAACATCATAAGAAAAAAAGCAATGCATTCCTTTGGAATTGCTAAAATACTTGCATTGCAGGTACCTCTGCCATTTTAGGCATCCAAGCAGCCTTACACAAGGATTTTGGACTTTTAGGAATGATTTGAAGAGGGTTAAATTGGCCCGTTGACTGGTTCTGCACGTAAAAGCTTGAAGTTGTCAGATAAGAGAATCTTTGCACAGGGTAGAATTGTAACAGACTCCTTTAGAGTGTCTTGACTACCCGTGGTAACCTGTCGATTGCTGTCATCCTGCTCCCTGGATGCCTAAACAAGGCAGGAAATTCATACAGGGTTTTACCAGCCAAGGCATGAGCATCAAAGGCCCAGTTTACTGTGTGCATAATACATGTAGATCTGGAGACACTTAATAGCAAGTGCCTATTAGTCAGCTTTCCATACATCAGCTTTAAGAGGCCTGCAGAAGGGCTGACAATCCAGGAACAGTATCAGTAAGGAAGACACAGCCCCCCACCAGCTACTGTATATAATATATATATATATACATACACACATACACATTGAAAATATCGCATGGCATGTGACAAAGAAGGAATCCTGTGTGGCTCAGAAACATTGCAATCTGCTGTAACGATATGATCGCTGATTAAAGCACTGGACCTACTCTGGAGATCCTCCTTGGTGTGCTGGTGACATTTGTTTTCCTTCATTCACAACAGGACACCCTCAGACCTCACTCCATCACAATCCATACACACCTCATATGCTTATCATCATGCCTCATCATTTGGCACATTGAGGACGCCAGAACGCAGCTCCACCTTGATAAGACACCATTTTGGGAAAGGCAGCCATCTTGGAGACTCTGGTAATGGCCATTGTAAGCCAGCCGCCATTTTGGAAGGGTAATTATGTTACATCGATCTTTCCTAATTTATTGATTAATTGAGAATACTTATTATTGCTTTTTTGTGATATTTTGATTATTATTCCCCCCGATATAATAATCATTTCGGATTTTTCTTTAACTTTATTTTTGTTTTTCCAATTTTTTCATCTTTTTTGTGGTGCTATAGTAGCATACCATTTGTTTTATTTTACATAGTTTAACTCTAATGCCCCGTACACACGGTCGGATTTTCCAACGGAAAATGTGTGATAGGACCTTGTTGTCGGAAATTCCGACCGTGTGTAGGCTCCATCACACATTTTCCATCGGATTTTCCGACACACAAAGTTTGAGAGCAGGCTATAAAATTTTCCGACAACAAAATCCGTTGTCGGAATTTCCGATCGTGTGTACACAAATCCGACGCACAAAGTGCCACGCATGCTCAGAATAAATAAAGAGATGAAAGCTATTGGCTACTGCCCCGTTTCTAGTCCCAACGTACGTGTTTTACGTCACCGCGTTCAGAATGATCGGATTTTCCGACAACTTTGTGTGACCGTGTGTATGCAAGACAAGTCGGAATGTCCGATCAATGTCCGACCGTGTGTACGGGGCATTACTCTTCCTGCAGGAGAGTAGCTGTTGTTAGGCAAGGCCATCTTTAAGGCAGGGCAAAAGGGACATCTGCCCTGGGCCCCATCATTGCTGTGGGGCCCAAAGCAGCTGCCTCATACTTGCCAACTATATCAGTTCAAATTCCTTTGTCCCTTGAAGTTTTAGTCCCATGCTGTGTCCCCATATCTCAGTGCGAAGTTCTCTTACTAATGCTGCTCAGCTCTGCCTATGGCCATGTACAGATGACTCACCTGCAGGCCCTGTGTTTACATGTAAATAACCTGCATTGATATGCAAATAGCGGCAACATTAATATGTAACTAGCCGCGGAATGGCTGCATTGATATGTAAATAGAGGCGACATTCATATGTATATCATGTCCTCCTGAGGTCATATCCACCATCACTTCTGCTGAATGACGCCCACTGGGGAGGTAAAGGGGCATGCTTGAAAGTCCTGCCTACATCTGTGGTCATGAAGCCTAACATCGGCCTGTTCTGCAAAGGCAAGCAAATTGGAGGGGGAACCCTTTTTCAAAATAACATGAACCGTGAATTGTGGTGCATGTAAATACACACATCTCAGCAGATGCGTGAGGGTGTCATTACCAAATAATGGCACTGCCGTGTATCTGCTAAAGGGCAGCATGTTTCTGTGGTGTCAGGAAGCGATTCTGCATGTGTTCCCAACCCACACAAATGTGAAAGCAGGCTAAATGTCTCAGTTACATTGTGGTCAGTGTAAATCTTCTCATTAAATTGGCAAAGCTCCCAACTGTCCCTGATTTTGAGGGACTGTCCCTGATTTGGAGCAATGTCCCTCTGTCCCTCATTCCTCCTCATTTGTCCCTCATTTTGGTCTGATCTATATAGTTGTATATAAAATGCACTTTTTATCTATCAAAAAGTGTTTTCCAGCGCTAAACCTTTCATCTGATTTCTAAATTGCTGAATTTGTAAATTCCCAAAGCCAATATAAAGGAATAGTAGTGGTAAAAAGTACTTGTGGGTTTAACCAATCTTGTTTTTTTTGTACAATTCTCCTTTAAGGGGGCGTGGCAAGGGGTGTGTCCTATGCCTGCATACTTTTGCCGATAGGTGTCCCTCATTCCCATCTCAAAAAGTTTGGAGGTATGCATTGGGACTTGGTGTACAATCCTTTCATTCACACTAGTGGCCAGTGTGAAGGTCCCTTTTACATTGGTGGTCAGAGTAAATCCCTCCTTACATTAGTGGTTCCTGTGAATGTTCCTATTACATCAGTGGTCAGTGCAAATCCCCATTACTTTAGTGGTCAATATAAATCCCCATTACATTAGTGGTCAATATGAATCCCCATTACATTGGAGTTTTCTGTCTATTGATGGGTCCCCTCACCTCCCCAGGATATTGTGTGCAGGTAGTAAGGAGATGATGTGCTGTAACCTTTAGCAACCAGTGAGCGGTAATGATGTGCACTAACCTCCTGCAACCAATTATTGAGCGGTAGGATATGCAGTAACCTCTAGCAACCAATAAGTAAGCAGTAATAATGTGCAGTAAGCTCTAGCAACCAATTGGTGAGTGGCAAGAATGTCCAGTAACCTCTAGCAACCAGTGAGCAGTATTGATGTACAGTAATCTCTAGCAACCATCAACAAGCAGAAGTCATGTGCTGTAACCTCTAGCAAATAAGTGAGCCATGTGTGCTGTAACCTCTAGCAGCCAGTCAGTGAGCGGTAATGATACACTGTAACCTCTGGCAACCAAACACAATCACTGCCTGATCTGATTCAGTAAACTGATTTTGAGTCTAGCTGCTATTTATTGTAGACTCGGAGCAGGTGGAGAGCGAAATTACATGGGGGGGCCCCAATAAAATGTTTGCCCAAGGTTCAATCAATATTAAAGACGGCCCTGCTGTTAGGCTGCGTAAATTATAGACCTTTGGCTGATAGTTTATATATATACCATATTTATCGGCGTATAACACGCACCCCAAGTTTAGGAGGGAATTTTAGGAAAAAAAACTTTTAGGGGGGAAGATTAAGGGAAAAAAAACTTACATTTAAATGCCCATCAATGCAGCCTCATCAGTGTCCATCTGTAGCCTTGTCAGTGTCCATCTGTAGCATTGCCCCCCATTGCAGCATTGTCCCCAATTGCAGCCTTGCCCCCCAATGCAGCCTTGTCCCCCGTTGGAGCCTTGTCCCCCATTGCAGCCTTGTCAGTGTCCATCAGTAGTCTGCAGCCGATTGCAGCCTTGCTCTGTGCCGTTTGCAGACATCTGGCGTTTAAAAATGGCGCCGCCTCTCTCGGCCGCTCACGCGGGACTATGAGAGCCGCCTCGAATGGCCGAAAGCCGCCGAGAATGGACAAAAGCCGCCGAAACCCGCTGAGGTAGGCCGAAACCCACCAAGAGGCTCACAAACGGCGGGAGATCAGCGTATAACACGCACCCACGATTTTCCCCTGATTTTAAGGGGAAAAAAGTGTGTGTTATACGCCGATAAATACGGTATACACACATATATATATATATATATATATACACATATGGTTGTTGTGTCCACGGGGAGAAATTAATCCTTTCACATTGTATAGGAAAACCTATTAGCGAGTGTTGCAAATAATTTTGTATTTTATGTAAGATTTTATTTATGTCCATCCATAATCAAACTATTTATTGTGAAAACATATCTAGTGAATAAATATTCCATATTTAGTCTGTATTCATATTGTTTGATGTTTGTTTTTAAAAAAGAAATCCGATTGGTAAAACTACTCATTATTATCGTTTAGGCAATTCCTGACGTCAAATGCACATTAGGTGATATCCCCAACATCATGAAACTTTGCATATTTGTTGGGATGTATCAACCCCAGACTAACCTCTCTAACACTCTTTCCTCTACCACACCTTCTAACTATAACTCAGCTACCTACCTCTGGACCTCCCTATCTCCACCCTCCTCTATACTGGCCCCAGCCAGCACCTGACAGGTAGGGGCCAAACTCTTATCCAGGTTGTTGATGGTCCACAATGTTGCCAGTTGATTCTTTAGATCCAGGATGTTCCAAATAAGCAACTTACCTACACAGCAGCATTTACCCTCGTATTGGTTGTTCAAGGTAGGTATACATGGAGCAGGATGTGGTTTCTTTTTAAGTATTTCGTTTATTCTATTCTGAGAACAATTTGTTTGCCCTAAACTGTCTGAGAATGTAATAAGAACTCCTCAGTAAAAAAGCGGGCGGGGAGAAAGGCGCCAGGCATGAATAGTGTAGCACAGTTTATTAAAAACAATAATATAAACATTAATGGCACTTACAGAGTGGTTGGGGTGACAGTGGGCGGCCAAAGATGGGAGACACCGGGACAGTGCAACGGGAGCCGCCGTCTGTATCTGGGAGTGGAGAGTGTTCAAGCCATCCTGGGGAAGCCTGCGGAGCGAGGTGTCTATCCAGTGGGAGTCAGAGCCGAACAGACCTGAGTTGCCAAGATGAAAAGTCCAGAGCTGAAAACGTCCGTCCGGGGAGAAGGTCTCCAGCCGGTGTGGTTCTCACGCTCCTGGGACACAGCTGATGGAACAGTTCTTCGTGTGTGCTGTTATCATTATGATCACTCTATAACCAGTGACTAGTGATGAGCTAAACTGCCTTGGGTTCAGTCTGAGGAGGGTTTAGTGAATTTCAAAGAAGAATGGGTGTCCAACGGGAACCCCATTGCAATCAATGGGAGCTGAATCTGTCAAATTAAAGCAGTACAGCCAAAGCTCATTTGGCTATACTTCTCCTGTGGATCACAGGAGTGCAGTTCGTTTTGCACTCCTGCGACCCGTTTTCAGCAGAGAGCAGGCTGAAGTCCGCTTTCTGCTGACATCACAAAAGTCGGTCCAGGCTCCGCATCATCATGACCACAGAGTCGGGATCCGCCAGAACATAGAATCTAATATTCAAAGCGGGTCCTACAGGGGGGCACTACATTAAAAATGCCCATGCTCTGGGCTTATAGGCAAGGAGGTATCAAAAAATAGTAGGGGGGGTATGGGCACTGGTCAGGGGAACATGTAGCAGTGCAAATGGTGACATTATTGCCCAGATCTGGCCTGACCATGGTGAAACCTGCTTCATTCCTCTCCCATTTTATCATGTGGACAGTAATTTCCAACCACATAAGTGAATGGACCGGGTGACGTCAGTGGTTGGTAAGGAAGCAGTGGATTCAAGCAGCTTCTGCTTCCTAGTTACAGTTGGAAGCTGTCATGCTCATCCACGTTAAATGCCTTGAACGTTCATCCCTACTAGTGACTATATGACTGGCATGGTTCTAATACTCTACTCTGTACACTGAGCTGTATATGACATTCTTCTGACCACTGCTTAGTATGGACTGGGGGGACCCCACGCCATTTTTTTAAATAATTTTTTTACTGGCAAATGTTTTTTTTTTTTATTCAGCTGTCAGCGGGTAAGTCCATTGACAGCTGATGACTCATTGGCTGTTAAAAACACTGGATGGCTCCTGGCCCTGCTCCTTAACCACTTCCCGCCTGCCCTATAGCAAAATGACGGCTGAGAAGTGGTTTCATTATTCTCACTGGGCGTCAAATGATGTCCAGCAGGATAAGCCGCGATCGTGCGAGGCTTTGCACTGATAATCAATGCAGACCCCCCTTGTCAGGAGAGCAGCCGATCAGCTCTCCTCTACTCGCGTCTGTCAGTGTGAGTAGAAGATACAGAGCTTTTCCTGTTTACACTGTGATCAGCTGTGATTGGACACAGCTGATCCCGTGGTAAAGAGCCTCCGTTAGAGGCTCTTTACCTCGATCGGAGATGCAGTGTGTCAGACTGACACACCAGCCCCCCGAGGATGCCCACCCAGGGCCGCCAGGGATGCCCACCCATGGCCTGCAGTGATGGCCACCAGGGAACCCCACCCATGACCAACAGGGATGGCAATCATTGCCCATTAGGGATGGCACTATTTGCCCATCAGTGATGCCTGCCAGCGCCTCTGATAAGTTCTGCCTATCAGTGCTGCCTATACGTGCCCTCCAGTGCCACCTATGAGTGCCCATCAGTGCCACCTATCAGTGCTGCTTATCATTGCCCATCGGTGCTGCATATAAGTGCCACCTCATCAGTGCCAATCAGTACTGCCTCATCAGTGCCTGTCAGTGAAAGAGAAAACATACTTATTTACAAAGTTTTGTAACAGAAAAAAGAAAAAAAGAAAAATTCAAAATTTTCGGTCATTTTTTATTTGTTGCACAAAAAATAAAACCCTCAGAGGTGATCAAATACCACCAAAAGAAAGCTCTATTTGTGGGGGGGGAAAAAAAGATAAAAATGTTGTTTGGGTACAGCGTCGCACGACTGCGCAATTATCATTCAGTGTGATAGCGCTGAAAGCTGAAAATTGGTCTGGGCTGGAAGGCGTATAAGTGCCCTGTATTGAATGGTTAACAACCAGCTTTTACTGCACCCAGATTGGGCAAAGCATTGCTCAATCAGGGAGCAGAATGCATTATGAAGCTTGCAGGGCATTGCAGGGCGTTCGGCGGGCCGAACACACGCTGAACGTCCTGAAAATTCGAGTGTTCCCGCACAGGGAAAAACAGCCAATGTTTGGCCCAAACTTATGCTTGGACCAAAATGTTCGCCCAACCTTAGCTCTCACCTAGTTTATCTCCGAGTTATCCTTGCCTCCTGTTGGGGGATGGGAGAAGGATGGACTGAAAACAGAGAGACGCGCTTCGGGGTGACCACTGTTAAGTAGAGCCTTAAAATGAAGGACATCAATTTTAGAATTTCTCACTTGTTCGCGTTTGCCGATGAAGATATATCAGGTCTTCTAGCTCTTTAACCCGATATATCATTATCAGTAAACCTAAGACAGACAATAAAGACATTCTGAGGGTGATTTATTTCAAGGATCTACTTATCTCTCTATACCCCAAAATATACTCAGCCAACGAAAAGCCAACATGGTACAACACTTCATCCATGTCTGTGGTGATCTCTGATCTCCTTATGAACTGTTTCTTACATGATGAAGATCAGCCATGGAGTATATCTGAGGTGTATATCAGGATGTGCTTCTTCCCCACATGAGAGCTGTGATGTCCAGCAACATTCATATAGAAGACATTTCCTGGAACTCAAGGCACTAATACACCTCGAGGGTTGTGTGGGATCCCTGATGTACAGGAAGACTTCAGTGAGGAACATTCCCCTCACTAAGGAGAGGAAAGTGGCTTCTCCCCGGTGTGACATTTCTGATGTCTGTAAAGACTGAACTTCTGTGAAAAACATTTCCCGCACTCAGCACAGGAATATGGCTTCTGCCCCGTGTGAGATCCCCGATGTTTGTAAAGACCGGACTTGTTTGAAAAACATTTCTCGCACTCAGGACAGGAATATGGCTT
The DNA here is from genome assembly GCF_042186555.1 of Aquarana catesbeiana. Classification (NCBI taxonomy): domain Eukaryota; kingdom Metazoa; phylum Chordata; class Amphibia; order Anura; family Ranidae; genus Aquarana; species Aquarana catesbeiana. The sequence goes on along the minus strand of NW_027362655.1, from coordinate 256,364 downwards.
CTCACCTGTGTGAGATCTCTGATGTGTGTAAAGATTGGCAGTCTGTGAAAAACATTTCCCGCACTGAGGACAGGAATATGGCTTCTCCCCTTTGTGGGATCTCTGATGTGTGTGAAGAATGGATTTCCTTGAAAAACATTTCCCACACTCAGAACAGGAAAATGGCTTTTCCCCCGTGTGAGATCTCTGATGTGTGTAAAGATTGGATGTCTTTGAAAAACATTTCCCGCAATCAGGACAGGAATACATCTTCTCCCCCATGTGAGATCTCTGATGTGTGCTAAGACTGGACTTCTCTGAAAAACATTTCCCACACTCAGGACAGAAATATCGCTTCACCCCCGTGTGCAGTCTTTGATGTTTGTAAAGATTTGACTTATGTGAAAAACATTTCCCGCACTCAGGACATAAATATGGTTTTTCCCCAGTGTGAGTTCTTTTATGCATATTGAGACGAGATATAAACCGGAAACATTTCCCGCACTCAGCACAGGAAAAGCTCTTCTCTGTTGGAAGGACGGCACCGTCCCTCACAGTCTGAGGTTCCTCAGGATAAGAGGAATACGATGGTCCATCTACACTGTGTGGTGCCGGATGGACATTTGAGGTAGTCGGGTTTTCTCCTGGACTATACTGTGTGATGTCCTCATCTTCTACTTTACAGTCTGGAGACAAAGTGAGACAATCCTCTGAGGTTTTCCTCATCTCCCGTCCATCTACTAAAATTGAAAAAAAAAGGATTATTACTAGACATGAGAAGATTCCCCTAAACCAGTACTGCACTTCCTTATTTAGTCCATGATTTAGTCATGAAGAACAGCGGGGCTGAGCCCCACCAGGAGTCAGAGAGTGAGGATGGCAGGGGGGTATGAGGGAACAACCAAGATGAAGACTGGACTGATCCTGAAGACCACCATCATTGGGTTATTGACTCCTCCCTCATATCACATTCTGTTTAAGGTTCCAAAGTTTGGGGATATTATTACAACAGGTAAAAGTCTGTGCTCCAATCAAGTCGTCACATCTAAAATAGCCAGCTGGTAGAAAATGGGTGCAAAATACAGTGGGGACGGAAAGTATTCAGACCCCCTTAAATTTTTCACTCTTTGTTATATTGCAGCCATTTGCTGAAATCATTTAAGTTCATTTTTTTTCCTCATTAATGTACACACAGCACCCCATATTGACAGAAAAACACAGAATTGTTGACATTTTTGCAGAATTATTAAAAAAGAAAATCTGAAATATCACATGGTCCTAAGTATTCAGACCCTTTGCTGAGACACTCATATATTTAACTCGGGTGCTGTCCATTTCTTCTGATCATCCTTGAGATGGTTCTACACCTTCATTTGAGTCCAGCTGTGTTTGATTATACTGATTGGACTTGATTAGAAAAGCCACTCACCTGTCTATATAGGACCTTACAGCTCACAGTGCATGTCAGAGCAAATGAGAATCATGAGGTCAAAGGAACTGCCTGAAGAGCTCAGAGACAGAATTGTGGCAAGGCACAGATCTGGCCAAGGTTACAAAAAAAATTTCTGCTGCACTTAAGGTTCCTAAGAGCACAGTGGCCTCCATAATCCTTAAATGGAAGACGTTTGGGACAACCAGAACCCTTCCTAGAGCTTTACTATCCACAGTGTGGGACAGGAGGGTAGATTAGCGCCACATACCTTGCAATATTTATTTCCTTCCTAGAGCTGGCCGTCCAGCCAAACTGAGCTATCGGGGGAGAAGAGCCTTGGTGAGAGAGGTAAAGAAGAACCCAAAGATCACTGTGGCTGAGCTCCAGAGAAGCAGTCGGGAGATGGGAGAAAGTTGTAGAAAGTCAACCATCACTGCAGCCCTCCACCAGTCGGGGATTTATGGCAGAGTGGCCCGACGGAAGCCTCTCCTCAGTGCAAGACACATGAAAGTCTGCATGGAGTTTGCTCAAAAAACACCTGAAGGACTCCAAGATACTGAGAAATAAGATTCTTTGGTCTGATGAGACCAAGATAGGACTTTTTGGCCTTAATTCTAAGCGGTATGCGTGGAGAAAACCAGGCACTGCTCATCACCTGTCCAATACAGTCCCAACAGTGAAGCATGGTGGTGGCAGCATCATGCTGTAAGGGTGTTTTTCAGCTGCAGGGACAGGACGACTGGTTGCAATCGAGGGAAAGATGAATGCGGCCAAGTACAGGGATATCCTGGATGAAAACCTTCTCCAGAGTGCTCAGGACCTCAGACTGGGCCGAAGGTTTACTTTCCAACAAGACAATGACCCTAAGCACACAGCTAAAATAACAAAGGAGTGGCTTCACAACAACTCCGTGACTGTTCTTGAATGGCCCAGCCAGAGCCCTGACTGAAACCCAATTGAGCATCTCTGGAGAGACCTAAAAATGGCCGTCCACCAACGTTTACCATCCAACCTGACAGAACTGGAGAGGATCTGCAAGGAGGAATGGCAGAGGATCCCCAAATCCAGGTGTGAAAAACTTGTTGCATCTTTCCCAAAAATTATCATGGCTGTATTAGATCAAAAGAGTGCTTCTACTAAATACTGAGCAAAGGGTCTGAATACTTAGGACCATGTGATATTTCAGTTTTTCTTTTTTAATAAATCTGCAAAAATGTCAACAATTCTGTGTTTTTCTGTCAATATGGGGTGCTGTGTGTACATTAATGAGGAAAAAAAATGAACTTAAATGATTTTAGCAAATGGCTGCAATATAATAAAGAGTGAGAAATTTAAGGGGGTCTGAATACTTTCCGTCCCCACTGTAAATAAGGACTAATGTACAACTTATTATATAGGATACAAGTTAGGACTAAACAGTATCAGAATTATGTAATATGCAACAGAGTATATAGTGCAGGGGGCCGGAGTATGTAATGCACAACATAGAGCAGGGTTGTAACTTGAAGCCTGTGGGCCCCAATGCAATGCATAACTCCAAGTTATTTAAGATCTTTATTTATAGACATGTGCAAAACGAAAAAATTGTTTATTTTTATTTAGTTTAGATTAGTTATTTAACCAATTTCGTTTGGTTAGATTAGTTAAATTTGTTTTCAGGATTAGTTTTGTTTATTCGTAATCAAATTCAATCTCATTGGAAAACATTTCAACCAAATTCGAAAAACATTTCAAAACACATTAAAAAAATATTTCAACTGCATTAGAAAATATTTCAACCATATTAGAAAACATTTCAGCCACAATAATAAACATTGCAACCGCATTAGAAAACATTTCAGCCACATTAAAGTTGCTGTGCACCCTGTACATCCACTTTTACCTACAGGTAAGCCTTAATATAGTGCTTGAAATATCTCCTAAACCTCCACAGTTTAGGAGGTATTTATGAAAGACCCGAGCGCCAATGTCATCGGCACATGCGCACTTTAGAAAGGGCATATCGTGCCCTTTCTAATAGGGGGCATGCCGTGACTGGCAGCTCCCGCACGCATGCGAGGGAGTGACGTCACGCGACTCCGGCCAGTCACAGAGTTCTCGGCCCCGGAAGGAAATGGGGCGAAGATGGACGCTCCCTGCTAGTGGGGACAACGGTGACATTTCGGGCTTTGTCCAATCACGGCTGATCACAATGTAAACAGGACGAGCCATTGATCGGCTTTTCCTCACTCGCATCTGAGAGACGCAAGTAGAGGAGAGCCGATCGGCTGCTCTCCTGACAGGGGGGGTCTGGGCTGATTGTTTATCAGCACAGCCCCCCCTCGGATGCCCACCCAGGACCACCAGGATGCCGCCAGGATCACCAGGGATGGCCACCACACTGGACCACCAGGTATGTCACCCTAGACCACCAGGGAAATGCCAGTCAGTGCCCAGGCAGCCGCCAATCAGTGCCCATCCCCAATGCCTGCCAGTGCCATCAGTGATGCCTATCAATGCCATCCATCAGTGCCGCATATCAGTGCCACATATTAGTGCCCTTTCAGTGCCCATCAGCGCTGCCTATCAGTGCCACCCATTAATACCCAGTGCCACCCACGAGTGCCCATCGTCGGTTCCACCTTATCAGTGCCCATCAGTGAAGGATAACATTTTGTAAATAAGTAAGTTTTCTAACAAAAACAAAAGAAAACCTTTTTTTTTTTTTTTTCAAAATTTTAGGTATTTTTTTATTTGTTTAGCAAAAAATAAAAAACGCAGAGGTGATCAAATACCACCAAAAGAAAGCTCAAATTTGTGGGAACAAAATGATAAAAATTTTGTTTGGGCACAGTGTAGCATGACCACACAATTGTCATTTAAACAGCGACAGCGCTGAAAGCTGAAAATTGGCTTCGGCAGGAGGAGAGTGTAATGCCGCGTACACACGGTCGGACTTTTCGACCGGACTGATCCGACGGACGCCAACGGACCAAATCGACCGTGTGTGGGCTTCATCGGACCAGCAGCGGACTTTTTCGGTCGAAAATCTGACGGACTTTAGATTTGGAACATGCTTCAAATCTTTCCGATGGACTTGAGTCCGGTCGAAAAATCCGCTCGTCTGTATGCTAGTCCGACGGACAAAAACCAATGCTAGGGCAGCTATTGGCTACTGGCTATGAACTTCCTTATTTTAGTCCGGTGTACGTCATCACGTACGAAACCGTCAGACTTTGGTGTGATCGTGTGTAGGCAAGTCCGGTCGTTAAAAAGTCCATCGAAAGTCCGCCAAAAGTCCGTCGAAAGTCTGTCGGACTTTTGTAGCTGAAAAGTCCGACCGTGTGTACGCGGCATAAGTGCCCTGTATTGAGGTAGTTAAACAGATGTAGAGAAGAGAGGACTGCAGATAAACAGGAGGATTTGGTTAACCTCTGTGTATCACCTGTGGTAAGTCACTTCACTGGGTATATGTAAGGTTTACAACCACTTTAATGTTTACTTGAGACAAGTTGCAGAGATCCCACACCACTGCCTCCCATCTCCTGAGACTGCACTCAGTGACTTGGGTCTGAGACTATACAGACATATCCCTCCACCCGGCACAGCCAGCAAACAACAGTAACCCTGGGAGATATGTTCGGTCAGAGATCTTGCTAGACCCGGGTATGGGGCAGAAGATGCAAAGTACATACCCTAGGTGCCTAGGTCTAGAAACGTCCATGGTAACCATCAACATTTTGCTTCCAGCTGAACCCCAGAATCTCCATAAATCCAGTCTAGATACATAAATTGTGTCTCCAGCACAGAGAAGGAAGATTATCTGAGAGAAATACAGGAATACAGGACAGGGAACACAGCTCAGGAAAGTGACCAGGGGATTACAGGCTGATATCACCCATTCCCCGCCCTACTTTGAACCAGTGAGCAGTATGGGTGGAGGAATGTATTTAGTGTTAATGACCCACCTGTGCTGATCTCTGTAGGAGTGTCCTCCTCTAGAATTAGCCTCATTATTCCATCCTCCTCCATAGACTGCGGATCATCCCTCACACACCTCTCCTCTTCTTCTTCTTTCACCTTAACTTTTATATCTATCAGATCTTCACCCTAAATGAAGGAAATTAGAGTGAATATCATCTGTAAAATATAAGCTCACATAAAAACTCCACATGTCATCTCTATGAGTTCATGTTCTAGATGCTCCTTCCCACCAACCTTGTAACAGTGAGGGATGGTGTGATCTTCCTGTGTGGAATCCCGGGAATACAGAGGATGGGGACATCTCTCTGGTGGGTTCCTGGTATTAGGTGGCTCCATCATATCCTTGTGTCCTTCTGAAAACTCCTCCATCACTCCATACTCCTCATCCTCCTCTTTATACTCTTCTTTGACAACAATATTATAATCCTCAAGGTTTCCACTCTGAATATATAATAAAACGTTCATAGTAACAAACATGCTGTGTATAAATCAGAACTACTAATAATTGTCAATCATCTACCTGATGATGGTGAGGGATGGTGTGACCTTCCTGTGTGGAATCCCGGGAATACAGAGGACGGGGACATCTCTCTGGTGGGTTCCCATTACTGGATCCATCTGTAGGAAACACACACACTGACTGAATACATTGTTTCTATGTGTTTATTAGATGATGGGGGATCTAGGTGGAGCCTCCGTACTGCTCTCTCCTTTACAATAAAGTCTCCTCTTACCCGGTGATGTGAGGGGCGGCTGATTGTCCATCATGACGTCCTTGTAGAGATCCTTGTGTCCTTCTAAATACTCCCACTCCTCCATGGAGAAATAGACAGTGACATCCTGACACCTTATAGGAACCTGACACACACAATGATACAGTCACCATCCAGACACATCCCTTGTCTGTTACTGGATAATGTCCCAGAATTCCCAGCACCGCTCACCTCTCCTCCATCATCTCTCTGGTGACTTCTAGAAACTTCTGTTTTTTTTTTCTCTATTCTATCAGGGAGGGAGGTGGAGGCAATGTGATGGTCATATGATCTCCAGACTTCAAAGGAGGAAAACTCTAGATCTGAACACAAGATCCAGCAATGTCTCCTGTCCACTTACTCCTACGTGGAACTTCCTGTCTGTATTCCATAGAGACTTCCTGTCTGGGTAGCAGTGAGATCACCACCTTGTGGAGCTCAGAGGAACTGCAACCCAGAGTACCATCTCATAGTGTGAACACGGCCTTGTGCTGTGTGTGTATGTACTGTATATCCTTATAGATGGGTCATCTCCACTCCCACCAAGGGGGATAGAAATATATTACTGCTCAGGGGGGAGACATTTTGGCCCCTTTGATTTTGCAGTAAAATTGATTGCAGATTTATTCATGTAGAACATCTGTTATATGGATACAAAGAACCCCAGCCGAGAGTAAAGGGTGGAAATGGCTCCTGATCCCCAGATTTGGGCAATTATGTCACCAATATAAATAGAATAAAACCCGCGCTATGTGTAACAACTCAAATACCTACAAAAATAACTTATACCGGACTGCTGCTGTAACAAAGGTAAGTATTCCCTTTATCAACTAGAAGAGCATTATGTGTCACAGCGCTGTCTTATTGTGTGTGCACATAAATCATCACAAATACACTAAAATATGTGGAGACATTCATATATAAAGTGCTAGGGGCTCAAATAATATTCTCTGCAGATCTACTGCTTCCACTTTACGCCTAATTCATTGATTTTATGGTGTTTATCAATAAATTAAAGTAAACTGATCCATGTGCAAATTCATATACAACATAAAGTGCTTTGTGCTCAAGATGCTGTTCCCTGCAGATCCACTGCTTCCACTTTGCATCTACTTCATGAATCTCATAATATTTGCTGATATATTAAATAAACTAAAAATCTGTGCAAATTCATGTAATCATACAATATTTTGTGCTCAATATAGTGTAGCAATAACTCTCGGTGGAGCTGCTGGTTTAAAGTGGGCCTGTCCTCTTTGCTCTTCACCCCTCTTGAATAGTTCAATCCCCTTGGCACAGCTGTAGTGCAGTGTTGTAATGATAGGAGTATCAACTTTAACCCGCCATATACACTTATATTTATATTTACCTCTACCTGGGTGCTGGTAACGCCACCTGCAGGAGAAATAACAACACTGCACACAAACTTCTGTAATAACCAAAAATAACTTCTTTCTTTGTGTAAATAATATATTTATGTAAAGGGTTATTACAATGACTATACTATCACACCAACGTAGTGCAATAGTATAGTAAATAGTTATGACAATTGGTAACATACACAAACATACCTAATTGTATATATCTATACCAGGGAGCTCCCCCTGCTCTAAACTGTAAAGTCACTATCCTTGGTAACTAAATGCAGGGCCTTGCAATAAAAGAGATAGTCCTGACGTCTTCAGTCTTCGCTAGCTTTTGTAATTGTAAACCACAAAGGGTTCCTCCTGGGTGTTGCGCAGTGTAATGTAATACACTAAGGCAATTATAATCCAGCAGATTGACTAAGTGTTCTTATATGAAGAAGACAAACATCTGGCATCCGTTCTTGAATACTGAAGTCTATTCAGATGTAAGGTTCTCCAACTTAACTTGTTCCGTGGGACTATCAGTCCCAGCAACACTCTGTAACAGTTCTAAGTGTGTGTGTGTAGTATTAAACAAACTTCCGGGTATTTACCCTCTCACCACACGGGATCCGGGCAGGTAGATGTCTCCGTCTCAGCAGTTCTCAGTCAGTATGGAGGCACCACCGAGCCGTCATACTGTTCCGTTCACTAACGACCAGGAGTCCTCGGTTACCTCCTGCACGGGTCTCCGGAACGATCACTTCTGCTGCTCCAGCACACTGTGATACGATGGCAGGATCCTTGCTGCTGCTCTGCTCCTTCACAAGGTAGGCCGCAACCCTGTGGGACACACACACCCACAGAGTTCTGCTAGCAGGCCACGCGTCCCAGGAACAAGAGACTTAAGATGGTCGCTCCCAGCCCTTTTATATCCTCCCACAATGCAGTTCAGTTCTCCTCTTGTCCAGGAGCATTGTGGGTGGGTCATAGCTAAAGTTCAGAAGTAAACAACCAATCACTTCCATGTCACTTCTCTTAATCATGAAACATAAAAGTATTGTACCTCTTCAATTGTCCACAAGATGGCACTATAACAACTTATGTCCTGTATAACACACATATGGCTAAAAACAAAAGTTGTCAGCGCTACATAGTGTTCTCTGCAAGTCCACTGCTTCCACTTTGCATCTACTTCAATGAACTTATTGTGCTAAAAAAAAAAAATCCACCAATCAATGAAAAGTTGATAAGGTGTAAAGTTCTCGGTGCTCCAAACTGTGCCAGCTGTAGTGTAGCCACGCCTTCTTCCACCTCTTACACACGTGATGGTGAGGGCGCCCCCTTAGTAGTGCTTCCCCACTCACCAGAGCAATATGACTCCCAGCTTTTCATCTACCAGAGTCACCAACATCCTTCACACTCTCCTCACCTCCGATGGCAAAGGAACTGGATCCTCCTCGCTCACTCCTGCAAGTCTGCTGCGCTTTTTGTCATCTCCCTCCTAGACTCCTCCTCCGACCGCTGTTCCAGCAGGAGCTCCGCCTCTTCATACACGCTCAGAGCTCCGCCTCTTCATACACGCTCAGAGCTCCGCCTCTTCATACACGCTCAGAGCTCCGCCTCCTCATACGCACTCAGAGCTCCGCCTCCTCATACGCGCTCAGAGCTCCGCCTCCTCATACACGCTCAGAGCTCCGCCTCCTCATACACGCTCAGAGCTCCGCCTCCTCATACACGCTCAGAGCTCCGCCTCTTCATACACGCTCAGAGCTCCGCCTCTTCATACACACACAGGGAGGAGAGGAAGGGGAATCCCACATCATATAACACCTTTTATTAAAAGCAAATACTAAAAGCTGCACTCACTGAGGAACAGATGTGATACAATGCTTGTATAACCAACACCAGGAAGTGCTGTATGTGCCACAGGAAGTGACATCACTGGAACCAGAAGTTGTGGCACACACAGCACTTCCTGGTGTTGGTTATACAAGCATTGTATCACATCTGTTCCTCAGTGAGTGCAGCTTTTAGTATTTGCTTTTAATAAAAGGTGTTATATGATGTGGGATTCCCCTTCCTCTCCTCCCTGTGTGTGCATGAAGAGGCGGAGCTCTGAGTGTGTGTGAAGAGGCGGAGCTCTGAGTGTGTATGAAGAGGCGGAGCACTGAGTGTGTATGAAGAGGCGGAGCACTGAGTGTGTATGAAGAGGCGGAGCTCTGAGCGTGTATGAAGAGGCGGAGCTCTGAGTGTGTATGAAGAGGCGGAGCTCTGAGTGTGTATGAAGAGGCGGAGCTCTGAGTGTGTATGAAGAGGCGGAGCTCTGAGTGTGTATGAAGAGGTGGAGCTGAGTGTGTATGAAGAGGCGGAGCTCTGAGTGTGTATGAAGAGGCGGAGCTCTGAGTGTGTATGAAGAGGCGGAGCTCTGAGTGTGTATGAAGAGGCGGAGCTCTGAGTGTATGAAGAGGCGGAGCTCTGAGTGTGTATGAAGAGGCGGAGCTCCTGCTGGAACAGCGGTCGGAGGAGGAGGAGTCTAGGAGGGAGATGACAGAAAGCACAGCAGACTCTCAGGAGTGAGCGAGGAGGATCCAGTTCCTTTGCCATCGGAGGTGAGGAGAGTGTGAAGGATGTTGGTGACTCTGGTAGATGAAAAGCTGGGAGTCATATTGCTCTGGTGAGTGGGGAAGCACTACTAAGGGGGCGCCCTCACCATCACGTGTGTAAGAGGTGGAAGAAGGCGTGGCTACACTACAGCTGGCACAGTTTGGAGCACCGAGAACTTTACACCTTATCAACTTTTCACTGATTGGTGGATTTGTTTTTAGAAAAATAAGTAGATGCAAAGTGGAACTTGCAGAGAACACTATAATGAGCACAAAATATTGTATGTTTACATGAATTTGCAAATTATAATTATTATAATAGCCAATATTATAAGATTAGAGAAGCAGGTGCAAAGTGGAAGCAGTGGATCTGCAGGGAACAGCATCTTGAGCACAAAGCACCTTATGTTGTATATGAATTTGCACATGGATCAGTTTACTTAATTTATTGATGAACACCATAAGATCAATGAAGTATGTGCAAACTGGAAGCAGTAGATCTGTACAGAATATTTGAGCACCTAGCACTTTATATATTATCATTATTATTATCATTTAGGATTTATATAGCCCCAACAATTTACGCAGCGCTTTACAATTTGAAGGGGGAGACAGTCCAATTACAATGCAGTTCAATATAGAAGGAATAGGAGGGCCTTGCTCATGGAGCTTACAATCTAAAGGGAGGGGGAGGTGATACAAAAGTTAATAGCTGCGGGGGGGGGGGCAGTTGATCTGATGGAAGTGACTTGAGTTCAGTTCTTAGATGGAGGTGGGGTAAGCTTCCCTGAATAAGTGAGTTTAGGTGGACAGGGTAGGGGCTGAAATACTGGGTCGGGGCGTTCCAGAGGATGAGGGAGGCTCTGGAGGACTCCTGGAGGCAAGCATGGGGGCCGGGGGGGGGTAACAAGGGAGCTAAAGAGCAGGAGGTCTTGGGAAGAGTGGAGAGGACGATTTGGGTGATAACTGCAGACTGCAGGCAGGAAATAACCAAGGGGTGAATAAGTTGTTTTGCGGTGTCATTAGTCAGGAAGGGGAGAATTTTGGAGATGTTGGGGAGGTTAAGGTGGCAAGATTTAGCCAGTGATTGGATCTGGGGGCTGAAGGAGAGGTCAGAGTCAAGGATTACACCCAGCACCCTGGCATGTGTGGAGGGACCAATGGTTGTGCTGTCGATCTTAATGGTAAAGTCATTGGGAGGGGATTGAGGGGGGAGGAAATATTAAGAGCTCAGTTTTAGAATGATTGAGTTTGAGGAAGTGGTGTGACATCCATACTGATATGTCGCTCAGTAAATTTGTGATAAGCGAGGAGATTGAGGGGGTGAGTTGAGGAGTGGAGAGATAGATCTGGGTGTCATCAGCATAGAGGTGGTATTGAAAGCCATGGGAGGTTATCAACTGGTCCAGGGAACAGATATAGAGAGAGAATAGGGGAGGCCCAAGGACAAAGTCTTGGGGTACCCCAACAGAGGAAAAGGAGCGGAAGAGATGGTGTTGTATGTGACACTGAATGTGTGCTGAGATAGATAGGAGGAGAGTCAGGAAAGAGCAGAATCACAGAGGCCAAGGGAGTAGAGTTTGTCGAGGAGGAGTGAGTGGTTAACTGTGTCGAAGCAGCTGAAAGGTCCAAGAGCATGAGTATGGAGTACTGGCCATTGGTTTTAGCAGTTAGTAGGTCATTGGTGAGTTTTAGAGGGGCAGTTTCAGTGGAATGTTGTTGGCGGAAGCCAGTCTGTTGGGGATCGGGAAGGATGCAAGTAAGGTAGGAGCTCATACGGTTGTGCACAAGACACTCAAGAAGCTTGGAGGCAAACAGGAGCAGGGAGATGGGTCTTAGTTTATTCAAACAGGTGGGGTCCAGTGAGGGTTTTTTAAATTTGGGGCTAACCAGTGCATGTCTGAGAGGGGAGGGAGAGGTGCCTTGAGGAGAGGGCGAATGAAGATGATTGGCAATCTCCTGGGCAGTAAGCAAGTTAGTGGGTGGAGGCAGTGGGGGGTGAAGTAAGGTATTAACGGTAGAAAAGAGTCAATGAGGTATGGCTGAGAGGGTTTTGATGAGAGTGGTGTAGTAGGTTTGTTAAGCAGAGTGGCGGTAGAAGTTGTATTTGAGAAGGACAGATTTGTAGAGGGTGAAGTCTTGCAGGGATTTAGTTTTGCACCACACTCACTCTAGAGTAGTGGTCATCAACCCTGCCCACTAACAGGCCAGGTTTGCAAGATAACTGAAATATATCAAGGGTGATATCATTTGCTGCTCAGTGATTGTAGTATTCTAGTCTGCATCTCCCCAAGGTAATACATAAAACCTGGTCTGTTAGTGGGCCCTGAGGACAGGGTTGATGACCACTGCTCTAGAGCACAACTGCATCTCTTGAGTTCTTCTGGTGTTGTCCGTTTGTCAGGGTTGTTGCAGGCAAGGCCTGGTTCTGCGTGTAGAAAGAGGAGAGAGTGTGTCCAGGGAGAATGACAGTATGTTGTTGTAGATAGAAGTGGTCAGGTCTGGGCAGGACAGGAGTGCGATTTTATCATAAAGGTAGTCTGTAGCAGAATGAATAAGGGAAGGGTTGAGTTGGCGAAGGTTCCTGCGAGTAACTGTTTGTAGGTTGGTGGCATGGGAGGTAGACAGGGAGAGTGTGAAACGGATAAGGTTGAGATCAGAGAAAGGAAAGGGGGTGTTAGAGAGGTTGCAGGGAGTGCAGAGGTAGGAGAATATGAGATTGAGTGTTGCCATTGGAGTGAGTAGTGGTTTGTGTCCATTGCGTTAGGGTAAAGAGGACATTAAGTTAAGTCGTTGAGAAGTGGCTGAGGTGTTAACATTGATTGGAATGTTAAAGTCACCAAGGATGACGGCAGGTACTTCAGAGAAAAGAAAGTAGAGTAGCCATGTGGAGAAGTCATGGAGAAAGCATGACACTGGGCCTTGGAGGCCGGTAAATTACTGCAATCCTCAGACAAACGAGAAAAAAAGACGAATACAGTGCACTTCAAAAGAACAGAGGGAAAGAGTGGGAGCTGTACGAAGAAGCTGGAAGGTGCTTTGTGGGGAGAGTAGTGCAACTCCACCTCCTTTTCATCCACTGGGTCTGGGTAAGTGAGTCCAAAGGAAGCCACCATGGCAGAGGGCAGCTGAGAAGGCATTGTTGGATTCCTAAAGCCAGGTTTCGGTAATAGCAAGTAGATTGAGAGAGTTGGAGCAGAAGAGGTCATTGACAGAGGCAAGTTTGTTAGGGACTGAGCTGACATTCCAGGGGGCACACATAAGGGGGGGGGGGCTGATTCGTGGAATAAGGGGAATTGAGATAAGACAGTAACAGTTATGGATGTCAGAGAAGGTAGACTGCCAATTCTGGGGGTGAGAGTTGGCTGGAGGAGGACCAGGGTTTGGAGCGATAACCCCAGAAGTTAGGAGTAGTAGGAGGGTAAGGGCGGAAAGGTGGGAGTGGGATTTATACGAGGGCAAGTGCTGCATCAAATGGCCAAATGCAAATTTTCAGTTTCAAATTATTGGTTGGTTTAACCACTTGAGCCCTGCAGGGGTTTTACCCCTTTCATGGCCAGGGCACTGTACCCAAATTTAATTTATATCATTGTTTTTCACACAAATAGAGCTTTCTTTTGGTGGTATTTGATTACCACTGGATTTTTTATTATATAAACAAAAAAGACAGAAAAATATTTTTTTATTTTAAAACCTATTTACTAAAATCAAATTTTTTCATAAATTTAGGCCTAAATATATTCAGGTATGTCTTTGGTAAAAATCCCAAGAAGTGTATATTGATTGGTTTGTGTAAAAGTTATAGCATCTACAAACTAGTATATATACACACTGGCATTTTCACAGCTATGACACTATACTGGTAATGGCAGTGATCAGCGACTTATCGTGGGACTGTGACAGGGTGGCGGGCAATCTGGTGCTAGCTGACACTGGCTGGGAGGGACACTAACTGACACTGACATCAATAGTGACAATGCAGTGATCAGTGATAATATACTGTACACTGTCACTGTAGTAATGACATTGGCTGGGGAGGGGTTAACATCTAAAGTCAATCAAAGAGTTAACTGTGTGCCTAACAATGTGTACTGTGTGTAATGTCTGTGGCTTTCACTAATCGATGTGGATGTTTTTTTCTCCATGTACAGAGCCCTGTATTAGTAAGCATAGGGCTCTGTACTGTGACTCACTAAGCAAATCAGCAGGTCCCGGCCATTAATCACAATTAAAAAAAAAATAAAAAATAGACTACTAAGTGATTATGAAAGCTTACACAACAAAATGTACTCGGCCAATGAAAGATTTATTTTTCTACTGCCATCAATGGCCAACACGGTACAACACTTCATCCATGTCTTTGGTGATCTCTGATCTCCTTATGAACTGTTCCTTACATGATGAAGATCAGCCATGGAGTATATCTGAGGTGCATATATAACAATAATGACATTTATAAAGCCAAAAAAAAAAAAAAAATGACATTTAGCTTGCAAGCTTTCTTTATTTAGTAAACAACAGCTTGGGGAGCCAGTCTGTATGATGAGGTCACAATTTAGTGCACTCGGAACAAGATTAGAGATTTTTTGGATGAATTCTGGTGTCTCTTTTGCAGACTTTGGATAGAAGTAACAGGTGCGGAAAAATTGGTCTTTGGGTATTAGTAGTGCCTTCACAACGTAACCCTATAGAGGTACTCTTGATGAAAGCAAGAATTGACCTTGCTGTCAAAAATTGAAATGATATGTACCCGTTAAACCGGTGCAGAAAAATTGGTCCATGGGTGTTAATTGTGCCCATAAAACCTACACCAATAAATGTCTTCCAGATCAAATCAACACCCACAAAACTAGGCAGCCTAGACAGTCTTTCAGAGATGCCAGACCCAGAAAGCATTTAATCAATGACATCTGCATCAGGGGCTTGATAGCTGCTGCTAATCCAGGATTGATTTATTTTGATAAATGTCAGCCGGTCCACAGAGTCTGTGGACAGAAGCGCTCTCTTATCTGTCTCAAAACCTCCGGCAGCACTGAATGCCCATTCGGAAAGCACGCTGAATGCAGGGCAGCCCAGCAGCTCAATTGCATACTGGGCAAGTTCTGGCCCCTGGTCTATTCTCATGACCCAGTGCATCGTCAACTGGAAAGCCCTCCATGTCTGTTTTTGCCCCTAGATAATCTGCCACCATGTGATGCAGACTCTGCTGATGGGATGTGCTGTGCTCTAGAAACAAAACTAATAAATGACAAATTCTGCCAATAGTGAAAAATCTGACAATATGTGAGTCAACATTAAGGGTTGTTGAGTCCCAAGAAATAAGTCGGCAACATAAACAAATATGTCCTTCGAAGTATTGCTAATAAGCAATAGACGAACACCAAGTGTTTGGAGTCCTCCTCGTGCAGATGACAAGTTCACACCAACATGCAAAGTGTATCCGCCACCAAATGAAGTGCATGCTTACCAGCTATCACAAGCTGGATCGCTTGTGGCTAATACCCAGCCAGGGCCTTTGTCTCCAGAAAAGAGCAAGCAGTGACTCCAACCAGAACAGCCTCCAAACACCACTTGTAGGCGGATGGATAATGTTATCACAGAAGCTCAAAAGGATCCAGGGTCCTCGATATCCATGATCACAATAACACGATAAATGAAAGAAAAATGGCTCGCCATAGGTAAAACCAGACTAGTAATTTATTGAATAAAACAGTATCACTTACATAGAAGTAACGTAATTCAAGCATGGATAGTAAGCCGGCCGGCTATGATACCAATGCCCGTTCCTTCGGAATGTTGAACAGCGTGGTGACGTCAGCACTTTGCTCCTCCCTCCCTCCCTCCCTCCTATTGTGTGTTGTGTGGCATCGTAAAAATGGTGTCTGCATAAAGCAGGCCTTAAGAGGAAAGGAAGTCCTTCTCTTCCTCCCGCTGCTCTGCCTGGAGTGCCCTGTCCATAATGCCAGGCAGTGTCTGCTCCAGCAGGAATGCACCAGGAATTGTGTCATTGATGCATGCATTGTCACAGCTCTCCATCCTTGTCGCCTCCTCAAAGGTGACAGTAAAGTGCATGCATCCTTTATCAGCAGCCATTGGCATGGGGAAAAAAAGCCAAGCCAGTGTGAGCCTATCATTGTGTCATACTCACACAGGTACTCTTTGACGGCTCTCTGCTGCATGTGCAGCCGCTGCAGCATTGCCAAAGTGGAGTTCCACCTGGTGGGCATGTCACAAATCAGGCAGTTTACGGGCAGGTGGATTTTCCACAGAATTTCATCAAACTAAGCGCTGGCTGTGTATGACCACCTGAAATGGCTACAGACTTTTCTGGCCTGCTTTAGCAGATCTTCCACCTGCTTGAGAAATGCTGCACCACCAGGCATGGCACATGTGTCAACTTTGCCTGTCTAAGGGCGGACAGGTGATTTGTGCCATTATCACACACCACCATTCCTGGCTCCAGCTGGTGTGGCGTGAACCACCTCTGGGCCTGCCCCTGTAGAGCTGCAAGAATCTCTGCTTCGATGTGGCTCCTGTCCCCTACACAGACCAGCTGAAGCACTGCATGGCACCTTTTGTCCTTACTTATTGAACGGCTCCTTGAACGCTTAGGGGGTACTGGTGGTTCATGGGACAATTCAGCAGAAGAGGGCATGGTGGAGGAGGAGGGGTGGAGCTGACAAATCTTGCATCGCCACTAGCTGTATGGAGACATGGCAGCACAACACGCTGCAGCACCGAGCCCTGTCCTACATCCTTCTGAGTTGCAAGCAGAGTTACACAGTGTGCTGTGAACTAAATATATATATCATCCCTGACCATGCTTGCTGGACCACATGTCAGCAGTAATGTGGACCTTGCAGCTGACTGCCTTGCCCAATGATGCCACAACATTGCCTTCCACGTGATGGTACAGAGCTGGAATAGCCTTATGTGCAAAGAAATAGTGACTGGGAACCTGCCATTGTGGTACAGCACATTCTGCAAATTCATGGAAGGGGGCAGAATCCACGGAAATGAAGGCGATGTAAAGCCAGCAGCTTTGACAAGTATGAATTTAGATGATGGGCATGTGGGTGGCAGTGGCTGTATTTTCTGCTGCATCAGCTGGGGCAGAGGAATTTGCCTGTTATAGTCTATAGCTGGTGGTGTGCTACTAGCCGACATGCTGCAAGGACCTGTGACACCCTTTGCTATACCATCATCCCTGTCACTGGAGGCTGCTGAAAGGTCATCAGGTTTAGCGGGGATAGACATGAAAGGTGAGGAGTAAGGAGGAGCAGAATTGCATTCCTTTTGTGTGACCAGCAGGTGCTCTTGCCAATGGACTGAGTGGTGGGAGGTTAAATGCCTTTGCAAGCATGTGGTACCCAAAAGGCTGGTGTTTTTTGCCACACGTGATCTGTTTGAGGGAAAGTTTGCAAATTGCAATGGTGCGATCGCTGCACATGTGCTAAAAAAAGGCCCAGACAGCTGAGCTGTGGGAAGTGGGCCAGGAGAGAACAGCTCCACAATCTGGTGGAATAGGGTGGCTGCTCTCTACTCTTCCATGATGGCTGCCTCCTTTGGGTTGTGCCTCACCCTCATTTTTCTGCACCGGTTTAACGGGTACATATCATTTCAATTTTTGACAGCAAGGTCAATTCTTGCTTTCATCAAGACTACCTCTATAGGGTTACGTTGTGAAGGCACTACTAATACCCAAAGACCAATTTTTCCGCACTTGTTACTTCTATCCAAAGTCTGCAAAAGAGACACCAGAATTCATCCAAAAAATCTCTAATCTTGTTCCGAGTGCACTAAATTGTGACCTCATCATACAGACTGGCTCCCCAAGCTGTTGTTTACTAAATAAAGAAAGCTTGCAAGCTAAATGTCATTTTTTTTTTTTTTGGCTTTATAAATGTCATTATTGTTATATATGCACCTCAGATATACTCCATGGCTGATCTTCATCATGTAAGGAACAGTTCATAAGGAGATCAGAGATCACCAAAGACATGGATGAAGTGTTGTACCGTGTTGGCCATTGATGGCAGTAGAAAAATAAATCTTTCATTGGCCGAGTACATTTTGTTGTGTAAGCTTTCATAATCACTTAGTAAACACCAAGTGTTTGGAGTCCTCCTCGTGCAGATGACAAGTTCACACCAACATGCAAAGTGTATCCGCCACCAAATGAAGTGCATGCTTACCAGCTATCACAAGCTGGATCGCTTGTGGCTAATACCCAGCCAGGGCCTTTGTCTCCAGAAAAGAGCAAGCAGTGACTCCAACCAGAACAGCCTCCAAACACCACTTGTAGGCGGATGGATAATGTTATCACAGAAGCTCAAAAGGATCCAGGGTCCTCGATATCCATGATCACAATAACACGATAAATGAAAGAAAAATGGCTCGCCATAGGTAAAACCAGACTAGTAATTTATTGAATAAAACAGTATCACTTACATAGAAGTAACGTAATTCAAGCATGGATAGTAAGCCGGCCGGCTATGATACCAATGCCCGTTCCTTCGGAATGTTGAACAGCGTGGTGACGTCAGCACTTTGCTCCTCCCTCCCTCCCTCCCTCCTATTGTGTGTTGTGTGGCATCGTAAAAATGGTGTCTGCATAAAGCAGGCCTTAAGAGGAAAGGAAGTCCTTCTCTTCCTCCCGCTGCTCTGCCTGGAGTGCCCTGTCCATAATGCCAGGCAGTGTCTGCTCCAGCAGGAATGCACCAGGAATTGTGTCATTGATGCATGCATTGTCACAGCTCTCCATCCTTGTCGCCTCCTCAAAGGTGACAGTAAAGTGCATGCATCCTTTATCAGCAGCCATTGGCATGGGGAAAAAAAGCCAAGCCAGTGTGAGCCTATCATTGTGTCATACTCACACAGGTACTCTTTGACGGCTCTCTGCTGCATGTGCAGCCGCTGCAGCATTGCCAAAGTGGAGTTCCACCTGGTGGGCATGTCACAAATCAGGCAGTTTACGGGCAGGTGGATTTTCCACAGAATTTCATCAAACTAAGCGCTGGCTGTGTATGACCACCTGAAATGGCTACAGACTTTTCTGGCCTGCTTTAGCAGATCTTCCACCTGCTTGAGAAATGCTGCACCACCAGGCATGGCACATGTGTCAACTTTGCCTGTCTAAGGGCGGACAGGTGATTTGTGCCATTATCACACACCACCATTCCTGGCTCCAGCTGGTGTGGCGTGAACCACCTCTGGGCCTGCCCCTGTAGAGCTGCAAGAATCTCTGCTTCGATGTGGCTCCTGTCCCCTACACAGACCAGCTGAAGCACTGCATGGCACCTTTTGTCCTTACTTATTGAACGGCTCCTTGAACGCTTAGGGGGTACTGGTGGTTCATGGGACAATTCAGCAGAAGAGGGCATGGTGGAGGAGGAGGGGTGGAGCTGACAAATCTTGCATCGCCACTAGCTGTATGGAGACATGGCAGCACAACACGCTGCAGCACCGAGCCCTGTCCTACATCCTTCTGAGTTGCAAGCAGAGTTACACAGTGTGCTGTGAACTAAATATATATATCATCCCTGACCATGCTTGCTGGACCACATGTCAGCAGTAATGTGGACCTTGCAGCTGACTGCCTTGCCCAATGATGCCACAACATTGCCTTCCACGTGATGGTACAGAGCTGGAATAGCCTTATGTGCAAAGAAATAGTGACTGGGAACCTGCCATTGTGGTACAGCACATTCTGCAAATTCATGGAAGGGGGCAGAATCCACGGAAATGAAGGCGATGTAAAGCCAGCAGCTTTGACAAGTATGAATTTAGATGATGGGCATGTGGGTGGCAGTGGCTGTATTTTCTGCTGCATCAGCTGGGGCAGAGGAATTTGCCTGTTATAGTCTATAGCTGGTGGTGTGCTACTAGCCGACATGCTGCAAGGACCTGTGACACCCTTTGCTATACCATCATCCCTGTCACTGGAGGCTGCTGAAAGGTCATCAGGTTTAGCGGGGATAGACATGAAAGGTGAGGAGTAAGGAGGAGCAGAATTGCATTCCTTTTGTGTGACCAGCAGGTGCTCTTGCCAATGGACTGAGTGGTGGGAGGTTAAATGCCTTTGCAAGCATGTGGTACCCAAAAGGCTGGTGTTTTTTGCCACACGTGATCTGTTTGAGGGAAAGTTTGCAAATTGCAATGGTGCGATCGCTGCACATGTGCTAAAAAAAGGCCCAGACAGCTGAGCTGTGGGAAGTGGGCCAGGAGAGAACAGCTCCACAATCTGGTGGAATAGGGTGGCTGCTCTCTACTCTTCCATGATGGCTGCCTCCTTTGGGTTGTGCCTCACCCTCACTTTCCTCCTCTGCTCTATTTAGCACCCAAATCATGTCAGTGACCTCATCACCATCATCCCTTCCATCTTCATAATCACTGGAGCCAAGTTGGCAGTACCCTGCACCTGGGGGAACATGACTACCAATTTGTTGTTTACCAGTGTCTTCTCCTCTCTGTAGGCTCATGTTCCTACCTTTTGTATGTATATGTGTTGAGTGCTGTAGAGGGGAAGCTGCAGGAAGGTAACATTAGTTGATAAAACAATGATGATAAGAATTATATTAAGAAAAGGTCAGTACATAACAGTGGTTATGTGCATGTGAGAATGCACATAAATAAGAGGTGGTAATGGTAAAGAGGTGGTTCATGGTAGAGAGTCCATAAGCACTGGTGTTGGTCACAATAAAAAGCATTGGGATAGAGGGGCAGCCAGCTGTCAGAGTTAGAAGCTGCTCTGTGGGTGTAGAGAGATTAAAAAACAAGTGGCGCTGATCTAAGTGCAGTATTGAATAAAAGGAATACACATATATTTGGGGTACACTCACATGGTAGACAGGTTAAAGGGCTTGTAAAGATTAGACGCCTTGTGTGCCATATGTCCAGGTGGAAGGGGATAATCCACGGCGTCCCACGTTGCCGACCACACCTGTGGAGTCCGGGCCTCCGGGGCAGTGGGTGGGGGAGTAGTAAGCCTGGCATCAAGGATAGAGAGGCAGTGATGAGCGCGATTAAGATGGCATGTGTTTGGAGCATGCATGCTCCCTCCTCAGGCCCGAGGAATGTAATAAAGATAGAGAAATGTGTAAGTGGATGCACTTTAATCAATGGAAAGTGGTGTTTGGTGCACTTTAACTTGAGTACTCACTACACAGACACACTCCAATATGCTAAAATATACTGTTGCTAATGTGCAATACATCACTGAACTGTACTGCATTAAATGTGTACAAACGCAATGCAATATACTGCATTAAACGTGCACTAATGCACTGCAATATACTGCGTTAAATGTGCACTAACGCACGGAAATATTCTGCAGGAAACCTGCCCTGACAAAATAATATGACACTAAAGTAATAATTAACGGTCGCGCTATACTTACACTGTACTATCACTAGATTCTCACTAAATTGATACTTTACACTGACAATAGTATCACAATAACACACTAACTCTCTAGTAGCACTGAAAAGAGCCCTGTTCCATCTCTCTCCATGCTAATATCACACTGCAAATGGCAGCTATAGGAAGAATATTTTCACAGTGTGGGGTGGGACTAAGAAAAATGAGTCATCGTGACAGTGTCCAATCATGGCTTTAAAAGTACTATTTGCTTCGATTGAGCAACGTTTTCATTGCTTTAGCCAACCAGCCAACCAACCAATTCGCAGGCTGAACAAATGGTCAGGTATTCGAACAGGCAAACAGACAATGTTCAGCCCAAACTCATGCTCGGGCCTAACCGTTCACCTAACACTAGTGAGCAACAATTCCTTCACTCAGGACAGGAAAGTGGCTTCTCCACTGTATGCAATCTCTGATGTGTGTAAAGATTGGACTTTTGTGAAAAACGTTTCCCGCACTCAGGACAGGAATACGGCCTCTCCCCTGTGTGAGATCTCTGATGTCTGTAAAGATGGGACTTTTGTGAAAAACATTTTCCACACTCAGGACAGCAATATGGCTTCTCCCCCGTGTGACATCTTTGATGATTGACAAAATAGGTTTTTGTTGGAAAACATTTCCCACACTCAGAACAGGAAAGTGGCTTCCCCTCTGTGTGAAATCTCTGATGTCTGTAAAGACTGGACTTCTCTGAAAAACATTTCCCGCACTCAGGACAGGAATACGGCTTTTCCTCTGTGTGAAATCTCTGATGTCTGTAAAGACTGGACTTCTGTGAAAAACATTTCCCACACTCAGGACAGGAATACGGCTTCTCCCCTGTGTGAGATCTCTGATGTACATTAAGATGGGATTTAAAAGGGAAAAACTTCCCGCACTCAGTACAGGAAAACCTCTTATCTGTTGGAAGGACGGCACCGTCCCTCACAGTCTGAGGTTCCTCAGGATAAGAGGAATACGATGGTCCATCTACACTGTGTGGTGCCGGATGGACATTTGAGGTAGTCGGGTTTTCTCCTGGACTATACTGTGTGATGTCCTCATCTTCTACTTTACAGTCTGGAGACAAAGTGAGACAATCCTCTGAGGTTTTCCTCATCTCCCGTCCATCTACTAAAATAGAAATAAAAAGATTAATTACTAAACATGAGCAGATTGGTTCCCCTAAACCAGGACTCTGCCCACATCAGGCAGCTTTGTCTCTGAGGATCTTACAATTCCACCCTCAAGGTAACTAGTAAATAGGTCCTCTAAATCTCCTACCAGTTCATTTATTTATTCATTCATGGACCTTAGTCAGAGAGTAAGGATGGGGAGAGAACAACCAAGATGAAGACTGGACTGATCCTGAAGACCACCATCATTGGGTTATGGACTCCTCCCTCATTATCACTTTCGGTTTAAGGTTCCAAAGTTTGGGGATGTTATCACATTATTATCAACATGTAAAAGTCTGTACTCCAATCAAATCATCAGATATAAAATGTCTAGCTGGTAGAAAAAGGGTGCAAAAAAAATAGGGCCTATGTAATGTACAACCTATTATATAGGATACAAAATGTATTGTTTACTTGAGACAGGTTGCAGAGATCCCAGACTGTTGCCTTTCATGTCCTGAGACTGCACTCAGTGACTTGGGTCTGAGACTATACAGACATATCCCTCCACCCGGCACAGCCAGCAAAACAGTGTAAGTAACCCTAGGAGAATTGCTCTGCCAGAGATCTTGCTAGACCCAGGCATTCTGGACCAATCGGTCAGCAGTATGGGTGGAGGAATGCATTTAGTGTTAATGACCCACCTGTGCTGATCTTTGTAGGAATGTCCTCCTCTATAAATGTCCTTGTTATTCCATCCTCCTCCATAGACTGCCGATCATGCGTCACATACATCTCTTCTTCTGCTTTAACCTCAAATTCTATATCTATCAGATATTCCCCCTAAACCAAGAAAAAAAGAGAGAAAAAAAAACATATGTAAAATATAAGCGTACATAGAAAATCCACACATCATCTCTACGAGTCCATGTTCTAAATGCTCTGTCCCACCAACCTTGTAATGGTGAGGGATGGTGTGACCTTCCTGTGTGGAATCTCGGGAATACAGAAGATGGGAACATCTCTCTGGTTGGTTCCTGGTATTAGGTGGCTCCATCAGATCATTGTTTCCTTTTGAAAACTCCTCCACCATTCCATACTCCTCATCCTCCTCTTTATACTCTTCTTTAACAACAATATTATAATCCCCGAGGATTTCACTCTAAATATAAAATAATATATTCATTGTAACAAATAAGCTTGTATATAAATTATAACTACCAATAACTATCAATCATCTACCCAATGATGGTAAGGGATGGTATAACCTTCCTTTGTGGAATCCCAGGAATACAGAGAACAGTGACATCTCTCTGGTGGGTTCCTGTAGATGGATGACTCTGGCTCCTCCATCACCCCATCCTCATCCTCCTCCTCTTTTATCCCTTCTGTAACCTCAACTTTAGAATCTCTCAGGTTTCCATTCTGACTATATAATAAAAGTGACATCAGGGGGGGCGTGGTTTGGCTGGGAACCGAGATGACTGCTTGAGCCGAAAGCTACTGCAAGCCGAGGACTTCATTCTGCCTTTTGGGGAACCCAACGCACCATTCCAGCATGGGTAAGCCGAATCAGAGCCCCGCACATCGAAGGAGTCTGGAACAGAGCTCACAGTCCATATTCCCATCGCACACATTCCTGGAATAAGCTCTTTAGGCTACCGAGTGCTGTAGCAATCACCAGCTGGATACTGGAACCTACTGGAACCTATACAATATGTAGATATTCCCCAGCACAACAAGGATCATCCATTTCGTCCAAATGTTTTTTTTATTCAAGAAAGATCACATCACAAAGCAGTGTTGTCACTGAGTTTGATTGACAGCCGCGGAAGTCAATGGTGCCCTTCCTGTGTCTCAGCCAATCAGGAGGGAGAGTTCCGGGAGGCCAAGGGATTCGTGGACATCGCTGGACAGTAATGGGGCTCAGGTAAATATTAGGGGAGCTGGGGTGGCTGCTACACACAGAAGGCTTTTTATCTTAATGCATAGAATGCACCTTCTGCTTTTATAGCTCCTTTAATCCAGAAATCTCACCTTGCAATATTCCGTTCCTTGATTTAATGGTCACTAGATCTCAAGGTTCACAAACAACATCTTTATATACTAAGCCTATGGTCAGGAACACAATACTACATTACCAAAGCACGCTTCCTAAGCACCTTCTCAACAGCCTACCCACTTCCCAGTTCATGACGGTCTTACGGATCTGTTCAGATGTGAATGATAGAAGCTGAATAGAATATACAATACATTTTTATAACAAGGATATCCTGTCAAGGTACTCAATCAGGCATTGGCCAAGTCCATAGCTGGTTGTACTAGAGCCACTGAACAAACTTATTGACTGATCAGCACTCCATTGCCATCTTCCCTACCTCTATGTGCCTGTGCCCCAGTGCACTCACCCTATAGTGATTGCCACACCTTGGTGTCACGCTTACCGCCGCAGTCACAATCAAGAGGTTCACTACCCTGTAGGTACTACCTCCCATATTGTGACCGATAGGGAGGCAATCTATACTAGGTAGAACTCTTCAATCTATACTTCCAGCACCTGAATCATGGCACTCGGGGTGGCCCAAGCTCGCACTACTGCCCCGGACCGCTACAGTCCCAAATACGAGGATTCTATTATCTGAAAGTCATGAAGTCCTCATTCATTTCTATGATCTGGGACAAAAGTATTGGTCAGAGTAGCAGTGTTCATCACCCACATCCACGGTTGGCCCTACCTTCATAGCTTCTTATCTATTTATCCCTGTTTTGTCCACGACTCGATTTGACTGTCATGTTGTATTTTATACCATTTTTTCAATAAAGATGCCTTTTTCACGGAGTGCGGCAGTCCAGGATTTTCTTGCCTCTACTGGCCCTACCTTCATCCCTCCTCCAGCTCAAGCCTCCAAGGGGTTGACACATTGGTGTCCCACCTAGTTAAACTTCGCTACATTGATATACAGCATTTGCTGTGGTGGTGCCCCATGTGTCAATTTACATGGAGTCCGGACGTCTCTGTAATGTGTTTTTTGTAAGTGTTTATATGTTTTGACATATATTGGCTTGCTTCCCCAGCATGCTGAGCGATTTTCTGTCCCTTACCTTTTTGCAGCATCGTGATTTTAGATGACTTCATCTTTCATTATCAATAAATTATTTCACTTTTCAAGTAGTAGCATTCCGCACTCTGTCACTTCTGTAGCCTTTTCTCCCCCTCCCCCTCGGGGATAATATTTTTTCCAGATTGGAAACATGGTAATCTGGCAGTGCTGAGACACATACCATAATTGTATATTTGTATTACATATTGATCAGGAGCATCTGCCTGATCGGCAGATGCACCCGATCGGGAGACATATGTCCATGTTGCTGGTTGCCAAGCAACCAGCCGGGTAAGCCGATCAACTTACCCGCCTCTGACCGAGCGAGCTTCGATCACCTCCATCCTGTCTTGTAACCGTAACAGGCCGTAGAGAGCATATTTAGCCCACGTGAATCTGTGTTAAAGAATAATGCCCAGAACATGTTCCATGCTGGTGGATGGGAGTAGCTGGGATGGAATTGGAAACAATCCGAAGCGTACCGCCTTCCCAGCTGTGGCCAGGATAGGAAAACCCCTGTGACAAAGCTCCGCTGTGAGCTTAAGTATGGACCAACTCCTTGATGACAGAGTGCTACCATGCTCTGAACCCCCACGTGAGGTTGAAGGGATGAACGTGAATTAGTTGCTTCTGAAACGTGCGGCTTGCTCAAACCCAAGGAAACAGAAACTAGAGGAAGTGACAACAGACAACCACAGGGGGCCATCTACTCTCTGGTTCTGATTGGTGGATTTTCACTTAAATACTTTTGCACAACAGTATGCACTTATCACATGCCTGATGAAGGGGTCCTGCGTGGCTCCGAAACCTTTCACTACACTGCTTTGTGATGTGATCTTTCTTGAATAAAAAAAACGTTTGGACGAAATTGATGATCCTTGGTGTGCTGGTGAATATCTACATATTGGAACACAGCTCACAGTCGCAACATCCCTGTGCTGTTCTGGACCCAACGCTCTGGCAGCTACGCAGCCTCCCAGGCCTCTCTCATCAGGCAGCGGATCCGACACGCAGAGGAGACACCTTCAGCCTCCACTCGAACTCCGAGTCTGCCTGACCTGCAAAAAGTGGCCCTGGATATGAAGAACACCCTCTCGGCTGAAATTTCAAATCTCAAAACAGACATCCAGGCGGTAGCTCATCGCCTCAGATGTGGAGCAGACCTCACAACTCCATGCTGACTCTATTCAGCAAGCACAACATACTTATGACACTCAGTTACATAGTAGGTGAGGTCGAAAAAAGATACAAGTCCATCAAGTCCAACCTATTTGATCTTTAATGTTATGTGGGGGATCTAGACAACCGAGGTCGCAAGCATAACATTACAGTATGGGAAGTATAGATTCAGCGGCTCTACCACAAGCGGTTTGTACTATCTTTAACCACTTCCGGACTGCCGCACGCCGATATACATCGGCACTTTGAAGAGGGATATCTTTGTGATGGCAGCAGATAGCTGCCATAACCCCGGTATCCTCTTCTTCGGCCGGCAGTCTGGTTTCCAATAATAATGGCCTCTGCAGTGAATTTGCCGCGAGATCACTTTTATAGGTGGCAGAAGAGGGCCCCCCCCCTCCCATCATGCTCCGGTGCTCTCCGCCGCTTACCAGAGCCGTCGGCAGCATCGGAGGCGATCCGATACTCTTCCTTGCTGGGTATGGAGACGAGTGAGGGGAAGATGGCCCCCACCTGTCTCCATATCATTGCAGGGCGGAAGCAACGTCAAAACTTCACTTCCGCCCATAGCTCTTAAAGGGCTTTTTTTTTTTCCCCCAAAGGACAAAATTGTTTTTATTTTATTATTTTTTTTTTTTAATTGCATGTTAGTGTAAATATGAGATCTGAGGTCTTTTTGACCCCTGATCTCATATTTAGGAGGTCCTGTCATGCTTTTTTTCTATTACAAGGGATGTTTACATTCCTTGAAATAGAAATAAAAGTGACACCATTTTTTATTTTTTTTTAAGAACAGTGTAAAAATAAAAAGGTAAAATAAATAAGAAAAAAACATTTTTTAAACGCGCCCCGTCCCGCCGAGCTCGCGTGCAGAAGCGAACGTATACGTGAGTAGCGCCCGCATATGACAACAGTGTTCAAACCACACGTGAGGTATCGCCGCGATCGGTAGAGCGAGAGCAATAATTCTAGTCCTAGACCTCCTCTGTAACTCAAAACATGCAACCTGTAGAATTTTTTTTAAACGTCGCCTATGGAGATGTTCGCACACTCCACGTGCAGAGCCCGCCAGGAAGTCGGCACTGCGATGCGCTAATCACAGGCAGTGAGACATTTCCCGATTCCTGCAGCCGCACATCGGGAAAATGTCTCACTGTCTGTGATTAGCGCAGCGCATTGCTGACTTCCTGGCGGGCTCTGCACGTGGAGTGTGCGAACACGCCGGAGCTCATCCTTATTGGGCATGAAAGGGATAAAAACCCATATATAAGTGAGCTGTGGAAATGTCACATACTACAGGCCCCCTTTGATAGATGTCTCTCAATGTAAGATCACCATGGGACCATGGCACCCTGAGAGGTTGGAGCTACTATATGCAGATTAGACAACAAGAAAACATAAAAGAGAAAGTTGGGGTACAATGTATATAGTAATATATCATCAAACCAATGTCTCGAACACCACAAGGTGTTCTGCCCTCTAACCAGGCATGTATAGGAAGGGAGAAGGGAAAAAGGGCTAACCTAGAGGGAGTGAGACTTCCACAATAAGTAACCAAGCGGTTATTTAGGCAGAAATGAGACTTGAAAAAGTAGCAATTAAAAAAAAAAAAAAAAAGGGGTATTGTCTCTAATAAACAACACGGTATATCAAAATTCGTCCCTTCACCACACCTCTAAAAACAATGTCACATACAGTAAAACCTTGGATTGTGAGCATAATTCATTCCGGAAACATCCTTGTAATCCAAAGCACTTGTATATCAAATCGAATTTCTCCATAAGAAATCATGGAAGCTCAGATGATTTGTTCCACAACCATTAATTCATAAGTCCTTCAGTTTATAGTCCATATAAAAAAAGATTATAGCAATGTGACCAGGTTGTGTAACCATAAAATGTCCATCCACAAATGGAAGCCTCCAAAAAGGGGATTAGAAGCAAAAGCCAGAAGGACCTACAGAGTATAAAAGAGAAGAGAGGCGCCTCTAAGTGTAGCAATATGGTTACATTTAATTCCCCCCCAGACGATGTCCAAGGAGACGAAACGCGTCGGGTGGGACCCCACTGCCGCCATTTTACTTACACAGCACTGTTTTATCCATTTCCATGTAACTGTATTTCTTTCTTTTCAATAAATTTGGCATACATTTTTATACGGAATTACACTATGTGGCCTTCTTTTGTTCCTTCCTATCCATTGTAACCACTATGCATTCTGGGCATCACCCCTGAGGGACATACCAGTTCACCAATCATCCCAGGATCTTCTCTCAACTTCTTCAGAATCCTACCAGCTGTTTACCATACAAGCTTGTTTGACCCAATTGAACGTACGTTTCTTTGGGTTCAAACGTTCCGGTAAGCTCCCTTATTGTCGTTGGTGGTGTTCTTTTCATTCCAGAAGTCACGTGCACATTGATAAGTCGCATACTAGAGGACTTTAATTCCTTCACTTTGTATGAAGTCACATCCTTACAGAGGACTATAATTAGTTTACCTTTGATGTTTCTTTCTTTTTTTTTTTTTTGTTTTCCATTATTGTTCGCCAACCTGATGATGTAATGGTCTTCAATGTACCTATTTTGTGGTTATTTCACGTCTCATATTAGCGCTACACTTATTTAGTTTTCAGTTTTATGGTTACATTTCATGAAGGTACAACATTTAGCAACTCACAGGGTTGATGATGAAAACAGGCACATCTAATGCCCCATACACAGAGTCGGATTTTCCAACGGAAAATGTTCGATGGGAGCTTGTTGTCTGAAATTCTGACCGTCTGTAGGCCCCGTCAGACATTTTCCATTGGAATTTCCGTCACACAAAATTTGAGATCTGGATCTCAAATTTTCCGACAACAAAATCCGTTATCGTAAATTCCGATCGTGTGTACACAATTCCAACGCACAAAGTTCCACGCATGCTCGGAATCAAGCAGAAGAGCCACACTGGCTATTGAACTTCATCTTTCTCGGCTTGTTGTACGTGTTTTACGTCACCGCGTTCTTGGGGATCGGAATTTGTGTGACCGTGTGTATGCAAGACAAGTTTGAGCCAACATCCGTCGGAAAAAATCCTAGGATTTTGTTGTCGGAATGTCCGTTCGTGTGTACGGGGCATTAGTATGCAGGCATCCGGGGTAAAGCTGTCCATATAGACCGTCCTCCGCACCGCCGGCTCTCACCGTTGTCAGTTTGCAATGGTGAAAAGAAAGACTACCCTGCAGTAGAGCGATCTGAAAGCGAGGCCTGAAGCGCTCGTGGAGCGCAGAGTGGAAGGGATGACGTCGATGACGGTGTGGAGGACGGTCTATGTGGACAGCTTTACCCCGGATGTCTGCATACTTAGATGTGCCTCTTTTAATCATCAACCATGTGAGTTGCTAAATGTTGTACATTCATTAAATGTAACCAAATTGCTACACTTAGAGGTGACTCTCTTCTCTTTTATACCCAGTTGTAACATGACGCTACTTGTATATAAAGACATCACTTGTATAAGTCAAAATTCATAAAAAAAAAAAAATGTAGCTTGTCTTGCAAAACGCTCTCAAACCAAAGTTACTCTCAAACCAAGGATTTACTGTACATCCTGTCCGGACTGTAATTCTATGAGTGCTGTATAAGTCAGTGTCAGGACTACTGTGGGGTATGAGAGAGGAAAGAGAGAGAGCTTTCCTTCTACTATCAAAACACATCGGTTGCTACCACAAGGGGTTACTGCAGGCCCCGGCCTACAAAGGGCCATCAAGTAAAGACACGGGAACTTATTCAGGATGAGTCCTAGTCATGTTCTGATGGTGTGACAGGATTACTAAAGTTGGACAGTGAAGTAGTGTGCTGGAGGAAGTGAAGCGGGAAGAAGTGTTCTGGTGGGAAAAGTCTGTCCAGTTTAGGGTCAGCCATCTTGTTCTTCTGAGAAGTGTGATACAGTTACTTTTATTCTTCAAAGTACAATTTATAATTATGGGCATCCCATGTCCCTTTTCCCCAACCAAGTTCAATCCCCTAATAAAAACGACAAAAACAAGCAAAAGACTGTTCATTGACTGAGAAGTGTGTCTAAAGCCGCGTACACACGAGCGGAATGTCCGACAGAAAAAGTCAGACGGAAGCTTTTCATCGTCTATTCCGATCGTGTGTATGCCTCATCAGACTTTTTTTTTTTTTTGTTTGAAAAATCTGACGGGCCTAGAAATGGAACATGTTCTAAATCTTTCCGACGGACCCAAATCCTAATCGGGAAAACCGCTCGTCTGTATGCTGGTCCGACGGACCAAAAACGATGCATGCTCTGAAGCAAGTACGAGACGGAAGCTATTGGCTACTGGCTATTGAACTTCCTTTTTCTAGTCCCGTCGTAAGTGTTGTACGTCACCACGTTCTGGAGGGTCGGACTTTGGGTTGACCGTGTGTAGGCAAGACCGCTTGAATGGAATTCCATCGGGAGTTATGTCGGGGAAATCATCGGAGTTTATAACGACGGCTAAACCGGTCGTGTGTACGCGGCATAATGGAGGTCTGGGAGCAGGGTGAAGTGTGTGGATGCTGTGGCACGCAGCAACCCCACGGGGCCATCAATACACTTTCTTCACTAGAGATGATCCACCGGAGCTCTTCTTCACCTCTCTAAACACTGCTGAGGGAAGGGCTGAGATCCCCGCTGACGTCAGCCCCGCTCCGAGCATTGCAGAGGGAGGGGCCTCTGATGTCAGCCGAGAGGAGAAGATCTCCAGTGGGTCATGTGAGCACCCAGCGGCGCTGTAAATAAGGTATTTTCGACAATAAAGTTACAAAAAGGAGACAAATTATATATTTTTACATTGACTTTACTAGGGCTTATTTTCGGGTAGGGCTTATATTGCAGCCCTCCCTGAAAATCAGGCTAGGTCTTATTTTCGGGGTAGGGCTCATTTTCGGGAAAACAAGGTAACCTTATACCACACTTACAGAAATGTCTAAATCACCTTGGTATAATCCCCCGAAGAATTCTGAACATTACCCAGATTACCCCACTGTTTTGGCGTGTGCAAAACAATTATTCCTTCCTCTTGGACGATCCGTGATCATTCTATAATCATTTCATCATACTGTTGTTCTGAACCTAAGCTATATTATGCATTACAAGGCTGCACTAACCTGTTATGTTACAGTTAATTCTAAGCTTTGCTCCCTAGTGTTAAGCCTCGTACACACGATCGGATTGTTGGCCAACAAAGCTTCAGACTTTTGTCCGAAGGGCGTGTGCCAGGAACTTGTCTTGCATACAAATTGCCGGGCAACAAACACGAACGTAGTGACGTACTACGTGGACAGCCATTTGTAATCGACTGTGTATTCACGCGCTATGGAACCTCCACAAAAACTGTGGTGAGGCTTACACTGTATTCTTCACAATTTCAATTAAAATGTTTATGGAAAAAAAATGACATCAATTGAAACAATGCAGATAATGTACAGATCCTAATGATACTATCAGTGATTGTTCCTCATCTACCTGATGATGGTGAGGGATGGTGTGATCTTCCTGTGTGGAATCCCGGGAATACAGAGGACGGGGATATCTCTCTGGTGGGTTCCCATTACTGGATCCATCTGTAGGAAACACACACACTGACTGAATACATTGTTTCTATGTGTTTATCAGATGATGGGGGATCTAGGTGGAGCCTCCGTACTGCTCTCTCCTTTACAATAAAGTCTCCTCTTACCCGGTGATGTGAGGGGCGGCTGATTGTCCATCATGACGTCCTTGTAGAGATCCTTGTGTCCTTCTAAATACTCCCACTCCTCCATGGAGAAATAGACAGTGACATCCTGACACCTTATAGGAACCTGACACACACAATGATACAGTCACCATCCAGACACATCCCTTGTCTGTTACTGGATAATGTCCCAGAATTCCCAGCACCGCTCACCTCTCCTGTCAGCAGCTCCATCATCTTCTTGGTGACTTCTAGAATCTTCTGCATGTTGTGTCTCTCAGGTTTTAGGGAGTCACATGGAGGCACTGTGATGGTCATATGATCACCTGACTTCAGAAGAGGAAATCTCTGTATTGGAGAACCAATAGGAATATCATGTTAGAATCCCAGAATCCTCCTCACCTCTCCAGTCAGGTCTGCGTTTTATTAATGGAGATAAGAGTGATGTCATGTGACCTCCCAGAATCCTCCTCACCTCTCCGGTCAGCAGGTAGATGATCTCCAGGGTGAGGTTTAGTATCTTCTCAGTCATGTGACTCCGGTCCTCCTCCATCCTCATTGGTGCCGTCATTTGATCTATACAGGTCTCCTTGTAGACGGATAAGTTTGGGAAATGAAAGTAAGAATTATTTGGATGGTATTGATCACACAATAATAGGATGTGGATGTGAAGGGGGTCATAGGAGGGTTGCTGTACATTTTAGAACTACTGCCCCCATTGGGAACAGGTTTAGTCTGGACTGTTTAGTGTTTGTTACATCTTAGAGGACCCCGGACCCTCTTGGCCCGCTGGATCAGATATTCCCTTTTCTCTGTTGGATTTGTTTGATTTCTGAACTGGTTTGCACTGGAAACAGAACTTCTCAAAGAAGAAGTGCTCACTAATGAGTGAAGAAATGCCCTTCTTCATCTTACTTGATATTCCAGAACAAATGACATGACTACTGAGACAATAAGATGGTTAAGATTGTCAGTTCTATAAGGTCTGAAAAATAAGTACAGGTGGGGTGGGAGGGCCATCACAGACCCAAAGACCCCCCTCTGTCCATCAGAGTCCCCTGAGCCCTCCAGCCCCCTATTTCCTCAGAGCCCTGCAGCCTGACTACCCCCTCAAGGGTCCCAGAGTCATTCAGCTACATTATCCCTTCAGAGACCCCTAAAGGCTTTCAGCTTTACTAAACCTTCACAGCCCCTCAGCTTCTCTGCTTCCCTCAGAACCCTCAGTATTTTCCTCCCTCTGACACCAATGATGGAACATATTCTTCATGGCAGGCTGGGGAATGTTTTCTTCCTCCTGACCAGCAATGTAAGGGGCTCTATGCTCCATACTCCTGACCCCTGCACTCCATCATTGTGTTGGCTGCATATTGTAATGATTGCCCATTTACTGCCTGTGTAGTGTAATAATTGTCCTTTGTAGGCCATGTATGGTCAGGATGGTCATTGTCTTGTCTATTTATTGTCAGTGCTGTTTGTTTAGAGGAACATATTACTAGAATTTATCTCCAAAATGAAGAGAATGTTCCGGCCCCATAAGTGGGGAAATGTTCTGCCCATGAAGGGGTTAATCTAGGTTTCCACACTATATATGTGTGTATCATCATCTGCTGGAGATAAAAGACATCACAGTGACTATGGAGGAAGAGGACGGACATGACGGGGGGTTACTGGGTGTAAATAGAAAATAAGATCTTATTACCTCCTCTGCTGCCAGTTTCAGCAATGTCTTCTCTCTACTTCCTCCCGACTCACCTTTCACCCGGAACTTCTTATTTATACCTGACATCACTTCCTGTTTGTATTCCATAAAGTTTTTCTGTCAGGGTAGAGGTGAGATCACTACATTGTGGCGCTCAGAGGAACTGCAGCTCAAGAACCCTCCTATAGTATAAACACGGCCTTGTGCTGTGTGTGAATTTACTACGTATACACCGATCAACCACGACATTCTGACCACTGACACGTGATGTGAATAACATTGATTATCTCATTACAATGGCACCTGGAAGTGGGTTGAATATATTAGACAGCAAGTGAACATGTTGCCCTTGAAGTTGATGTGTTGAAAGCAAAAAAAAAGTTCATTGCAGTTTGTTGTGTACGTGGCTCTGTAGCTGCTGACAGGTCAGGGTGTCCATGCTGACCCTTATCCACAGCCAAAAGCACCAAAATTGGCCATGTGAGCATCAGAACTGGAACACAGAACAATGGAAGAGGGTGGCCTGGTCTGGCGAATGACATTTGCCTCACTTAGCTGGGGAAGAGATGGCACCTGGATGCACACCTCCCAACCGTTCCGGATTGCCCATGAAAGTCCCGCTGTGATAGGTCTGTCCTACGTCCCGGACACCTTCATTCCGGGACAATACAATGTCCCGGAATTGCCCCCTTGGCTGATCTGATGCCCCCTAAAAAATGCCGCTGCATCACCGCTATCCCTCACTGCCCGCTGTACTTCTGGCCGACACCCACTTTATTTTTCACCCCCAGACGCTGCCTGGCTCACTGCCCAAACAACTGGTTGCTAGACACAGCCCGCCTGGCGTCTAGCAACCAGTGACGTCATGACGAGGAGGAGAGCGGAGCCCTAGCATTCAGAATGAGCCGGAGGAGGATTCCTTCTCCTCGTGCCTAAGCTCCGCCCTGGCTCCACTCCCGACTCCGGATATTCCCTGAAGGCTGTTCCTGCCGCTGGAAGAAAGGTAGGAGAAATGCTCCCTGCAGTGCCCCGAAGACGCTCATGGTCACTCTGCTTCCTCCCATACACTGCCCCGCTCCAGTAATGCTGTACAGACTCCCCATACTGCCCTCCACTACCCCCCCATTATACTGTCCTCCACTGCCACCCCCCCCATTATCCTGCCCTTCACTGCCCCCCTCCCTTCATACTGTCCCCCTCCCATTATACTGCCCTCCACTGCCACCCCTCCGATTATACTGCCCTCTGTTACCACCTCCTCCCATCATACTGCCTCCTCCCATTATACTGCCTTCCACTGCCCCCCAGCATACTCCCCTCTGCTACCACCCCCTCCCATCATACTGCCCTCCGCTACCACCCCCTCCCATCATACTTCCCTCCTTACATTATACTGCCCTCCACTGCAACCCCTCTCATTATACTGCCCTTTACTACCCCCCCTCCCATTTACATTATACTGCCCTCCACTACCCCCCTTTCCATTATACTGCCCTCCACTGCCACCCCTCCCATTTACATTATACTACCCCCCTCCCATTATACTGCCCTCCACTGCCCCCCCTCCCATTATACTGCCCTCCACTGCCACCCCTCCCATTATACTGCCCTCCACTGCCACCCCTCCCATCATACTGCCCTTCACTACCATTCCTCCTATCATAATGCCCTCCACTACCCCCCTTTCCATTATACTGCCCTCCACTGCCACCCCTCCCATTTACATTATACTACCCCCCTCCCATTATACTGCCCTCCACTGCCCCCCCCTCCCATTATACTGCCCTCCACTGCCACCCTTCCCATCATACTGCCCTTCACTACCATTCCTCCTATCATAATGCCCTCCACTACCCCCCTTTCCATTATACTGCCCTCCACTGTCACCCCTCCCATTTACATTATACTACCCCCCCTCCCATTATACTGCCCTCCACTGCCCCCCCTCCCATTATACTGCCCTCCACTGCCACCCCTCCCATCACACTGCCCTCAACCGCCACCCCTCCCATCATACTGCCCTCCACCACCACCGCTTCCATCATACTGCCCTTTACTACCATCCCTCTGATCATACTGTGCTCCACTACCACCCCCCATCATACTGCCCTCCCTCTCATCATACTGCCCTCCACTACCACCCCTCCCATCATACTGCCCTCCACTACCACCCCTCCAATCATATTGCCCTCCACTACCTTCCCTCCCATCATACTGCCCTCCACTACCACCCCTCCCATCATACTTCCCTCCACTACCCCCTTCCATTATACTGCCCTCCACTGCCACCCTTCCCATCATACTGCCCTTCACTACCATCCCCCCATCATAATGCCCTCCAATACCACCCCTCCCATCATACTGCCCTCCAATTCCACCCCTCCCATCATATTGCCCTCCACCGCCACCCCTCCCATCATACTGCCCTTTACTACCATCCCTCCGATCATACTGCGCTCCACTACCACCCCCATAATACTGCCCTCCCTCCCATCATACTGCCCTCCACTGCCACCCCTCCCATCATACTGCCCTCCACTACCTTCCCTCCCACCATACTGCCCTCCACTACCACCCCTCCCATCATACTGCCCTTCACTGCCACCCCTCCCATCATACTACCCTCCACTGCCACCCCTCCCATCATACTGCCCTCCACTACTTCCCCTTCCATCATACTGCCCTTCACCCCATTACACTATATTATAAAGGGAAGGTTGGGGGAAGGGAACAACCCAATAGAGATGGGTTTAGAAAGGGGTTACTTCAAGCAACAATGTAGTCATAGGTCTTAATTATTGAATAAAATCAGTTTTATTAATCATCTTAAACATGTAAAATCACAATTTAATTTATTACTGTAAATATCACAACAATGGTGCAATTAGGCCGCGGACAACAAAACAAACAGGACAAACATTACATAAACACATATATAGTGTTAAGTGCAGTTCTCAACTGAATTGCCTCTAGTTTATATTGCTTTGCCAAATTTAGCTATCAAAGAAGTAAGACACAGAATCAGAAGTTTCTGTATATCAGTTCTGAGCCTTAAAGGTCCCGTACTGTCTGAACTAAACTGCTTTATTGGAGCCTTTTATAGGCTTGGTTACACAAGCATCAGTTTCAGCAAATTTCCATATAAGGTAACAAGCAGTATATTTCAACATACATCACGCTGGACTTATACATCTGGAAAAACTTAAGCTAGTCTTGCAACATATGCTGACACTTACACATAATGCAGAGAAATGAAAAACAACTTAAGTAGAACTCTAACCCATTATTTCCAACCTTATCAATTTCCCCCTTTGACATCATCCCCTCCACGATTCTGGGTCCTTGCAAACAAGTGAACAGCCGATACTTCAAAGAGTACTATCCCTGACCGCGGGTTGTGAGAGGAGGAAAAGTCTTCTCTATTTACCCTCATCCCTCAAATCCATACCTGCATCTTATAAGCAAAGAGAATAGAAAAGGGGTGATGTCAAGTTACCCTTTTTGTCATTAGAGTTCCTAATACCTTTCTCTTTCCATTCTATCTGCTCATACCTTAATCTTCCTATATAAGCAACAGTTTATCACGGTAAGCAGTACAAAAGCTAAAATTAGAATAAGTATCGGATTGAGCATCCAATTAAAAATTGCCGTAGCAGTGGGTGACCATCCAGCAAATACATCATACCAATGATGTGTTGTTTCATCTCTTATTTGTGAGGATAAATGTATTAATTTCCCTTTATCTATAACCGCAGATATTAGATTATTTTGAAGGGTATGTTCTTGTGTCTCTATGTGTTTTCTAAGTATTTCGGACTCATTTAAGATTTGCCGTAAGGGCTCTAATGATATTATAAAAGGAGTAGTATCAGTAAGATTATCTACCGTCCATTCTAGATTAAATATTTTATGTGCATCTGGTTCAAAAAGGAAAGTGTCATTTTGCCATTTAAGCATTTTAACATTCTTTACGCATCCTGAAAAAGGGGCCGTTTTATTTAAACTTTCCATAGTTTCCTGATCATTTGTGACTAAACAAATATGTTGTGGTCCTATCTCCATGAATCTGTTTCCTACACCTACTGGTAATCTCTGAAACTTACATATGTTAGATTGATGTTTCAATAAGCAAAGTTCATAGACTGGAGAACTTCTTCCACAGACTATTCCCTTATTAGTTTTAGCACATAGACTTAGATCATGAGTCATGTTTTGTGTATCTACATAGTGTCCATAAATCTCAGGATACCAAAATTCAGGTAGATCCTTTCCTATCAGGAGTGGCATCACTATTAACTTACACATTACCTGGACCTCCTCCACTTTGTATACATCAAACTTTCCAGCACACCATCTTTCCTCACATTCAACTTCTTTTCCTGGTACTTCAAACCATGTACTTTCTAAATTTAAACCCTTGAAATAGTTCATCCAAGTACGATAATTCCCTAATTGTAGCTCATCTCGAGCTCTATTAATTTGAATGTGATAAGATAGTGTAGAAAAAGCACATTGAGTAATGTTTATGAACTCCTGATTTTCTTTTCACAACTCCAGACTAGGGATGAGCTTCGTGTTCGAGTCGAACCCATGTTCGACTCGAACATCGGCTGTTCGATCGTTCGCCGAATTGCGAACGTTATGGGCCGTTCGCGCTAAATTCGTGTGGCGCGTCACGGCCCATAATTCACTGCGGCATCGCAGTGCATTGCTGGCTGATGATTGGCCAAGCATGCACTATGACCCGCATGCTTGGCCAATCACAGCGCCGTCAGTAGAGAGAGCTGTAATTGGCCAAAGCCAGGGTGGCTTTGGCCAATTATGGCTCAGGGGATTTAGTACACACCCCACACTATATAAGGCCGCCTGCACGGCGGCCCTGTGTAGTGTGTGTTCCGGTGTGCTGAGAGATAGAGAGAGAGAGAGACAGTGTCATTTGATTTGAGTTAGATAGATTAGGCAGAACAGTCAGTCAGTTAGCTGCACTTACAGTGTATTGTGTATATATATGCATCCCAGGTGTTGCATATATATATATACACTGTATTCAGTTTAGCTAGATCCGTTCCTGTTATCTTCTATCTAGACTATTTACATTTAATGCAGTGCGTCCTGCTCACAGTGTTCAGCTAGATCCGTTCCTGCTATTTACATTTAGTGCAGTGCGTCCTGCTCACAGTGTTCAGCTAGATCCGTTCCTGTTATCTTCTAGACTATTTACATTTAGTGCAGTGCGTCCTGCTCACAGTGTTCAGCTAGATCCGTTCCTGCAATTTACATTTAGTGCAGTGCGTCCTGCTCACAGTGTTCAGCTAGATCCGTTCCTGCTATTTACATTTAGTGCAGTGCGTCCTGCTCACAGTGTTCAGCTAGATCCGTTCCTGCTATTTACATTTAGTGCAGTGCGTCCTGCTCACAGTGTTCAGCTAGATCCGTTCCTGCTATTTACATTTAGTGCAGTGCGTCCTGCTCACAGTGTTCAGCTAGATCCGTTCCTGTTATCTTCTAGACTATTTACATTTAGTGCAGTGCGTCCTGCTCACAGTGTTCAGCTAGATCCGTTCCTGCAATTTACATTTAGTGCAGTGCGTCCTGCTCACAGTGTTCAGCTAGATCCGTTCCTGCTATTTACATTTAGTGCAGTGCGTCCTGCTCACAGTGTTCAGCTAGATCCGTTCCTGCTATTTACATTTAGTGCAGTGCGTCCTGCTCACAGTGTTCAGCTAGATCCGTTCCTGCTATTTACATTTAGTGCAGTGCGTCCTGCTCACAGTGTTCAGCTAGATCCGTTCCTGCTATTTACATTTAGTGCAGTGCGTCCTGCTCACAGTGTTCAGCTAGATCCGTTCCTGCTATTTACATTTAGTGCAGTGCGTCCTGCTCACAGTGTTCAGCTAGATCCGTTCCTGTTAAATTCCTACTGACCGGCAGGCTTGTCTGGTTACAGTATATAAAGCTACCTGAAGAAAATTACAGGTGTTCTATTTGATCCTATTAGTACCACGGTCAGGCAGCTAGACTATTTACATTTAGTACAGTGCGTCCTGCTCACAGTGTTCAGCTAGATCCGTTCCTGTTATCTTCCTACTGACAGGCAGGCTTGTCTGGTTACAGTATATAAAACTACCTGAAGAAAATTACAGGTGTTCTATTTGATCCTATTAGTACCACGGTCAGGCAGCTAGACTATTTACATTTAGTACAGTGCGTCCTGCTCACAGTGTACAGCTAGATCCGTTCCTGTTATCTTCCTACTGACAGGCAGGCTTGTCTGGTTACAGTATATAAAGCTACCTGAAGAAAATTACAGGTGTTCTATTTGATCCTATTAGTACCACGGTCAGGCAGCTAGACTATTTACATTTAGTACAGTGCGTCCTGCTCACAGTGTTCAGCTAGATCCGTTCCTGTTATCTTCCTACTGACAGGCAGGCTTGTCTGGTTACAGTATATAAAGCTACTTGAAGAAAATTACAGGTGTTCTATCCCAGCTTAGTGCAGCTACAGGCCATTAGTATGTCTGGAAGGCCAAGAAGGAGAGGCAGACAGTCACAAGCCAATAAGAGAGGGCAAGCAGGCTCTGTGTCTAGTGCTGGTCGTGGAGATGGTGCATCCTCATCAGCACGTGGCCATGGGACACGCTTGGCCTTTTTTTCGGCAGCTGGCCATGTTGAGCCGCAACATGCGGAAGACTTGGTCGAGTGGATGACCAAGCCGTCCTCATCCTCCTCATCCTCTCTCACCCATGCCCAGGGTGCTTTGTCTGGCAAAGCAGCGGCCTCTTCCCTCAGCTCAATGTCATCAGTGACTCCTTCCCTAGCTCCACCATGTCCTCATGAGGATTCCCTCAAACTGTTTGACCACAGTGTTGGGTACATGCTCCAGGAGGATGCCCAGCGTTTGGAAGGCTCTGATGACGATACTGAGCTCGATGAAGGCAGTAACATGAGCGCGGACAGAGGGGGTGCCCAAGAAGGACAGCAATCTGGCAGTCATGCTCCCCCTGCTGCAGCATACTGCCAGGTTTGCTCCAGTGATGAGGAGGGAGGGGATTATGAGGTCACTGACTCAACGTGGGTGCCTGATAGGAGAGAGGAGGAGGAGGAGGAGGAGGAGGAGGAGGAGGAGGAGGAGGAGGAGGCGGCAGCACATCACCAACGAGGCAGGATGCCCTCCAGGGGCCAGCCTAAGGGCAGCACATTGACTGCATCACACCCCAAAGCTCCACATGTGCAGGGCGCTGCAGTCTCTGCGCGTTATTCAAAAAGTTCTTTGGTGTGGGCCTTTTTTGAGACGAGTGCATCAGATCGCACCGCTGCTATTTGCAACATATGTCTCAAGCGTATCTCGCGTGGCCAAAATATCTCCCGCTTGGGTACCACATGCTTGACCAGACATATGTTGACCTGCCATGCAGTTCGTTGGCAAGCGTATCTAAAAGACCCACACCAAAGAACAAAGAGGATCTC
This sequence comes from Aquarana catesbeiana, assembly GCF_042186555.1. NCBI lineage: Eukaryota > Metazoa > Chordata > Amphibia > Anura > Ranidae > Aquarana > Aquarana catesbeiana. The sequence goes on along the minus strand of NW_027362655.1, from coordinate 214,611 downwards.
TCCTTGCTCCTCATCAGCTGAGATTTCCAACCCCACTAGACCTTCAGTCCTCTCTGAGACCTGCAGTGAGAGGAATGAAGGTGTAGAATTAGGTGTGTCACAGCCAAGTACTTGTGGGCAATCTGCTTTTGGTACACCGACGTCAGATTGTACCAGGCAAATTTCCCTGCCCCAGCTGCTGCACCGCCGAAAGAAGTTTGCTCCCAGCCATCCACATGCCCAGCGGTTGAATGCTAGCTTGGCAAAATTGCTAGCACTTCAACTGCTGCCTTTTCAGTTGGTAGACTCTGCCCCCTTCCGTGAGTTTGTGGAATGTGCGGTTCCTCAGTGGCAGGTACCCAAACGCCACTTTTTCTCACGGAAGGCGATTCCGGCTCTCTACTGGCATGTGGAAGGCAATGTCCATGCCTCGCTGGACAGGGCGGTCAGCGGTAAGGTGCATATTACCGCTGACTCATGGTCCAGCAGGCATGGACAGGGACGTTACCTAAGTTTCACGGCGCATTGGGTGACTCTGCTGGCAGCTGGGAAGGATGCAGGACAAGGTGCAGTAGTGTTGGAGGTTGTTCCGCCACCACGCCTCCAAAATGCTGATTGTGACACACCTCTCTCCTCCACCCCCTCCTCTTCTTCTTCCTCCATGGCCTCTTCCTCGGAACCAGCGGTGCTCCGTAGGCGTTCAAGGGGCTACGCAAGTACGCAGGCCAAAAGATGCCATGCGGTGCTTGAGCTGGTGTGCTTGGGGGACAGGAGCCACACTGGGGCAGAGGTTCTGTCAGCTCTGCAGGGGCAGGTTCAGAGGTGGTTGACGCCACGCCAACTTAAGGCAGGAATGGTGGTTTGCGACAATGGCACCAACCTCCTCTCTGCCCTCCGACAGGGACAAATGACCCATGTGCCCTGTTTGGCTCACGTCCTTAACTTGGTGGTGCAGCGGTTCTTGGGCAGGTACCCGGGCTTACAGGATGTCCTGAGGCAGGCCAGGAAAGTCTGTGTGCATTTCCGCCGGTCATATAATGCCAGTGCTCGGCTGACGGACCTCCAAAAGGAGTTTAACCTGCCCAAGAACCGCCTAATCTGTGACATGCCCACCAGGTGGAACTCAACGTTGGCCATGCTGCAGCGGCTGCACACGCAGCAGAGGGCCATCAATGAGTACCTGTGCGACTATGGCACCAGGACAGGGTCAGGGGAGCTTGGTTTTTTTTCCCCACGCCAGTGGGCCATGATCAGGGATGCATGCACTGTCCTGTCACCATTCGAGGAGGCCACGAGGATGGTGAGCAGTGACAGTGCATGCATCAGTGACACTGTCCCCCTTGTCCACCTGTTGGAGCACACGCTGCGTGGAATAATGGACAGGGCACTTGAGGCAGAACAGAGGCAGGAAGAGGAGGACTTCCTTAGCTCTCAAGGCCCCCTTTATCCAGACAGTGTTCCTGCGTGCCCGCCGATCACACAGGAAGAGGACGAGGAGGAAGAGGAGGAGGAGGAAGATTGTGTCAGTATGGAGGTGGAGCCTGGCACTCAGCATCAGCAGCAGTCTTTAAGGGATCAGTCCCAAGAAACACATGGACTTGTACGTGGCTGGGAGGAGGTGGCTGCGGACCATGTCGTTCTTAGTGACCCAGAGGACTCCGGACCGAATGCCTCAGCAAACCTACGCTGCATGGCCTCCCTGATCCTGCAAAGCCTGCGTAAGGATCCTCGTATTCGTGGTATCAAGGAGAAGGACCAATACTGGCTGGCAACCCTCCTTGATCCACGTTACAAGGGTAAGGTTGCGGACCTTATCTTGCCATCGCAGAGGGAGCAGAGGATGAAACATCTTCGGGAGGCCTTGCAGAAAGGTCTGTGCAATGCGTTCCCAGAGACTGGGAGGTTACAAACTCCTGTTTCTGGACAACGTGTTGCTGAGGCTTCGGTCAGTCAAAGAAGGAGCGGTGGAGAAGGTGGCCGTCTGACCGATGCGTTCAGACAATTTTTTGGTCCGCAGCCCCAAGGTATGATCGGTTCCAGCAACCATCGCCAGCGTCTGTTTTACATGGTGCAGGAATACCTAGGGGCAAGATCAGACTTGGACACCTTTCCCACCGAAAATCCTCTGGGTTACTGGGTCTTGAGGATGGATCACTGGCCAGAGCTTGCACAGTATGCAATTGAGCTACTGGCCTGTCCTGCATCCAGCGTTCTTTCGGAACGCACATTCAGTGCTGCTGGAGGCGTGGTAACCGATCACAGGGTGCGTCTGTCCACCGACTCGGTCGATCGGCTGACCTTCATAAAAATGAATGAGTCTTGGATCACCACCAGCTACCAAGCACCTGATGCTGATGTAACCGAATAATTTTTTTTGAAATCTCAGATCCCTTCAAAGACTGCCTATGCTGATGCTGAGTGACTATCCCTGAGTAATTATCCTCTTCCTCCTCAATCATCACGCTGATAGCTTGTAAGAACATTTTTGGTTCTGGGCGCCACCACCAGTGCCTAAGGCACAATTTTTCAGCCCCTGTTTAACAGGGGCGTGTAATTACAATTTTTGATGTAATACTTTGCAGCAGGGCTCGTTCCTGCATTCCAACTAGAGTGTCTGTGAGGGGTTGCAGTGTTGTGGCACCAGCACCAGTGCCTAAGGCCCAATTTTTCTGTCCCTGTCTAACAGGGGCGTGTAATTACAATTTTTGATGCAATACTTTGCAGCAGGGCTCGTTCCTGCGTTCCAACTAGAGTGTCTGTGAGGGGTTGCAGTGTTGTGGCACCAGCACCAGTGCCTAAGGCCCAATTTTTCTGCCCCTGTCTAACAGGGGCGTGTAATTACAATTTTTGAAGCAATAATTTGCAGCAGGGCTCGTTCCTGCGTTCCAACTAGAGTGTCTGTGAGGGGTTGCAGTGTTGTGGCACCAGCACCAGTGCCTAAGGCCTAATTTTTCAGCTCCTGTTCAACAGGGGCATGTAATTACAATTCTTGATCTAATATTTCACAGCAGGGCCCTGTGAGGGCTTACAGTGTTGTGGCCACAGCAACACCTAAGGCCCAAATTTCTGCTGAGTATATAGGGCAGGACCCTACTTTCAAACATCTAACTTACAAACGACTCCTACTTGCAAACGGAAGGAGACAACAGGAAGTGAGATGAAATCTACCCCTAGGAAGGGAAATTCTCTCCTGTAAGAGTTAATATGGGAAAACAATTTCTCCTTTCCACTGATGCTTTCCAATCCTTGTTCCACAAAAAAACCCAAATTTTCAAAAAACATTTTTTATTGGGACAAAAAAGTGAGGTGAAATCTTCTGAAGAGGAGGAAAGACAGCAAAACAAATGTCACAGGGGTGATAACCCTTCCCTATGTTTTCCAAAAAGCTTAGAAAAGATTTTTTGGCTGGAGCTAAACACGTTAAAAATGTTCAAAATTACAAACAGATTCTACTTAACAACAAACCTACAGTCCCTGTCTTGTTTGCACCGCCTGTATACTGCTGTTCAGAGTATATAGGGCCTGGTGGCCCCACACCTTTCCTTATTTTAATTTGGGTGCGGGGTTCCCCTTAATATCCATACAAGACCCAAAGGGCCTGGTAATGGACTGGGGGGTACCCATGCCGTTTGTCTCACTGATTTTCATCCATATTGCCATGACCCGACATGACATTAAACCCACAAGCAGTTTTAAATGAGATTTTTTCCTTTAAAAATGACATTTGGTGCAGGGACTGTTCTAAACATGGGAAACACGCGTCACTTTACAGGCATACTATAGACACCCCCCAGGTACGATATTTAAAGGAATATTTCACTTTTTTTTTTTTACTTTAACCACTTGCCGACCGCCTCACGCATATATACGTGAGCAGAGCGGCACGGGCAGGCAAAATCACGTACCTGGTACGTGATTGCCTTCCCGCGGGCGGGGGGTCCGATCGGACCCCCCCCCCGGTGCCATCGGCGGTCGGCGTTTGGCTGGGAGAGTTGAGAGACGAGGGGGAGACCACCCGATCGTGGCCCCCCCCTCGCGATCGCTCCCAGCCAATGAGAAACATCCCCTGCCTCTGTATAGTACACAGAGGCAGAGGATGTGATGTCATCTCTCCTCGGCTGGCCAGTTTCCGTTCCAGCACCGAGGAGAGAAGACATGTAAGTGCACCAACACACACACACAACACAGTAGAACATGCCAGGCACACTAAACACCCCCGATCCCCCCCCCCGATCGCCCCCCGATCCCCCCCAATCACCCCCCCCCCCTGTCACAAACTGACACCAAGCAGGTTTTTTTGTTTTGTTTTGTTTTTTTCCTGATTACTGCATAGTGTCAGTTTGTGACAGTTAGCAGTGGTAGGACAGTTAGTATTAGCCCCCTGTAGGTCTAGGGTACCCCCCTAACCCCCCCTAATAAAGTTTTAACCCCTTGATCACCCCCTGTCACCAGTGTCGCTAAGCGATCATTTTTCTGATCGCTGTATTAGTGTCGCTGGTGACGCTAGTTAGGAACGTAAATATTTAGGTTCGCTGTCAGCGTTTTATAGCGACAGGGACCCCCATATACTACCGAATAAATGTTTTAACCCCTTGATTGCCCCCTAGTTAACCCTTTCACCACTGATCACCGTATAACTGTTACGGGTGACGCTGGTTAGTTCGTTTATTTTTTTTAGTGTCAGGGCACCCGCCGTTTATTACCGAATAAAGGTTTAGCCCCCTGATCGCCCGGCGGTGATATGCGTCGCCCCAGGCAGCGTCAGATTAGCGCCAGTACCGCGAACACCCACGCACGCACCGTACACGCACCGTACACCTCCCTTAGTGGTATAGTATCTGAACACATCAATATCTGATCCGATCAGATCTATACTAGCGTCCCCAGCAGTTTAGGGTTCCCAAAAACGCAGTGTTAGCGGGATCAGCCCAGATACCTGCTAGCACCTGCGTTTTGCCCCTCCGCCCAGCCCACCCAAGTGCAGTATCGATCGATCACTGTCACTTACAAAACACTAAACGCATAACTGCAGCGTTCGCAGAGTCAGGCCTGATCCCTGCGATCGCTAACAGTTTTTTTGGTAGCATTTTGGTGAACTGGCAAGCACCAGCCCCAAGCAGCGTCAGATTAGCGCCAGTACCACTAACACCCACGCACGCACCGTACACCTCCCTTAGTGGTATAGTATCTGATCGGATCAATATCTGATCCGATCAGATCTATACTAGCGTCCCCAGCAGTTTAGGGTTCCCAAAAACGCAGTGTTAGTGGGATCAGCCCAGATACCTGCTAGCACCTGCGTTTTGCCCCTCCGCCCGGCCCAGCCCAGCCCACCCAAGTGCAGTATCCATCGATCACTGTCACTTTTTTTTGTAGCGTTTTGGTGAACTGGCAAGCGCCAGCGGCCTAGTACACCCCGGTCGTAGTCATACCAGCACTGCAGTAACACTTGGTGACGTGGCGAGTCCCATAAGTGCAGTTCAAGCTGGTGAGGTGGCAAGCACAAGTAGTGTCCCGCTGCCACCAAAAAGACAAACATAGGCCTGTCATGCCCATAATGCCCTTCCTGCTGCATTCGCCAATCCTAATTGGGAACCCACCACTTCTGCAGCGCCCGTACTTCCCCCATTCACATCCCCAACCAAATGCAGTCGGCTGCATGAGAGGCATTTATATGTCCTCCCGAGTACCCCTACCCAACGAACCCCCCCAAAAAAGATGTGTCTGCAGCAAGCGCGTATATAGACGTGACACCCGCTATTATTGTCCCTCCTGTCCTGATAATCCTGGTCTTTGCATTGGTGAATGTTTTGAACGCTACCATTCACTAGTTGAGTATTAGCGTAGGGTACAGCATTGCACAGACTAGGCACACTTTCACAGGGTCTCCCAAGATGCCATCGCATTTTGAGAGACCCGAACCTGGAACCGGTTACAGTTATAAAAGTTACAGTTACAAAAAAAAAGTGTAAAAAAAAAAAAAAAACACAAACAAAAATAAAAAAAAATAGTTGTCGTTTTATTGTTCTCTCTCTCTCTATTCTCTCTCTGGTGTTCTGCTCTTTTTTACTGTATTCTATTCTGCAATGTTTTATTGTTATTATGTTTTATCATGTTTGCTTTTCAGTTATGCAATTTTTTATACTTAACCGTTTACTGTGCTTTATTGTTAACCATTTTTTTGTCTTCAGGTACGCCATTCACGACTTTGAGTGGTTATACCAGAATGATGCCTGCAGGTTTAGGTATCATCTTGGTATCATTCTTTTCAGCCAGCGGTCGGCTTTCATGTAAAAGCAATCCTAGTGGCTAATTAGCCTCTAGACTGCTTTTACAAGCAGTGGGAGGGAATGCCCCCCCCCCCCACCGTCTTCCGTGTTTTTCTCTGGCTCTCCTGTCTCAACAGGGAACCTGAGAATGCAGCCGGTGATTCAGCCAGCTGACCATAGAGCTGATCAGAGACCAGAGTGGCTCCAAACATCTCTATGGCCTAAGAAACCGGAAGCTACGAGCATTTTAGGACTTAGATTTCGCCGGATGTAAACAGCGCCATTGGGAAATTGGGAAAGCATTTTATCACACCGATCTTGGTGTGGTCAGATGCTTTGAGGGCAGAGGAGAAATCTAGGGTCTAATAGACCCCAATTTTTTCAAAAAAGAGTACCTGTCACTACCTATTGCTATCATAGGGGATATTTACATTCCCTGAGATAACAATAAAAATGATTTAAAAAAAAATATGAAAGGAACAGTTTAAAAATAAGATAAAAAAGCAAAAAAATAATAAAGAAAAAAAAAAAAAAAAAAAAAAAAGCACCCCTGTCCCCCCTGCTCTCGCGCTAAGGCGAACGCAAGCGTCGGTCTGGCGTCAAATGTAAACAGCAATTGCACCATGCATGTGAGGTATCACCGCGAAGGTCAGATCGAGGGCAGTAATTTTAGCAGTAGACCTCCTCTGTAAATCTAAAGTGGTAACCTGTAAAGGCTTTTAAAGGCTTTTAAAAATGTATTAATTTTGTTGCCACTGCACGTTTGTGCGCAATTGTAAAGCATGTCATGTTTGGTATCCATGTACTCGGCCTAAGATCATCTTTTTTATTTCATCAAACATTTGGGCAATATAGTGTGTTTTAGTGCATTAAAATTTAAAAAAGTGTGTTTTTTCCACAAAAAATGCGTTTGAAAAATCGCTGCGCAATTACTGTGTGAAAAAAAAAAATGAAACACCCACCATTTTAATCTGTAGGGCATTTGCTTTAAAATAATATATAATGTTTGGGGGTTCAAAGTAATTTTCTTGCAAAAAAAAATAATTTTTTCATGTAATCAAAAAGTGTCAGAAAGGGCTTTGTCTTCAAGTGGTTAGAAGAGTGGGTGATGTGTGACATAAGCTTCTAAATGTTGTGCATAAAATGCCAGGACAGTTCAAACCCCCCCAAATGACCCCATTTTGGAAAGTAGACACCCCAAGCTATTTGCTGAGAGGCATGTCGAGTCCATGGAATATTTTATATTGTGACACAAGTTGCGGGAAAGAGACAAATTTTTTTTTTTTTTTTTTTTTTTTGCACAAAGTTGTCACTAAATGTTATATTGCTCAAACACGCCATGGGGATTTGTGAAATTACACCCCAAAATAAATTCTGTTGCTTCTCCTGAGTACGGGGATACCACATGTGTGGGACTTTTTGGGAGCCTAGCCGCGTACGGGACCCCGAAAACCAAGAACCGCCTTCAGGCTTTCTAAGGCCGTAAATTTTTGATTTCACTCTTCAATGCCTATCACAGTTTCGGAGGCCATGGAAAGCCCAGGTGGCACAAAACCCCCCCAAATGACCCCATTTTGGAAAGTAGACACCCCAAGCTATTTGCTGAGAGGTATAGTGAGTATTTTGCAGACCTCACTTTTTGTCACAAGGTTTTGAAAATTGAAAAAAGAAAAAAAAAAAATTTTTTTTCTGGTCTTTCTTCATTTTCAAAAACAAATGAGAGCTGCAAAATACTCACCATGCCTCTCAGCAAATAGCTTGGGGTGTCTACTTTCCAAAATGGGGTCATTTGGGGGGGGGTTGTGCCATCTTGGCATTTTATGGCCTTCAAAACTGTGATAGGTAGTGAGGAGTGAAATCAAAAATGTATGCCCTTAGAAATCCTGAAGGTGGTGCTGGGTTTTCGGGGCCCCGTACGTGGCTAGGCTCCCAAAAAGTGCCACACATGTGGTATCCCCGTACTCAGGAGAAGCAGCTGAATGTATTTTGGGGTGCAATTCCACATATGCCCATGGCCTATGTGAGCAATATATCATTTAGTGACAACTTTTTGTAAATTTTTTTTTTTTTTTTTTTTTTTGTCATTATTCAATCACTTGGGACAAAAAAAATAAATATTCAATGGGCTCAACATGCCTCTCAGCAATTTCCTTGGGGTGTCTACTTTCCAAAATGGGGTCATTTGGGGGGGGTTTGTACTGCCCTGCCATTTTAGCACCTCAAGAAATGACATAGGCAGTCATAAACTAAAAGCTGTGTAAATTCCAGAAAATGTACCCTAGTTTGTAGACGCTATAACTTTTGCGCAAACCAATAAATATACGCTTATTGACATTTTTTTTACCAAAGACATGTGGCCGAATACATTTTGGCCTAAATGTATGACTAAAATTTAGTTTATTGGATTTTTTTTATAACAAAAAGTAGAAAATATCATTTTTTTTCAAAATTTTCAGTCTTTTTCCGTTTATAGCGCAAAAAATAAAAACGGCAGAGGTGATCAAATACCATCAAAAGAAAGCTCTATTTGTGGGAAGAAAAGGACGCAAATTTCGTTTGGGTAGAGCATTGCATGACCGCGCAATTAGCAGTTAAAGCGATGCAGTGCCGAATTGTAAAAAGTGCTCTGGTCAGGAAGGGGGTAAATCCTTCCGGGGCTGAAGTGGTTAAGCATCATTAAAATCACTGCTCCCGAAAAAACGGCCGTTTTTAAAAGTTTTTTTTGCATTGATACATGTCCCCTGGGGTAGGACCCGGGTCCCCAAACCCTTTTTAGGACAATACCATGCAAATTAGCCTTTAAAATGAGCACTTTTGATTTCGAACGTTCGAGTCCCATAGACGTCAATGGGGTTCTAACGTTCGTGCGAACTTTCGGTCCGTTCGCGGGTTCTGGTGCGAACCGAACCGGGGGGTGTTCGGCTCATCCCTACTCCAGACTGGCTAGTGCTGTGTGATTAACCATAATATTGAGATATTTAGTTAATTGTACCTGGCTAATTTGTGTTTCGAATGTTGTAGGTAACCATTTGCTTGTAATTATTAAACTATCAGCTATGTGACTTCCTGCACGGTTCCACTTATTTTGTATCATTTCCATCTGTATCCCATTCATTATTCCCATTCCCTTACTGGTACAAAATACCATGCTGTACAAATATAAGTTGCAGATTGATTGGTACTAAGAGGACCTATTAAATTGAATTGCCCACTTCCCCTTGCTGGTCTAGGACCTTTTCCCTTCTGTGCTATCTCGTATTCTTTTGAATTCGGAGTTCTAAGTAACTGTAGTAATTTGTCTTTTACTTCTCTCCATGTTTCAGATGGACCTAACTTATGACATTTATGCGGTGTGTTATTAAAGGGCCATGTTAAATTGTCCCTCCAATGGAAAGTTATGTTTACTTGTGCTTGTGATTTGGCTTTTATCCACACTACTGGTGATTCCATATTCTGCATCATATAAAAAGGACCCTCCTGTCCTGACACCGTGAAATTTCCTACCGTATACCATTCGTAGTAAGGATATTGTGTTATACTCTTATCCTGATTTACCCATCTAAGATCAGTACTATTTTCATGAACTGTTACATTGATACCCGGAGTCCATGTATAAACAAACATTTGAAAACATTCAAGCACTATTATCATAGTTAGAAGGATCTTCATTCTGTTTCTCTCGGTTCAAGACTCTTTTTGCAGTGTGATGCGTGGATCCAGGCTGCTTTTCCTTCCAATTTCACTGAAGTGGCTGTGGTCAAAAGCACTTGATAAGGACCTTCAAATCTAGGTTCCAATGTCTTTCTGGTGTGTTTCTTAACATATACATAATCTCCTGGTAGCAGTGTATGTGTACCTGCTATTGAGTTAGGGTCTGGAAGAGAAGAATACACACTTTTGTGGATCTTAGTTAGACGTTTTTGTAATTGTATTACATATGCAGTCAAACTATCACATTGCAATTGCATACTCTGTGGAAAGTATAGACCTAATCTAGGTGCATTCCCAAAAAGTATTTCATATGGGGACAATCCTGTTTTCCCTGTTGGAGTGTATCTTATAGAGAACAAAGCCAAAGGCAGGCATTCTGGCCATGGCTTGTTTAACTCTTGCATGGCTTTTTGTATTTTCAACTTTATTGTCCCATTTACTCTTTCCACTGACCCTGAACTCTGTAGATGATAAGGGGTGTGGAAACTTTGTTGAACCCCTAACATGGTCATCACATTCTGTATGATTCCTCCTGTAAAGTGTGTCCCCCTATCTGATTCCATGGTTTCAGGAAGACCAAACCTAGGTATTAACTCAGTGATCAGTTTCTTGGCTGTGGCTTTTGCTGTAGCTGATTTTACTGGATAGCTTTCGGGCCAACCTGAGAATAAATCGAAACACACGAGGACAAATTCAAAGGGGCCGCTCTTAGGCATTTGTATGTAGTCAATTTGCAGTCTCTGGAAGGGGTATTGGGCCCGGACCTGGTGTTTTCGTGGGGTTTTTACTCTCTGTCCTGGGTTATTCAGGAGACAGATTTGGCAGGCTGCACAGTAGTTTCTTGCAGTGCTACTGAATCCAGGGGCGAGCCATCCTTGGTTCACAATCCTATACATGGAATTGGAACTGACGTGTGTGGGTAGGTGAACTGCCGCTGCCATTGCTGGGTACAGAGAGGCAGGTAGGCATACTTTGCCTCCTTCCCTCCATACATTGTCAAGGTCTGGTGCTGCTCCCATCCTGACCCACTTATCTTTCTCGCTCTCCCCTGCTTGCTCCTGTAATTTACTCAGCTGCTGCCATGTTGGTTCTGGGATACTCATCCTCTACCGCTGCTAAGGTCTCAGGGCTTCCTTCCCCTAGAGCTGCCTGTTTTGCAGTCAAATCTGCAAATGCATTTCCTTTTGCCTCAATTGTTTTTGCGCTCGTGTGTGCCGCTATCTTCATAATGGCCACTCGTTTAACCTTTTGAAGATTGTTCAGGACTCTCTTAATCCCTTCTCCATGTTTTACAGGTGTACCTGCTGCTGTCAGATAACCTCTAGCCCTCCATATATGGCCATAATCATGCGCTACACCATAAGCGTAGGCAGAGTCAGTGTAAATATTCCCTTCTCGTCCTTTTAAGTATTCTAGGGCTTGTTCTAAAGCTTTTAATTCTGCTTCTTGTGCTGACATGTGGGCTGGTAAGGGCTGTGCTTCAATCACCTGTGTATCAGTCACTACAGCATACCCTGTGTGATATTTACCCTTGTCATCAGCAAACCTACTACCATCTATGTACAAAGTGTGCTCAGCATTTAAGATTGGTGTATCTGTAACATGTGGGAATCCCATTGTCTCCTGTTCCATGAGCTGAAAACAATCGTGCTATCTCTTTACACAGAAGGGTGTCAGTTTCCTCATCTCCTTCCTTATTAGCACTATTATTCCCCCTTGCCAAATCTGGTGACTGAAGAGGCAAAAAGGTGGCCAAAATGTAAGGTTGTACAGCGCTAAAAAGTGACATTTGGAGGTAAAAGTAAAGTACACTGTAACCTTAGTTGCCTAGCCATTGAAATGTGTTTGAAAATTGTACCGTATATGCTTACGTAGTGCACACCACACATGACATACATGCAATCTTGTCTCAAGTTCAAAGCGCTAGCGTGTGGTATCCATTGTCTACAATATGACACAATACCTAAAAACATACGCAATTGTTTGAAATTCCGTGGGGGTAACATTCCCTTTATCACTTGAACCCTCTCCTCAGTGAGATGTCTTGTACCCTGTGATATACAATGTCCCAAAAAGAAAACTTTTTTCTGACACACTTGCAACTTTTTCTTATTAACCTTGCAACCTTTTTCTGCCAAAAATCGCAACAAATTAAGGGTGGTGTGCAGGCTTTCAGTCTTTCACTTATCTGTGGAATTAATCCTTCCATAAACTGTCTATTGAAGGCTCGGATCGTGACTGGCAGAGCCAAATCCAATCCCTCATCTGCCATCATACTTTCCATAGATAAGTAAAATTCTGATACAGTCTGTCCTGGCATTTGTTTCATGGGTGATATTGACCCCCTCTCCTGTTGTTTTGCCTGACAGAAAGCTTCTAATCTAGCAATAAAAGGGGCCCTTGAGTCTATGTGTCTGACATGTCCTGTCTCCAGATTGCCATCCCCCTCAGCTCGGTCTGCAGGTCGGTCATAAACTGGTTAAACAGGGTCAGAGTCATTTTATGTCTGCATAAATCCTCCCCATCCTGCCAGGTTGCTTCATGTGTATTCATTAACTGTGTCACAAATCTACAGAAAGCAGCTGGCTTTGCTACCGGGTCTGGGGCGCTCTGTATTAATGCCATAAGAGTATCTGCTGACCATGGTGCCCAAGTCCTTATTTGCATCCTACGAGTAATAGTAGGTGGGGCGTTTGGATGGGCTGCTTGTCCAAATTATGGATTATTTACCTGTACAATGCGTGTATCAGTGCGTACGGGGGCTACAGTTTCTGAATGAGGTTTTTGTGCCCCACAATGCACACATTCTATTGCCCATTCTGGATTCTGTGTTCCACAAACCTGACAAACCCATCCTCTCCCCTCAAGTACAGGATATAACCCTGGCTTATGCAAATTTTGCTCTATGTCAGTGTATGGGGGTGGGATGGTTGAACTAAGATTATTTAAAATTTCAACATTTTTTGTTCTTCTATCTTTCATATCCCAACCATCACAATCTGGATTATATTTCCACCCCTCTTCTTTCGCTCTATTGGAGACCTTAATTAAGCATTGAACCTGATGCATCCATTGCTTCTCTAACACCTCTCCTTGTCTGTCCCTTTTTATTTCACTCCATACATCCGGGTCTAAACCCGCTGCTCCTTTCACCTTAAATTTACGAAGGACATCCTTTAAGTCCCGCGCTTCATCTTTCCCATAGATGTTTTTAATTATCTGTGACACCGTATAATGCGCCACAATTCCCTGACGGGGTTTCGTGTTCTGCTGGCCCATTCTGACAGTCCGTGCCTAGGTAGCGTGTGGGACACTTAGTGTACAGTACAAAGCACTAAAAAAGCTACACTAGTTCCTCGTTGCCTTCCTCCTAGGGTGCCAGAATACTAAAAACCTCTCCGGATGAGATTTCTGAAATCGAATTACTTTATATGCTAGCCAACTGACAAATATTATGACCAGACTGACAGCTACAACATATACAAGCATTCCTTTAAGTAACCAGGTATCCGACTAGATCTCCGGGCTTATGGAGACCTTATTCCCCCCCGTATCTGGGATCCCTCTCATACACTCTTATCCCTGCTTTATGGAGCAGACAGGGCTTATACTTTCAACCCGTCTATGGTTTATGAGTTAGATGTGAGGTTAAGCATAAGCGTCAGACCCCCCAAACTCATGTGAGGTAAGGGCGCATTCCGTTGCTTAGTTCGGCAATCCCCTTCTAACTCATACCATCCTTGACAAGGCTCATTCACTTTCTCAACAAGACAGACAGACAACAAACAACAAATAATTCCAGCAATATAAACCAAAATATGCAGTAATTCTAGACTCACCACTACAGAGGCTGGTGCTTTAAAACCAGGAGAACCGTAACTGACAGAACGGATAGGCACAAATCAGGGGAGCACAGAATATAAGAAAAATAAAGCTTTTTCTTACCTGGCCAGGTTTTCAATCTGTGGTTCCCGGAATGCCTGTCCTTTTGTTCCGTCAGTACTCATTCATCCACCTCTTGAAGTATCATCGGTAAGTCCCTGTTCGGGCGCCAGAAATGTTAAGTGCAGTTCTCAACTGAATTGCCTCTAGTTTATATTGCTTTGCCAAATTTAGCTATCAAAGAAGTAAGACACAGAATCAGAAGTTTCTGTATATCAGTTCCGAGCCTTAAAGGGTCCCGTACTGTCTGAACTAAACTGCTTTATTGGAGCCTTTTATAGGCTTGGTTACACAAGCATCAGTTTCAGCAAATTTCCATATAAGGTAACAAGCAGTATATTTCAACATACATCACGCTGGACTTATACATCTGGAAAAACTTAAGCTAGTCTTGCAACATATGCTGACACGTACACATAATGCAGAGAAATGAGAAAACAACTTAAGTAGAACTCTAAACTATTATTTCCAACCTTATCAATAGCTACCCAGTCTGGGTGTATTGCATTGTGCCTCGGTGGCCAATTGGTAATATCAATTAATCAAATAGTGGTATATTAATATCAACTATGGATAATTAGTAGGTAATTTACAGTTGGATTGGTGTGGGCCCCTGTGGCAAAATGCAATTAGAGGGTGGAAAGTGCAGTGAAAAGAAGGCACCTGTGCTGTACTAGAAAAGAATTGCAATTCCTATTAATATCTATGGGATTGAAGTTTGATTATTGTAGATATTCCTCCATTGTCAGATATGAGAGAGTAAGATCAAATCGTCCTGTAACAGTGTAAGTAACTAGACAATGGACCGAAAGTCATTTGTCAAACCTTAAAAGTGTAGGAGATTCTGATTCAGACTAGTATCAAGCATGTGGTGGGATCATGAGTATTCAGTCAGCACATAATTATATATTCAGGCAGTGGTGGTAGCGCTATATGATTTAATATTATTGCTTGCGGTGAAGTTGCAAGTATACTTGATTATATTAGTATGGCTGTACATTACCAACTGCTTCAGCGCTGCACCGCTCAAGGGTGCTGTGATCCTCAAATCTTAGGTGCCATAGCGTCCCATATCTCATGTAAGGTGTCCTTGGATTCCTGCAGGGAGATACCGTGGCCGCTAAAGTGATGACTCCTTATTAGCTCAGCAGCTACGATCCCAGTTCATGGGGAGTTCCTGTAGCTGTGTGATGTCTAACGGGCATCCTTTGCCTTTGGAGCAGCAGTCGTGAGCTCCCTGTTTCAGCTGATCGCCGTACACATCCCACTGTGCCCGTAACGCATGGACTGGGCAGCGTAGTGACGTCAACGCGTTTCGTCGTGGTTCACTGACGTAGCTTCATCTTTGGACGTTCGCCCCATTATACTGCCCTCCACTACCTCCCCTCCCATCATACTGCCCTCCACTGCCACCCCTCCCATCATACTGCCCTCCACTGCCACCCCCTCCTATCATACTGCCCTCCACTCCATCATACTGCCCTCCCCTGCCACCCCTCCCATCATACTGCCCTCCACTGCCTTTCCCTCCTATCAAAAACTGTAAAAAATATATAAAAATTATAACAATAAAATCATACTGCCGCCACTGCCTCCCCTCCCATTATACTGCCCTCCACTACCTCCCCTCCATTATACTTCCCTCCACTGCCACCCACTTCAATCATACTGCCCTCCCCTGCCACCCCTCCCATCATACTGCCCTCCACTGCCACCCCTTCCCATCAAAAACTATAAAAATAAAATTGTAAAATAAAATATAATGGTAAAAAATAATAAAAAAAAAATAAGAATTAAAAACTACTGATCCCATCCACTGCCCTACTGATTATGTCTAC
Organism: Aquarana catesbeiana; assembly: GCF_042186555.1. Taxonomy (NCBI): domain Eukaryota; kingdom Metazoa; phylum Chordata; class Amphibia; order Anura; family Ranidae; genus Aquarana; species Aquarana catesbeiana. Next base: position 198,872 of record NW_027362655.1, on the reverse strand, counting down.
TGCTCTACTGGCCATGTGTACTGCTCTACTGACCCCGTCCACTGCCCTACTGACCATGTCCACTGCCCTACTGACCACGTCCACTGCCCTACTGTCCATTGCTCTACTGACCATGTCAACTTGCCTACTGACAATATCAACTGCTCTACTGACCGTGTCCACTGCTCTACTGACCATGTCCACTGCTCTACTGACAATATCCACTACAATACTGACCACGTCCATTGCCCTACTGACCACGTTCACTGCTCTACTGACCACGTTCACTGCTCTACTGACCATGTACACTGCCCTACTGACCATGTCCACTGCCCTACTGACCATGTCCACTGCCCTACTGACCATGTCCACTGCCCTACTGCCTGACACCATTCACAGTCCACACTGACACCACTGACAGAACTACCAGCATCGGTTGCACTTGCGACTGGGCCCTGGCCTTCTGCCACCATGGCGGGGCCCAAGACTGCAGGACTGCAGAACAAGTGAAAGGGATCCGCTGTGGGACCATAAAGGGTGGTGGGATCAGTGGAAAGGGTTCTGGGCTCGGGAATGGCCCAGGCCGGAGGTCGGCGGGCCCTTCATGGTTTCTTGCACCAGGGCCCTGAAAGTTCTAATTACGCCTCTGCTGCACCCTGTATATAGCTCATCCCAGTACCCTGCACCCTGTATATAGCTCATCTCAAAACCCTGCATTCTGTATATAGCTCATCCCAGTACCCTGCACCCTGTATATAGCTCATCCCAGAACCCTGCACTCTGTACATAGCTCATCTCAGAACCCTGCACTCTGTACATAGCTCATCCCAGAACCCTGCACTCTGTACATAGCTCATCCCAGAACCCTGCACTCTGTACATAGTTCATCCCAGAACCCTGCACTCTGTACATAGCTCATACCAGTACCCTACACCCTGTATATAGCTCATCTCAGAACCCTGCACCCTGAATATAGCTCACATCAGAACCCTGCACCCTGTATATAGCTCATCTCAGAACTCTGGATCCTGTATATAGCTCATCCCAGAACCCTCCACCCTGTATATAGCTCATCCCAGAACCCTGCACCCTGTATATAGCTCGTCCCAGAACCCTGCACCCTGTACATAGCTCATCTCAGAACCCTGCACTCTGTACATAGCTCATCCCAGAACCCTGCACTCTGTACATAGCTCATCCCAGAACCCTGCACGCTGTATATAGCTCATCCTACAACCCTGCACTCTGCAAATAGCTCATCCCAGAACCCTGCACCCTGTATATAGCTCATCTCAGAACCCTGCACCCTGTATATAGCTCATTTCAGAACCCTGCATTCTGTACATAGCTCATCCCAGAACCCTGCACTTTGTACATAGCTCATCCAAGAACCCTGCTTTCTGTATATATCTCATTCCAGAACACTGCGCTCTGTACATAGCTCATCCCAGAACACTGCACTCTGTACATAGCTCATCCCAGAACCCTGCACTGTGTACGTAATGCACCTGAAACACTGCATGCTTTTATCCTTTTTTTTAAGTGAATGTGCTGGGGTTTGTATGTATCCATGAGACTCTTGCTTGTAGAACAATAAGTGAGTGGTCCTAATGTTCTGGTTGGTGGTTACTAGGGTTGTACCGATACTAGTATCGATATCAGTGCCGATACAGAGTATTTGCCCAAGTACTTGTACTCGGGCAAATGCTCCCGATACTTTTGCATCAGGAGGCTCCTGGAAGTCAGTGGGCCTGAGCGGTGAGTGAGTCCTGACAGCAGCAGAAGGTAAGCTGGCTGGGGCAGGGGTGTGGGTTGCAGCCACATGTGCCACCTGTCAGAACCGGTGACCCGGGCCGTCAGAATCGTTAATGGAAGTGACGGCCCGCGTCTCTGTCAGAGACTGTACACTGCGTGTCGGGTGTACCAAAATGGGCTCTTGTATACTCTTTATCTTTATTTTACATTGATTTTATCATGCCAGGCTGCCAGCAATTGCCAGTGCAACAAGTGCTGCATTTCAGTGTCACTGCCTGCCAATCAGCTCCACCTAACATTGCCCATAAGTGCTGTCCATAAGTGTTGCCCATCAGCGCCCATAAGTGCCACCTATCAGTGCCCATAAGTGCCACTTATCAGCATACCTCCCAACCGTCCTGGATTCAGCGGGACCATCCCGCAATTTGAGGTAAGTCCCTGGGTCCCGCGGATCTGGCCTGAAGAACCAGTGGTCCATGCCCCCCTCTTTAAAAGAAAGGGAGCAGTCTGGAATGCAGGGGACATGGACGGACTGAGCCACTGTAGCGCTGGCTCCACCTCCACCTGTCCTGACTCTACTCCTGGTCACTGGTTGCTAGAGTCTCCTGGCGTCTAGCAACCAGTGACGTCACGGCTGCGACTCCCTCACTGCCCAGTATCGAAAGTGGAGGAGAATTTAACTTCCTCCTCCGCTGCCCTTTGAGGGAGTGCAGGGCAGCCGAGCGATATCCAGAACGGCGTCAATCTTCAAATGGCGGGCGGCCCCAGTGAGCAGCGGAGGCTGGCTAGGAACAACAGGGAGTGAGAGGAGACCTCAACGGCCGCCACCCTGACCTGAGCAGCAGTGGGCGCAGTATCCCCCGCCACCTCCCAGAGCCTGCCTGCACTCCTCCAATGTTCGCTCCCAGCTGTCACTCTCATCAGCAAGAAGACAGGCTGACCAAGGTCAAGAGGACAAGGATGAGCGTGAGGTAGGTGCATCACACACACACCTACCCACAGACATGGGGGGAACAGCAGGGACCGCAGGCAGGGCTAGGGGTCTAACCCATCCCCTCTCCCTCACCCACCCCCTATCTCTCACCCACCCCACTATCTCTCACCCACCCACTCTCTCTCACCCACCCCCCTATCTCTCATCCACCCCCTCTCTCTCACCCACCCCCTATCCTTCACCCACCCCTCTCTCTCACCCACTCCCATCTCTCACCCACCCCCTCTCTCTCACCCACCTCCCTATCTCTCACCCACCCTCTCTCGCATCCCCCCTTTCTCCCCCACCCCCTATCTCTCACCAACCCCCTCTCTCTCACTCACCCCCTCTCTCTCACATACCCCCTCATCTCTCACCCACCCCCTATCTCTCACCAACCCCCTATCTTTCAGCCACCCCCTCTCTCTCACCCACTCCCTATCTCTCACCAGGCATGTACTGGCCATCGGGACTACCGGGAGTTTCCCGGTGGGCTGATGGCTCAGTGGGCCAGTTTCAGTGACAGCCTGCCAACTTAATGGCTGCGCTACTCGTGCAGCCATTAATTTGAGCACCGCTGTAGTGCCCATGGCTAGGTATCGAGCTTCTGAAGCGCGGTGCATTTTGGCTCTTTTTGCTCCCGCTCGGCGCTTTCAGAACACTGAACACATCTTCGGCCACCTCCGGCCCACACTCATCCTTTTCCGTCACCGCTCAGCTTCCCCGCCCCCTCCTCTCCGACAGCTCTCTGGCGGCCCCTACGGTAAGGGTCGCTGTGAGTTTAAATGAGCCAGAGCCACTGTGTGATGTCCTGAGAGCAGCCGACAGGCAGAGAGGTCCCCGGAGCAGATGAGGGAGGCTGGAGGATGACAGTGCTGCAGGAACCCATCCAGGTAACCGGCCGGCCCGGAACAGCCATTGAATACTGTATATAGCATATAGCTGTATATATATACAGTTGCAAAAAAAAGTATGTGAACCCTTTTGGAATTATATGGATTTCTGCACAAATTGGTCATAAAATGTGATCTGATCTTCATCTAAGTCACAACAATAGACAATCACAGTCTGCTTAAACTAATAACACATAAAGAATTAAATGTTACCATGTTTTTATTGAACACACCATGTAAACATTCACAGTGCAGGTGGAAAAAGTATGTGAACCCCTAGACTAATGAGATCTCCAAGAGCTAATTGGAGTGAGGTGTCAGCCAACTGGAGTCTAATCAATGAGATGAGATTGGAGGTGTTGGTTACAGCTGCCCTGCCCTATAAAAAACACACACCAGTTTTGGGTTTGCTTTTTACAAGAAGCATTGCCTGATGTGAATGATGCCTTGCACAAAAGAGCTCTCAGAAGACCTATGATTGCATAAAGCTGGAAAGGGTTATAAAAGTATCTCCAAAAGCCTTGCTGTTCATCAATCCACGGTAAGACAAATTGTCTATGAATGGAGAAAGTTCAGCACTGCTGCTACTCTCCTTAGGAGTGGGTGTCCTGTAAAGATGACTGCAAGAGCACAGTGCAGACTGCTCAGTGAGGTGAAGAAGAATCCTAGAGTGTCAGCTAAAGACTTATAAAAGTCTCTGGGCATATGCTAACATCCCTGTTAGCGAATCTACGATACATAAAACACTAAACAAGGATGGATTTCATGGGAGGATACCACAGAGGAAGCCACTGCTGTCCAAAAAAGACATTGCTGCACGTTTACAGTTTGCACAAGAGCACCTGGATGTTCCACAGCAGTACTGGCAAAATATTCTGTGGACAGATGAAACCAAAGTTGAGTTGTTTGGAAGAAACACACAACACTATGTGTGGAGAAAATGAGGCACAGCACACCAACATCAAAATCTCATCCCAACTGTGAAGTATGGTGGTGGGGGCATCATTATTTGGGGCTGCTTTGCTGCGTCAGGGCCTGGACAGATTGCTATCATCGAAGGAAAAATTAATTCCCAAGTTTATAAAGACATTTTGCAGGAGAACTTAAGGCCATCTGTCCACCAGCTGAAGCTCAACAGAAGATGGGTATTGCAACAGGACAACGACCCAAAGCATAGAAATAAATCAACAACAGAATGGCTTAAACAGAAGAAAATACGCCTTCAGGAGTGGCCCAGTCAGAGTCCTGACCTCAACCCGATTGAGATGCTGTGGCATGACCTCAAGAAAGCGATTCACACCAAACATTCCAAGAATATTGCTGAACTGAAACAGTTCTGTAAAGAGGAATGGTCAAGAATTACTCCTGACCGTTGTGCACGTCTGATCTGCAACTACAGCAAATGTTTGGTTGAAGTTATTGCTGCCAAAGGAGGTTCAACCAGTTATTAAATCCAAGGGTTCACATACTTTTTCCACCTGCACTGTGAATGTTTACAATGTGTGCACAATAAAAACATGGTAACATTTAATTATTTGTGTGTTATTAGTTTAAGCAGACTGTAATTGTCTATTGTGATTTAGATAAAGATCAGATCGCCTTTTATGACCAATTTGTGCAGAAATCCATATAATTCCAAAAGGGTTCACATACTTTTTATTGCAACTGTATATATATACTGTATATAGCAAAGGATGTGGCGCTAAATAAAATAACATAAAAAATCCATTTGGTGAAAATAATGATTCAAATAATATGCAAAATCCAACATAGCTAAAAGTTCATCAAAAGTGTCAATTAATATTGAAATGTGCATTTCAGCAAAAAATTCATATATAAACCATGCTTATAATTAAAGCCCTTTTTTTTGCACTCTTTTTGCACTTTAATACCATGGGCATAGTTTGGACATAATGGTTTTAATTATAAGCATGTTTTATATATGAATTTTTTGCTGAAAATATTTTTTTGCACATTTCAATATTAATTGACACTTTTGATGAACTTTTAGCTATGTTGGATTTTGCATATTATTTGAATCATTATTTGCACCGAATGGATTTTTGATGTTATTTTAGTTAGTGCCACATCCTTTGCTATATATTCATTTTATCTGTGGGTTTGTGGTAACCTGTTTGATGTTGGCAGCTCCTCACTACTGTGGTTGATCAAAAATAGGTGTGCGCATTAGTTGTTAATTTTAAAGTATATAATGTAGAGCCAGGCTTCGGGCAGGTGACAGGGGAAATCATGGGGTAGAGAGGGGCTGGAAAATACAAGACAACTAGGGGGGCCATGGAATGAAGAGGCTCTTGTGGGAAGAAGGGGTCCTAAGGAATGAAGGGGGTGTTTGAGATGTACGGGCCCTATCAGAAGGACCCTATGGAATGAAGGGGGCCCCCAATGGGAAGAAGGACCCTATGGAATGCAGGGGGTTATATGGTATGTAGGGGGCCTAGAAGAAGGACCCCATAGAATGAAGGGGGCCCCAATGGGAAGAATTGGTGTTATGGTTTCTGCATCAGTCTTCATGACATCAGAAGACCTTGGAGCATGGGGGAGATGACTCTGAGGACCAGTCTAACACGATGGAGGATCAAGTAAGCAAATCTTCCTTTTTCATGCTGCCTGGACCCAATTTTATTGTCACATGACACACTTACCTTTGAAGCGGAGCCCTCCAGCAGCGTGCTGTCACTGCTGCCGGGGGCTTCCCCCTTCACCCGGTCTTGCTTCTGGGTTTGCGTGCTCCAGCTATGTGGATAGCCGGGCCGTGATGACTTCACTCTCGTGCAAGTGCACAGCATACTGTTTTGTGCGTGTTTGCAAAATTAGAGTGGGCCGGTCTGGATGAAGTCCAGGGCCAAATTTTTGTCCCAGTCCAGCCCTGTCTCTCACCCACTCCCTCTCTCTCACACATCCCCTCTCTCTCTCACACACCCCCTATCTCTCAACGACCCCCTCTCACCCACTCCCTCTCGCACCCCCTCTCTCACCCGCCCCCTCTCTCTCACCCGCCCCCTCTCTCTCACCCACCCCCTCATCTATCTCTCACCCCCTCTCACCCACCCCCCTATCTCTCACCCACCCCCTCATCTCTCACCCGCCCCCTCTCTCTCACCCGCCCCCTCTCTCTCACCCACCCCCTCATCTCTCTCTCACCCCCTCTCACCCACCCCCCTATCTCTCACCCACCCCCTCATCTCTCACCCACCCCCTCTCTTTCATCCACCCCCCATCTCTCACCACCTCTATCTCTCGCAACCCCTCACTCACCCCCCCCCCTATTTCTCACCCACACCCTCTCTCACCCACCCCCCTCTCTCTCACCCACCCCCCTCTCTCACCTACCCCCTCTCTCTCACCTACCCCCTCTCTCTCACCCACCCTCTCTCTCACTCCCTCTCTCTCACCCACCCTCTCACCCACCCCCTATCTCTTACCCACCCCCTTTCAACCAACTCCCTATCTCTTACCCACCCCTCTTTCGCACCCCCTCTCTTGCATCCCCCCTCTCTCACCCACCCCCTATCTCTCACCCACCCCCTCTCTCACCCATCCCCCTATCTCTCACCCCCTCTCTCTCACCCACCCCCTCTCTCTCACCCACCCCCTCATCTCTCACCCACCCTTTCTCTCTCACCCACCCCCTCTCTCTCACCCACTCCCTCATCTGTTACCCACCCCCTCATCTCTCACCCACCCCCTCTCACCCAACCCTCTTGCACCCCCTCTCTCACCCACCCCCTTTCTCACCCTCTCTCTCACCCACCCCCCTCTCTCTCACCCACCCCCTCTCTCGCACCCCCTCTCTCACCCACCCCTCTCTCTCTCAACCACCCCCTCTCTCGCACCCACCTCCTCATCTCTCACCTACTCCCTCTCTCTCACCCACCCCCTCTCTCTCACCCACCCCCTCTCACCGACCCCCCATCTCTAATCCACCCCCTCTCTCTCACCCACCACCTATCTCTCACCCACCCCCTATCTCTCACCCACCCCCTATCTCTCACCCACCCCCTTTCTCTCACCCACCCCCCTTTCTCTCACCCCCCCCTTTCTCTCACCCACCCCCCTCTCTCTCACCCACCCCCTCATCTTTCACCTACCCCTCTCTCTCACCCACCCCCCTCTCTCTCACCCACCCTCTCTCTCTCTTATCCACCCCCTCTCTCTTATCCACCCCCTCTCTCTCACCCACCCCCTATCTCTCACCCACCCCCTTTCTCTCACCCACCCCCCTTTCTCTCACCCCCCCTTTCTCTCACCCACCCCCTCATCTTTCACCTACCCCTCTCTCTCTCACCCACCCTCTCTCTCTCTTATCCACCCCCTCTCTCTTATCCACCCCCTATCTCTCACCCACCCCCCTATCTCTCACCCACCCCCCTATCTCTCGCCCACCCCCTCTCTCTCATCCACCCCCTCTCTCTCATCCACCCCCTATCTCTCACCCACCCCCTCTCTCTCACCCACCCCCTCTCTCTAACCCACCTCCTATCTCTCACCCACCCCCATATCTCTCACCCACTCCCATATCTCTCACCCCCTCTCTCTCACCCACCCCCCTCTCTCTCACCCACCCCCTCATTTCTCACCCATCCCCTCTCACCCACTTCCTCTCACCCACCCCCTCTCTCTCACCCACCCCCTCTCTCGCACCCCCTCTCTCTCACCCACCCCCTCTCTCGCACCCCCTCTCTCTCACCCACCCCCTCTCTCGCACCCCCTCTCTTTCACCCACCCCCTCATCTCTCACCTACCTTCTCTCACTCACCCACCTCCTTTCTCACCTCCTCTCTCTCACCCACCCCCTCTCTCTCACCCCTCTCTCTCACCCACCCCCATATCTCTCACCCACCCCCCTGTCTCTAATCCACCCCCCTCCATCTCATCCACCCCTCTCTCTCACCCACCCCTATCTCTCACCCACCCCCATATCTCTCACCCACCCCCATATCTCTCACCCACCCCCTCTCTCTCTCACCCACCCCTCTCTCTCTTATCCACCCCTCTCTCTCATCCACCCCTTATCTCTCACCCACCCCCTCTCTCTCACCCACCCCCTCTCTCTCACCCACCCCATCTCTCTCACCCACCCCATCTCTCTCACCCACCCCCTCTCTCCCACCCACCCCCATATCTCTCACCTCCTCTCTCGCACCCACCCCCTCTCTCTCACCCACCCCATCTCTCCCACCTACCCCCTCTCTCTCACCCACCCCCATATCTCTCACCTCCTCTCTCTCACCCACCCCCCTCTCTCTCTTATCCACCCCCCCCTCTCTCTCTCTTATCCACCCCCTCTCTCTCACCCACCCCCTCTCTCTCACCCACCGCCTTCTCTCTCACCCACCCCCTCTCTCGCACCCCCTCTCTTTCACCCACCCCCTCATCTTTCACCTACCCCTCTCTCTCACCCACCCCCCCATCTCTCACCTACCTCCTCTCACCCACCCACCTCCTTTCTCACCTCCTCTCTCTCACCCACTCCCTCTCTCTCACCCACCCCCATATCTCTCACCCACCCCCCTCCATCTCAGCCACCCCCTCTCTCTCACCCACCCCCATATCTCTCACCCACCCCCTTTCTCAACCCCTCTCTCTCACCACCCCCTCATCTTTCATCTACCCCCTCTCTCTCTCACCACCCCCTGTCTCTCACCCAACCCCTCTCTCTCACCACCCCCTCTCTCTCACCCAACCCCTCTATCTCACCACCTCCTCTCTCTCACCCAACCCCTCTCTCTCATCCACCCCCTATCTCTCACCCCTATCTCTCATCCACCCCCATATCTCTCACCCACCTATCTCCCACCCACCCCCTCTTTCTCACCCAACCCCTCTCTCTCATCCACCCCCTATCTCTCACCCTTATCTCTCACCCACCCCCATATCTCTCACCCACCCCCTATCTCCCACCCACCCCCTCTTTCTCACCCAGCCCCTATCTCTCACCCACTCCCTCTCACCCACCCCCTCTCTCGCACCCCCTCTCTCTCACCCACCTCCTCTTCTTTAACCTACCTACCTCTCATCCACCCCCCCTCTCACCCACCCCCTCTCTCTCACCCACCCCCTATCTCTCACCCACCCCCTTATTTCTCACCCACCCCCTCTCTCTTACCCATCCCCCTCTCTTTCACCCACCCCCTCGCTTTCACCCATCCCCCTCTCCTTCACCCACCCCCTCTCTGGGTGAGAGAGGGAGGGGGGGTAATTGGTGTGGTGAGAGAGCTGGAGGCATTAGTAAGAGAGGAGGGGGAATTGGTGAGAGAGCTGGGAGGCATTACTAAGAGTGGAGGGGGGCATTGGTGAGAGCTGGGGGCATTGCTAAGAGAGGAGGGGGCATTGGTGAGAGAGCTGGGGAGCATTACTAAGAGAGGAGGGGGCATTGGTGAGAGCTGGGGGGCATTGCTAAGAGAGGAGGGGGCATTTTTGAGAGATCTGCGGGGGATATGTGTGAGAGGTGAGAGAGCTGAATTTTGTTTAACTATTCCCTTAAGCCCCTCCCACCATTAATACTTTGGCCACGCCCACATTTTGCAGTTATTCCTGCCACAGCTCACTTATTCCCTCATTTGTCCCTCATTCTGAAGTTCAAAAGTTGGGAGGTCTGCCTATCAGTGCCAGCCATCAGTGCCCATCAGCTAGTGCCACCTATCAGTGCCCATCAGTCAGTGCCACACACCAGTGCCACCTATCAGTTCCCATAAGTGCCACCTATCAGTGCCCATAAGTGCCAGCCATTAGTGCCACATATCAGTGCCCATCAGTCAGTGACACCTATCAGTGCTGCAACGTGTGCATCGGTAAGCGCCACATATCAGTGCCACCTATCAATGCCAGCCATCAGTGCTGCAAATCAGTGCCCATCAGTAAGTGTCACATATCACTGCAAGCCATCAGTGCCGCAAATCAGTGGCCATCTATCAGTGCCATCTATCAGTGGCCATCAGTCAGTGTCACCTATCAGTGCTGCAAATCAGTGCCCATCAGTAAGTTAAAAAAAACATTAAAACGTAAAAAAGTATTGGTAATCGGTATCAGCAAGTACTTGAAAAAAGTATCGGTACTTGTACTCGGTCTTAAAAAAGTGGTATCGGTGCAACCCTAGTGGTCATAATGTTCTGGTGGTGATCATAATGATCTTATGGGTGGTTATGTTCTGGTGTGTGGTTATTAGACATGTGCAAAATGGAAAAAATTTGTTTGGTTTCGGATAGATTCGTTATGTTATTTAGTTTTGTTATGGAATTCGTTTAGTTTGGTTTCGGAATTCATTTAGTTTCGTTTTTGTTAAACTTCATTTCGTTTATTAGTTTTCTAACAAATTCCAACTTTTCAGAACGATTAGAATTTGAAGCGGTCAAAAAACAATAGACGGATTTGAATTCTGTGTGAAGAATAGCTGGTTGTTAAGCAGCGGGCCACTCGCATCCTTAACAAGCATGACTCATCATCCGTCAGCGGGCTTCCCCACTGACAGATGAATGTAAAGAAAATGTCGGAAATAGAAAAATGTTTTTAAAAATGGCGTGGGCCCCCACCCCCCCCAGTCCATACCAGGCTTTTTGGGTCTGATATGGAGTTTAAGGGGAACCCCACGGCAAAATAAAAAAATAGCATGGGGGCCCCCAAAAACCATACCATACCATTATCCGGGCATGCAGTCCAGCAAGTCAGGAAAGGGGGGACAAGTGAGCGCCTCCCTCCTGAACCATACCAGGCCACATGCCCTCAACATGAGGGGATGCTTTAGGGTGGGGGGGCTCTACAAAGCACCTTGTCTCCATGTGGACTGGTGGTTGTGGGAGTCTGAAGGCAGGGGGCTTATCGGAATCTGGAAGCCCCCTTTAACAGATTTCAACTTAATTTGTTACTATTACTATTTCATTCAGAGATTCGGATACATCCAAATCTCTGAATAACCAAAATCTTGTCCGAATTTGTATTCGGACCGAAACAAATTGCACATACCTGTGGTTATAATGTTCTGGTGGGTGATTATAATGTTCTCAACAACAAAAAGAGGAGACAAGGGAGTCCCCAGAAAGCAAAAAAGGGGAATGGTCAACTACGGCTTATGGTACAAAAATGCAAAAAGGCTTTATTAAGGGTAGGGGGGGTGGGGGTATTTACATATACAAAAAATTCCAAACCACATAAGACTTGATATCCCATCAGTAGCTTACTTCATGTAATGTTTGGTGCAATACTTTTTTCTCTGGATTCAAATGGACACTGCATGCGTTTTTGGCCTGCAGGCACGCTCTGCAGTTTTATTCATCAATGTTGCAGCATGGTTTTTAACTTTGGTTTAGTGTAGTGAGACGGACTGTGTTATTTAGATACATTGTTTATCCTACATATATTTGGAATTTTTTGTATATGTAAATACCCCCACCCCCCCTACCCTTAATAAAGCCTTTTTGCATTTTTGTACCATAAGCCGTAGTTGACCATTCCCCTTTTTTGCTTTCTGGGGACTCCCTTGTCTCCTCTTTCTGTTGTTGATATAGTGCCATTGCTTTTAGGGCAGGTATCCCGTCACATATTGACGAATCGGCTGGTACTCCATTTGCTGTTTGCTACTTTGGTGAGTGTGGATTCAAGGACTTTTTACCCCCCATTTTTTGATTATAATGTTCTGGTGGGTGATTATAAAAATAAATAAAATAAATAAAATTTAAAAAAAATCCACCAATTTATTCTCTGCAATGGAAATAGATGCTAATAGGCTGCAGGAGATCTGCTGAAAAAAAAGGGGGACTATTAGCACCCATTTCCCTTTTATAAGTCTCATCAGATCTCCTGCAACCTATTAGCACCAATAGTGGACTATAGTCCAATAGTACCACAAAACACCTCCCTCCCCAAACAACAGTCCCGTGCTCTCTTGGTGCTCACACTCAGATTGTGCGCTCACCAGACCTCCATCACCCTCTTAATAAGTGGCTCCACAATAGCGTTGGAGGAACCCTAGCTGACAAAGCCTGGACTAGGTAGTAATATATTTCTGTGGAGATGACCCCATCTATAACATAGTTGCCAACATTGTAAAAAAAAAATGTGGGACACTTTTGTGGCTGTAGGCGGAGCTGTCCAATAATTAGGGGGCGGGGCATTCACCAGCAGGCGTGGCCTATCAAAAACAGACAAGTGCCGCCGCGCCGAAAAATGGGCGTGGTTTACGCGAAATTGTGGGCGTGGCTTAAATGGGCGTGGCTCTAGAGGGTGTGGTTAGAGTCTGAAATGAATGAGGGATGGAGAGGGGGGGAGAGGGGGAGAGAGACGGAAATGACGGGACAGCAGCCCCAGATCCTACACAATAAAAATATGTGTATTCTAGAAAGTTTAACAATCAGCAGATAAAGATACTCCAAACACCTGGTGTTAATGCTTCAATCATCCCGGCACCATGGTTGTTATGGTGTCAGGATGATTGAAGCGCATTATTTCTATTATTACATTGTAATATAAAATGAAATCATTCAACTCACCATAATGCAGAATCAGTGGGATCCCTGAGCGTGTCACCTGCCACGTCGCCTGCCACCAGCCGTCCGTCCTTGCTTCAGATGTCCGAGCAGAGTCCGTCCTTGCATCAGGTGCCCCCAGCGGAGCCCCCCTCACACCAGGAGTCCCCGGCGGAGCCCCCCTCACATCAGAAGTCCCCAGCGGAGCCCCCCTCACATCAAGAGTCCCCGGCGGAGCCCCCCTCACATCAGGTGTCCCCGGCGGAGCCCCCCCTCACACCAGGAGTCCCCAGCGGAGCCCCCCTCACACCAGGAGTCCCCGGCGGAGCCCCCCTCACATCAGAAGTCCCCAGTGGAGCCCCCCTCACATCAGAAGTCCCCAGCGGAGCCCCCCTCACACCAGGAGTCCCCGGCGGAGCCCCCCCTCACATCAGGAGTCCCCGGCGGAGCCCCCCCTCACATCAGGAGTCCCCGGCGGAGCCCCCCCTCACATCAGGAGTCCCCGGCGGAGCTCCCCCTCACATCAGGTGTCCCCAGTGCCCCCGCCTCACATCAGGTGTCCCCAGTGCCCCCCCCCTCACATCAGGTGTCCCCAGTGCCCCCCCACTCACATCAGGTGTCCCCAGTGCCCCCCCCACTCACATCAGGTGTCCCCAGTGCCCCCCCCTCACATCAGGTGTCCCCAGTGCCCCCCCCACTCACATCAGGTGTCCCCCCCTCACATCAGGTGTCCCCCACTCACATCAGGTGTCCCCAGTGCCCCCCCCACTCACATCAGGTGTCCCCAGTGCCCCCCCCCACTCACATCAGGTGTCCCCCCCTCACATCAGGTGTCCCCAGTGCCCTCCCCCACTCACATCAGGTGTCCCCAGTGCCCCCCCCACTCACATCAGGCGTCCCCAGTGCCCCCCCCTCACATCAGGTGTCCCCAGTGCCCCCCCCTCACATCAGGTGTCCCCCCCTCACATCAGGTGTCCCCAGTGCCCCCCCCCTCACATCAGGTGTCCCCAGTGCCCCCCCCTCACATCAGGTGTCCCCCCCTCACATCAGGTGTCCCCAGTGCCCCCCCCCTCACATCAGGTGTCCCCAGTGCCCCCCCCACTCACATCAGGTGTCCCCAATGCCCCCCCCACTCACATCAGGTGTCCCCAGTGCCCCCCCCCACTCACATCAGGTGTCCCCTGTGCCCCCCCCCACTCACATCGTGTCCCACAGCGGTGCGCGCGCTCACCCCCCACCTAGAACCCCCGCCCCTTTCCATAACAGACTGGCAGCGGGGCGGGGGGTAGGCGGGGCGAGGCGGAGCGGGGCGGGCCGAGGCGGGGCGAGGCGGAGCGGGCCGAGGCGGGGCGGGCCGAGGCAGGCCGAGGCGGAGCGGGGCGGGCCGAGGCGGAGCGGGGCAGGGGGTGGGCGGCGACGCAGAAGCTTCGTCTAGCCCCCCCCCCAGCCGTCTTCCTGAACTCCAACAAAATGGCGGCCGGCGGAGACAATGTCTCCGCCGGCCGCCGACCTCTAGCGGCGGCGGCGGCGGCGGCGGCGGCGGCGGTTTCAAAAACCGGAACCGAATTTTTCGGGACATTTCCCGGGACGCCACAAATCCGGGAATGAAGTCCAAGTCCCGGGAATGTCCCGGGAAATTCGGGACAGTTGGCAGCTATGCTATAAGGATATACAGCACAAGGCCGTGTTTACACTACGAGACATTTCTCTGGGCTGCAGTTCATCTGAGCTCCACAAGGTGGTGATCTCACCTCTACCCAGCAGGGAAGTCTCTATGGAATAGATAGACAGGAAATGATGTCGGGTACAGACAGGAAGTTCCGGGTGAGAGGTGAGTTGGGAGGAAGCAGTGAAGAGACGTTACTGGAGGCAGCAGAGGAGGTAATAAGATCTTATTTTCTATTTACACCCAGTAACCCCCGTCATGTCCGTCCTCTTCCTCCATAGTCACTGTGATGTCTTTTATCTCCAGCAGATGATGATACACACATATATAGTGTGGAAACCTAGATTAACCCCTTCAGGGGCAGAACATTCCCCCATTTATGGGGCCGGAACATTCTCTTCATTTTGGAGATGTCACCTTTCCCACCAATCACCTTCTCATCTCATCAGTCTATACTAACAGATTATATGACTTTTATTAGTGTTGGGGGATGGGGTGTTTATTTATGGGGGATTGGAATATGTATTTCTTAATTTTATAAGATTCAAATAAGAAGAAAGAAGGAACAATGTCATTTGTAGTAAATGTTCTGAAAAATGTCTCCATAATGATCCCAGTCTCAGATATTTATCCTAAAATGTGATCAGTAAAGTCTCCGGAGTACACGGAGATCACAGGAATATGATGTGTCCTGGCAAAGCCCAAAGACAAAGTTCATCTTTTAAGTTTAGGAGAGATGGGACACACCCGGAAGAGATTATTCTGTGTACAGGAACCTCACAGCTCCTCCTCCCAATGCCCTTCCATCCAGAGGCAGAGAATCCTATGACATCACACTGACCTCACATCTCCTCCTCCTCCCAATGTTCCTCCAACTGGAGTTAGAGAATCCTATGACATCACACTGACCTCACAGCTCCTCCTCCTCCCAATGTTCCTCCAACTGGAGTTAGAGAAACCTATGACATCACACTGACCTCACAGCTCCTCCTCCCAATGTCCCTCCATCCAGCTCTTTTTTATTTTTTTATGATGGTGGGCGGACCCTTTGCATCTTCACAACCAAAGCAGAACTGTTGATCCCGTATTTTACGTAATGATGTCAGAATTCCTTATGCCAAGCCTTTAACCTATAGAGTGTGGGGGCCCTGAAGGGGGGCTTTAATAAAACACAGACCTGACTGGTGAGGTGAGGAGGATTATGGGATTGTCATTTAATTTTACTTTTTGTGAAATCTGCTGACAGGAGAGGTGAGCGGTGCTGGGAATTCTGGGACATTATCCAGTAACAGACAAGGGATGTGTCTGGATGGTGACTGTATCATTGTGTGTGTCAGGTTCCTATAAGGTGTCAGGATGTCACTGTCTATTTCTCCATGGAGGAGTGGGAGTATTTAGAAGGACACAAGGATCTCTACAAGGACGTCATGATGGACAATCAGCCGCCCCTCACATCACCGGGTAAGAGGAGACTTTATTGTAAAGGAGAGAGCAGTACGGAGGGTCCACCTAGATCCCCCATCATCTGATAAACACATAGAAACAATGTATTCAGTCAGTGTGTGTGTTTCCTACAGATGGATCCAGTAATGGGAACCCACCAGAGAGATGTCCCCGTCCTCTGTATTCCCAGGATTCCACACAGGAAGGTCACACCATCCCTCACCATCATCAGGTAGATGAGGAACAATCACTGATAGTATCATTAGGATCTGTACATTATCTGCATTGTTACAATTTATGTCATTTGTATTATATTTTCAGAGTGGAAACCTGAGAGATTCTAAAGTTGAGGTTAAAGAAGAGATAAAAGAGGAGGATGATGAGGATGGGGTGATGGATAAGTCAGAGTTTCTAAAAATACACAAAGATCTGTACCAGGAAACCATGGTGGAGTCCTCCAGCTACACAAACCCACCAGAGAAATGTCCCCGTCCTCTGTCTTCCCGGGAATCTACACAGGAAGATCCCACCACCCCTCACCATCATCAGGTAGATTATTGACAATTCTTCGTAGTTCTGATTTATACACAGCATGTTTGTTACAATCAATGTTTTTAATATCTTTCAGAGAGGAAGCCTTGAGGGATATAATATTGTTGTTGTTAAAGAAGAGTATAAAGAGGAGGATGAGGCGTATGGAGTGATGGGGGAGTTTTCAGAAGGACACAAGGATCTGATGGTGCCACCTAATACCAGGAACCCACCAGAGAGATGTCCTTGTCCTCTGTATTCCCGGGATTCCACACAGGAAGGTCACACCATCCCTCACTGTTACAAGGTTGGTGGGATGGAGTATCTAGAACATGGACAATGGAGATGATGTGTGGATTTTTTATGTGAGCCTATATTTTACAGATGATATCCACTCTCATTTTCTTGATTTAGTGTGAAGATTTGATAGATATAAAAGTTGAGGTGAAAGAGGAGGAGGAGACTTTTGTGAGCGATGATCAGCAGTCAATGGAGGAGGATGGAATAATTAGGCTAATTCTAGAGGAAGACACTCCTACTGAGATCAGCACAGGTGGGTCATTCACATTAAATAATTCCTCCACCCATACTGCTCACTGATTGACCCAGAGTAGGGAAAGGACTTGGTGATATCAGCCTGTAATACCCTGATCACTTTGCTGAGCTGTGTTCCCCATCCTGTATTCCTGTATTTGTGTAGATTCTGGGGTCCAGCAGGAAATGTTGACTTTTACCATAGGTGTTGCTCGACCTAGCCACTTTGGGTATAGGTTTTGGGTCTTTTGCCCCATATCCCGGTCCTAATGCCGCGTACACACACGCGGACTTTTTGACTGGACTGGTCTGACGGACCGAATCCGGCGGACAATCCGACCGTGTGTGGACCTTCAGCTGACTTTTTCTGTCGAAAGTCTGACGGACTTTAGATTTGGAACATGCTTCAAATCTTTACGTTGTAACTCCGTCGGACCCAGTTCCTATCGAGAAATCCGCTCGTCTGTATGCTAGTCCGATGGACAAAAAACTATGCTAGGGCGGCTATTGGTTATCAACTTCCTTATTTTAGTCCGGTCGTACGTCATCACGTACGAATCCGTCGGACTTTGGTATGATCGTGTGTAGGCAAGTCCGTTCATTGGGAAAGTCAGTTGGAAGTCCGTCGGATAGTCCATCGGACCAGTCTGGTCGAAAAGTCCGCCTGTGTGTACGCGGCATAAGAGGATCTCTGACAGAACAATTCTCCCAGGGTTACTTACTTCGAAGTTTGCTGGCTGTACCAGGCTGTCTCAGACCCAAGTCACTGAGTGCAGTCTCAGGGAGGCAGCGGTGTGGGACCTCTGCAACTTGTCTCATGTAAACATTTAAAATTCCACTGATTACTACATACCAATATTATGAGTCTTAACCATTACACTATATAATTTATATTGTACATTACATACTCCTGACTCTTGATTTACATCCACTTGCTGAGCGTCCACAGTACATTTACTGCGGGCGGGAGGTATGTACCTGTACATAATTTTTCCTGTACTGAAATAGGGGCCCCTCCTTTCCCATGGTGGACACAACAGAATGTGGATCCTGTTACTCGGGGCCCGGTGATCATGTGATTGCTATGCGATCACAATGTCAACAAAGCTGTTGTGAATCAATATGATTCATAGCAGCTTTGCTTCCTTTACTAGTGAGCTGTGATTGGCCCACAGCTATCACATGGTACTTGGGCCAATCACAGCACCCTGTACCATGTGATTAGCTGTAGCACTGTCCTGGCATTGTAGGGCCTCAAGTAATGAGATAGGCCATCAGTATCAGTTGTACATGACATACTCCTGACCCCTGCACTATATACTCTATATTGTACATGACATACTCCTGACCCCTACACTATATACTCTATATTGTACATGACATACTCCTGACCCCTGCACTATATACTCTATATTGTACATGACATACTCCTGACCCCTGCACTATATACTCTATATTGTACATGACATACTCCTGACCCCTGCACTATATACTCTATATTGTACATGACATACTCCTGACCCCTGCACTATATACTCTATATTGTACATGACATACTCCTGACCCCTGCACTATATACTCTATATTGTACATTACATACTCCTGACCCCTGCACTATATACTCTATATTGTACATTACATACTCCTGACCCCTGCACTATATACTCTATATTGTACATTACATACTCCTGACCCCTGCGCTATATATTCTATATTGTACATTACATACTCCTGCGCTATGTACTATATGTTGTACATTACATACTCCTGACCTCTTATCTATATATTCTATGTTTGTCCTTCCAACAGATAAGAAGTTTTCATGTACTGAGTGCGGGAAGTGTTTCCGTTCTAAAACCAAACTTAAAGTGCATAAAAGATCTCACACAGGGGAGAAGCCGTATTCCTGTCCTGAGTGCGGGAAATGTTTTTCACAGACTGCCAATCTTTACAAACATCAGAAGTCTCACACGGGGGAGAAAATGTATTCCTGTTCCGAGTGTGGGAAAAGTTTTTTACAGAAGCCCCATCTTTATGCACATGAGAGATCCCACACGGGGGAGAAGCCGTATTCCTGTCCTGAGTGCGGAAAATGTTTTTCACAGAAGTCTCATTTTTACAGACATCAGAGATCTCACACGGGGGAGAATCCGTATTCCTGTTCTCAGTGTGGAAAATGCTTTTCAGATAAGTCCAGTCTTTACAGACATCAGAGATGTCACACAGGGGAGAAGCCGTATTCCTGCCCTGAGTGCGGGAAATGTTTTTCAGTGAAGTCCAATCTTTCCAGACATCAGATTTCTCACAGGGGTAAGAAGCCAATTTCCCGTTCTTAGTGAGGGAATTGTTCCTGACTGAAGTCCTGTCTTCCTGTACATCAGGGATCCCACACAACCCTCGAGGTGTATTAGTGCCTTGAGTGTGAGAAATGTCTTCTATATGAATGTTGCTGGACATCACAGCTCTCATGTGGGGAAGAAGCACACCCTGATATACACCTCAGATATACTCCATGGCTGATCTTCATCATGTAAGAAACAGTTCATAAGGAGATCAGAGTTGGCTGTTTGTTGGCTTACTAACTTTTTGTGGTGTAGAGACTTAGAGGCTTATTTTTGAAAAAATAGATGACTGACTATGCCAAACATTCACTCATCCTGTCATGGGATTGATACATAAAATCTATCAATCATATAAAATATACACCCGGTGAAAAATGCTTAAAGACAAAATGGATTTTTTCCCAAGAAAAAGGGAACTTTGGATGAGTTGTCCCGACTGGCAGAAGGTGGGAAAATGAGTCCCAGACATGGGACTCACACAGCCCCAACCAGAGAGAATCTGACTCACTTCCAGGTATCATAAATATTTATTGTAAGGACCTATTGTATATCTTTACCTGGATTATAAAAGGAACAGAACATCTGGACTAAATGGGATTGTTTTTATGTTTGCAAACCCCAATACTTAACCAGAAGGACAACCATTCCTAGATCCTTGAGATTCATCCTGGTGTGCTATTAATAAATACTCAATGACTACTCTCATTGTTTTGAGGCTGAGAAGATCCCAAAGACCACCCATATTTATGCAGCTTTGAATCAAGATAATAGAGGGACAGGAACCATATAGTTAATTACCGACCCAAATGAACTCGGTTATAACCTCAAGACAAAATTCCAGAATATATAGAAACAAATTATATATATATCTATATATTTAAATTTCTTAGGATAGTTACATAGTAGGTGAGGTCGAAAAAAGTCCATCAAGTCCAACCTATTTGTATGATTATATGTCAGTATTACATTGTATATCCCTGTATGTTGCGATCGTTCAGGTGCTTATCTAAAAGTTTCTTGAAACTATCGATGCCCCCCGCTGAGACCACCGCCTGTGGAAGGGAATTCCACATCCTTGCTGCTCTTACAGTAAACAAACCTCTACGTAGTTTAAGGTTAAACCTCTTTTCTTCTAATTTTAATGAGTGGCCACATGTCTTGTTAAACTCCCTTCCGTGAAAAAGTTTTATCCCTCTAGTGGGGTCACCAGTCCGGTATTTATAAATTGAAATCATATCCCCTCTGAAGCGTCTCTTCTCCAGAGAGAATAAGTTCAGTGCTCACAACCTTTCTGTTCTATTCAAGGGATCCCGTCGTATCTAAGACCAATAACATAAGCAAGTTTAATAAACTTAGGATGGAAATTCTCATTCAGATTATCAAAGGGGGATGATTCATTTCATTGAATGTTGTCATCTATTAGGTCACAACGAGATATCACATCATGGAATCGACCTCTGAGATGTCATACCACACTGCCACCAATAGGATATATTCAGATAAATGGACTGCAATAGAGCATTTGCCCATATATTATTGGGATAACGAAGGAAAGAGTTTTATTCGTAAATAAATTTATTTTTGCATCGTGATGGATAATCACTAAGATCCCATTCACTTATAACCAACAGATCGAGCAGTATTATCACGATGCACCAGATAAGTTATAAAGGAAGGCCGCCATCCTATCGCCTCCAATACGGCTTATATTATTTGTATCAAAAGACACACTAAAAGTTTCCAAAGAAATCTGATCCTTACAGGGCAGTCCAATTCTCATTCCTAAGACTGGGGTGAACCCTTAGTGAACAGGTAAAGAAACAACCAATCGCCTCCCAAATTTGACTGGCCAATCAGAAGACAGAAGTGTGGTTTGTGGACAATCTTCTCAACTAGTATAAAGATAGAAGATGACACTGAAAAAAACAAAAAAGCCTTTTCTTGATCACATCAGGCTGACCACTGATACATCTGAAAGCTGCGACCCTTCTCGCTGACTTCTTGCTGTCCGAGACAAACCACCGTTCTTATCCAATCATCCTACGAAGATTTTCTTTGGAAGAGGTGGAGAGATAGACTTAAATATCGCTACTAACTTTTCTTCCTTCCAAAATCGTATTAATGATATTTTATCACTAGTGTTTTATTATAGTTATCGTTGTGCAGAGTGAAGTAATCTAACTTTTCCCACATATTTATCTATTTTGTATTTTAAAGTTGTATTGTGTATGGTGAAATTGGGTGCAAATCTGTGTCGAAACTAGACTGTTGTTGGTATAACTTGGCTGTTTGTTAATTGTTCGTACTGAATACAGCAAACCTATTGTCTTTAGAACGTGTTTAATTGTAGTAAGTGAAGCTCTTTTGAGATACGTCTCTTTCTTTCCTGAGGCCACGGAAGGTGAGAAACTTTTTCAAGAATGTCGGGGGTATTTTATTTCGCTATTCCTGTATCACAGCTTATTACATTTTTAGGTTCTGTATGTTTGTGTTTGCTTTTGAAAGTAATTGCATTTTGATTGTGTTATTTTATTTTGATTGTGTGTTTTAAATATAAATCTCCAGTAATTTGGTTTTGTATATGGATATACACTATATTGCCAAAAGTATTGTGACGTCTGCCTTTATACTAGAGCCGAAACAACTAATCGATTAT
Source organism: Aquarana catesbeiana (assembly GCF_042186555.1). NCBI lineage: Eukaryota > Metazoa > Chordata > Amphibia > Anura > Ranidae > Aquarana > Aquarana catesbeiana. Next base: position 176,621 of record NW_027362655.1, on the reverse strand, counting down.
GAAATTAATCGATTACTATTTTCATAATCGATTAATCGGCCAGTAACAAAATGGGGTTAAAAAAGTTAAAATTAGTCCTACATAATACAAAAAGAGCAAATAATCTCTACTATAAATATTACTTTCACTGGCTAATTTTTCATTTTTTTTAACTCCATTATGTTACTTAGCCCCCTTTCACACTGGGGCGGTTTGCAGGCGTTATTGCGCTAAAAATAGCGACTGCAAACCACCCCTAAACAGCCTCCGCTGTTTGTTCAGTGTGAAAGCCCGAGGGTGCGCTGGCAGGAGAAGAAAAAATCTCCTGCAAGCCGCATCTTTGGAGCGGTGTATTCACTGCTCCTAAACCGCTCCTGCCCATTGAAATCAATGGGACAGCGCGGCTATACCGCGGTAATATCGCGGCCATAGCCGCGCTATACGAGGGGTTCTAACCCTTTTTCGGCCGCCAGCGGGGGGGTTAAAACCGCACCGCTAGCGGCCGAATACCACGGTAAAACAGCGCTAAAAATAGCGCTGTTTTACCGCCGACGCCCCCTACCGCCCCAGTGTGAAAGGGGCCTAAATGTCTTAGGCCTGGTTCCCACCCTTGTGTGTTTTTTGGTGCTTTTTGCAGAAATGCACTACAGTTCATTTAACGTTCACATCTATGCTTTTTTCAGCTGCTGTGTATTTGGAAAGGGTCAAGGACCTTTTTCAATGCAAAACTGTGCTTTTTTGGTTCAATATACTTCAATGGAGAAGCTGCAGAAAAGCATGTAATATTACAGTTCTGTTTGAAAATCTGCAAAACAGTCTAGAATTTTTTTTTTCTTTAAATAAAAATATTTGATCTGAGTCTGATGATATTTACCGGATTCAACCTCTAATAGTATATACAGTATATCTCTTCTGTCTGTTATTCTCACAGAGGATTAAAGATTTTACTCCCTAACCATATAGTTGGTTACTTATATTTACCCCTGCATATAAAGATATTTAGGAATAAATTGCCTTTTTTTAAACTTTACATATTAACTAAATTATACACCACACTTCTTTTTAAGGTTATTAATCAATCAATCGAAACAATAATCGGCCAACTAATCGATTATGAAAATAATCGTTAGTTGCAGCCCTAATTTATACACACATTGACTTTTATGGCGTCTTAGTCCGTAGGGTTCAATATTGAGTTGGCCCACCCTTTGCAGCTATAACAGCTTCAACTCTTCTGGGAAGGCTGTCCACAAGGTTTATGAGTGTGTCTAAGGGAATGTTTGACCATTCTTCCAGAAGCGCATTTGTAAGGTCAGGCACTGATGTTGGAAGAGAAGGGCCTGGCTCACAGTCCTGGCTCTCATTTAAAGGTGTTCTATCGGCTTGGGGCCAGTCAAGTTCCTCCACCCCAAACTCACTCATCCATGTCTTTATGGACCTTGCTTTGTGTACTGGTGTGCAGTCATGTTGGAACAGGAAGGGACCATCCCTAATCTGTTCCCACAAAGTTGGCAGCGTGAAATTGTCCAAAATGTCTTGGTATGCTGATGCCTTAAGAGTTCCCTTCACTGGAACTAAGGGGCCAAGCGCAACTCCTGAAAAACAACTCCAAGTCCATACCAGGCCCTTTGTGTATAGTATGGTTTTTAAGGGAACCCCATGCCAAAATTGAAAAAAAAAACAGCTTGGGGTTCCCCCAAAACCCATAACCAGTCTGGTATGGATTCTAAAGGGGAAATGGCGTAGGGTCCCCCCAAAATCCATACCAGGCCCTTATTTGAGCATGCAGGTTGGCAGGCCAGGAAAGGGGAGACGAATAAGTGCCCCTTCCTAAAGCTCACCAGGCCACGCCCTAAACATGGGGGGGGGGTTTAGCTCTGCTCCCTACCACAAAGCACATTGTCCCCATGTTGATTGGGGACAAGGCCTCTTTCAGACAACCCTTTGTTTTTTCTTTAAATGCTTTTTTTATTTATTTATTAAGTTATTATTACACAAATTGCAAAAGAAAGTTAGAAAAATACAACATCGGAAGATATTGTGTAATACAGTTGTATGCAAAAGTTTAGGAACCCCTGACAATTTCCATGATTGTCATTTATGTTATGTTATTTATGTTTCCTCACAGTGGACACTGACAGCTTATATCTCTGCGATAACTTTTTTTAGCCTTCCCCTAAGCCATAATGTAGAACAATCTTTGTTTTCAGGTCATTTGAGAGTTGTTTTGAGGCCCCCATGTTGCCACTCTTTAGAGGAGAGTCAAAGAGAACAACAACTTGCAATTGGCCACCTTAAATACTTTTTGTCATGACTGGATGCACCGGTCTATGAAGTTCAAGGCTTAATGAGCTCACCAAACCAATTGTGTGCTCCAATTAATCAGTGCTAAGTAATTACAGGTATTTAAATCAACAAAATGACAAGGGTGCCCAAATTTATGCACCTGTCTAATTTCGTTTTGAAGCATATTGTGCATTTTATGTTAATCCAATAAACCTCATTTCACTACTGAAATATTACTGTGTCCTTCAGTTATTTGATAGATCAAAATGAAATTGCTGATCCAAACACCCAAATATTTATAAATGACAGTCATGGAAATTGTCGGGGGTTCCTAAACTTTTGCATACAACTGTATATTGCAATGTAAAATGCTATTATTACTTTATCTACCATTACTTTATCTACCCACTTCCTCCCTCACAGCCCCCAAACAACCCCCCCCACCCTTACACCACTTAGTCTTTAGCTATATATCGACTACTATCGATATATAAAATCATCAAAAAGAATGGGTATACAGGTAAGCCTACTGCAAAGAGTCAAAAAGAATATCAGAGCAAGGGACGTCCAGAATCCTCAATAGAAAGGAAGAGGAAAAAAAAAAGGGAAGGACAAAAAGAAGGCAGAGGGGAATGCTATACACCACTCTCCCCCTATAGGGGAAGCCCCAACTTAACCAGCCAGGGTCTCCACATTCTCTTGAACTTCCTATAGTTACCTTGTCTAATAAAAGTCACTCTATCATTCCCAACTATTAAATTGATGGTCGCAACCCAATTCTCTACTGTTGGGGGATTATGTGCTTGCCGTTGCTGTGCGATTAGTTTTCTCGCCTGAAATAGACATCTTAGCACTGCTTCAATGGTGTCCTTCGGGACATTACCCCTTCTATATTCCCCAATATGCAGGTCTTGGCTGTTGACTCGATTGCAGTCTTAAAGGTTTTATTTATCCTATCTACAATCTCTACCCAGTATCTGAATAGCTTCGGGCATTTCCATAGCATATGAATAAAGTCCCCTGATGCCCTGCACCTCGGGCACTGATCGTTTTGTCTCCACCCAAGTTTAAACATTTTTTTGGGGGTATAATATACTCTATGGATTAAGAACAGGTGGGATACCTTCTGTGAGGGAGAAATCGAGACCAGTGTTCCTCGTCTAAGGCTCCTATCCCATTCCTCTGTAGTCATTGGCCCCACATCTCTCTTTACCCTTGGAAGGGCCCGCTTGATTTATTATTCTAACTTCTAGTCTGGCATATAACTCAGAGTTTAATCCTTTGAATGAATCTAAAGTCATTATTTGTGCCAAGGTGGGCATCTGGGTCCATTCAACTGTCTGCGACCTAAACTGCGTCTGGATAGCATGCCTGATTTGGAGGTATTTATAGAAAGAGTTGTTTGGTATATTGAATTCCTGTTCCAAATCTAGGAATGTTTTCATAGTATTGCCCACATATAATTGGCTTAGTCGATTAATACCCTGGCTCACCCATTCCATAAGCCGCTCTATATGTCTTAATTCCACCAAATTTCTATTGTTCCATAGAGGAGCATATTCTGATATTCCTCTATACCCCGGTAATACTTTCGTGGTCTGCCATACTTTGCTAATTAATTTTAACGTCGGGCATTTATGGATAAATGAATCTGCCTCTAAGACCTCTATCAGTGTACTATGCGGGGCCCCCATTAACATCATCCTAACGCTGGAATTCCCCCCTCTAGGGGCTCCACAACCCGCTAACTGCTGTAACTGAAATGCCAAGAAATATGACCTCGGGTGTGAAACCGCCATACCCCCTTCTTTGAACGGCAACTGCATCGTTTGTAGACTAATTCTAGATTGGCCCTTTTTACAAATTAAATCCCTAAACATGGATTCTATTCTTTTAAACCACTTTTGGCCTATCCAGATTGGGGAATTATGGAAGAGATATAGTATCTGGGGCAGCCATATCATCTTAATTAAATTACAGCGTCCCGCTACAGACAGTGGAAGTCGGCGCCAGATATCAACTTTTTGTTTTAATTTAAGTAATAAAGGGGCTAAGTTATCATTAAGGTATAGGTTTATATCGCTAGCAATCCAAACCCCCAAATATTTCAATTTTTCAACAACTTTTAGGTTGGGAGTTCCCGACGGTGTCTGGCTACCAAGTGGGTCGACCGGAAGCAAGGCCGATTTGTCCCAGTTGATAACCAGACCAGAGAATCGTCCGAACTCGCCAACCATTTGTATCACTGTTTTTAATGATGTTTGGACATCTCAGAGAAAAAAAAGAACATCGTCTGCAAACAATGCTATCCTATCCTCTTCTGTCTGCCTCCGAAATCCCTGCATATCCAGCGTTGATCTAGTCATAATTGCTAATGGCTCCATTGCAAGAGCAAATAATAAGGGGGACAGGGGGCAACCCTGTCTCGTCCCTCTCTCCAACTGGAACAAATCAGAGTACTCCTTATTAATTTTTATTTTTGCTCTTGGTTCGGTATAGAGTATTTTCACGCAGCTGATAAAAGCGGGGACAAACCCGAATCTCTCAAGCACTCTCAGTAGGTAGTCCCACTCCAGGCTATCGAAGGCCTTGGCTGCATCTAGAGCCAATATGGCCCTAGAGCCCCCATTGTCTGTTGGAATCTGCATATTCAAAAAGACTCTTCTAATGTTAATGCTAGTTGACCTGTTCGGAATGAAACCTGACTGGTCAGGATGAATAAGATTTTGAATGCATCTGTTTAGGTAAGTTGCTAGTATTCTGGCCAAGATTTTTACATCCGTACATAATAATGATATTGGGCGGTAAGAGGAGGCTTCCAGTTGATCTTTCCCCTCCTTATGTACCAAAACAATAGTGGCTTCCGACATTGAGGTGGGCAGTCTCCCATTGGTTAATGCCCATCTCAGCGTCTTCAGCAACTCACCATATATATTTCTATTGGAAGCTCGTCGGGACCTGGCGACTTTTGGTTTGGCATCCCAGCCACTCCTCTCCGCACTTCTTCTAGGGTTATTGGTGCATCCATATCCATTTTATCCCTTTCTGAGAGGGTCGGGATTATTATTTTCCAGAGAAAATCGTCCATTTTTTCCCTCCCCATTTCCTTGTTGGACCTGTAGAGGGAGCTATAGTATTCTTTAAATATATGCACTATGGCAATTGGATCAGAAGAGATCTCTCCACTTGGAGTCCTGACCGCCGAGACAGTTGAGGGAGGGGTATTAGATCTAATCAATAAGGATAACATACGACCAACTTTCTTCCCTTCTCCAAATTGGCACTGTCTCTGAAATATACATCTATTCTCTATTTTTCTTGTGATGGTCATTTTGTAAGCTTGTTGCTTATCTAGCCATTCCCTCTGTCTGTCTGGGGTTGGGTCCTCAACGAATCTCCTCTCTGCCAAAATCGCCTCATTTTTAACTTCCCTTTCCCACTGTCTAGACTTACTCTTAGCTCTTGCCACATGTTGGATGAGGAGACCTCTAAGGTAGGCCTTCAAGGAGTCCCAGACCACTCCGACTGGCGCCGCACCTGCATTAATACGTATAAATTCATTGAATCTGGTTACCACTTCACCAGAGTTGGTGTTCAGTTCCAACCAAGAGGGGTCAATTTTCCATTCTCATAGGTGGACCTTACTCCCTGCGTTTATTGTCAGCGTCTAAGTGGGGAATGGTCGGAGACTCCTCTTGGACCATACCCTATATTCCTTATCAGGACCAGTGCTTCACTGTTAGCTAAAGCCATGTCAATTCTAGACAGAGTGAGGTAAGAGCTTGAAAAACAGGAGGATTGTCTTTCAAGCAGTTGCCGTGTCCGCCATAGATCGCTTAACCCCATTTCGTTCAAGAATCGAGCTAGTCGGCCCTCTCCTATTCCAATAGATCTATTTCCCGGTGGGAATCTATCTAAGAGCTTATCTAAGACTTCATTGAAGTCCCCCACCACTATAACTGGGCCTCCAACTTTGTCCAATGTAAATTCCAACAATTCATGTAGAATCTCAAATTTAAATGGAGGGGGAATATAGATGTTTGCTAGCACATATGGTTTGTTCTCAATCAAGCAGAACAAAAAAATATATGGACCCTGGGTATCGATACAGCTCTCCCGGCAGGAGAACACCATTTCTCTTCCAATCAATATGCTCACCCTCCCTTGATTATGAGGAGTGAACAGAATGATATTGGGTATGAAATTTCCGACTACGAAGTAGTAAAATTGTATCGTTAGTCAAATGCGTCTCCTGCAGGCAGAGCAATCCAGGCCCACTCCCCTCAAGTGCAGACAGAACCGTAGTTTTCTTTGTTGGGTCCCCCAAACCTCGGACATTCCAAGAGATTACACTAAACGTCTTGTCTTGCATGAAATCCTATAAAAATAATGCCAAAGAAAAAAACTGTATAAGAAAAAGAAATACTGAAAGAAAATAAGAAAATGAATAAAAAAGTAATAAGTTAATACATCCAGTGATCCATTTCACTCCCCTCAACCTTAAGTACTTGCGCCCATGTATGTGTTTTTCCCTCTCCTCATATCCCATCTTTATCACAATTTGTGCATTAGAACGTATTAGAATTAGTGGTGCATAACCTTTATCTCCTACCCTACCCACCCTACCCATATCCCCTCCTCCACCACCCACCTCCCTCCCATACCTCGCAGCCCCTGCCCAACAGGGCTTCCCCTAGAGGGTAAACCCGTGACCTTACCATACTTTCCCCAATACACATTCCAAAGCAACAATCTTGATATTTTTAGTGCAAAGTGAAACCAAAATAGGAGCCATACTTGCTCCTTAACACTCATACCTATATACTACTAAACAATCAATCAAGGTGCATTTCCTCTCCTCCACTCCTAATGTTCTAGTAAACCATTATTATTAGTGTAGTGTAATTAGTGTTCTTAATAATAGAAAAAAAAAGAAATGGAGGAGGGGGGAGCAGTGGCGTCTCCAGCTTTCATATTTAGGGGGGGCACATGGGGGGACAGGGACAAAAATAGGGGGGCAATATAAAATGCAAATATCTATCTATCTATCTATCTATCTATCTATCTATCTATCTATCTATCTATCTATCTATCTATCTATCTATCCTGGGGCCCTTTACCCCTTTACTACGATCCCACAACGGGCCCTTTCACATGTTCTGCAGTGAGCTCCCTTCCTACTGTATTGGGGTCCCCCAGGGTGACAGAGAACAAGAGATATATGTCACCAGCATACCAAGAAAATATAAGGGTCCAGAGCAGTGGGAGAACTATCAGGGTTGCAAAGGTTGTCTTGCCACCGGGCCCTGGTGTTCTGTCACTGTGGGGTTCCCCAGCCTCCTCTTGCTGTCCTGCCCCTGCTATTGACAGCGCTGGTCTGGCATCTCTTAGAATTTACAGGCTGATTCTCTTGTCCTAAGGACGGGAGAAATCAGTCTGTTTTTTCAGTAACTGAGAGTCCTGGTGGAGTCCTTCCTGCAACTCGCTCTTCTCCCTGCCAATGAGGATGCAGGGGAAGGAGCAGATCGGGCGGCCGTGGTTGTGTGAGCGCTTGCATTATGCAGTGTCAGCGAGCAGAGGGAGGGGGGAGGAATCACCCGCAGGAGCTGACTGGGGACATTCTCCCTCTCAATAGAGACTGTGTTACTCCAGCGGTGGCCCGAGTAAGATGCGGCACATCTGATATGAAAGCAAACAAAAAGAAATTGCCTTTTTGTAAAGAAAAAAAAATATTTTGTTGGGGGGGCACATGGTGGGGCCCAGCATAGTGTTGGGGGGGTCAGGGCCCCCTCTGCCCCCCCCCCAGGGTCGCCATTGGGGGGGAGGCCTCTCCCTTCACAAGGCTACATAATAAAATGCACAGATACCAGTATTAAAAAAAAAAAAAAAGTGACATTTCGCTCGCTCACCCCCCCCCCAGCACATAATCAAGTCCAAACAAAAACGACTCCATGCTCCCTAAATTCTACGGGGCTATAAGTCCTTCTTGTTTTCCTCTAGCCACTGGACCGCGTCAACCAGGGAGTTGAGGAAATGCTATCACCCTTAAGCGGGCCGGGTACAACAATGCATATGCGACCTTGTATTTCATCAAGCTTCGCTTAATCGAGATGAATTCGGCTCTACACTTTTGAAGATGTGGCAAAAAGTCAGGGTAAAGCGAAACCTCAACCCCCTCAAAATTAATGTCCCCCATTTCTCTGGCCTTCTGCAACAGGGTCACCTTATCGTTGTAGTTGAGAATTTTCAGGAGTAGCGGTCTAGGGTGGTCGCCTGACTGACGGATTTTAAAAGGGACTCGATGTGCTCTTTCGATTGCAAATAATGGCGTAAAGGTAGTGGGCCCAAAAATTTCCCTAAACCACCACTCCAAAGGGACAACTTTCAGAGAACCCTGGAAGGTGGCTGAGGGGGGCTGCAGGGAGGGGGCTTATCAGAATCTGGAAGACCCCTTTAACAAGGAGGCCGCTAGATCCCGCCCCCCCCATTGGAATGATTATGGGGTACATTCTACCCCTATTCGTTTACCAAAAAAAGTGTCAAAAATAAAGGCGGGCTAGTTTTTGACGATTTAAAAAAAAAAAAAAACAATGTCCCCCAATGTAGATCCATCGTCTATCACAATGCCCGCCGGACCTGAAAAAAAAAAACTTTCCGCCCACAAGGAAGGCTGACTGCCTAATGCCTTCTCTGCCGGATGACAGTTCTTAAAGTGGTTGTAAAGGCAGAAGGTTTTTTTTTTTTTTTTTTTTTATCCTAAAGTGGTTGTAAACCTGAAACATCAAAATTTAAATAACTAGTCTACCTAGCACAGCAGCACAAGCCATCTGCCCCCAGTCCGATCAGGAAAGGAGCAGCCAGTCTTCTACAATCTTCTCCACTTTCCTTCAGTGAAGAAACTCAAGACATATAAAATTTGTGTCACCACACCTCCTCTCCTGTGACTGACAGACTAATTAGGAGACTTATGCATGCGAGATGGGGGGCATATTTCCTGCAGCCATCTATACAAATCGCTCCGAAACGAGCTCCAACCTGAGGAGATTAACCACTTTGCCCCGGAAGATTTGGCTGCTCAACGTCCAGGCCATTTTTTGCGATATGGCACTGCGTCATTTTAACTGACAATTGCGCGGTTGTGCGACGCTGTACCCAAACAAAATTGACGTCCTTTTTTTCCCTCAAATAGAGCTTTCTTTTGATCACCTTTGCGGTTTTTATTTTTTGAAAGCGTCAATTTTGAAAAAAACACTATCTTTTTACTTTTTGCTATAATAAATATCCCCATTTTTTTTTTTTAAAAAGGCCAATTTTTTCCTCAGTTTAGGCTCATATGTATTCTTCTACATATTTTTGGTAAAAAAAAAAAATCGCAATAATTGATTGGTTTGCGCAAACGTTATAGCGTCTAACAAAATAGGGGATAGATTTATGGCATTTTTATTATTATTTTTTTTTTACTACTAATGGCGGCGATCAGCAATTTTTAAACGGGACTGCAATATTGCAGCGGACAAATTGGACACTTTTGACACATTTTTGAGACCATTGACAATTATACAGCGATCGGTGCTATAAAATGCACTGATTACTTTGTAAATGTCACTGGCAGGGAAGGGGTTAACACTAGGGGGGTGATCAAGGGGTTAACTGTGTTCCCTGACTGTGTGTTCTAACTGTGGGGGGGAGGGGACTGACTGGGGGGAGGAGAGAGACCGGTGTTGATACTTAGTATGAACACACAATCTTTCTCCTCTCCCCTGACAGGATGTGGATTTGTGTGTTTACACACACAGGTCCCAGTTCTTGCTCTGTAACGAGCGATCGCAGGTGCCCGGCTATCATCGCGCCCGCCGGGCAACTCGCATTGGCTCCGGGTACACGCTGCGGGCACGCGCGCCTCCTACAGCGTCTTAAAGGGCCGACGTACCATTACGGAAGCTCGCCCAGGGGAGCCAACCTGCCGCAGTATAACTGTGGCAGCCGGTCGGGAACCCGATTAACCACTTCACCCCCGGAAGGTTTTAACCCTCTTCCTTCCATGGCCATTTTTTGCGATACTTTACTGCGTTACTTTAACTGACAATTGTGCGGTTGTGCGACGTTGCACCCAAATAAAATTGACGTCCTTTTTTCCCACAAATAGGGCTTTCTTGTGGTGGTATTTGATCACCTCCTGTGGGTTTAATTTTTTGCTTGCGCTATTAAAAAAAAAAGAAAAAAAAATTATTTTTTACTTTCGGCTATAAAACACATCCAATAAAAAAAAATAAAAAAAAAAAAATCGAATTTCTTCATCAATTTAGGCCGATATGTATTCTGCTACATATTTTTGTTAAAGCGGTTGTATAGTCAATTTTTTAAATTTTACCTACAGGTAAGCCTATAATAAGGCTTACCTGTAGGTAAAAAAATAATCTCCTAAACCTGAACGGTATAGGAGATATTCCCCTTGCAATGAGGCGCTGACTGCAGAGGCGCATACGCACCAGGGGATTCTCGGCTGAACGCCCGGCTGATGGCGGACCTTGCCGGAAAGAAATCTCCCGCGCGCATGCGCGGGAGTGACGACATCGCGGCTCCAGCCACTCACAGCGCTGGAGCCGCGATACCCGGAAGACACGCCGAGGCAACATGTCAGCTCCCTCGGCGTGGACCAGGTAAGATACCGACGCCTCGTTCTTAGGTATTTCATAATGAGCTAGTATGCGGTGCATACTAGCTCATTTTGCCTTTTGCCCTACAGGGGTATAAAAAAAAAAAGTGTCAGCGGGTATACAACCACTTTAAAGAAAAATCTCAATAAGCGTATATTGACTGGTTTGCGCAAAAGTTATAGCGTCTACAAACTACGGGATATTTTTATTCACTTTTTTTTTACTTGCGATCAGTGATTTGTAGCAGGACTGCGACATTGCGGTGGACAAATCGGACACTAAGTAACACTCTTTTTGGGGACCAGTGACATTAGTACAGTGATCAGAGCTAAAAAATAAACTGTCACTGTACTAATGACACTGGCAGGGAAGAGGTTAAGTGTGTCCCTAGGGAGTACTTTCTCACTGTGTGGGGATTGCTCAGACTGGGTGAAGACAGAGATCTGTGTTCCTGCCTAGCAGAAACACAAGATCTCTATCTTCTCCCCTGTCAGAATGGCGATCTGCCTTGTTTACATAGGCAGATCGCCGTTCTGCCTCGCTCGGGAAGGATTGCAATCCTTCCCGAGCGAAGCAGAATGATTGGCATTCCCTGTGTCCAATCATAGCGCGATCGCTCCTCCGGCGGCACACGCGCTCTCCCCCCCCCCCCCCCCCAGTGTCTATTCCATGAAATGACGTACAGGTATGTGATTTCGCGGAATCTAACCGACCTGCCACAGTAAAAGTAGGTTAGGTAGTCGGCAAGTGGTTGATGCAGACTTTCATAGGCAGGAGGAAGCCAAGCAACTGTCAGGAATCAGTACACAGCAGACACTTATCTGTGCTAATGGAGGAGGAGGGGGAGACATGCTTTCACTGTCATCATTATCAAACAGCCTCACACAGATTTAACCCCACAGCGGCCAGGGAGAGAGACAAGCAGGAGGATCACAATTAACCCCTCAATGGCTGGGCACTTTTAGGCCTCGTGTACAGGGGGCAATTGAAAAAAACCTCTTCTGAACACTGGAAACTGACAGCTGATAACCGACAGTGAAAAATGTCCGTTTTACAGCTTTTACATACTGAGTTTATACAGTCTTTTAGCAGAAGTTATCAGCATTTGAGGTTAGAAGCATTTTTTTAAAGATAACCTCAGGAGACTCCCAAATGAGTGAATGAATATTAACTATTTCAGCCATTCTGTGAGAGAACAGAGAGTAGTGTGCTTTAACTTTGGACTCTCTCCCTCTCCCTTTGAAACGCCAATTGCCTGTAACAGCTTTTAAACGCAGTAACTCGCATTTAACCACGTTTCGTTTACAGCCGTTTTTCATTTTTGACTATTTAAAAAAAATATATATAAATATATAATTATTATTTTTTTTTTTTTTTCAAACGCTTCTAAACGCAGACGCGGCAAAACAGACTGTTTTAAACGTCGGTTACTATCTGTCAAATTAGTGCAGGAGAGGTTGTGAAACCTCCCGTGTACATGAAGCCTTAAGGCCCGTACACACGATCGGATTTTCCGAGGGGAAATGTTTGATGTCAGTCTGTTGGCGGTAAATCCGACCGTGTGTATGCTCCATCGGACAATTGTTGTCGGACTTTCCGCCAACAAATGTTGGCTGACAGGTTTTCAAATTTTCCACGTACAAATGTGTGTTGTCGGATTTTCCGAGCGTGTGCACACAAGTCCGTCGGATAAAATTCCAAAATACAAACACGCATGCTCGGAAGCAAGGATGAGCCGGAAGCGGTCGATCTTGTAAACTAGCGTTTGTAATGGAGAATTAACATTCGTGACGCGGCAAATTATGAAAGATAGAAATGCAGCGCACAATTCTCTTCTTCTTTTATGGGATAATAATGAAGCTGCTTTGCTGGTGATACTGATGGAGTTATTGCAAACACATTTTCAAAGGCTTTTTTTTCCTAGTGATATCAAGAATAATATTATTATGCTTTTTTTTGCCTACTCCCAAACTGTCATTTAAAGTAAAACACATAGCCAAGTATTATTCTACACAATTTTTTTTTATTGTGCATTAAAAAAAGAAAACAAAATTAGACATGCTATCTGCCAATAGAATTTTTAACCACAAGGTGCATTCTATGTATCCAAAAATATAGAAAATATACCAAATCAATTCATTGTTTAACCAAGAAAAGTAATGTCAAAGCAATAACTCCAAGGCCAATAATAAATAACACGTTATCTCCTCCAATTCCACAACATGTCTGGTTGACGAACGGCCATTCAGAAACTAACTGAAAAGTGCGAAATCAAAAGTGCAAATCAACACTCACCAAACTTCTACTAACTCGAAATTAGCAGAAGGAGCCCAAAGAGTGGCGCTAAATAGCTGAAAAACAACGTAGTACGTCACTATGTTTGTAATTGTTGGCCAACAATTGTGTGGCCGTGTGTATGCCAGACAAGTTTGGGCCAACGCCCTTCGAACAAAATTCCACGGTTTTGTTGGGCAACAATCCAATCGTGTGAACGAGGCTTTAGAACGCTTATAAACGAAAACGTGCCTAATATCAGTTCTACAGCTTTTACATGAGTTTACAAGCGTTTGGCGTTTGACATGCCAGTAAACTTCCATCCTGAACGCAATTTTTTTGCTTTCAAAAAAATGCCACTAAACTCAACTGACTCTAAACTCCTACAAATGAGTGTACATGAACTCATAAGATAACATAGAGGAGAGTCCAGAGGCTGCCAAAATAAAATGCCCAACTGCTCCTAAACGTCCATTTATCGGTAGCAGCTACAAACTAAGCACCTACAAACTAAAAAAGCCAGTGGGATTGATGGAATCCTGCAAGAGATGATTAAAGAGGTACATTCTGCAATATGTAAACTGTTCAATCTGGTCCTGAGTGCTGGTTGCTACCCTAAAGTATGGAACCAAGGCCTATTAACACCCATCCATAACAGTGGAGACCAGTATGATCCAGCCAACTACAGAGGGATGTGTGTCAGTAGCACACTAGGGAAACTATTTAACAGTATCCTCAACAAATGGATTCTCAACTTCCTAACACAAAATAATGTCCTCAGCAAAAGTCAGGCAGGTTTCATGCCAAACCACTGCACCACAGACCACATCAACACCCCGCACAGTCTCATCAAGGACCATGTCCACAATACAAAACGTGAGAAGATATTCGCCTGCTTTGTGGACTTTAAGAAGGCCTTTGACTCAATGTGGCACCCAGGCCTGTTTCTCAAACTATTGGAGAGTGGAATAGGAGAGAAAACATATGTTATCAAGAGTTCTTATACAGGGAACAGCTGCAGCATAAAGCACCGGCAGGCCCGTGGAGTCAGACAGGGCTGCAGCTTAAGTCCAACATCTACATCAATGAACTGGCTGCAGCTCTCCTCCCCAGCACCAGGACTGACTCTACATGACAATAAGGTGAAATTTCTGCTGTATACGGATGACCTCCTACTTCTGTCACCAACAGAGAAAGGCCTACAAGATAGCCTGGAAGTGCTGGAGAAACACAGTGCCACATGGGCACTACCTATTAACTCAAGCAAAATAAAAATCATGGTCTTCCAAAGAAGGAACACAAAACAAATAAAGAGCCCTTCCTTTACATTAAACAACAGCATGCTTGATGAAACCAACAGCTACACATACCTCGGCCTAGAAATGAACAAATCAGGAAGTTTCAAGCCAGCCATAGAGGCACTAAAAGACAAGGCATTCAGAGCCTTCTATGCCATCAGGAGACAGCTGTTCCACCTAAAACCACCAGTAAGAGTCTGGCTCAGAATATTTGATAGCGTCATCACCCCAATTCTTCTTTATGGCAGTGAAGTTTGGGGTCCTGTCACCTACCCATACCAATCAAAATGGGACTCCAGCCCACCAGAAATATTTTACTTGGAATTCTGCAAGCACCTCCTCAAAGCCCATCGGAACACCTCCAACAGTGCTTGTCAGTTCGAGCTGGGCAGATTTCCCTTACTTCTCACAGTACAGAAAAGGGCGCTATCATACTGGGACCACCTACAAAATAGCAGTCCAAACTCATACCACCATAAGGCCCTACTGACCAACAAGGACCACTCTAAGCTGTGTGGGCTGGAACAATTCATCAGTGCCTTGTCCCAACCCCTAACAATTTGGCCTGACAAAATCTCAAATAAAAAACATAATAAATGGTTCCAAAGAAAAATCTTCTGGAATAATGAAATAACAAACTCCAAGAAACTAACTGTTTACCAGTCACTGCAGAGAGACTATAAACTGGCCCGGTACCTGGAGGTGCTACAAGACCCCAAAGACAGACAGACCCTGAGCCTGTACAGACTGAGCACCCACAGCCTGAAAATCGAATTAGGACAGGACAGACAGACCTACAAGCTAAGGGAGAGTAGACTGTTCCAGAAATGTGACCAGAGGGTCCTGGAGGATGAGGACCACTTCCTGCTACATTGCCTCAAGTACTCATCAGTGACGGAAACTCACTTCCAGAGACTCTCCGCTCTCATCCTGGACTTCAATTCCATAGAAGAGAAGAGGAAACTCCAATTTCTACTGGGAGAAAGAGGAGCCAATGGTGAAAATAGCTGCCCAATATGTGACAGCCTGTCACCGACTGAGAGGGACTTGAAAGACTGAGGACTTTAAAATCCTAAAATCCTTTACACTGACTTACCCCTATTCCCCTTTATATTACCTATTACCCCCCCCCCCCCCCCTCTTCCCATACAAAATCAACTGCTTTGGCAATGCTAAAATGTATTTGGTCCTGTCAATAAAGCTTATTAGAATTGAATTGACAGAGAGAGACAGAACAAGAGAGAGAGAAAGGGCAAGAGAGAGGGAGAGAGCGCAAGAGAGACAGACAGAGAGAGAGAGAGAGAGAGCAAGCGAGAGAGGGAGAGAGAGAGCAGCAGCAGCACTAAGAATGAGCTCCTGAAACTTCATCACTTTATACTTTGTAATGGGCAAAATTGAAAGACAAAAACAGGAAAATTGAGACTACACACAAGACAGAGATGAACAAGAAGAAATAATGCAACGAAAAAGAGGAGATTAAAGACAAAAAGTGCAAAAACAGCAAAAAAATCAAGACCATCCAGCATCAGACAGCATCCAGGGCTGAAGGATTCAAGCAAACAGTGACACAAGGTAGGACCATCTTGCTATAACAGCAAACACAGAAACATATAGAAAATACTTTCTACGCAAACTTCTATAGTTAAAAATGGAACAGCAGAAAGCAAATACCCGAAACACGGACCCCATTACATAAGCCAAAGCCAGGAGGGGGTCTGATGTCTTGGAGATTGTTTACTCAGAGGGAGAAAAGAACAAACAAAGAAAGCCATGAAAAAAGAACTTCTTAAGCAAAATCCAGAAACTCTGTTTGCTGACTTTACTAGTACTGAACTTGACAGAAGAAAACTGATTTGTTATTCTATACTGAGAACACTGAAGCCTGGCATACAGCTTTCTGTAATTATTACAAGAATATTACAAAGGGAGGTATCTGCAAGGGCAGACAGATCAAGGTCAGGGATGAGGAAGATAATTGTGCAGTACTCACCCTGAACATATATCATAATGGCACCATCATGGCACAAGGCATAGAGGAACAATTAGAGGAGTTTAAGCATGTCTTCCCCCAAATTAAAGATAAGGCCAAGGTTTATAATGATTTAAAAGCTACAGATAAAAAGGATGAGAAACAGATACCAGCAAAAACATTGTCCATAGACATGCCTGATGTCCCCTCACCCAACATCCTCAGAGATTGCTTATCTCATCTAGAGAGAAATTGTGTACAGTTCAAAGAACAGCTTCAAAGACAGGTGACAAAAATGTAAATGACCAGCTGAGGGAAGAGCTGAACACAAGTCTGTCCTATTAGAAATTCGATCTACAATGCAACAGCTACAACAAGAAAACGCCCAATTGAGGGAAGAAATAAATACACTAAAATCACAAATGATACTCCACAATCAGGAAAAAGAAATAAAAGGAATGGTCTGTACAGACAAAGTGCTCATCAACAAACAACAGACTAGTGAGAACCATCAACTTCCTAAAATTAACATTACAAAGCCCAGCAACAGCCAAGACAACTCCAATAATCCAGAAACCCCAAACAAACCATTATCAAACCACAAGAACAGTCAACAAACTCCTGAAATTGTTTTAATAATGGACTCAAATGGGAATACCTTAACACTAAACGGCTCTTCCCAGGAACAAGAGTCTCCAAAATTCACTGTTCCACAATTGAACAGGCAACAGGAGTGATCAATGATCCATATTTCACTAACCCCAAACATATCATCATACACACAGGCACAAACAACATTCAGGAACAAAAGGACGTTATCGTGGACAAATTACTGCAACTAACAGAGACTGCACAACAAACATTCCCACAGTCCAAAGTAATTCTGTCCTCCATTCTTCCAAGGAGGGACATACCAAACAACATAATCGAACAAATCAACACAGAGCTGGCAGACAAAACCAGGTCAAAGCCTTCCATTCACCTGGCACAACACCATTCTATAATGCCCCAACACCTCTATGACAACAAACATCCGAACAAACAAGGGGTCAGTCACCTGGCAAGAGAATTCAAAGACATTGTTCTTGAGAGAGCTCACAACCCTGAACATGGCACAACCCATTCTCCGACAGACACAATTAAAACTGCAAAACCCCAAACCTCACCACTAATACAATACAACAATACACTCAGCCAAAAAACAGGGCCACGTAGATGGCAAGAATGGAGTAAACCACCCGCCCCAAGATGGATGTTAAGATCACTACAGAGCAGAGAAAAGGAGGAGATAAGAACCCTCCTCAGCACATTATGCAATAAACTATGTGACTGAGCTAAAAAAGCAAAAAAGACAACGACAACCACTCATAACACAATTTGTCCCAGGTAATTTACCCATTACAAGGTATATAAATATACAAACAAAAAATGACATCATTAGTAATCAGTAGCTGGAACATTTAGGGTCTGAATGCGTCAGCCTTTGGATCCAAAGTAAATGATCCAGATTTCAAGCAAAGACGGACATACAAATCCTCCTGGAAACATGGACCCGGGCAAAGGATGAACCATCAGTACCTACTAGCTATAGGGAATTCTCTACTAGTACCTACTAGCTATAGGGAATTTTTCTGTCCCCGCACAGAAAGATAAAAACAGAAAGGGAATTCTCTACTAGTACCTACTAGCTATAGGGAATTTTTCTGTCCCCGCACAGAAAGATAAAAACATCAAACAGGGTCAGTGTTCAGGAGGAATACTAGTCTGGTATAAGGAGGAGCTACATGGGAACATCAGTGCAATCAAAAAAGGAGAGAGCCACATCTGGATAAGAATAAGCAGCTCCTTTCTTACCTCTCAGTCAGACATCTACCTGTGTGCTGCATATATTGCCCCAGCAGAGTCCCCATATTTCAGATCAGACACCTAATGGGGTCCTACAAAGTGAGGTTATCCACTTCCAATCCCTGGGACAAGTGCTTATCTGTGGAGACCTCAATGCTAGGATAGGAAGGGAAAAGTACTATACAGGTTCTGATGGCAACAAGTACTTAGTGGGCCATGCAAATTACGACCATGAGTCGCTACAGATACAAAGAAACAGCTATGACAGTACAACCAACAAAAATGGAAGAAAATTGCTGAATTTGTGTCACAGTCTGGGCCACTACATCCTCAAGGCCGTACCAAGGGAGACTCTCTAGGAATGTACACATTTAGCTCCCATGTAGGCAGCAGTGTGGTAGACTATGCCATCACAGATATGAACCCCACACTCATCAATGGTTTACAGTCACCCCACAAACACACCTGTCAGACCACAACCAACTACTGCTATACATTAAATCTTCTAGCAAACCATCACCAAAACTCCACCGGGCCTCTCTCTGCAACCTGCCACCATCATTTAATTGGTCCAGTCTACCACAAAATACAGAGAGGTAACTGACAGACCTGACATTAAGAAACAGCTTGAAAACTTCCAAAACAATGCCTATGAGATAAGCCCACGAGGTGTGAACCAGGCAGCAAAGGACTTCCATAAAATACCACACACCATCACAGAAACAGCCCAGCTGAGAAAAGCCAACTACAAGAAACCATCCAACAAACAATCCAATAAATGGTTTGACAAAGAATGCAGAGCATTAAGGAACACCTTACGGACAGTCTCCAATAACAAACACAGAGACCCTGACAACACTGACCTAAGGATAGCCCATGGCACCCTACAGAAAAAATACAAACAAACCGTTAAAAAGTCAAAACTTCATCTCCAAAAACCTGCAACAGCTGGAAGAGGCACTTCAGGGAAAATCTTTCTGGGAAATATGGAAGAATATTGGCTCAGCGCCCAGGAAAAACAACCTCCACATCCAAAATGGCGACAACTGGCTCAACTACTTTAAGAACCTCTACAAAGATATTGCAGAGGAGGCTCTAACTGTAGAACAAAAAGACATCATCAAAAGACTAAATGATATGGAGGAAAAAATTAAGGACTTCCAGAACCCCCTATGTACTGGTTACACCACAAGAAATTAGGGAGCAAATCCAAAACCTGCAAACCAAAAAATCCAGTGGGATGGATGGAATCCTGCCAGAGAAGATTAAACATGGCTCCCCAGATGTATACGCTGCACTATGCAAAATGTTCAGTCTGGTCCTGAGTGCTGGTTACTACCCTACAGTATGGAACCAAGGCCTCATAACACCCATCCATAAGAGTGGAGACCAGTATGATCCAGCCAACTACAGGGGGATATGTGTCAGCAGCACACTAGGGAAACTATTCAACAGTATCCTCAATAAACGGATCCTCAACTTCCTGACACAACACAATGTCCTCAGCAGAAGTCAGGCAGGGTTCATGCCAAACCATCGCACTACATACCACATCTACACCCTGCACAGCCTCATCAAGAACCATGTCCACAATACGAAACATGGAAAGATATTCACCTGCTTTGTGGACTTTAAGAAGGCATTTGACTCCTTTTGGCACCCAGGCCTGTTCCTAAAACTATTAGAGAGTGGAATAGGAGGGAAAACATATGAGGTTATCAAGAGTTCATACACTGAGAACAGCTGCAGCGTAAAGGAGAATGGGAAAAGAACTGATAAGGTCAGGGATTTAATTTAGAGTTCTCACTTAATATGTAACTTGTTGGCTGTTGAACTCAATTGAAGCTGCTTTTGTTTTCTTGTAACTGTATTGCCATGGTGTTGAAGCTTGTGTTCGTAGCCCAGGTGACTCCTGTTGTTGTTTACCCCTGCCCTGTGTGGGGGGGGCTGTGCTGATGCTATTGTTTGTGTAATTGTCTATAAAAGGCCTTTGAAAGATTAAAGAGCAGCAGTCCATTATGCTGAGAACTGTGATACAGACATACCTGACTCCGTGTCATCTTTCTTATATGAAGCAATAATTTGGCAAAGCAATATAAACTATAAGCAACTAATTTAAGAGTTGACTCTAACATTTTGGCGCCCGAATAAGCAGGGACACACCAAGATACTACAAGAGGTGGCTGAGCTACGCGGCTGACGGAACAAAAAGGAATAGGCATTCCGGGAACCACAGATCAAAAAAACCTGGCCAGGAAAGAAAAAGCTTTATTTTTCTTATATTCTGTGCTCCCCTGATTTGTGCCTATCCGTTCTGTCAGTTACGGTTCTCCTGGTTTTAAAACACCAGCCTCTGTAGTGGTGAGTCTAGAATTACTGCATATTTTCTTTTATATTGCTGGAATTATTTGTTTGTTTTGTTATTTGTGTTTGTCTTGTCTGTCTTGTTGAGAAACTGAATGAGCCTTGTCAACGATGTTATGAGTTAGAAGGGGATTGCCGAACTAAGCAACAGAATGCACCTTACCTCACACGATTGGGAACTTGAGGGCTTGTGAGCTTTGGGGTCTGACGCTTATGCTTAACCTCACATCTAACTCATAAACCATAGACGGGTTGAACGTATAAGCCCTGTCTGCTCCATAAAGCAGGGATAAGAGTGTATGAGAGGGATTCCCAGATACGGGAGGGGAATGAGGTCTCTATAAAGCCCGGAGATCTAGTCGGATACCTGGTCACTTCAAGGAATGCTTGTATATGTTGTAGTCGTCAGTCTGATCACAATATTTTGTCAGTTGACTAGCATATAAAGTAATTCGGTTTCAAGAATCTCATTTAGGAGAGGTTTTTAGTATTCTGGCATCCTAGGAGGAAAAGGCAACGAGGAACTAGTGTAACTTGGTTAAGTGTTTTATATTGTACACTAAGTGTCCCACACGCCACCTAGGCTGGACTGTCAGAATGGGCCAGAGGAACACAAAACCCCATCAGGGAATTGTAGCGCATTACACGGTGCCACAGATAATTAAAAACATCTGTGGGGAAGATGAAGCACGGGACTTAAAGGATGTCCTTCGTAAATTTAAGGTGAAAGGAGCAGCGGGTTTAGACCCGGATGTATGGAATGAGATAAAAAGGGACAGACAAGGGGAGGTGTTAGAGAAGCAATGGATGCGTCAGATTCAATGCTTAATTAAGGTTTCAAATAGAGTGAAAGAAGAGGGGTGGAAATATAATCCAGATTGTAATGGTTGGGACATGAAAGATAGAAGAACAAAAAATGTTGAAAGCTTAAATAAAATTACTTCAACCATCCCACCCCCATACACTGATATAGAGAAAAATTCACACAAATCAGGGTTATATCCTGTACTTGAGGGTAGAGGATGGGTTTGCCAGATTTGTGGATCACAAAACCCCGAATGGGCACAAGAATGTGTACGTTGTGGGGCGCAAAAACCTCACCCAGAACCTTTAGCCCCAGTACACGTCACCACACGAACGGTAACATTACCAAATCTCCAACACGGGGACCCAGACCATCCAAATACGCCAGCCGTGGTTAATCGCAATGTGGCCGTACATACCTGGAAACCATGGTCGGCAGACACACTCATGGCTCTAATTCAGAATGCCCCAGACCCAGTAGCCAAGCCGGCTGCTTTTAGTAGATTTGTGACTCAGTTAATGAATACACATGAAGCAACCTGGCAGGATGGGGAGGATTTATGCAGACATAAAATGACTCTGACCCTGTTTAACCAGTTTATGACTGACCTGCAGACCGAGCTGAGGGGGATGGCGATACTGGAGACAGACAGACACATAGACTCAAGGGCTCCTTTTATTGTTAGATTAGAAGCTTTCTGTCAGGCAAAACAACAAGAGAGGGGGTCAATATCACTCATGAAACAAATGCCAGGAAAGACTGTATCAGAATTTTACTTGTCTATGGAAAGTATGATGGCAGATGAGAGAATGGATTTAGAGCTGCCAGTCACGATCCGAGCCTTCAATAGACAGTTTATGGAAGGATTAATTCCACAGATAAGTGAAAGACTGAAAGCTTGCACACCACCCTTAATTTGTTGCGATTTTTGGCAGAAAAAGGTTGCAAGGTTAATAAGAAAAAGTTGCAAGTGTGTCAGGAAAAAGTTATCTTTTTGGGACATTGTATATCACAGGGTACGAGACATCTCACTGAGGAGAGGGTTCAAGTGATAAAGGGAATGTTACCCCCACGGAATTTCAAACAATTGCGTATGTTTTTAGGTATTGTGTCATATTGTAGACAATGGATACCACATGCTAGCGCTTTGATGCAGCCATTATACGATTGTTTGAAAATTGTACCGTATGTGCTTACAGAAGTAGCTTATGAGTCGTTTGTCACTTTGAAAAAGCTATTGATTTCTGCCCCGGCCATTGGTATTCCGGATTATACTAAGAAATTCAATCTATACGTTGCTGAGATCGCTGGACACGCCACAGGTGTACTGACACAGGCACATGTAAAACAAAGACCAATCGCTTACTTTTCAGCAGCATTAGATCCAGTGTCCAGAGGTTCACCGTCCTGTGTACGGGCGGTAGCTGCAGTGTCAATTATCATAGATAAGTCATCAGAAATTGTTCTAGACAATCCAGTTGTAGTGCATACCACACATGACATACATGCAATCTTGTCTCAAGTTCAGCCCAAACACATTTCCATGGCTAGGCAATTAAGGTTACAGTGTACTTTACTTTTACCTCCAAATGTCACTTTTCAGCGCTGTACAACCTTAAATTTGGCTACCTTTTGGCCTCTTCAGTCATCAGATTTGGCAAGGGGGAATAATAGTGCTAATAAGGAAGGAGATGAGCACACTGACACTCTTCTGTTTGAGGAAGTAAATGAACACGATTGTTTTCAGCTCATGGAACAGGAGACAATGGGATTCCCACATGTTATAGATACACCAATTTTAAACGCTGAGCACACTTTGTACATAGATGGTAGCAGGTTTGCTGATGACAAGGGTAAATATCACACAGGGTATGCCGTAGTGACTGATACACAGGTAATTGACGCACAGCCCTTACCAGCCCACATGTCAGCACAAGAGGCAGAATTAAAAGCTTTAGAACAAGCCCTAGAATACTTAAAAGGACGAGAAGGGAATATTTACACTGACTCTGCTTACGCTTATGGCGTAGCACACGATTATGGCCATATATGGAAGGCTAGAGGTTATCTGACAGCAGCAGGTACTCCTGTAAAACATAGAGAAGGGATTAAGAGAGTCCTGAACAATCTTCAAAAGGTTAAACGAGTGGCCATCATGAAAATAGCGGCACACACGAGCGCAAAAACAATTGAGGCAAAAGGAAATGCATTTGCAGATTTGACTGCAAAACAGGCAGCTCTAGGGGAAGGTAGCCCTGAGACCTGAGACCTTAGCAGCGGTAGAGGTGAGTATCCCAGAACCAACATGGCAGCAGCTGAGTAAATTACAGGAGCAAGCAGGGGAGAGCGAGAAAGATAAGTGGGTCAGTATGGGAGCAGCACCAGACCTTGACAATGTATGGAGGGAAGGGGGCAAAATATGCCTGCCTGCCTCTTTGTACCCAGCAATGGCAGCGGCAGTTCACCTACCCACACACGTCAGTTCCAATTCCATGTATAGGATTGTGAACCAAGGATGGCTCGCCCCTGGATTCAGTAGTACTGCGAGAAACTACTGTGCAGCCTGCCAAATCTGTCTCCTGAATAATCCAGGACAGAGAGTAAAAACCCCACGAAAACACCAGGTCCGGGCCCAATACCCCTTCCAGAGATTGCAAATTGACTACATACAAATGCCCAAGAGCGGCCCCTTTGAATTTGTTCTCGTGTGTATCGATTTATTCTCAGGTTGGCCTGAAAGTTATCCAGTAAAAACAGCTACAGCAAAAGCCACAGCTAAGAAACTGATCACTGAGTTAATACCTAGGTTTGGTCTTCCTGAAACCATAGAATCAGATAGGGGAACACACTTTACAGGAGAAATCATGCAGAATGTGATGACCATGTTAGGGGTTCAACAAAGTTTTCACACCCCTTACCACCCACAGAGTTCAGGATCAGTGGAGAGAGTAAATGGGACAATAAAGTTAAAAATACAAAAAGCCAGGCAGGAGTTAAACAAGCCATGGCCTGAATGTTTGCCTTTGGCTTTATTCTCTATAAGGTACACCCCTACAGGGAAAACGGGATTATCCCCATACAAAATACTTTTTGGTAGTGCACCTAGATTAGGTTTATACTTTCCACAGAGTATGCAATTGCAATGTGATAGTTTGACTGCATATGTAATACAATTACAACAACGTCTAACTAAGATCCACAAAAATGTGTATTCTTCTCTTCCAGACCCTAATTCAATAACAGGTACACATACGCTGCTACCAGGGGATTATGTATATGTAAAGAAACACACCAGAAAGACATTGGAGCCAAGGTTTGAAGGTCCTTATCAAGTGCTTCTGACCACGGCCACCTCAGTAAAGCTGGAAGGAAAGCCTACCTGGATACATGCATCACACTGCAAGAAACAACCCGAGAAAACAACATGATGAAATATCTACTTACATATTGTTTGTTGCAGATTGTTGTTTTACAAATACATGCATGGACTCCTGGTATTAATGTAATAGAGGTAGAGGAAACAGCAAATTTTAAATGGGTTGTAGATGATCCTAAAGTAGCAAATGATTCAGGATATGAGATGAATAAGTATTATGATGTAGGTAATTACACTGTTAAAGGACACAGGTACAATCACGAATATATGTGTATACAGGAAAATAAATAGGAAAATTAGGAGAATAGACAGGGCATACTGATCAATGTGTATTGACATCACCCACTCCTGCTAAACTCCTCTTCTTGAATTTAAGATGTTAGTAATACCTAGGGAGATGGGTTCTACCCCTCTGACAACTCACGGTCAGGGAAAGGACTCTGGGGAAAAACTGACTAGAACTTATTCATGAGGACCCAGGGGGAAGGAGAGGATGATGTCAAAGGGGGAAATTGATAAGGTCAGGGATTTAATTTAGAGTTCTCACTTAATATGTAACTTGTTGGCTGTTGAACTCAATTGAAGCTGCTTTTGTTTTCTTGTAACTGTATTGCCATGGTGTTGAAGCTTGTGTTCGTAGCCCAGGTGACTCCTGTTGTTGTTTACCCCTGCCCTGTGTGGGGGGGGGCTGTGCTGATGCTATTGTTTGTGTAATTGTCTATAAAAGGCCTTTGAAAGATTAAAGAGCAGCAGTCCATTATGCTGAGAACTGTGATACAGACATACCTGACTCCGTGTCATCTTTCTTATATGAAGCAATAATTTGGCAAAGCAATATAAACTATAAGCAACTTATTTAAAAGTTGAATCTAACAGAACCGAACACTTCCGGCTGGCCCGAGGGGTCAGACAGGGCTGCAAACCTCTTCAACATCTACATCAATTAACTGGCTGCAGCTCTAGAATCCCCCCAGCACCAGAACTGACTCTACATGACACTGAGGTGAAGTTCCTGCTGTATGTGGATGACCTCCTACTTCTGTCACCAACAGAGAAAGGCCTACAAGACAGCCTGGAAGTGTTGGAGAAATACAGTGCCACATGGGCACTACCAATCAACTCAAGTAAAACAAAAATCATGGTGTTCCAAAAGAAAAATACTAAACAAGGAGCCCTTTCTTTACATTAAACAACTGCAACGTTGATAAAACTAACAGCTACACATACCTCAGCTTAGAAATTAACGAATCAGGAAGTTTCAAGCCAGCCAGAGTGGCACTAAAAGACAAGGCATGCAGAGCCTTCTATGCCATCAGGAGACAGCTGTACCACCTAAAACCACCAGTGAGAGTCTGGCTCAGAATATTTGATAGCGTTATCACCCCAATTCTTCTTTATGGCAGTGAAGTTTAGGGTCCTGTCACCTACCCAGACCAATCCAAATGGGACCCCAGCCCTACAGAAATATTCTATATGGAATTCTGCAAGCACCTCCTCCAAGTCCATCGGAGCACCTTCAACAGTGCTTGCCTGTCTGAGTTGGGCAGATTTCCCTTACTTCTCGCAGTACAAAAGAGGGTGCTATCATACTGGGACCACCTACAAAATAGCAGTCCCAACTCATACCACCATAAAGCCCTACTGAACAGTAAAGACCAGTCCAAGCCGTGTGGCCTGCAACAACTCATCAACACCTTGGCTATCCCAAACTCTCAACAATGCGGCCTGACAAAATCTCAAATAAAAAACATAATGAATGACTCCAAAGAAAAACATGTTGGAGAATGGAGAAATGAGCTAACAAACTCCAAAAAACTAACTGTTTACCAGTCATTTCAGAGAGACTACAAACTGGCCCTGTACCTGGAGGTGCTACAAGACCCCAAAGACAGACAGACCCTGAGCCTGTACAGACTGAGTGCCCACCGAATTAGGACAGCACAGGCAGACCTACAAGCCCAGGGAGAGCAGACTGTGCCAGCAATGTGACCAGGGGGTCCTGGAGGATGAGGACCACTTTCTGCTACATTGCCCAAAGTACTCATCAGTGAGGGACACTCAATTCCAGAGACTCTATACTCTCATCCCAGACTTCAATTCTATAGAAGAGAAGAGGAAACTCCAATTTCTACTGGGAGAAGAGGAGCCAATGGTAAAAATTGCTGCCCAATATGTGACAGCCTGTCACCGACTGAGAGGGACATGAAAGACTGAGGACTTAAAAATGCTTTACACGGACTTATGCCCATTCCGCTCTATATTACCCATTACCCCCTCCTTTTTCTTACAGAAACTCAACTGCTTTGGCAATGCTAACATGTATGTGGTCCTGCCAATAAAGCTTATTTGAATTTAAGAGGGAGACAGAGCAAGAGAGAGAGACAGACACAGAGAGAAAGAGAGACCGAGCAAGAGAGAGACAGAGTAAGAGGGAGACAGAGCGAGAGAGACAAACAGAGCAAGAGAGCGGGAGACAGAGACGGACACAGAGCAAGAGAGAGAGACAGAGCAAGAGAGACAAAGCAAGTAAGAGAGAGACAGACACAGAGCAAGAGAGAGACAGCAAGAAAGAGAGACAGGGCAAGAGAGACAGAACAAGCGAGAGAGAGACAGGGCAAGAGAGAGAGAGATCGAGAGAGAGACAGAGAAAGAGAGGGAGACAGACACAGAGAGAGGGAGACAGCAATAGAGAGAGAGAGACAGACACAGAGAGAGAGAGAGAGACAGGGCAAGAGAGAGAGACAGAACGAGAGACAGAGCAAGAGAGAGAGACAGGGCAAGAGAGAGAGACAGGGCAAGAGAGAGAGACAGGGCAAGAGAGAGCAATAGAGAGACAGCACAAGAGAGACAGAGCAAGAGAGAGAGACAGGGCAAGAGAGAGAGACAGAGAGGGAGAGAGCGCAATAGAGAGACAGAGCAAGAGAAAGTGAGACAGAGCAAGAGAGAGAGAGAGAGAGAGACAGAGCAAGAGAGAGAGGGAGAGAGCGCAATAGAGAGACAGAGCAAGAGAAAGTGAGACAGAGCAAGAGAGAGAGACAGAGCAAGAGAGAGAGAGAAACAGAGCAAGAGAGAGTGAGACATATCGAGAGAGAGACAGGGCGAGAGAGAGAGAGCAAGAGAGAGAAACAGAGCAAGAGAGAAAGAGAGGGAGACAGACACAGAGAGAGGGAGACATCAATAGAGAGAGAGACAGAGTGAGAGAGAGACACAGAGAGAGAGACAGAACAAGAGAGGGAGACAGAGCAAGAGAGAGAGACATGGCAAGAGAGAGAGACAGAGCAAGAGAGAGAGAGAGACAGGGCGAGAGAGCAAGAGAGAGAGAGAGACAGAGAGAGAGACAGGGCAAGAGAGAGAGACAGGGCAAGAGAGAGAGAGACAGGGCAAGAGAGAGAGACAGAGCAAGAGAGAGAGACAGACAGAGAGGGAGAGAGAGCAATAGAGAGACAGAGCAAGAGAGAGAGCAATAGAGAGACAGCGCAATAGAGAGAGACAGGGCAAGAGAGAGAGAGACAGAGAGGGAGAGAGCGCAATAGAGAGACAGAGCAAGAGAGAGTGAGACAGAGCAAGATAGAGAGAGACAGAGCAAGAGAGAGAGAGACAGAGCAAGAGAGAATGAGACAAAGCAAGAGAGAGTGAGACAGAGCAAGAGAGAGTGAGACAGAGCAAGAGAGAATGAGACAGAGCAAGAGAGAGTGAGACAGAGCAAGAGAGAGAGACAGAGCAAGATAGAGAGAGAGTGAGACAGAACAAGTGAGAGACCGAGCGAGAGAGAGACAGGGCAAGAGAGAGAGAGACAGAGAGGGAGAGAGCGCAATAGAGAGACAGAGCAAGAGAGAGTGAGACAGAGCAAGAGAGAGAGAGACAGAGCAAGAGAGAGAGAGACAGAGCAAGAGAGAATGAGACAGAGCAAGAGAGAGAGAGACAGAGCAAGAGAGAGAGAGACAGATCGAGAGAGAGAGAGGGAGAGAGACACAGAGAGAGGGAGACAGCAATAGAGAGACAGAGTAAGAGAGAGACACAGAGAGAGAGAGACAGAGCAAGAGAGGGAGACAGGGCGAGAGAGAGAGAGACAGGGCAAGAGAGAGATAGAGCAAGAGAGAGACAGAGACAGAGTAAGAGGGAGACAGAGCAAGAGAGAGAGCGAGACAGAGCAAGAGAGAGAGAGACAGAGAGGGAGAGAGCGCAATAGAGAGACAGAGCAAGAGAGAGTGAGATAGAGCAAGAGAGAGAGAGACAGAGCAAGAGAGAGAGAGACAGATCGAGAGAGAGAGAGGGAGAGAGACACAGAGAGAGGGAGACAGCAATAGAGAGACAGAGTAAGAGAGAGACACAGAGAGAGAGAGACAGAGCAAGAGAGGGAGACAGGGCGAGAGAGAGAGAGACAGGGCAAGAGAGAGATAGAGCAAGAGAGAGACAGAGACAGAGTAAGAGGGAGACAGAGCAAGAGAGAGAGCGAGACAGAGCAAGTGAGAGACAGGGCAAGAGAGAGAGAGCAAGAGAGAGAGACAGATCGAGAGAGAGACAGAGCAAGAGAGGGAGACAGACACAGAGAGAGGGAGACAGCAATAGAGAGACAGAGCGAGAGAGAGACACAGAGAGAGAGACAGAGCAAGAAAGGGGAGACAGGGCAAAAGAGAGAGACAGAGCGAGAGAGACAGGACGAGAGAGAGAGAGAGCAAGAGAGAGAGACAGGACGAGAGAGAGAGACAAAGCGAAAGGGCAAGAGAGAGACAGGGCAAGAGAGAGAGATAGAGCAAGAGAGAGAGAGACAGAGTGAGAGAGAGCAATAGAAAGACAGGGCAAGAGAGAGACAGAGCAAGAGAGAGAGACAGAGCAAGAGAGAGAGAGAGACAGAGCAAGAGAGAGAGAGACAGGGCAAGAGAGAGAGACAGGGCGAGAGAGAGACAGAGCGAGAGAGAGTGAGACAGAGCGAGAGAGAGAGTGAGACAGAGCAAGAGAGAGAGTGAGACAGAGCAAGAAAGAGAGATACAGAGCAAGAGAGAGAGAGAGACAGAGCAAGAAAGAGAGATACAGAGCAAGAGAGAGAGAGAGACAGAGCAAGAGAGAGAGAGAGACAGAGCAAGAGAGAGTGAGAGACAGAGCAAGAGAGAGTGAGACAGAGCAAGAGAGAGTGAGACAGAGCAAGAGAGAGACAGAGCAAGATAGAGAGAGACATAGCAAGATAGAGAGAGATAGTGAGACAGAACAAGTGAGAGACAGAGCGAGAGAGAGGCAGGGCAAGAGAGAGAGAGAGAGAGACAGAGCAAGAGAGAAAGAGAGGGAGACAGAGAGAGAGGGAGGCAGCAATAGAGAGACAGAGCGAGAGACAGAGCAAGAGAGGGAAACAGGGCAAGAGAGGGAAACAGGGCAAGAGAGAGGGAGACAGGGCAAGAGAGAGAGAGACAGGGCGAGAGAGAGAGACAGAGAGGGAGAGAGAGCAATAGAGAGACAGCGCAAGAGAGAGAGACAGGGCAAGAGAGAGAGCAAGAGAGAGAGACAGGGCAAGAGAGAGAGAGAGAGCAAGAGAGAGAGACAGAGCGAGACAGGACAAGAGAGAGAGACAGACAGAGAGGGAGAGAGCGCAATAGAGAGACAGAGCAAGAGAGAGAGAGAGACAGCAAGAGAGAGAGAGAGAGACAGCAAGAGAGAGAGAGAGACAGCAAGAGAGAGAGACAGAGCAAGAGAGAGAAAGAATCCAAAGTTAAAGCACGCTGCTCTCTCTTCTCATAGAATGGATGAAATAGTTAATAATTTACATGTTTTTCCTGCATTGTGGACATTTGGGAGTCTTCTGAGGTTATCTTTGATTTGATTGTAGCCGTATTAGTGCAATTGTGACAGAGAAAATTGAGTACTGTCTGTGATACTTTTTTTATTTGCACTAACATACAATCCTGAAAAATTGTATGTTAGTGCAAATAAAAAAAGTATCACGGACAGTACTCAGTTTTCTCTGAGGTTATCTTTCTAACCTCAAATGCTCATAACTGCTGCTAAATTCGGTATGTAAAAGCTGTAAGATGGATGTTTTTCACTGTCGGTTGTCAGCTGTCAGTTTCCAGCGTTCAGAAGACTTCCCCGTGTACACAAGGCCTAAAAGTGCCCAGCCATTGAGGGGTTAATTGTGATCCTCCTGCTTGTCTCTCTCCCTGGCCTCTGTGGGGTTAAATCTGTGTGAGGCTGGTTGATAATGATGACAGTGAAAGCATGTCTCCCCCTCCTCCTCCATTAGTACAGATAAGGGTGGGCAATGTCTGCTTTGTACAATTCTAACAATTGCTCAGCTCCAGGTCTGCCCCCCCCTGTGCCTCCTTTGCTGCCCAGTGTTTGGGGGAAACTGATTTTACAGTCTTCAGCTCGGCTTTCAGGCTGAGCTATTGTGATTGCTGGGGGAAGGGGAGGGAGTGTACAGATGGGAGGGGAGTCCTGTGATGTCAGGACTCCGCCTCTGCCCATAGACACACCCACAGACCAGAGTTTTTCAGATGGCTGTGACAGGCACAGGGATGAGAAAATACAAGTACAACGAATGTGCTCTTGATTTTTTTAAGAAAATGTCTTCTGTAATTGTTGAACATGAGGTTTACAAGCACATCTATATATATCGCAGTGCGAACTGTCAGTTTGGACATGAATCGGATGGCATGGTTGTGAACACCCATGCGATCCGAT
Source organism: Aquarana catesbeiana (assembly GCF_042186555.1). Lineage (NCBI taxonomy): Eukaryota > Metazoa > Chordata > Amphibia > Anura > Ranidae > Aquarana > Aquarana catesbeiana. The sequence continues at coordinate 145,096 of NW_027362655.1, read as the reverse complement.
TCTGGTGCGGTCCTGCATGACTTTGGTCAGAATGCAATTCAAATTCAGCCACACTATCTGTATGGCTGAAATCGCATGGCACAGACAATACATGTGATTTGCGGTGCGGTGCGAATCACATGCAAGGTTGCGTAGCGCACCTATGTGAACCGAGCCTAAATGTCAGCAGCTACAAAAAGTGTAGCTGCTGACTTTTGATCTTCCCCTGCCCTCACTTCTCTTCCCTGCCCCTCCACAGCACCAGCATTGCACCAGGTGTGGTCATCTGGCTGACGTCCCAAGGGGGCGGGGCAACCGGGTGACATCACCAGGTGGCCCTGCCCCTTACGTATTTAAGAACTGTCAGATGGAGGAGCAGGCATTCGGCGGTCAGCCTTCCTCACGGATGGAGCTTTTTTTTTTTTGTCTTTTTTTTGGGGTTCAGAGGTGTGGCGGGCATCGTGATGATAGATCTACATTTGGGGAGCATTGGGTTTTTTTTAATAAAGGAATTTTCAAAAACTGGTGTACTGTCCTTATTTATTTTTGACACATTTTTGGTGAATGAGTAGGGGTACAATGTACCCCTACTCATTCACTTGAAGGGGGCTGGGATCTGGGGGCCCCCTGGTAAAGGGAGCTTCCAGATTCTGATAAGCCTCCCGCCCGCAGACCCCCTGGCCTGGTATGGTTCGGGGGGGGGGGGGGGGTTGGCGCTCACTTGTACTACAGGAGATGGTTAGAGACTGCAGACATACTACAAGAGATGGACAGAGACTGCAGACAAACTACAGGAGATGGTCAGAGACTGTAGACATGATACAGTATTATTATTATTATACATAATTTATATAGCACCAGCTGTGCTTTACTTGAGGGTAGACAGTACAAATACAATTTAATACAGTAGGAATTAGAGGGCCCTGCTCGTTAGAGCTTACAATCTAAGAGGTAAAGTCAAGAGATACAAGAGGTAATAACTGCGGGGGATGTGCTGATGGAGAAAATAAATGTACAGCTGTTAGGTGGGGACCAGATAGGCTTCTCTGAAGAGATGAGTTTTCAGGGATCATCTGAAAGTGGACAAAGTAGGAGGTAGTCGGACAGCTTGGAGTAGAGCATTCTAGAGGATGGAAGAGGCTTGGGAGAGGTCCTGGAGGCGAGCATGGGATGAGGTGACAAGGGAGCTAGAGAGCAGGAGGTCTTGGGAGGAGCAATAAGAACAACTTGGTTGGTATTTTGAGACCAGGTTAGTATTGTAGCTGGGGGGCCAGGTTGTGGATGGCTTTGTAAGTTATTGTTAGTATCTTGAATTGAATTAGTTGTTGAGTGGCAGCCAAAGGGGGGATTGGCAGAAAGGGGTATAGCAGATGCCGAGCAGTTTGCAAGGTGGATGAGCCTGGCAGAAGCGTTTATGATCGACTGAAGGGGATAGCCTATTTAGAGGTAAGCCAATGAGGAGGGAGTTGCAGTAGTCAAGGCGAGAGATGACCAGGGAGTGGATTAGAAGCTTTTGGTCAGAGACTGCAGACATGATGCAGGATATTGTCAGAGACTGCAGACATGGCACAGGAGATGGTCAGAGACTGCGGACATGGTACAGGAGATGGTCAGAGACTGCGGACATGACACAGGAGATGGTCAGAGACTGCAGACATACTACAGGAGAAGGTCAGAGACTGCAGACATGGTATAGGAGAAGGTCAGAGACTGCAGACATGGTACAGGAGAACGTCAGAGACTGCAGACATGGTACCGGAGATGGTCAGAGACTGCAGACATGGTACAATAGACGGTTAGAGACTGCAGGCATGGTGCAGTAGATGGTCAGAAAATGCAGACATGATGCAGGAGATTGTTAGAGGCTGCAGACAAACTACAGAAGATGGTCAGAGACTGCAGACATGACACAAGAGACGGCCAGAGACTACAGACATGGTGCAGGAGACGGTCAGAGACTGCAGACATACTACAGGAGATGGTCAGAGACTGCAGACATAGTACAGGAGACTGTCAGAGACTGCAGACATAGTACAGGAGACTGTCAGAGACTGCAGACATAGTACAGGAGACTGTCAGAGACTGCAGACATAGTACAGGAGACAGTCAGCAACAGACATACTACATGAACATAGTTACAGACATTTCAGAAAAAAATTCCAGGGACACCTTTTCTCCTGTGCATCCAGCAAACTATTGAAGGCAGAGAATGTATTTTAATTAGGGACATTCATTTAAAATGGGAGTGGTTCTTCCGGAGACCTATAAATAAGCTAATGCCATATTTTAAAGGAGAGTTTGAAAATAAAGAAAAGGAGCCTAGAGGGGATGGGGAAGGGAAGGAGCATAGAGAGGAAAGGAGGGGGAAGGAGCCTAGGGAGGATCGGAAGGAGAAGGAGTCTTGAGAGAATGGGGAAAGGAAGTATCCTAGAGACGAAGGAAAGAGAAGGAGGCTGGAAAGGATGGGGAGGGAATGGAACCTAGGGAGTATGAGAACGGATGGGGAGGGAAAACAGAGTAGATACAGTAGGATGGGGAGGGAAAGGAACCTAGTAAGAATGGGGAGAGGAAATATCTTAGAGACGGGGGGGATAGAGAGGTTGGGGAGGGAAAGGAGCATAGAGAAGTTGGGGAAATGAAGCCTAGAGTGGATGGGGGAGATTACATATTTACATAGTAAATACAGGAGATGGTTAGACATGCCAATATTCTGTTTGCTTTGCTTGCAGCAGCTTGGCATTGCATGCCATTGCTGAGCCTGTCATCTACTAGGACCCCCAGGTCCTTTTTCATCCTAGATTCCCCCAGAGGATCTCCCCCTAGTGAGTAGATTAAAAGGGAAAAGAGCTAAAGAGGGAAATGTAGTCTAGAGTGGATGGGGAAGATGGAGCCTCTGAGGGCGATGGAGCTTAGAGAGGATGGGGAGAGGAAGGAGCCTAGGGAGGATGGGAGGGAAAGAAGCGTAGAGAGGATGGGAGGAAAAGGGGTGTAGAGAGGATGGGAGGGAAAAGGGCATAGAGAGGATGGGAGGGAAAGGGGCGTAGAGAGGATGGGAGGGAAAGGGGCGTAGAGAGGATGGGAGGGAAAGGGGCGTAGAGAGGATGGGAGGGAAAGGGGCATAGAGAGGATGGGAGGGAAAGGGGCATAGAGAGGATGGGAGGGAAAGGGGCGTGGAGGGGATGGGAGGGAAAGGGGCGTAGAGAGGATGGGAGGGAAAGGAGCATAGAGAGGATGGGAGAAAAGGAGCCTAGAGAGGATGTGCTGAGGAAGAGCCTAGAAAGAATAGGGAAGGGAAGGAGCCTTGAGAAGATGGGGGCAATTGAGCCTAGATATGATGGGGAAAGAAAGGAGCCTGGAGATGATGGGGAGGGGGAAGGAGCCTAGAGATGATGAGGAGGGAAAGAAGCCTAGAGATAATGGGGGAAATGAGTGGATGGGGGAGATGGAGCTTATTAGGGAAATGGAGCCTAGAGTGGATGGTGAAGATGGAGCCTTTGGGGCGATGGAGCCTAGAGAGGATTGGGAGAGGAAGGAGCCTAGAAAGGATGAGGAGGGGAAGGAGCCTAGAGAGGATGGGAGGGAAATGAGCATAGAAAAGATGGGAGGGGAGGCACCTAGAGAGGATGTGCTGGGGAAGAGCCTAGAAAGGATAGGAAGGAGTCTAGATAAGATGGGGCAATTGAGCCTAGATAGGGTGGAAGAGGAAGGACACTAGAAAGGATGTGAAGGCAAAAGAGCCTAGAGAGTATGGGGAGGGGAAGGGGAAGGAGCCTAGAGAGGATAAGGAGGGGATGGAGCCTAGAGAGGATGGGAGGGAAAGGTGCCTAGAAAGGATGGAAGAGGAGGCGCCTAGAGAGGATATGCTGGGGAAGGTGCCTAGAAAGGATGGGACAGTGGAGCCTAGAGAGGATAAGGAGGGGAAGGAGCCTAGAGAAGTTGGGGGTAATTGAACCTAGATAGGATGGGGAGAGGAAGGAGCCTGGAGACAGTGATAAGGGGAAAGAGCCTAGGGAGGATGGGTTGAGCGAGGAGCCTAGAAAGGATGGGGATGGGAAGGATTCTAGAGAGGAGGAGGGGGAGCAGGAGTCTAAAGAGAATGGAGGAAATGAAGCCTAAAGAGAATGGGGTAAATGGAGCCTAGAGTGGATGGGGGAGATGGAGGTGCAGTGGGAATGGGGGGGGGGGGGTGGAGAAAATGAAGCCTAGAGAGAATGGGGGGGAGCCTAGAGAAGGTGGGGGCGGTTGAGCCTAGAGAGGATGGGGAGAGGAAGGAGCTTAGAAAAGATGGGGAGGAAAAGGAGCCTAGAGAGGACAGGAGTAGGGATGAGCCGAACACCCCCCGGTTCGGTTCGCACCAGAACCTGCGAACGGACCGAAAGTTCGCACGAACGTTAGAACCCCATTGACGTCTATGGGACTCGAACGTTCGAAATCAAAAGTGCTCATTTTAAAAACTAATTTGCATAGTATTGTCCTAAAAAGGGTTTGGGGACCCGGGTCCTACCCCAGGGGACATGTATCAATGCAAAAAAAACTTTTAAAAACGGCCGTTTTTTCGGGAGCAGTGATTTTAATGATGCTTAAAGTAAAAAAAAAAAAAGTGAAATATTCCTTTAAATATCGTACCTGAGGGGTGTCTATAGTATGCCTGTAAAGTGACGCGTGTTTCCCGTGTTTAGAACAGTCCCTGCACCAAATGTCATTTTTAAAGGAAAAAATCTCATTTAAAACTGCTTGCGGGTTTAATGTAATGTCGGGTCCTGGCAATATGGATGAAAATCAGTGAGACAAACGGCATGGGTACCCCCCAGTCCATTACCAGGCCCTTTGGGTCTTGTATGGATATTAAGGGGAACCCCACACCCAAATTAAAATAAGGAAAGGTGTGGGGCCACCAGGCCCTATATACTCTGAACAGCAGTATACAGGCGGTGCAAACAAGACAGGGACTGTAGGTTTGTTGTTAAGTAGAATCTCTTTGTAATTTTGAACGGGTACATTTTTAACGTGTTTAGCTCCAGCCAAAAAATCTTTTTTAAGCTTTTTGGAAAACATAGGGAAGGGTTATCACCCCTGTGACATTTGTTTTGCTGTCTTTCCTCCTCTTCAGAAGATTTCACCTCACTTTTTGTCCCAATGGATTGGAAAGCATCTGTGGAAAGGAGAAATGTTTTTCCCATATTAACTCTTACAGGAGAGAATTTCCCTTCCTAGGGGTAGATTTCATCTCACTTCCTGTTGTCTCCTTCCGTTTGCAAGTAGGAGTCGTTTGTAAGTTAGTTGTTTGAAAGTAGGGTCCTGCCCTATATACTCAGCAGCAATTTGGGCCTTAGATGTTGCTGTGGCCACAACACTGTAAGCCCTCACAGGGCCCTGCTGTGAAATATTAGATCAAGAATTGTAATTACATGCCCCTGTTGAACAGGAGCTGAAAAATTAGGCCTTAGGCACTGGTGCTAGTGCCACAACACTGCAACCCCTCACAGACACTCTAGTTGGAACGCAGGAACGAGCCCTGCTGCAAAGTATTGCATCAAAAATTGTAATTACACGCCCCTGTTAAACAAGGGCTGAAAAATTGGGCCTTAGGCACTGGTGCTGGTGCCACAACACTGCAACCCCTCATAGACACTCTAGTTGGAACGCAGGAACGAGCCCTGCTGCAAAGTATTGCATCAAAAATTGTAATTACACGCCCCTGTTAAACAGGGGCAGAAAAAATGGGCCTTAGGCACTGGTGCTGGTGCCACAACACTGCAACCCCTCACAGACACTCTAGTTGGAACGCAGGAACGAGCCCTGCTGCAAAGTATTGCATCAAAAATTGTAATTACACGCCCCTGTTAAACAGGGGCAGAAAAAATGGGCCTTAGGCACTGGTGCTGGTGCCACAACACTGCAACCCCTCACAGACACTCTAGTTGGAACACAGGAACGAGCCCTGCTGCAAAGTATTGCATCAAAAATTGTAATTACACGCCCCTGTTAAACAGGGGCAGAAAAAATGGGCCTTAGGCACTGGTGCTGGTGCCACAACACTGCAACCCCTCACAGACACTCTAGTTGGAATGCAGGAACGAGCCCTGCTGCAAAGTATTACATCAAAAATTGTAATTACACGCCCCTGTTAAACAGGGGCTGAAAAATTGTGCCTTAGGCACTGGTGGTGGCGCCCAGAACCAAAAATGTTCTTACAAGCTATCAGTGTGGTGATTGAGGAGGAAGAGGATAATTACTCAGGGATAGTCACTCAGCATCAGCATAGGCAGTCTTTGAAGGGATCTGAGATTTCAAAAAAAATTATTCGGTTACATCAGCATCAGGTGCTTGGTAGCTGGTGGTGATCCAAGACTGATTCATTTTTATGAAGGTCAGTCGATCGACCGAGTCAGTGGACAGACGCACCCTGTGATCGGTTACCACGCCTCCAGCAGCACTGAATGTGCGTTCCGAAAGAACGCTGGATGCAGGACAGGCCAGTAGCTCAATTGCATACTGTGCAAGCTCTGGCCAGTGATCCATCCTCAAGACCCAGTAACCCAGAGGATTTTCGGTGGGAAAGGTGTCCAAGTCTGATCTTGCCCCTAGGTATTCCTGCACCATGTAAAAACAGACGCTGGCGATGGTTGCTGGAACCGATCATACCTTGGGGCTGCGGACCAAAAAATTGTCTGAACGCATCGGTCAGACGGCCACCTTCTCCACCGCTCCTTCTTTGACTGTCCGAAGCCTCAGCAACACGTTGTCCAGAAACAGGAGTTTGTAACCTCCCAGTCTCTGGGAACGCGTTGCACAGACCTTTCTGCAAGGCCTCCCGAAGATGTTTCATCCTCTGCTCCCTCTGCGATGGCAAGATAAGGTCTGCAACCTTACCCTTGTAACGTGGATCAAGGAGGGTTGCCAGCCAGTATTGGTCCTTCTCCTTGATACCACGAATACGAGGATCCTTACGCAGGCTTTGCAGGATCAGGGAGGCCATGCAGCGTAGGTTTGCTGAGGCATTCGGTCCGGAGTCCTCTGGGTCACTAAGGACGACATGGTCCGCAGCCACCTCCTCCCAGCCACGTACAAGTCCATGTGTTTCTTGGGACTGATCCCTTAAAGACTGCTGCTGATGCTGAGTGCCAGGCTCCACCTCCATACTGACACAATCTTCCTCCTCCTCCTCGTCCTCTTCCTGTGTGATCGGCGGGCACGCAGGAACACTGTCTGGATAAAGGGGGCCTTGAGAGCTAAGGAAGGCCTCCTCTTCCTGCCTCTGTTCTGCCTCAAGTGCCCTGTCCATTATTCCACGCAGCGTGTGCTCCAACAGGTGGACAAGGGGGACAGTGTCACTGATGCATGCACTGTCACTGCTCACCATCCTCGTGGCCTCCTCAAATGGTGACAGGACAATGCATGCATCCCTGATCATGGCCCACTGGCGTGGGGAAAAAAAAACAAGCTCCCCTGACCCTGTCCTGGTGCCATAGTCGCACAGGTACTCATTGATGGCCCTCTGCTGCGTGTGCAGCCGCTGCAGCATGGCCAACGTTGAGTTCCACCTGGTGGGCATGTCACAGATTAGGCGGTTCTTGGGCAGGTTAAACTCCTTTTGGAGGTCCGTCAGCCAAGCACTGGCATTATATGACCGGCGGAAATGCACACAGACTTTCCTGGCCTGCCTCAGGACATCCTGTAAGCCCGGGTACCTGCCCAAGAACCGCTGCACCACCAAGTTAAGGACGTGAGCCAAACAGGGCACATGGGTCATTTGTCCCTGTCGGAGGGCAGAGAGGAGGTTGGTGCCATTGTCGCAAACCACCATTCCTACCTTAAGTTGGCGTGGCGTCAACCACCTCTGAACCTGCCCCTGCAGAGCTGACAGAACCTCTGCCCCAGTGTGGCTCCTGTCCCCCAAGCACACCAGCTCAAGCACCGCATGGCATCTTTTGGCCTGCGTACTTGCGTAGCCCCTTGAACGACTACGGAGCACCGCTGGTTCCGAGGAAGAGGCCATGGAGGAAGAAGAAGAGGAGGGGGTGGAGGAGAGAGGTGTGTCACAATCATTAGCATTTTGGAGGCGTGGTAGCGGAACAACCTCCAACACTACTGCACCTTGTCCTGCATCCTTCCCAGCTGCCAGCAGAGTCACCCAATGCGCCGTGAAACTTAGGTAACGTCCCTGTCCATGCCTGCTGGACCATGAGTCAGCGGTAATATGCACCTTACCGCTGACCACCCTGTCCAGCGAGGCATGGACATTGCCTTCCACATGCTGGTAGAGAGCCGGAATCGCCTTCCGTGAGAAAAAGTGGCGTTTGGGTACCTGCCACTGAGGAACCGCACATTCCACAAACTCACGGAAGGGGGCAGAGTCTACCAACTGAAAAGGCAGCAGTTGAAGTGCTAGCAATTTTGCCAAGCTAGCATTCAACCGCTGGGCATTTGGATGGCTGGGAGCAAACTTCTTTCGGCGGTGCAGCAGCTGGGGCAGGGAAATTTGCCTGGTACAATCTGACGTCGGTGTACCAAAATCAGATTGCCCACAAGTACTTGGCTGTGACACACCTAATTCTACACCTTCATTCCTCTCAGTGCAGGTCTCAGAGAGGACTGAAGGTCTAGTGGGGTTGGAAATCTCAGCTGATGAGGAGCAAGGAGAGGTCCTCTTTGTTCTTTGGTGTGGGTCTTTTAGATACGCTTGCCAACGAACTGCATGGCAGGTCAACATATGTCTGGTCAAGCATGTGGTACCCAAGCGGGAGATGTTTTGGCCACGTGAGATAAGCTTGAGACATATGTTGCAAATAGCAGCGGTGCAATCTGATGCACTCGTCTCAAAAAAGGCCCACACCAAAGAACTTTTTGAATAACGCGCAGAGACTGCAGCGCCCTGCACATGTGGAGCTTTGGGGTGTGATGCAGTCAATGTGCTGCCCTTAGGCTGGCCCCTGGAGGGCATCCTGCCCCGTTGGTGATGTGCCGCCTCCTCCTCCTCCTCCTCCTCCTCCTCCTCCTCCTCCTCTCTCCTATCAGGCACCCACGTTGAGTCAGTGACCTCATCATCCCCTCCCTCCTCATCACTGGAGCAAACCTGGCAGTATGCTGCAGCAGGGGGAGCATGACTGCCAGATTGCTGTCCTTCTTGGGCACCCCCTCTGTCCGTGCTCATGTTACTGCCTTCATCGAGCTCAGTATCATCATCAGAACCTTCCAAACGCTGGGCATCCTCCTGGAGCATGTACCCAACACTGTGGTCAAACAGTTCGAGGGACTCCTCAGGAGGACATGGTGGGGCTAGGGAAGGAGTCACTGATGACATTGAGCCGAGGGAAGAGGCCGCTGCTTTGCCAGACAAAGTACCCTGGGCATGGGTGAGAGAGGATGAGGAGGATGAGGACGGCTTGGTCATCCACTCGACCAAGTCTTCCGCATGTTGCGGCTCAACATGGCCAGCTGCCGAAAAAAAGGCCAAGCGTGTCCCATGGCCACGTGCTGATGAGGATGCACCGTCTCCACGACCAGCACTAGACACAGAGCCTGCTTGCCCTCTCTTATTGGCTTGTGACTGTCTGCCTCTCCTTCTTGGCCTTCCAGACATACTAATGGCCTGTAGCTGCACTAAGCTGGGATATATATATATATATATATATATATATATATATATGTACTGATACTGCAGCTAGCAAAATCAACTGCCTGCCTGTAGTATGAGAACACCACCAACCTTCTACAGGTAGCTTTAGCTGAACACTGTGAGGTGGACGCACCCCACTAACTTGTAGGTTTAGCTGAACACTGTGAGCAGGACGCACTGCACTAACTGTAAATAGTCTAGCTGCCTGACTGTGGTACTAATAGGATCAAAAGAACACCAGCAATTTTCTTCAGGTAGCTGTATTTACTGTAACAAGAAGCCTGCCTGTCAGTAAGAAGATAACAGAAACGGATCTAGCTGAACACTGTGAGCAGGACGCACCCCACTAGCTTGTAGGTTTAGCTGAACACTGTGAGGTGGACGCACCCCACTAACTTGTAGGTTTAGCTGAACACTGTGAGCAGGACGCACCCCACTAACTTGTAGGTTTAGCAGAACACTGTGAGCAGGACGCACTGCACTAACTGTAAATAGTCTAGCTGCCTGACTGTGGTACTAATAGGATCAAAAGAACACCAGCAATTTTCTTCAGGTAGCTGTATTTACTGTAACAAGACAAGCCTGCCTGTCAGTAAGAAGATAACAGAAACGTATCTAGCTGAACACTGTGAGCAGGACGCACCCCACTAGCTTGTAGGTTTAGCTGAACACTGTGAGGTGGACGCACCCCACTAACTTGTATGTTTAGCTGAACACTGTGAGCAGGACACACCCCACTAACTTGTAGGTTTAGCAGAACACTGTGAGCAGGACGCACTGCACTAGCTGTAAATAGTCTAGCTGCCTGACTGTGGTACTAATAGGATCAAAAGAACACAAGCAATTTTCTTCAGGTAGCTGTATTTACTGTAACAAGACAAGCCTGCCTGTCAGTAAGAAGATAACAGAAACGGATCTAGCTGAACACTGTGAGCAGGACGCACCCCACTAACTTGTAGGTTTAGCAGAACACTGTGAGCAGGACGCTCTGCACTAAATGTAAATAGTCTAGCTGCCTGACTGTGGTACTAATAGGATCAAAAGAACACCAGTAATTTTCTTCAGGTAGCTTTATATACTGTAACAAGACAAGCCTGCCTGTCAGTAAGAAGAGAACAGGAACGGATCTAGCTGAACACTGTGAGCAGGACGCACTGCACTAAATGTAAATAGTCTAGCTGCCTGACTGTGGTACTAATAGGATCAAAAGAACACCAGTAATTTTCTTCAAAATACTGTAACAAGACAAGCCTGCCTGTCAGTAAGAAGATAACAGGAACGGATCTAGCTGAACACTGTGAGCAGGACGCACTGCACTAAATGTAAATAGTCTAGCTGCCTGACTGTGGTACTAATAGGATCAAAAGAACACCAGTAATTTTCTTCAAAATACTGTAACAAGACAAGCCTGCCTGTCAGTAAGAAGATAACAGGAACGGATCTAGCTGAACACTGTGAGCAGGACGCACTGCACTAAATGTAAATAGTCTAGAAGATAACAGGAACGGATCTAGCTAAACTGAATACAGTGTATATATATATATATGCAACACCTGGGATGCATATATATAGACAATACACTTTAAGTGCAGCTAACTGACTGACTGTCCTGCCTAATCTAGCTAACTCAAATGAAATGACACTGTCTCTCTCTCTCTCTATTTCTCAGCACACCGGAACACACTGCACAGGGCCTCCGTGCAGGCGGCCTTATATAGTGTGGGGCATGTACTAAATCCCCTGAGCCATAATTGGCCAAAGCCTCCTTGGCTTTGGCCAATTACGGCTCTCTGTTAAGGCGGCGCTGTGATTGGCCAAGCATGCGGGTCATAGTGCATGCTTGGCCAATCATCAGCAAGCAATGCACTGCGATGCCGCAGTGAATTATGGGCCGTGACGCGCCACACGAATTTGGCGCGAACGGCCCATATCGTTCGCAATTCGACGAACGATCGAACAGCCAATGTTCGAGTCGAACATGGGTTCGACTCGAACACGAAGCTCATCCCTAGACAGGAGTGGAAGGAGCCTAGAGAGGATGAGGGAAATGGATCCTAAAGACTAGTTTAACTAGTTTACTCTATTACTCTAAGGGGGAAACAATAGCAAATAAAGTAAAAATAATATAGCACATATAATTGCGACACTAATCATATTATGATTGAATGTTATTAAAAATTATCTTTCCTTTTCAATTTGCAGCCACTGTAATTGTCTGAGAATGCATTGCAATATGGCTACATGGAGTTTTCTGTACTGAACACTCCCCAGAAACATAAATTCCTGCTTGTGTGATTGGCTCACCAATTTTCCCAGAAGTCTGCCTAAGATACAAGTCAGATTTCAGGCACCCCCTGCAACAAAAATGTCATTTTTGGAGAGATACTTTCAATAGGAGCATGTCTAAAGGGATGCAGGCCCAGCAGATTTCCTTATTAGTGCCTATCAGCTACACACCTGACAGTTAATTATGGAACCACTCCCATTAGACCCACTCAGTACAGAGGCACATACATACATGGATTACTTCAGAATAACAAAAGGTAGGAATCTGCAACAGAGGTTGTTATAATCCTTGCAATGTACATAGATCACCCAGAGAGGAATGTTTTTTTTTCTCAACAAAAGTTACGCTTTAAAATAAAATGCAAAAAGGCCCCTTTCACATGCGCTGTTCGATCAGGTCCGCCTGTCAGTTTTTCAGGTGGACCTTATCAGACTCTCAAATCTCCTTTATGGAGCGGTGGATGTCAGCGGACACATGTCCGTTAACACTTGCTGCCATCCAAGCTGATCCTGTCCACCCAAAACCCCCTGCCATCTGTCTGGTGAATTCTGCCCCCTTCAGTGATTTTGCAGAATGTGCTGTACCACAATGGCAGGTTCCCAGTGATTATTTCTTTGCACGTAAGGCCATTCCAGCTCTGTACCATCATGTGTAAGACAATGTTGTGGCATCGTTGGGCAGGGCAGTTAGCCAAAAGGTCTACATTACTGCTGACACGTGGTCCAGCAAGCATGGTCAGGGAAGATATATTTTGTTCACAGCACACTGGGTAACTCTGTTAGCAACTCAGAGGGATGCAGGACAGGGCTCAGTGCTGCAACTTGATCTTCCACCACCTCTCCATACAGCTAGTGGTGGTGATGGTGATGTGAGATTTATAAGCTCCACCCCCTGCTCCTCCTCCTCCTCCTCCATGCCCTCCTCTGTTGAATTGTCCTATGAACCACCAGGGCCCCCTAAGCGTTCAAGGGGTTATTCAATGAGTCAGGCTAAAAGATGCCATGCAGTGCTTTGGCTGGTCTGGCTAGGAGACAGGAGCCACACCAGAGCAGAGATTATTTTAGCTCTACAGAGGCAGGCCCAGAGATGGTTTACACCATGGAAGCTTGAACCAGGAATGGTGGTGTGCGATAATGGCACTAACCTCCTGTCTACCCTTAGACAGGAAAAGTTGACACATGTGCCATGCCTGGCACAAGTCCTCAATTTGGTGGTGCAGCGTTTCTCAAACAGGTACCCGGGATTGGAAGATCTGCTAACAGACTCTTCTGCAGGCCAGAAGAGTCTGTAGCCATTTCAGGCGGTCATACACAGCCAGTGCTCATTTTGGCTGCATCATATGGTGGGAGATTATCTAGGGGCGAAAACAGACATGGAGAGCTTTCTAGTTGACAATCCACTGGGTTACTGGGTCATGAGAATAGAGCACTGGCCATAACTTGCCCAGTATGCAATTGAGCTGCTGGGCTACCCTGCATTCAGCGTGCTTTACGAATGGGCATTTAGTGCTGCCGGAGGTTTTGTGACAGATAAGAGTGCGTCTGTCCACTGACATCGTTGAGCAGCTGACATTTATCAAAATGAATTAATCCTGGATTAGCAGCAGCTATCAAGCCCCTTATGCTGATGTTGCCGATTAAGTGTTTTCTGGATCTGGAATCTCTGCAAGACTGTCTGTGCTGCCTAGTTTTGTGGGTGTTGATTTTATCTGGAAGAAATTTTTTGGTATAGGTTTTGTGGGCACAATTAACACCCAAGGACCAATTTTTCCACCCCTGTTTAACAGGTGCATATCATTTAAATTTTTTGACAGCAAGGCCAATTCTTGCTTTCATCAAGAGTACTTCTATTGGGATACGGGGTGAAGGCACCACCAACGCCCATAGCCAAATTTTGCCACCCGTTTGACCGGGGCATATTATTCAAATTTTTGAGAGCAAGGCCAGTTTTTGCTTTCATCAAGAGTACCTCTATAGCAGTGATGGAGAACCCAGGGCATGCATGCCACAGCTGGCACGCAGGGCCCTCTCTGTGGGCAAGTGAGGAAGAAAAGCCAGCCATCTTGTACAAGGTGTATACCTTCTACACCACACCACACCCTCCCCCTCCATAGAACTACATCTCCCACAGGGCTCAGGGGCCAGGGATGACATGTTCAGGGTGGGTGTGAACAAAACAAATTGGTGCTGCGATGTTGGATGCTGCATGTCGCGGGCTGTCCCCGCTGTCTCGCACATCAGAGTGGCTGTGGACTGAAGCCGCCCCCCCCCCCCGGCTGTGTATATCTACACAGCCCAGGGGAAGGATACCCGCGCTGTTCTGAGGTCTGTATAAAGTTTATTTTATTGTAGAGGGATACAGGAGGAGGACAGAGTGACTGCGTGGGTGGGGGCAAGTTAAAAATGATGGAGGAGTTATTGTGAGGGGGGTTAAGAGGATATGTGCTGCAGGGCACTTTGGGAGGGGAAAGGACCTATGCTAGAAGTGGGGTTGGGTTTGAAATCTGACCCCTCACAAGAGCATGAGCCCTCTCATCTCCCAAAGCACCCCCAGCACATATCTGACCCCCACACCTCTCTACTAGCACAAGTCCTTTCCTCTCTCAAAATGCCCTCTTAGCACATAACTGACTCCCCCACCTCTTTACTAGCACAAGTGGATAGGGATGTGTGTACATAGTGGAGGGGGGTCTGTGCTTAGTGGAGAGGGGGTGTGGACTGACAGATGGGGTCTGTACTTAGTGGAGGGGGGTCTGTACTGAGGGACAGGGGTCTGTACTTAGTGGAGGGGGGTCTGTACTGAGGGACAGGGGTGGTCTGTACTGAGGTGGGGGGAGGTCTTTTTTCCCATGGAAGGGGGAATCTATACTGACTTATACATTAGCTGTGTCTCTAGATATACAGAGGTTGTGTCTCCAGAAAAGAAAAGGGGTGGCGTGGCTTGGCAATGGCACTCTGAGGCTGCTTGACCGGGAGCTCCGTGCAGCGTTTAGGTTGAGAGCCGAATTCAGAGTGCGGACCTCGTTGTTTTTTACATGTCCGCAACAGACAGAGCACCGGGATCAACCGCTGTATGCAGAGGCACGGACATTACTGCCTATTTCTTGCGGAACTCGGCAACCCTGTCACAGGCCATGGATCCTAAGATGGCGCCGCCGCACTCTAACACCGCCAGCACGGCTTCTCTGAAGAAAACAAGCAAAGGATTGCCCAACACAATACAGGTGGCATTACAACCCTCCAACAGACTAGACTCCCCGATCCTCTCACCGGACATCCCGGGAGCAGACGGTTGCTCACTGTCACAGTGAGTCAGTGCTCAGGAGCAGCCGTCCGCAGAGACATGGAAAGACATCATCGCCCTCCTTCCTACTAAACAGGATATCGCTGAATCGGCAGCTTCAATTGTGAGTACCCTATGCAGAGAGACTCTCGGGTAACCGTAGTTGAGACCTCCTCCTGTGCGTTAGAGTCCAGAATTGCGGCATTGGAGGAGGCAGAATAACTATAAACAGCACCTGATAATGTTACAACTCTCTGTTGATGATGGGGAAAACCGCAGTCGCAGGAACAATATAAGACTGTGCGGCCTGCCTGAAGCTACCTCTGGAGGAGACCTTAGGGCTACGATCATAGCCATTTTTAACCGCCTGCTAGACAAGCCGCCCACAGCAGAGCTGGAACTAGACCGTGTACACAGAGTGCAGGGGCCCAGGGAGGGGATGTTCCTGCTCCTAGAGACGTCCTGGCCAGGGTCCATTATTACACAATTAAAGAGGAAATACTGCGGCGAGCGTGGGCAAATGGGCCGGTGGACTTTGATGGCGCAGCTGTGCATTTATTTCCGGATCTGTCACGGCTCACGCTAAGGATGAGAGGCTTGCTGCACCCATTACTAGAAGCCGTTAGATCTGCGTGAGCCACATACAGATGGGGCCACCCTTTCCATCTGACAGTACTTAAAGGAAACAACTCATTTATCCTGCGTTGGCCAGACCAACTACCAGAGTTGTTCTCTTTCCTGGAGGTTCCCGAGATGTCTATACCCAACTGGCTGGATTTCCCGACCACATTCATCAACACAAGATTTGCATCGCTAAGACCCCAAAAACCCAGCAGACGACGTTGGCGTTCCAGACCAAGAGTGGATTCCAGGGACGCACCTACTTCACCTACTTCACCTTAATCTTAATCGGGACTGGCGTTTGAGGGGGACCTCCAGTGGAGATGTCCGTGAACCGCGTGGTTCCCCCAAATTAGCCAGTTATGGGTATCTTTTCTACTCTCAAAGTAAGCTTCAGCTCGGCTATCTGAGCGGTCAGCCTGCATAGCGCTGATCCATCGGAATGTTTATCATATGTGATGCTAGCCACTTAGTTGAGGGGAAAGTTTACTGGGTTCTGTTCTGAGGTTGGACGGGGTTGAGCCCGCATCGCCCCCTCCCCCATCGATATTTTCACAGGGGTAGTTTTTTTTTGTTTTTTGATATATTCTTCCTGGCATGAGACAGAGGTGTGATGCGGGTCTTCCCCGGAAGGTTGTAGAACACAATGTTTGTTACCTCACATTGTTAAAAAGCTTTTTCTTGTTAAATAATGTTTCATTGAGCTCTCACTGTGACCGGTAGTGCCCTTACAAGTTATAGATCTAAGGTGGCGACTTGCTAGTCAATGGAAGTTTTGAGTACAGAGCCCATGACGAGTGAGACATTCTTCTTCACACCACCCTGTTCTGAGGTTTTAGTCTAGTGTCTATCCATACATAGGTTCACACCCGACAGCACGTCTCCCACGGTGTTGCAGGGTCAAGTCTTCCACCCCCGCATATAGGTCGTGCATACTTGCGCAAGGCTTGGTTTAGCAAAATTAGGATAATCTTTTAATTGCTCTTCCTCTACCCCCCAATACCTGTATCTGTACTATCTCACTTGCTTAACCCATCTTCAGTCTTTTTACTCTTGCTTTTTTCTTATTCCCCCCCCTCCCCCTCTTTTTTTGGTTTTTGTCTTGTTTTGTTTTATTCAGTTTTCTAAGAGGGAACAGTATGGCTTCCTCCGTTAGGCCTACGCCATGCCACTCCGGACACGTTATTACATTTACATCCTTAAATGTCCATGGTCTGGCCACACCTGAAAAACGCTTGAGACTCCTCTCCGACCTTAAAAAATCCCGTACTCAGGTGGCGCTCCTACAGGAGACTCACTTTAAACATCAGGCAGTACTCAGACTCTACAACAGAGATTTCCCCAATGCTTATCATGCAACTTCTCCTTTGTCAAAGTCAAAAGGCATTAGTATCTTGATAGCTAAGTCGGTCCCTTGGACTCTCCTGGAAGAACGTGCAGACCCGCAGGGCCGATACTTACTTATAAAAGGGAGAATCAAAAATACCACAGTGACCTTGGCTAATGTTTACTTTCCAAACTCAGACCATCTTACTTTCATGAGGTCTCTAATTCCAATCATATTGGAATTTCGTGAGGGTATCTTCCTGATGGGTGTAGATTTTAATTACGCACAGGAGCCGTTACTTGATGTCTCGATAGGGGCGTCACATCTTTCCTTCTCCTACCTCAAAAAACTTAAAGCAG
This sequence comes from Aquarana catesbeiana, assembly GCF_042186555.1. Lineage (NCBI taxonomy): Eukaryota > Metazoa > Chordata > Amphibia > Anura > Ranidae > Aquarana > Aquarana catesbeiana. Next base: position 127,622 of record NW_027362655.1, on the reverse strand, counting down.
AATTATTTAACCTGAACTTGGTCGATCCATGGAGAATTATGCACCCTGAGGGTAGGGACTACACCTACTTTTCTTCGGTGCACCATACTTATTCCAGGATCGACTTCTTTCAGATTCAGCATAAGGACCTACCCCTTGTCGAATCCTCCCAGATTGATTACATATCTTTCTCTGACCATGCCCCCACCCATGTGACTTTGCGATGGGAGACAGAACCTCAAACCCCCCCAACTTGGAAACTCACGAATCCCTGTTACAAATACCAGAAGTGCGCAGCAATGTAGGGAAAATTCTCACCAATTACTTCATGGAAAATGTTGATCCATCACTGACCCCAATGACTGTATGGGAGGCACATAAATGTGTGGTGCGGGGGGAGTTAATCAGGATTGGGACTTTAAGGAAATGGGAAAGAGCCAGGCAGATTGATCAGCTGATCTCCCAGGTGCGCTCTCTCGAGCTGCTTCATATACGGTCTTTGGCCGAAGCACACCTTAAGGCCTTGTTAAAGGCCAGAGGGGAACTGAAAGACCTGTTATATCAAAAAACGGCCCAAAGCCTGGCGTGGGCAAGGCGGGCCATGTTTGAATTCTCGAACAAGCCGGGCTCAATGCTGGCTAGAGCCCTACGTGGCCCGAGGAAGCGCACCTTCATCCCTTATATCACAACTAGACAGGAGACCAAAGTACATACCTCCAAAAACATAGCAAGCGAATTTTGTAAATACTATCAGCAATTGTATAAACTGCATCGGGGGGAATCCACTGAGTCCTTAGCAGCCAAGACGGTAGGTGAATATATCAGAGCCTCCAGTATGCCTACATTGTCGGACGATATTAGAGATTCGCTGGAATCTGAGATTAAGGCTGAGGAATTCCAGGCAGCCTTAGCTCAAACAAAACCACGGAGGGCACCGGCTTCACCCTGACTTATTACCAGACCTTTGCGACCTCTTTGACACCTCACTTCTTGACAGCCTATAATACGTTGAAGGGGGATAGTCCCAGCTCAGTAGACTCGCTACGGGCGTATATATATCCCTGATACCCAAAGAAGGGAAAGACTTGTCTCAATGCGGAAACTATCGCCCGATTGCACTTCTCAATGTAGACTTGAAACTATTTTCAAAAATACTGTCAAACAGACTTCTTCCGCACATCCCGAAATTATTACACCTTGACCAGGCGGGTTTCGTGCCATTGAGAGAGGCGAGAGACAATACCGTTAGGGTCATTAACCTTATCCATATGGTTCGTTGCACTAAAAAAGCCTTTTCTCTTGCTCTTAACGGACGCAGAAAAGGCTTTTGACAGAGTGGCCTGGCACTTTATGTGAGCCACCCTGGGCCACATTGGATTAGGCCCCAATATGCTTGGATGGGTTTTGTCTCTCTACTCCACTCCGTCGGCGGCTGTGCGAGTGAATGAGTGGCGCTCCGAGTTCTTCACAATAGTAAACGGAATAAAAATATTTCCCCACTTATTTTTATTCTGACCCTTGAGCCGTTTTTGTGTACTATAAGAGGAGATCCCAACATCACAGGTGTTCAGAAGCCGCGGGGCATCACAAAATCGCGGCTTTTGCCGATGATCTAATCTTCTTCGTATCCAATCCACGGGTTTCGCTCCCTAAGATTTTAGCAGCTATACGGACATACAGAGAAATATCAAACTTTAAGGTCAACTGTGCCAAGTCCGCAGTGTTAAATATCACGGTACCAGATTCAGAAGCACATGCGCAAGTCCTTTGCGTTTCAGTGGGCAGACAAATCAATACGATACTTGGGCATAGATATAACCCCGGACTTGGCGCACTTGTACTCTCATAACTATTTACCCCTGCTACACAGACTTAAAACAGACCTTCGTATCTGGCATACCTTAGCATTGACATGGTTTGGGCGGTGTAACGCTCTGAAGATGACGGCCCTACCGAGGGTTTTGTACATACTCCAAACGTTGCTGATTCAGGTTCCTCCCATATTTTTCAAACAACTGCGGACGATCATTAGGGACTTCATATGGGCGCATAGGTCACCTAGGAAAAAATGCAAACATTATCTAGACCACAGGAGAAGGGAGACATTGGCCTCCCCGTCATCCTCAGGTATTACAGGGCAGTGCACCTCGCGAGGATTGTAGATAGGCACTTTAATAAAGACTCCAAACAGTGGGTAAGGATGGAGATTGAGGATGCCTCCATCCCTCTATTAACTTCTCCGTGGCTTTTCACCTCCCCACCGGAAGATTTGAAAGTCCACCCCCTGATCGGTACCACTCTCACGGTAGCAAAGAGGATCTTTCGCAACACGGATCTTTCACCATTACCTTCCCCCATGACACCCATCATAGGAAACCCTGATTTCACTCCGGGCCTCACCAGCAGAAGGATGAGACAATTGACCGTACACGGGAAACACTGTCTGGGAGATGTTTGGCCACAGGGGGAGCTCCCCTCCTTGTCAACCATCTCTGGACTCACAGACCCACCGTTGGATAACCTTAGCACCTTTCAACTCAGACATTTCTTACAGACTCTGCAGAAAACTCCATACACCCCACGGGATCTCACCCCCTTTGAATCACTATGCAGTACTGGGGAACCTGCGCGACACACACACTTTCGCTATTATACAGCCTTTTAACATCCCAGACAGAAGAACCGACCCCGACATTTATACACAAATGGGAAAAGGACTTGGGAATTCAGTTTTCTCCACAACAAACAGAAAAAAATTCTCCTCCTAGCACATTAATCCTCCATCGCGAATCATTACCGAAGAATCCGGGCACAAAATTGTAACCCGATGGTATAGAGTCCCTTACTTACTCCACAAGATGGACCAACTGCCTTTCTGGAGGGGGGGTGCTGTTGCGGCCCTGGTCCACCCCTCCCTCTCCTCCCCCCCCTTTTTTTTTTTCCTCTTCTTCCCCTCCTTTCCCCCCTATTCTTCTTCTATTCTGCCTTTTCTCTTTCTATCCCACCTATTCTCTCTAAAATATAGCTCGTTACTGTAGCCGTAGATATGGCTGTAATTCAATCATAGTGACAAGAAGATACATAACGAGTAAGAAATGAATGCTAGCGATATGCTTTTTATTTTATTTGAATAAATCATTTCACAGTTTGACACTTCATGTTTTTGACTAGATTGATAATTGTCTATTGAGGCTCTTTTAGGCCTCCTGGTTTTCTTCTATATAAATTATATAGTATTGGCAAAGAAACACTCAAAATGTCCACAAAGTTTTTGGTAAGCTTGGTTATATCTTTTGTCTCATGGAAAATGTTGACCAATTGTACCCATATATAAGAAAATGACATGACTTGTTCTTTTTCATGGAATTTTGCCATAAAATAAATAAATAAAGGAATGTAAAAAAGAAAAAAGAAAAAGGGTCTCTCCAGAATAGCAGACTTTGGGCACACAAGTTTTGTGTTACAGTTTGGGCACTCAGGTTCAAAAAGGTTCGCCATCACTGCTCTATAGGGTTACAGTGTGAAGGCACCACCAACACCCATGCCCAATTTTTCCTCCTCTGTTTGATCAGGGCATATCTTTACAAATTTTGACAGCAAGGCCAATTCTTGCTTTCATCAAGAGTACCTCTATAGGGTTACGGTATGAAGGCACCACCAACACACAAAGCCCAATTTTTTTGAACCTGTTACTTGTATCCCAAGTCTGCTAAAGAGACACCAGAATTTATCCAAAAAATCTCTAATCTTGTTCTGGGTGCACTAAATTGTGGCCTCATCATACAGACTGGCTTCTGAAGCCGTCGTTTATAAAATAAAGCTTGCAAGGAAAATGTCGTTTTTTTGCCTTTATAAATGTCACTTTTGCTGCAGCAGCTTCTATACGCAGTACAGATGTGCAATTTTACAGGCAAACTAAGGGGACCCCCCAGGCACCATATTTAAAGGAAATTTCTATTTTTATTATTTCACATTTAAGCATCAGTAAATCACTGCTCATTTAAAACATATATTCATTTACAAACTTTTTTTTCATTGATACATGTCCCCCAGGGTAGTACCCAGACCCCCATACCCTTTGTATGCCCAATAACTTGCATCTAAGCCCTCAAAATGGGAACTTTTGATTTTTATAGCTCGGGGCTCATAGACTTCAATGGGATTCATTATTTGGCTCTGAACTTTCACAATGTTCGAGAGTTCTGGCATGAACCGAACAGGGGGTCTTTTGGGCCATTTTTAATGTGGAGATGTGTGTGCGGGGCTGTGTGTAGGGATGTGTGCAGAGCTGTGTGTGGGGAGGTGTATGGAGATGTGGATGTGGAGTTGTGTACAGGGCTGTGTATGGAACTGTATGTGCGGCTGAAAATAAGGCTGTTTATAGAGGGCTGTGTGTGGGGGGCTGTGTTTGGGGTCCTGTGTGTGTAGAGCTTTGTGTGGGGCTGTGTGTGTAGACCCTTGTGTGGGGCTATGTGTGTAGAGCCTTGTGTGGGGCTGTGTGTGTGTAGAGCTTTGTGTTGGGCTGCGTGTGTAGAGCCTTGTGTGGGGTTGTGTGTGTAGAACTTGGTGTTGGGCTGTGTGTGTAGAGCTTTGTGTTGGGCTGTGTGTGTAGAGCTGTGTGTAGGGCTGTGTGTAGAGCCTTGTGTGGGGCTGTGTGTGTGTAGAGCCTTGTGTGGGGCTGTGTGTGTAGAGCCTTGTGTGGGGCTGTGTGTGTGTAGAGCCTTGTGTGGGGCTGTGTGTGTGTAGAGCCTTGTGTGGGGCTGTGTGTGTGTAGAGCCTTGTGTGGGGCTGTGTGTGTGTAGAGCATTGTGTGGGGCTGTGTGTGTAGAGCCTTTGGTGGAGCTGTGTGTGTAGAGCCTTTGGTGGGGCTATGTGTGTGGTGCTGTGTGAAGAGCTTTGTGTGGGGCTGTGTGTGTAGATCTTTGTGTGGGGCTGTGTGTGTAGAGCTTTGTGTGGGGCTGTGTCTGTGTGTGTGTAGAACATTGTGTGGGCTGTGTGTGTAGAGCTTTGTGTGGGGCTGTGTGTTTAGAGCCTTTGGTGGAGCTGTGTGTGTAGAGCCTTTGGTGGGGCTGTGTGTGTGGTGCTGTGTGAAGAGCTTTGTGTGGGGCTGTGTGTGTAGATCTTTGTGTGGGGCTGTGTGTGTAGAGCTTTGTGTGGGGCTGTGTCTGTGTGTGTGTAGAACATTGTGTGGGCTGTGTGTGTAGAGCTTTGTGTGGGGCTGTGTGTTTAGAGCTTTGTGTCGGGCTGTGTGAGGATGTGTGGGGGGCTGTGTGTGTAGAGCCTTGTGTGGGGCTGTGTGTGTAGAGCCTTGGGTGGGGCTGTGTGTGTGTAGAGCATTGTGCGGGGCTGTGTGTGTACAGCCTTGGGTGGGGCTGTGTGTGTGGTGCTGTGTGTGAAGAGCTTTGTGTGGGGCTGTGTGTGTAGAGCTTTGTGTGGGGCTGTGTGTGTAGAGCTTTGTGTGGGGCTGTGTGAGGGGCTGTGTAAGCAGAGCCTTGTGTGGGGCTTTGTGTGTAGAGCTTCGTGTGGGGCTGTGTGAGGATGTGTGTGGGGCTGTGTGTATAGAGCCTTGTGTGAAGAGCTTTGTGTGGGGACTTATTTCTTTTATGCATATATAATTGGGATGGAGGCATATGACATACAGATGCCATGACCCTCATGCATCTGACACCTATGGAGTCCTGTAGGTGTGACGGGCCATACACCTGCTTGAATTGACATGTAGATCTTTTTTGGTGTTACAGCATTTGCCCTTTATTAGTCTTAGTGGTTGTTATGCCCCAGCTTCATTCGGTTCCTCCACCTGGGCCCTCTGACTGTCTGTTTCCGGGAGCTGCGATGTGCACTACGCACCCTCCCCCTCTCTCCTCCCCCCACTCCCATTGGAGATGGGACCTGGGCGGTCGGGCAGGTCGATCACTGCACATCAGCGTCACGTCTTGACGCTCACGTGTGAAGTCATCCTCTAGCACCATCATGTGGGAGTCTACTCCATTTTGGCTGACTCACGTGGGGATGTAATTTGGCGCCACTTGTGGGCTGTATCTGCCGCCCACTTTTGACTGCCCCTTCTTTTTGTCAGGCCAACATGACGCTGGTTGGGCCCTGCGTGCATTGGGCACGCACGCACATAAGCACCCCTCACTGTCACAGTCTCTTATCTGTACATTCATGCATGCTGTGGATACTATCAACATTCATCTACACATTACAGTTTTTCTCCATTGTTTTGGCTCATTTCTTGAAACAGAAATGACATTCTCAAAACTGTTCATTTGGCAAAATAGTCTTACAGTTCAGCACAACTCTATAACTCACATGCAAAAGCTCATATCTCTCCCAAAACTGTTCACACATGCTTCAAAACCATATTCCTTTCCCATATAAAGAGTCAGTGCCCCCAAAATGGCAAAGATTCTTCTCAATTGCTTTGGCTCATTTCTTGAAACAGACCAGACGTTCTCAACTCTCTTGGTGCTTTTGCCAAAATAACCTGGATGGTTCAACACAACACCATGGTTCACCTTCAAAAGCTCATATCTTTCCCAAAACAGTTCACTCATGTGTCAAAAATAAATTTCTTTCTCATTCAAATAGTCAGTGCCCCCAAAATGCTTCGTCCCTTTGGCATTGTGTAAGCACTGCAAGTCAAAATGTTTAGATGTTTTGTCTCTAAGGCAGAGGACCATTGAAATATCCCTCATGTCCACCTTTCAGTCTTAGCCCAGTCCTTCATTGACAATGGTTACTGTACAGTTTTTGTCTAGCTAACTGAATACAATTGTGTATAAAACTGAAAAAAAAAGAAACGATTTTAGGGTAAGAGTAGCCTCCAAGGTTTGACATCACACATTGCACTCATACTGCCAAGGAAAAATTACTTTACAGTATTGTAACCATTATCATTCACACACAAAGTAACTTCCATACATCAGAGTAAAAAGAAAATGTATACAGCATAATACACGGAAATATAAACACACAAACAAAAAACAAGGAAAATTACTTTTAGCCTACAATGCTGTAAATAAAGCTGGAGTTTCACAACTACTGTACCATCTCTTCACTGGCCACCGTCCTCACCCTCCTGCTCATCCACATGCTGCTGTCTGTCTGGCCACAGATTCTCCCTTGCGATGCAATGAGGGAAGAAATGGTGTGCATGTCGCAACCATCCCCTACACTGATCTCCTGTAATATCCTCACAGGCAGCATCCATTGCATGGAGCAGGGACCTCTGATCTTGAGCCCGATGCTCATACACTCTCCACCTCCAAGCGGAGAAAAACTCCTCAATAGGGTTGAAGAAAGGAGAGTAAGGTGGTAGGAACACCATATCCATCCTTGGATGAGCAGTGAACCAGGCCCTGATAAGCAGGCCACGGTGGAAATTCACATTGTCCCATACAATTATATATTGTGGTAGGTGAGGCCCTATGAGACCTCTCTTATTTTCAGGGATCAAATCCAAATGAAGGCGGTCCAAGAAGATGAGGAGCTTCTGTGTATTGTATGGGCCAAGACTGGGGATGTGAGTGGCCACACCATTCACAGAAATGGCAGCACACATAGTTATAGTACCCCCTCGCTGGCCTGGGACATCTACCGTGGCCCGGTGGCCAAAAAAATTTCGGCCACGTCTTTGGCCCTTGGCCAGGTTGAAGCCAGCCTCATCCACATACACGAGTATGTGAGAGGTCTTGTTTCCTTCCAATGCCATTATTCTCTACAATAGAGTAAAAAAAGAAAACATCAAATCAGTCATACAGAAGAGTCATACACTACAGTTACATAGGAATGTTCTACACAAGTTCAATATATTACTGGCCAGTATTCCAGTGGTTCCAAACCTGGGGTACATGTACCCTATGCAGAGGTACTACAGGGGGTATTTGACAGAAAGGGGAGGGGAAAAATTATCAATGAGTAGACTTACTGAAATGTTACAGTAAAACCCGCAGTATTAGATAGATTTACATGGGAGGCACTACTGTAATTGCAGCTCTTTGACCCTTTTTCTTACTGTATTGTATGTTATATTCTTCAAAATAAGGATTATAATGATAATTGCATCATACAGTAAGCTGCAGTTTTTAGACAAAATGTTTATAAATCAGATACGTAAATCAAATACTTTCATACCTGGATTACCTAGATTCAGAAATCAGGTAAAGTGGGTACTGAAACCAATACATTTCGGGAACCACTGCTTATGGTAATTGTAAAAAGGTTATCTTGATGGACAACCAGTGACTGACCTACATGTACATACTGGTACCGCAGCTCTTTCACTCTGTCAGAGTTCCTCTCAAATGGTACCCTGTAAATTTGCTTCATTGTCATCTGATGCTTCTTCAATATGCGGGCCATTGTGGAGATGCTTATAGAGTGACATTTTGGAATATGGCTTTGTCTTGTAGGATTGCAGTGCGGATCTGTCTCAATGTGATGGCATTATTTGCAAACACCATGTTACAGATCTCTTGTTCTTGTTGTTCATTGAGAAGTTTTCCTCGGCCACCCGTGCCAGGTTGTCGTCCAATCCTAGAAAATAGAATTCAAAGGACAACACTCCATTCGTAATCTATACCTTATGTATTCCGTACAGAATGAGTTACCAATGTAATCGTATTGTTGTTTTACTTATGCCCCGTACACACGGTCGGACTTTGTTCAGACATTCCAACAACAAAATCCTAGGATTTTTTCCGACGGATGTTGGCTCAAGCTTGTCTTGCATACACACGGTCACACAAAGTTGTCGGAAAATCCGATCGTTCTGAACGCGGTGACGTAAAACACGTACGTCGGGACTATAAACGGGGCAGTGGCCAATAGCTTTCATCTCTTTATTTATTCTGAGCATGCGTGGCACTTTGTCCGTTGGATTTGTGTACACACGATCGGAATTTCCAACAACGGATTTTGTTGTCGGAAATTTTATATCCTGCTCTCAAACTTTGTGTGTCGGAAAATCCGATGGAAAATGTCCGATGGAGCCCACACGGTCGGAATTTCCGACAACACGCTCCGATCGAACATTTTCCATCCGAAAATCCAACCGTGTGTACGGGGCATATTAGTAACTTTACCACAATTGCAATGCATCACTGCACAGTGACTGGAATACTACTGTAAACTGTATCATCAATATTGTAGAAAATAAACTTATCCATACTATTCCATAGTTTATTTTCTACAATATTTTTCTTGTCATTGTTAGTATCATATGTAACATCCCACTGAGGTAAGATACTGTAATACTGTAGGCCTATCACACACACACACACACACTAAATGAATACGTAAATGAGTAAATAAACATATTTGTTGCTCTGTGCACAGTGTTCTGTCCTATACATTATATAATTCCATCATTGACTGACTACATACCTGTTTTCCCTGCGAAAGGTTTGGATGATAGAGAAGACTGTAGAGCGAGGCACATTAGGCTGCACTCGGCGACCTTCCTCCGCCATTGTGAGGCCATGGTTGATGACATGATCTATAATTGTGGCCCGAATTTCATCAGGGACAGCATAGTCTCTTCGTGCTCCTCGGCCTCTTCCCCCTATTCCACCACCACTCACCCTTACTCCTCTTCTTCTTCCTCTTCCTCGAGAAGGCAGTTTCCCTTGTTCATTTACTTGGCCAGGTGCCTCCATGTTCAGAAATTGTACTGGTCCTGCATGGTCAAGCTCTATATATACATGTTTGGCAGCATTTACAATCATGGACAGCACCTGTCAGGTAACTAAACATACTGTTTGATTGGTCATCTGAGACCAACTCCGACTCCTCCTTTGTTAGTCAAGTTCTAGTTGCACCTGTCAATTGCTGTAATCTTTTAATCAAATGTTCCAAGAGATTCATATATGGTATTCATGGTATTATGTTCCTGAATAATTTTGACAATTGAACAGACTATTGTGCATGTGATGACTTAAACAATGAAATGACGCTGACACGTTTTGGAGAGAACAACCATTAGACTGAGAATTGACAATCAGTTTAGATCAACAAGATCTATTCACTTGGAAATTGTACTAAATGTAAGCTACTTGTACTTAATCATTTGAAAGATGTACTGAGACATTAAGACATGTACTGAGTCATTTGCAATTTTGATGAAATGAATGAGAAATTCAATTCAGTTGTGAACAATTGCCAAGTGGTTTGGAGATTTGTCCATGTTGTTTTGAGAATGTCATTTCTGTTTCAAGAAATGAGCCAAAACAATGGAGAAAAACTGTAACATAAGGTAATCTTTGCTGGTTATGCTATGGTGGTTTGTGCACTTATCCAGCATATTTTCTTATCATATCTCTGCCCTTATGGGTATCGAGCATGGGGACTTTTGTATTACCCTGCACACTCTTGTTTTTCTGTTCACTATCTAGCCCGCTCTCCCTCCACATTATCTGACTTACTTTCACATCTTTACACCTTATATATACCTTCACACTCTCCTATGGTGCAAGGTGTTCACCTCCACTTTTATTAGTATTATTTCATATGTGAGATACTCACTATTTATACCGTTCTAACAGACTTTGGGATTATGCACCATCACTCAGTACTTATGGAGGTTTCCACTTTGTAGGATATTTTGTGCGCGTGTGTGTTGCCTGCGGGTCTCTTACCTCAGCTCCTGGGACAGGCTACCCCACAGGTCCCTGGTTGAACCATACCGTATGTCTTGTTTATTAGCTCCATGTAAGTTTTGTTAGATTCATACTTCCTTTCCTTGTTATTATACATATTTACATTATTTCTGAGGTTTTTTATTAGATTTATTGGTCTTTTTTAGACATGTTGACGCATTCGCCCCTGAAGAGTGGTTTATACCATGAAACGCGTCGGACCTATTTAGGATGCAGTCATGACTTCAATCTACCATGTACTTTTTATATTCCTACAGTTTTGATTATTATTATTTCTTACTCATCATATGGAGCCCTGTATACCGGCCACCAGCATGTGCTTTGACACCAATGCATTATATGTGTGTATATATATTTAATGTATTCCTGTTTTGTACATTTATGAATTCCGCATGTATATATTATGTGCTAGATATACTCCTTGATAATAAATACGCCTATACATTTTATGGTCTGTCAAATGCTTCATCTAAAGTCCCGAACTTTTCCTCTTAGTAACCAATATAGGGATGGAGACATGACTTTTGTGCCTCATTTAAAGTCCCGCCCATTTTTTATTTTATTTTTTTTAGAGCCTTGTGTGGGGCTGTGTGGGTAGAGCCTTGTGTGGGGCTGTGTGGGTAGAGCCTTGTGTGGGGCTGTGTGTGAAGAGCTTTGTGTGGGGCTGTGTGTGAAGAGCTTTGTGTGGGGCTGTGTGGGTGTAGAACCTTGTGTTGGGCTGTGTGTGAAGAGCTTTGTGTGGGGCTGTGTGGGTGTAGAACCCTGTGTTGGGCTGTGTGTGTAAAGATTTGTGTGAGGATGTGTGTGGGACTGTGCATGTAGAGCTGTGTGTGGGGCTTTGTGTGTAGAGCCTTGTGTGGGGCTTTGTGTGTAGAGCCTTGTGTGGGGCTTTGTGTGTAGAGCCTTGTGTGGGGCTTTGTGTGTAGAGCCTTGTGTGGGGCTTTGTGTGTAGAGCCTCGTGTGGGGCTGTGTGGGTGGGTCTGTGTGTATGTAGAACCTTGTGTGGGGCTGTGTGTGTAAAGCTTTGTGTGGGGCTGTGTGAGGATGTGTGTGGGACTGTTAGTTGTAGAGCTGTGTGTGTAGAGCCTTGTGTGGGGCTGTGTGTGTAGAGCCTTGTGTGGGGCTGTGTGGGTAGAACCTTGTGTGGGGCTGTGTGGGTAGAGCCTTGTGTGGGGCTGTGTGGGTAGAGCCTTGTGTGGGGCTGTGTGTGAAGAGCTTTGTGTGGGGCTGTGTGTGAAGAGCTTTGTGTGGGGCTGTGTGTGAAGAGCTTTGTGTGGGGCTGTGTGGGTATAGAGCCTTGTGTGGGGCTGTGTGTGAAGAGCTTTGTGTGGGGCTGTGTGTAAAGAGCTTTGTGTGGGGCTGTGTGGGTGTAGAACCTTGTGTGGGGCTGTGTGTGTAAAGATTTGTGTGAGGATGTGTGTGGGACTGTGCATGTAGAGCTGTGTGTGGGGCTTTGTGTGTAGAGCCTTGTCTGGGGCCGTGTGTGTAGAGCCTCATGTGGGGCCGTGTGTGTAGAGCCTTGTCTGGGGCCGTGTGGGTGGGTCTGTGTGTATGTAGAACCTTGTGTGGGGCTGTGTGTGTAAAGCTTTGTGTGGGGCTGTGTGAGGATGTGTGTGGGGCTGTATGTGTAGAGCCTTGTGTGGGGCTGTGTGTGTAGAGCCTTGTGTGGGGCTTTGTGTATGGGGCTGTGTGTGAAGAGCTTTGTGTGGGGCTGTGTGTGAAGAGCTTTGTGTGGGGCTGTGTGGGTATAGAGCCTTGTGTGGGGCTGTGTGTGAAGAGCTTTGTGTGGGGCTGTGTGTAAAGAGCTTTGTGTGGGGCTGTGTGGGTGTAGAACCTTGTGTGGGGCTGTGTGTGTAAAGATTTGTGTGAGGATGTGTGTGGGACTGTGCATGTAGAGCTGTGTGTGGGGCTTTGTGTGTAGAGCCTTGTCTGGGGCCGTGTGTGTAGAGCCTCGTGTGGGGCCGTGTGTGTAGAGCCTTGTCTGGGGCCGTGTGGGTGGGTCTGTGTGTATGTAGAACCTTGTGTGGGGCTGTGTGTGTAAAGCTTTGTGTGGGGCTGTGTGAGGATGTGTGTGGGACTGTGAATGTAGAGCTGTGTGTGTGTGTGTGTGTGTAAAACTTTGTTTGGGGCTGTGTGAGGATGTGTGTGGGGCTGTATGTGTAGAGCCTTGTGTGGGGCTGTGTGTGTAGAGCCTTGTGTGGGGCTTTGTGTATGGGGCTGTGTGTGAAGAGCTTTGTGTGAGGCTGTGTGTGAAGAGCTTTGTGTGGGGCTGTGTGTGGGGCTGTGTGTAAAGAGCTTTGTGTGGGGCTGTGTGTGTGAAGAGCCTTGTGTGGGGCTGTGTGTAAAGAGCTTTGTGTGGGGCTGTGTGTGTGAAGAGCTTTGTGTGGGGCTGTGTGTGTGAAGAGCTTTGTGTGGGGCTGTGTGTGTGAAGAGCTTTGTGTGGGGCTGTGTGTGTGAAGAGCTTTGTGTGGGGCTGTGTGTGTGAAGAGCTTTGTGTGGGGCTGTGTGTGTGTGTGTGAAGAGCCCTGTGTGGGGCTGTGTGATGATGTGTGTAAAGAGCTTTGTGTGGGGCTGTGTGAGGGGCTGTGTGAGGAGCTGTTTGAGGAGCTATGTGAGGGGCCGCGTGAGGGGATGTTTGTGAAGCTTTATGTGGGCTAAGTGAGGAGCTTTGTGTGGGGCTGTTTGAGGAGCTGTGTGGGGGATGTGTGGAGCTGTGTGAGGGGATGTTTGTGGGGCTGTGTGAGGAGATTTGTGAGGCTGCGTGAGGGGATGTTTGTGGAGCTGTGTGATCGGATGTTTGTGGAGCTGTGTGAGGGGATGTTTGTGGAGCTGTGTGAGGGGATGTTTGTGAAGCTTTATGTGGGCTAAGTGAGGAGCTTTGTGTGGGGCTGTTTGAGGAGCTGTGTGGGAGATGTGTGGAGCTGTGTGAGGGGATGCTTGTGGGGCTGTGTGAGGAGATTTGTGGGGCTGCGTGAGGGGATGTTTGTGGAGCTGTGTGAGGAGCTTTGTGTGGGGATGTGTGAGGAGCTGTGTGAGGAGCTGTGTGAAGAGATGTGTGTGGAGCTTTATGTGGGCTAAGTGAGGAGCTTTGTGTGGGGCCGTGTGAGGAGCGGTGTGTGGGGATGTGTGAGGAGCTGTGTGAGATGTGTGTGGAGCTTTATGCGGGCTAAGTGAGGAGCTTTGTGTGGGGCTGTGTGGGGGGGATGTGTGTGGGGCTGTGTGAGGAGCTGTGTGAGGGGCTGTGTGTGGAGCTTTATGCGGGCTAAGTGAGGAGCTTTGTGTGGGGCTGTGTGGGGGGATGTGTGTGGGGCTGTGTGAGGAGCTGTGTGAGGGGATATGTGTGGAGCTTTATGTGGGATAAGTGAGGAGCTTTGTGTGGGGCTGTGTGAGGAGCTGTGTGAGGAGCTATGTGTGAAGCTTTGTGTGGGGCTCTGTGAGAAGCTGTGTGAGGGGATGTGTGAGGAGATGTGGGGGCTGTGTGAGGAACTTTATGTGGGCTAAGTGAGGAGCTTTGTGTGGGGCCGTGTGAGGAGCTGTGTGAGGGGCTGTGTGAGATGTGTGTGGAGCTTTATGCGGGCTAAGTGAGGAGCTTTGTGTGGGGCTGTGTGGGGGGGGGGATGTGTGTGGGGCTGTGTGAGGAGCTGTGTGAGGGGCTGTGTGTGGAGCTTTATGTGGGCTAAGTGAGGAGGTTTGTGTGAGGCTGTGTGGGGGGGATGTGTGTGGGGCTAAGTGTTGAGCTTTGTGAGGGGCTGTGTGAGGAGCTATGTGTGGAGCTGTGTGAGGAGAGAGATGTGTGGAGCTGTGTGAGGAGCTGTGTGTGGGGCTGTGTAAGGAGCTGTGTGTGGAGCTGCCTGAGGGGATGTTTGTGGAGATGTGTGTAGGGCTGTGTGTGGAGCTTAATGTGGGCTAAGTGAGGAGCTTTGTGTGGGGCTGTGTGAGGGGATGTGAGGGGCTGTGTGAGAGGATGTTTGTGGGGCTGTGTGTGGGGCTGTTTGTGGAGTTGTGTGAGGGGCTGTGTAAGGAGCTGTGTGTGGAGCTGCGTGAGGGGATGTTTGTGGAGATGTGTGTAGGGCTGTGTGTGGAGCTTAATGTGGGCTAAGTGAGGAGCTTTGTGTGGGGCTGTGTGAGGGGCTGTGTGAGGGGCTGTGTGAGGGGCTGTGTGAGAGGATGTTTGTGGGGCTGTGTGTGGAGCTGTGTGAGGGGATGTTTGTGGAGCTGTGTGTAGGGCTGTGTGTGGAGCTTAATGTGGGCTAAGTGAGGAGCTTTGTGTGGGGCTGTGTGAGGGGATGTGTGAGAGGATGTTTGTGGGGCTGTGTGTGGAGCGGTGTGTGGGGCTGTTTGTGGAGTTGTGTGAGGGGCTGTGTAAGGAGCTGTGTGTGGAGCTGTGTGAGGGGATGTTTGTGGAGCTGTGTGTAGGGCTGTGTGTGGAGCTTAATGTGGGCTAAGCGAGGAGCTTTGTGTGGGGCTGTGTGAGGGGCTGTGTGAGAGGATGTTTGTGGGGCTGTGTGAGGGGATGTTTGTGGAGCTGTGTGAGGGGCTGTGTGAGAGGATGTTTGTGGAGCTGTGTGTGGGGCTGTGTGAGGGGATGTTTGTGGGGCTGTGTGAGGGGATGTTTGTGGAGCTGTGTGTGGGGATGTTTGTGGGGCTGTGTGAGGGGATGTGTGTGGAGCTGTGTGAGGAGCTGTGTGGGGGGATGTTTGTGTGGATGTTTGAGGAGCTGTGTGGAACTGTGTGTGGGGCTGTGTGAGGGGATGTTTGTGGAGCTGTGTGAGGGGGGCTGTGTGAGGAGCTTTATGTGGGCTAAGTGAGGAGCTTTGTGTGGGGCTGTCTGAGCAGCTATGTGTGGAGCTTTGTGTGGGGCTGTGTGAGGGGATTTGTGAGGGGCTATGTGAGGAGCTGTGTGAGGGGCTATGTGAGGAGCTGTGTGAGGGGCTGTGTGTGGAGCTTTATGTGGGCTAAGTGAGGAGCTTTGTGTGGGGCTGTGTGAGGAGCTGTGTGTGTGGGGGGGGATTGTGTGGGGCTGTGTGTGGAGCTGTGTGAGGGGATGTTTGTGGGGCTGTTTGAGGAGCTGTGTGAGAGGAGCTGTTTGAGGGGATGTGTGGGGCTACGTGTGGGGCTGCGTGGAGCTGTGTGAGAGGATGTGTGTGGAGCGGTGTGTGGAGCTTTATGTGGGCTAAGTGAGGAGCTATGCGTGGAGCTTTGTGTGAGCTCTGTGCTGGTCTGTGTATGGAGCTGTATGTGCGGCAAAGTGTGGCTCTATTTATAGAACTCTGTGTGTGGAGCTTTGTGCGGGGCTGTGTTTTTGGGGCTATGTGTGCGGCTTTTTTTGGGGCCGTGTGTAGAGCTTTGTGTGAGGCTGTGTGTAGAGTTGTGTGTGTGGCTATGCGTGGAGCTGTGTGTGTGTGGGGCTATGTGTGAAGCTGTGTGTGGGCAGCTGTGTGTGGAGCTTTGTGCGGGGCTGTGTTTTTGGGGCTATGTGTGCGGCTTTTTTTGGGGCCGTGTGTAGAGCTTTGTGTGAGGCTGTGTGTAGAGTTGTGTGTGTGGCTATGCGTGGAGCTATGTGTGAAGCTGTGTGTGGGCAGCTGTGTGTGTAGAGCTGTAATCGGGGCTGTATGTGGGGGCTAAGTGTAGGGCTGTGTGTGTAGATCTTTGTGCAGGGCTGTATGTGGAGCTTTGTGTGGGGCTCTGTGTGTGTGGAGCTGTGTTCAGTGCTTTGTGTTTAGAGCTGTGTGTTGTGCCATGTGTGTGTGTGTGGGGCTGTGTGTGTGAGCCGGGTGTGTAGAGCTTTGTGTGTGTAGAGATGTGTGTGGAGCTGTGTTTGGTGCTTTGTGTGTGGGGCTGTTTATGTAGACCCATGTTTTTGGAGCTCAGCATTTAGGGCTGTGTGTGTAGAGCCAGCAATTTAGGAACTGCTGTCCTTATATAGGCCAGTGGGCACTGGCAATTAGAATGCTTTGCATGTGCCAATGCTCTGTCGCACACAAAGATTCGCCATTGCGCGTCATTCGCTACTGCGCATGGGCAAATTAGCGCATCCATATTGGATATTGGCATATTTGACAGGTCTTCTCGGAAATCTTCATTGACAAATATTCCATAACAGCCATCCAGAAATTTGTATTCGGCTATTCTACCTGCTGAACTATTTATGATAGGCAATGAGTCTGATACTATTATCGAGGACGGATATCTGCCTGCTGTTCTAATTATTTAAAGTGTTTGTTACCCCAACATTTCCTTCCCGACATGTGGCTGCTGTACCATGTACTTGTCTGAGAGAGTCTCCTTTTCCTGCCAGTCCCGCTGCTTTCCTATTAAAAAACTGACCACACTAAACAGGAGGGCACAGCGTGGTCAGTTCTCTAGCTGTGCCAGCTATGAGTAAGCACTCAGTTCCGAGTGTGAAACGCGTCAGTGGTTCCTGTACATCTCGCATGATTGTCTTGTACTTCTGATGGTCCTAATTTTATAATAAAGACAAGTTTTCTACTTCATCCGGTGTGCGGCATCCAGATCTCTCTATTCAACACTTTGTGCTGGGAACTCAGTTTGCTCTCCTCCAATGATCAGACTTGCCCTGACACGCCCCCTCTGCACAGCCATTCACTGGTAGTCTCAGTGTGCTGCTTCTTCTCCTCCCCCAGCTCTTATGCAGCTGAGAACAGAGGGGATGTGATCACTTATAATAAAAGGGGACAAAAAGGTATTTAGAATTTTTTTTTTAGATCTATACAAAATATTTTGCCTTTCTTTTTTGTAATAAACTGAATGGGTTGTTTTTAGAAGGTGATCATTTACAATAACTTAAGTCTGGACTTGAAGTGTTTATGATGATTATTAGAGTCAGACTGGGATGTGTATTGTGTTAGGTATTGGTAATGAGTTTAAGAGGACTAAATCAAAGGGTTGCCTGTCTGCCATGCTTTGTTGTGATGTTGGTTGATTTGGGTAAGAGGTTCTACTGTGTCCTATCAATGGACTGATAAGGATGTTTTGGGATGCAGCTAAAAGTTTGAAAATTGCAGGAGATGTCCTCCCGGGATTATGGAAAGCAGATCACTGCTGTTGGCAAACCAAAGGTTTTAATAAGGAGATATGAAATACATTTGAGATACGCATATTAGAAGGAAGGTCTAATGCATAAGCCACTGAGGTAATCCTGCGAATACGGAAAGGCCCAATAAACCGAGGTGCGAACTTCAAAGAGGGAACACGAAGTAGGAGGTTGAGAGATGACAGCCAGACCCTGTCCCCAACTTGGTAGGAAGGCACAGGCAGACGTCTGCGGTCAGCATGGAGTCTGTACCTATCGTTAGCATGTCGCAAAGCCTCCTGGACTTGTGCCCAAACCATAGTTCGCCATAAACGGTGACAATTAGGAAGCAGAATTCAAGGCACTATTGTGAGCAAACTCCGCCCATGGTAAGAGGTCTGACCAGTTGTTGTGATGGTCAGAAATATAGCAATATAGGAATTGCTCCAAGGACTGATTGGCTCATTCTGCGGCCTCATTAGACTGCGGGTGATACGCAGAGGAGAAAGCAAGCTGAATACCCAACTGTGCACAAAAGGCTCGCCAGAACGGGACACAAACTGGCTACCCCTGTCCGAGACAATCACTTTGGGTAGCCCATGTAAGCGAAAGATCTCCCCAGCAAAAATGGAAGCCAGTTCTTTAGAAGTGGGCGACTTCTTAAGTGGAATACAATGAGACATTTTCGAGAAGCAGTTAACCACCATAAGGATAACTGTGTTGCCCTGGGAGTTGGGCAACTCCACAATGAAATCCATAGACAGGTGGGTCCGGGCCTCTCTCTACTGGGTATGGGTTGTAGGAGGCCCACTGGAAGGTGTTGTGGAGTCACACATTTGTAAATATATGTGTAAGCCGCAGTGCCCACACCAAGCCTCCTCTGTATACTGCGCTCCTTCCCCATGTGAGATTTCTGATGTTTGTAAAGATCAGACTTCCGTGAAAAACATTTTCCACACTCAGGACAGGAATACGGCTTCTCCCCTGTGTGAGATCTATGATGTTTGTAAAGATTGGACTTGTCTGAAAATCATTTATGCTATGTGTGGAGCTGTGTGAGGAGATGTGTGGAGCTGTGTGAGGGGATGTGTGTGGGGCTGTATATGGAGCTTTATGTGGGCTAAGTGAGGAGCTATGTGTGGAGATTTGTGTGGGGCTGTGTGAGGGGATGTTTGAGGAGCTGTGTGGGGCTGTGTGTGGAGCTGTGTGAGGAAATGTTTGTGGGGCTGTGTGAGGAAATGTTTGTGGGGCTGTGTGAGGAGCTTTGTGTGGGGCTGTGTGAGGGGATGTTTGTGGGGCTGTGTGAGGAGCTGTGTGAGGGGATGTTTGTGGGGCTATGTGAGGAGCTTTATGTGGGGCTGTGTGAGGAGCTTTGTGTGGGGTTGTGTGAGGAGCTGTGTGGGGGGATGTGTGGAGCTGTGTGTAAGGCTGCGTGAGGAGCTATGTGTGGAGCTGTGTGAGGGGATGTTTGTGGGGCTGTGTGAGGAGCTTTGTGTGGGGCTGTGTGAGGAGCTGTGTAAGGGGATGTTTGTGGGGCTGTGCGAGGAGCTGTGTGTGGAGCTTTATGTGGGCTAAGTGTTGAGCTTTGTGAGGGGCTGTGTGAGGAGCTATGTGTGGAGCTGTGTGGGGGGGGATGTGTGGGGCTGTGTGAGGAGAGAGATGTGTGGAGATGTGTGGAGCTGTGTGAGGAGATGTTTGTGGGGCTGTTTGAGGAGCTGTGTGTGAGGCTGTGTAAGGAGCTGTGTGTGGAGCTGCGTGAGGGGATGTTTGTGGAGATGTGTGTAGGGCTGTGTGTGGAGCTTAATGTGGGCTAAGTGAGGAGCTTTGTGTGGGGCTGTGTGAGGGGCTGTGTGAGAGGATGTTTGTGGGACTGTGTGTGGAGCTGTGTGTGGGGCTGTTTGTGGAGCTGTGTGAGGGGCTGTGTAAGGAGCTGTGTGTGGAGCTGCGTGAGGGGATGTTTGTGGAGATGTGTGTAGGGCTGTGTGTGGAGCTTAATGTGGGCTAAGTGAGGCGCTTTGTGTGGGGCTGTGTGAGGGGATGTGAGGGGCTGTGTGAGAGGATGTTTGTGGGGCTGTGTGTGGAGCTGTGTGAGGGGATGTTTGTGGAGCTGTGTGTGGGGCTGTGTGAGGGGATGTTTGTGGGGCTGTGTGAGGGGATGTTTGTGGGGCTGTGTGAGGGGATGTGTGTGGAGCTGTGTGTGGAGCTGTGTGGGGGGATGTTTGTGTGGATGTTTGAGGAGCTGTGTGGAGCTGTGTGTGGGGCTGTGTGAGGAGCTGTGTGAGGGGATGTTTGTGGAGCTGTGTGAGGGGGGCTGTGTGAGGAGCTTTATGTGGCTAAGTGAGGAGCTTTGTGTGGGGCTGTCTGAGCAGCTATGTGTGGAGCTTTGTGTGGGGCTGTGTGAGGGGATTTGTGAGGGGCTATGTGAGGAGCTGTGTGAGGGGATGTGTGTGGAGCTTTATGTGGGCTAAGTGAGGAGCTTTGTGTGGGGCTGTGTGGGGGGATGTGTGAGGAGCTTTGTGTGGGGGGTTGATGTGTGGGGCTTTGTGTGGAGCTGTGTGAGGGGATGTTTGTGGGGCTGTTTGAGCAGCTGTGTGAGAGGAGCTGTTTGAGGGGATGTGTGGGGCTGCATGGAGCTGTGTGAGAGGATGTGTGTGGAGCGGTGTGTGGAGCTTTATGTGGGCTAAGTGAGGAGCTATGCGTGGAGCTTTGTGTGAGCTCTGTGCTGGTCTGTGTATGGAGCTGTATGTGCGGCAAAGTGTGGCTCTATTTATAGAACTCTGTGTGGAGCTTTGTGCGGGGCTGTGTGTAGAGCTTTGTGTGAGGCTGTGTGTAGAGTTGTGTGTGTGGCTATGCGTGGAGCTGTGTGTGTGTGGGGCTATGTGTGAAGCTGTGTGTGTAGAGCTGTAATTGGGGCTGTATGTGGGGGCTAAGTGTAGGGCTGTGTGTGTAGATCTTTGTGCAGGGCTGTATGTGGAGCTTTGTGTGGGGCTCTGTGTGTGTGGAGCTGTGTTCAGTGCTTTGTGTTTAGAGCTGTGTGTTGTGCCATGTGTGTGTGTGTGGGGCTGTGTGTGAGCCGGGTGTGTAGAGCTTTGTGTGTGTAGAGATGTGTGTGGAGCTGTGTTTGGTGCTTTGTGTGTGGGGCTGTTTATGTAGACCCATGTTTTTGGAGCTCAGCATTTAGGGCTGTGTGTGTAGAGCCAGCAATTTAGGAACTGCTGTCCTTATATAGGCCAGTGGGCACTGGCAATTAGAATGCTTTGCATGTGCCAATGCTCTGTCGCACACAAAGATTCGCCATTGCGCGTCATTCGCTACTGCGCATGGGCAAATTAGCGCATCCATATTGGATATTGGCATATTTGACAGGTCGTCTCGGAAATCTTCATTGACAAATATTCCATAACAGCCATCCAGAAATTTGTATTCGGCTATTCTACCTGCTGAACTATTTATGATAGGCAATGAGTCTGATACTATTATCGAGGACGGATATCTGCTTGCTGTTCTAATTATTTAAAGTGTTTGTTACCCCAACATTTCCTTCCCGACATGTGGCTGCTGTACCATGTACTTGTCTGAGAGAGTCTCCTGTTCCTGCCAGTCCCGCTGCTTTCCTATTAAAAAACTGACCACACTAAACAGGAGGGCACACCGTGGTCAGTTCTCTAGCTGTGCCAGCTATGAGTAAGCACTCAGTTCCGAGTGTGAAACGCGTCAGTGGTTCCTGTACATCTCGCATGATTGTCTTGTACTTCTGATGGTCCTAATTTTATAATAAAGACAAGTTTTCTACTTCATCCGGTGTGCGGCATCCAGATCTCTCTATTCAACACTTTGTGCTGGGAACTCAGTTTGCTCTCCTCTAATGATCAGACTTGCCCTGACACGCCCCCTCTGCACAGCCATTCACTGGTAGTCTCAATGTGCTGCTTCTTCTCCTCCCCCAGCTCTTATGCAGCTGAGAACAGAGGGGATGTGATCACTTATAATAAAAGGGGACAAAAAGGTATTTAGAATTTTTTTTTTAGATCTATACAAAATATTTTGCCTTTCTTTTTTGTGTTAAACTGAATGGGTTGTTTTTAGAAGGTGATCATTTACAATAACTTAAGTCTGGACTTGAAGTATTTATGATGATTATTAGAGTCAGACTGGGATGTGTATTGTGTTAGGTTCTGGTAATGAGGTTTAAGAGGACTAAATCAAAGGGTTGCCTGTCTGCCATGCTTTGTTGTGATGTTGGTTGATTTGGGTAAGAGGTTCTACTGTGTCCTATCAATGGACTGATAAGGATGTTTTGGGATGCAGCTAAAAGTTTGAAAATTGCAGGAGATGTCCTCCCGGGATTATGGAAAGCAGATCACTGCTGTTGGCAGACCAAAGGTTTTAATAAGGAGATATGAAATACATTTGAGATACGCATATTAGAAGGAAGGTCTAATGCAGGGGTCCTCAAACTACGGCCCGCGGGCCACATGCGGCCCGCCGAGGACATTTATCCGGCCCAACAGACCCAGGGCCGGATTCCTGACAATCCAGGCTCGGGCCGGGGCCAGGTCGGCTCGGCTTCGGCAGGGAGCATATCCGCTCCGCTCCGCCCAAGCCGCCTCCCCCACACCAGTAATGGAGGGCTCCGTGTGCTGCGCTGCATGCTGGGAAGTGTAGTTCCCAGCACAGTCCCGCACGCCGCACGGAGACAGGAGGCGCGAAGAGTGACAGAGAGCGGAGGCTTCAAGCAACAGCCTACGAACAGGTGAGCACCCCACTGTCCCCCTGTCCACCCCACTGTCCCCCCTCTGTCCCCCCACTGTCCCCCCCTCTGTCCCCCCCACTGTCCCCCCTCTGTCCCCCCCACTGTCCCCCTGTCCACCCTCTGTCCCCCTGTCCCCCCTCTTTCCCCCTGTCCCCCCCACTGTCCCCCCTACTGTCCACCCCTCTGTCCACCCCACTGTCCCCCTGTCCACCCCACTGCCCCCCCTCTGTCCACCCCACTGTCCCCCTGTCCACCCCTCTGTCCACCACACTGTCCACCCCTCTGTCCCCCTGTCCACCCCACTGTCCCCCTGTCCACCCCACTGTCCCCCTGTCCACCCCACTGTCCCCCTGTCCACCCCACTGTCCCCCTGTCCACCCCTCTGTCCCCCTGTCCCTCCCACTGTCCCCCTGTCCACCCCTCTGACCCCCTGTCCACCCCTCTGTCCCCCTGTCCACCCCACTGTCCCCCTGTCCACCCCTCTGTCCCCCTGTCCACCCCACTGTCCCTCTGTCCCCCTGTCCACCCCTCTGTCCCCCTGTCCATCCCCTATATATATATTATTATTTATTATTCATTCTTTTATTCTTTTGCACTACAAAAAAGATGTGTGCATAGGAATTTAG
Organism: Aquarana catesbeiana; assembly: GCF_042186555.1. Lineage (NCBI taxonomy): Eukaryota > Metazoa > Chordata > Amphibia > Anura > Ranidae > Aquarana > Aquarana catesbeiana. The sequence continues at coordinate 104,570 of NW_027362655.1, read as the reverse complement.
GAATTAGTTCATATTTTTTTTAAACTATAGTGCGGCCCCCCAACAGTCTGAGGGACCGTGAACTGGCCCCCTGTCTAAAAAGTTTGAGGACCCCTGGTCTAATGCATAAGCCACTGAGGTAATCCTGCGAAGAATACGGAAAGGCCCAATAAACCGAGGTGCGAACTTCAAAGAGGGAACACGAAGTAGGAGGTTGAGAGATGACAGCCAGACCCTGTCCCCAATTTGGTAGGAAGGCACAGGCAGACGTCTGCGGTCAGCATGGAGTCTGTACCTATCGTTAGCATGTCGCAAAGCCTCCTGGACTTGTGCCCAAACCATAGTTCGCCATAAACGGTGACAATTAGGAAGCAGAATTCAAGGCACTATTGTGAGCAAACTCCGCCCATGGTAAGAGGTCTGACCAGTTGTTATGATGGTCAGAAATATAGCAATATAGGAATTGCTCCAAGGACTGATTGGCTCATTCTGCGGCCTCATTAGACTGCGGGTGATACGCAGAGGAGAAAGCAAGCTGAATACCCAACTGTGCACAAAAGGCTCGCCAGAACCGGGACACAAACTGACTACCCCTGTCCGAGACAATCACTTTGGGTAGCCCATGTAAGCGAAAGATCTAGCGAGCAAAAATGGAAGCCAGTTCTTTAGAAGTGGGCGACTTCTTAAGTGGAATACAATGAGACATTTTCGAGAAGCAGTCAGACACCATAAGGATAACTGTGTTGCCTTGGGAGTTGGGTAACTCCACAATGAAATCCAAAGACAGGTGGGTCCAGGGCCTCTCTCTACTGGGTATGGGTTGAAGGAGGCCCACTGGAAGGTGTTGTGGAGTCACACATTTGTAAATATATGTGTAAGCCGCAGTGCCCACGCCAAGCCTCCTCTATATACTGCGCTCCTAACTCTTTAGTCTCCAGTGTCTCCAGGTTGGAGCACATCTAGCAGTGGATAGATTAAGGGAATGTTTGCCTGGAGAGAGTCTGCTCCTCCATAAAGGACACAATGGACGCCCAGCAAGAGCACAATGACAGCTGAAAGCATCCAGTGTCCCCCCCTCCACCAAATCTGCCTACAAGCTGTGAAGATAGGTGACAACCACCCCAATCTATAACCACCCTTTGCAGTAAGGTGCACATGGAAAGGATATACACATCACCTCTAAATTCTAAACAACATGGCTGCCCTGGTTCTTCTCACAGAGATTTTGGGGTGCCCAATTCACATTATAATCACAGCAAGCATTTCTCCAGACGTTACAAAATCTGATTGTATATTAACACAATGATTTCCTATGAGCATCAGCTCCATCTAGTGGCCATAATGAAGTATTTTTTTTTCTGAAATATCTCCATCAGTAAAAATGAAAACTACTACATTATGGATGTTAGATGGAACTGATGATCATAGAAAATCACTATATGAAATAAATACCTCAGAGATGGGTAAATGTTGGTAAACTTGTTGAAATCATTTTATTTAAAAATAGACCTCTAAGGTCTATGTGAAAACTTACACTACAAAATGTGCTCAGCCAATGAAAAGGTAATGACTCAATTTTTATTCTTCTACTGCTATCAATGGCCAACACGGTACAACACTTCATCCATGTCTTTGGTGATCTCTGATCTCCTTATGAACTGTTTCTTACATGATGAAGATCAGCCATGGAGTATATCTGAGGTGTATATCAGAGTGTGCTTCTTCCCCACCTGAGAGCTGTGATGTCCAGCAACATTCATATAGAAGACATTTCCCGCACTCAAGGCACTAATACACCTCGAGGGTTGTGTGGGATCCCTGATATACAGGATGACAGGACTTCAGTGACTAACAATTCCCTCACTCGGGACAGGAATACGCTTCTTCCCCATGTGAGATTTCTGATGTTTGTAAAGATCAGACTTCCGTGAAAAACATTTTCCACACTCAGGACAGGAATACGGCTTCTCCCCTGTGTGAGATCTATGATGTTTGTAAAGATTGGACTTGTCTGAAAAACATTTCTCACACTCAGGACAGGGATACGGCTTCTCCCCTGTGTGCAATCTCTTATGTATGGAAAGATGGGACTTCTGTGAAAAACATTTCCCACAGACAGGACAGGAATATGGCTTCTCACCTGTGTGAGTTCTTTTATGCATATCAAGATTGCATTTAGAACGGAAATACTTCCCGCAGTCAGTACAGGAAAGCCTCTTATCTGTTGGAAGGACAGCACTGTTCCTCACACTCTGAGTTTCCTTAAGATAAGAGGAATACGCTGGTCCTTTTACACTGTGTGGTGCCCGATGGACACTTGAGGTCGCTGGGTTTTCTCCTGGACTATACTGTGTGATGCCTTCATCTTCTACTTTACAGTCTGGAGACATAGTGAGACAATCCTCTGAGGTTTTCCTCATCTCCCGTCCATCTACTAAAATAGAAATAAAAAGATTATTACTAGACATAAGCAGATTGGTTCCCCTAAACCAGGACTCCACTCACATCAGGCAGCTTTGTCTCTGAGGATCTTACAATTCCCCCTCAAGGTAACTAGTAAATGGGTCCTCTGATCTCCTACCAGTTCATTTCTTTATTCATGGACCTTAGTCAGAGAGTGAGGAAACAACGAGAACTGTCTTTTATAGGAGTGACAGTGATGAGGGGATTATAGGACGAGTGTTCCCACTCCTATCACTCATTGCCATCTTCCCAACACAAGAAGTCCTGCACTTCCTTATTTAGTCCATGATTTAGTCATGAATAACAGTGGGGCTGAGCCCCACCAGAGGTCAGAGAGTGAGGATGGGGGGAGAACAACCAAGGTGAAGACTGGACTGATCCTGAAGACCACCATCATTGGGTTATTGACTCCTCCCTCATTATCACTTTCTGTTTACGATTCCAAAGTTTGAGGACGTTATCACATTATTATCAACATGTAAAAGTCTGTGCTAGATCAAATCATCAGCTGCTATAAAAAGGGAGCAAAAAAGAAGTAAGGCCTATGTAATGCACAACACATATACATAGAGATAGAGATATATATATATATATATATATCTCTATCTCTCTCTATATATATATATATATATATATATATATATATATATTATACAAAGTTAGGACTATACAGTATCAGCATGATGAAATGAACAACATAGAGTGTAGAGTGTAAGGGTCAGGAATCATAATATTGGTATTCAGTAATCAGTGGAAGCTTAAATGTTTACATGACACAAGTTGCAGAGGTCCCACACCGCTGCCTCCCATCTCCTGAGACTACACTCAGTGACTTCAGTCTGAGACTATACAGACATATCCCTCCACCTGGCACAGCCAGAAAACAGCCTAGCAAGTAACCCTGGGAGAATTGTTCTGTCAGAGCTAGACCCGAGCTTGGGGCAGAGACCCAAAGCATATGCTCATGTAGAGCAACATCTATGGGAAAAATCAACAATTTGCTGCCTGCTGAACCCAGAAATCTCCCTAAATCCAGACTAGATACATAAATTGTGTCTGTAGCACAGAGAAGGAAGATTATCCAAGACAAATACAGGAATACAGGATGGGGAACACAACTCAGGAAAGTGACCAGGGTATTTATTACAGGCTGATATCACCCAATCCTTGCTCTACTCTGGACAAATCAGTGAGCAGTATGGGGGGAGGAATGTATTTAGTGTTAATGACCCACCTGTGCTGATCTCTGTAGGAGTGTCCTCCTCTATAAATGTCCCTGTTATTCCATCCTCCTCCATAGACAGATGCTGACCATCCCTCACATACCTTTCTGCTTCTTCAACTTTTATATCTATCAGAACTTCACCCTAAACCAATAAATTGAGAGAAAATATAATCTTTAAAATATAATCTCACTTAAAAAAATACACACATCTTTTCTATGAGTCCATGTTCTAGATGCTCTGTCCCACCAACCTTGTAATGGTTAGAGATGGTGTGATCTTCCTGTGTGGAATCCCGGGAATACAGAGGATGGGGACATCTCTCTGGTGGGTTCCTGGTATTAGGTGGCTCCATCATATACTTGTGTCCTGAAAATTCCTCCATCACTCCATACTCCTCATCCTCTTCTTTATACTCTTCTTTAACAACAATATTATAATCCTCAAGGTTTCCACTCTGAATATTAAATAAAACATTTATTGTAACAAACATGCCGTGTATAAATCAGAACAATAAGTGATTGTTCTTAATCTACCTGAAGATGATGAGGGATGGTGTGATCTTCCTGTGTGGAATCCCAGGAATACAGAGGAGGTGGACATCTCTCTGGTGGGTTCCCATTACTGGATCCATCTGTAGGAAACACACACACTGACTGAATACATTGTTTCTATGTGTTTATCAGGTGATGGGGGATCTAGGTGGACCCTCCATACTGCTCTCTCCTTTACAATAAAGTCTCCTCTTACCCGGTGATGTGAGGGGCGGCTGATTGTCCATCATGACATCCTGACACCTTATAGGAACCTGACACACACAATGATACAGTCACCATCCAGACACATCCCTTGTCTGTTACTGGATAATGTCCCAGAATTCCCAGCACCGCTCACCTCTCCTGTCAGCAGCTCCATCATCTTCTTGGTGACTTCTAGAATCTTCTGCATGTTGTGTCTCTCAGGTTTTAGGGAGTCACATGGAGGCACTGTGATGGTCATATGAGCACCTGACTTCAGAAGAGGAAATCTCTGCATTGGAAAATCATTAGGAATATCATGTTAGAATCCCAGAGTTCTCCTCATCTCTCTGGTCAGGTCTGCGTTTTATTAATAGAAATAAGAGTGATGTCATGTGACCTCCCAGAATCCTCCTCACCTCTCCGGTCAGCAGGTAGATGATCTCCAGGGTAAAGTTTAGTATCTTCTCAGTCATGTGACTCCGGTCCTCCTCCATCCTCATTCGTGCCGTCATTTGATCTATACAGGTCTCCTTGTAGACGGATAACTTTGGGAAATGAAAGTAAGAATTATTTGGATGGTGTTGGTCACACAATAATAGGATGTGTATGTGAGGGGGGTAATAGGAGGGTTGCTGTACATTTTAGAACTACTGCCCCCATGGGAACAAGTTTAGTCTGGACTGTTTAGTTTGTGTTACATCTTGGAGGACCCGGGATCTCTTTGGCCTGCTGGATCCGAGATTCCCTTTCCTTTGTTGGGTTTGTTTCCTTTCTGAACTGTTTTGCTGCTGAAACAGAACCTCTCTAAGAACAAGTGCTCACCAACAAATGAAGGAATGTCTTTCTTCATCTTACTCGATATTCCAAAAAAAAATCACGTGACCACTGAGACAATAAGATGGTTAAGGTTGCTGTAAGGTCTGAAAAAATAGGTACAGGTGGGGTGGGAGGGTCATCATAGACCCAGAGACCCACATCTGTCCCTCAGAGTCCCCTGAGCCCCCTATTTCCTTAGAGCCCTGCAGTCTGACTACGCATTCCGTTACATTATCTTTTCAGATGCCCCTAAAGTCTTTCAGCTTTACTAAACCCTCAGCTCCTCTACTTCTCTCAGAACCTTCAGTATTTCCCTCCCTCTGACACCAATGATGGAACATATTCTTCATGGCAGGCTGGGGAATGTTTTCTTCCTCCTGACCAGCAATGTAAGGGGCTCTATGCTCCATATTCCTGACCCCTGCACTCCATCATTGTGTTGGCTGCATATTGTAATGATTATCCATTTCCTGTCTGTGTAGTGTAATAATTGCCCTTTGTAGGCCATGTATGGTCAGGATGGTCATTGTCTTGTCTATTTAATGTCAGTGCTGTTTGTTAAGAAGATATTACTGGAATTTATCTCCAAAATGAAGAGAAATTTCCAGCCTCATAAGTGGGGAAATGTTCTGACCCTGAAGGGGTTAATCTAGGTTTCCACACTATATATGTGTGTATCATCATCTGCTGGAGATAAAAGACATCACAGTGACTATGGAGGAAGAGGACGGACATGACTGGGGGGTTACTGGGTGTAAATAGAAAATAAGATCTTATTACCTTCTCTGTTACCAGGTCCAGCAATGTCTCCTCTCTACTTCCTCCCAACTCACCTCTCACCCGGAACTTCCTGTCTGTACCTGACATCACTTCCTGTCTGTATTACTAGACACTTCCAGCCTGGATAGAAGTGAGGTCACCGCCTTGTGGACCTGAGAGGAACTGCAGCCCCAATAACCATCTCATACTGTGAATAGGGCCTTGTGCTATGTGTGTATGTGCTGTCTGTATACACATACCTCCCAACTTTTTGAGATGGGAATGAGGGACACCTACTAGCAAAAGTATGTAGGCATAGGACACGCCCCCTGCCACCACAACCCCTTAAAGGAGAATTAACACACAAAAAAATGATTAGTTAAACCCATAAGGGCTTTTTTTTTACCACTACTATTCCTTTATATTGGCTTTTCAAATGTACAAATGCAGCAATTTAGGATTTTGATCTAAGGTTTAACACTGGGAAACACGATCAGACAAAAATGAGGGACAAATGAGGAGGAAAAAGGAACAGAGGGACTTTGTTCCAAATCAGGGACAGTAGGGAGCTGTGTGTATACCGATCATCCATAACATTCTGACCACTGACAGGTGAAGTGAATAACATTGATTATCTCATTGCAATGGCATCTGGAAGTGGGTGGGATATGTTAGGCAGCAAGTGAACATGTTGTCCCTGAAGTTGATGTGTTGAAAGCAAAAATAAAATGGGCATCGCAGTTTGTTGTGTATGGAGTTGTGTATCTGCAGAATGGTCAGGGTGTCCATGTTAACCCATTTCCACAGCCAAAAGCACCTACAATGGGCATGTGAACCTCAGAACTGGAGCACGGAGCAATAGAAGAAGGTGGCCTGGTCTGATGAATCACATTTTCTTTTACATCATATGGATGGCGGTGTGTGTGTGTGCATTACTTACCGGGGGAAGAGATGGCACCAGGATGCAGTATGGGAAGAAGACAAGCCGGTGCAGGCAGTGTGATGCTTTGTCTGGTGGATAGGGATGGGCGAACGGTTCGGGCCGAACTTTTACTGTTCGGGTCGTTTGACCGTTTGATCGGCCCCCCGAACCGACCACAATGCATTGCAAGCCCTGATTGGCTGAAGCAGTAGAAGCTTCATCCAATCAGGGCGCAGAGCACTGTCCGAGTCATGATTGGACACTGTCCGTGTCAGTAATCTTTACATTAGTGTATAGCTAGAGTAGGGACAGTTTCGTTTTAGTGTCACTGTAGTGACGGTTGAACACCGTCTATTTGATTTTGTTACTGCCAGTTTAACACCATTTACTTCTGTGTGCGTTACTGCCAGTTTAACTCCATATAGTTCTGTGTGCGTTACTTCCAGTTTAACGCCATATAGTTCTGTGTGCGTTACTGCCAGTTTAATGCCATATAGTTCTGTGTGCATCACTGCCAGTTTAACGCCATATAGTTTTGTGCGTTACTGCCAGTTTAACATCATTTACTTCTGTGTGCGTTACTGACAGTTTAACGCCATATAGTTTTGTGCGTTACTGCCAGTTTAACACCATATAGTCCTGTGTGTGTTACTGACAGATTAACACCATATAGTACTGTGTGCATTACTGCCAGTTTAAAGCCATATAGTTTTATGCGTTACTGCCAGTTTAACGCCATTTACTTTTGTGTGCATTACTGCCAGTTTAACGCCATATAGTTCTGTGCGTCACTGTACGTTTGGTGCATTATATTTCAGTATATTATAGTGTATCTGTGGAGTGTGTCTGTGTAGTGTGAGTACTCAAATTAAAGTGCACCATACACATCTTTACATTTATTAAAGTGCATCTATGTACAGATTTCAACTTCTTTTTTACATTTGCTTATAAGCACCGCCCCCTCCCTCCCAATATTGTCTGGTAGGACAACAAGGAGAGGCAGACGTTCCTTTGGCACTGTAAGGGGGCCAGCAACAAATGTGTCCATAGGCAAAAGTGGACGTGGTGGTCAGTCCTCAGGCATGACATCATTGACTTTAATGAGGTTCGTTATTCGGGTCCAAACTTTCGTGGTGTTCGGAAGTTCTGGTGCCAACCGAACAGGTGTCTGTTCGGCCCATCCCTACTGGTGGAGTCAATGCCTTGATGGCAGCAAAAGAGGGACCTACTCAATATTAGATAATGTTATGTTGGGTGGTCCTAATGTTTTAGTGGGTGGATATAATGTTCTGGTGGGTCATCATAATGTTCTGGTGGGTCTTCATAATGTTATAGTGGGTGGGTATAATGTTCCGGTGGCTCATCATAATGTTCTGGTGGGTGGTTATAATGTTATGTATGGTTTCCCTAATGTTCTGGTGGGTGGTTATAATGTTCTGGTTTTTGGTACATGAATGCACAACTTAGTAAGAAAAAAAAAATGAATTAAAGGAAAAAATAATTCCGCCACCATTTTATTCTCAGCAGAGGAAATATATTCTAATAGACTGCAGAAGATAAAAAAAGGGGGGATGGGTGTTAATAAGCTGCTTCTTTTCAACACCCTCCCTTCTTCTTATCAGATCTCCTGCAACCTATTATCACCCATTTATATATCTTTTTCTTAGCAAATATCCTGCAGCCTTTTAGCACCCATTTTCCTTTATATGTCTCAGCAGATCTCCTGCAGCCTATTAGCACCCATTTCCATTTCTATGTCTCAGTAGATCTCCTGCAGCCTATAATGGTGGTAGTACCAATATTTTATGTCACACAATATTAGCGCAATGGATTAGGAAACACAAAATGTCAGTAAAAAACTCAGTAAAGGTAATTTTGGGGTCACAGACACAATCTATACCGCAATTCATAGATTCCTATCCTCCAACCAGTTTTCTGGCTGGGAAGGCCTGGGAGTCAATATTTCCCCAGCTGACCAGGAACAATGTGGTACAAACAAGAGGGCAAAAGGATGGGACTTTGAATGAAATACCTCCTTTTCTCATTATCCTGCAACTAGTTGGTCCCATGTTAGCCCTTTCCTATTTATTTGTTCATTTTTTTAGAAGGTTATTAATGACATATATACCTCTCATGACTTGTAACTTTTTACTCTCTTCATTTATAAGGTACTACAATTATTTATTTAACCAATCAGTCGTTTAACCAATCAGTGAGTTTCGACACTCGCGGCCAATCGGGAAACTCTGATGGCGCCGATTGCATCTTCGCTCAGGTGACGGCGCCTCTGTTTCTCCCCCACTGTGCACATGTGGCATTGGTGGGTTGCCCGATATCCGCACCTACATATACGGCCTCCCTGAGTGGGCTAGGCTTCCATGATCTCCCATCCTGGACTCCCTGCATCACCACGGACTCCGTCCCTCCTTTCCTCCTACTACCAGGTACTCTGGTTCCTAATGGTCACTCTCCCCTTCTCTCCTCACAGTCCCCTCTTGGACACTTAGTTGGTTTTTGGTTTTACCTTCACTTCATCCCCCTCCTCTCGCACAGGCTGATCACTGGTTTTGGTTTCACCCTTGCACTTTCATTCTGTCCCACTAGACAGGGTCCTTTTTTAACCACCCTCACCATTCCTTTACAGCAACCCATTTGGTTGGTTTACACACCATCCCACATTGCACCATGGACATGCCTAGACCAACGGTTACCTGGGATGCTGGGCAATGATGGGTGCCTTCGCTGGACATGTCCCCACCACAGCTTCTGACCATGATTCCTAGCACTACACCACCAGTACAAGGTTTTCTGTAAGTAACATGTGGTAGGGGGGTTTCCCCTCTCCCACAATGGTATATGACAGAATATTTAGACCCATCTTTTATTCTATATTTTTTTTATCGTAGATCTACCATGTGCCTGCTCCTGACGAGGTGGTTATACACCACGAAATGCGTAGAGCCAATATATGCCGTGCATTGTACCAATCATGTGGTCAATTGAAATCTTTTATAATCATGTTTATCCATATCGACTTTACTGGAAATAGTAAGGCCATGCAGGCATTATCTTGAAACTATGCTGTATATATATATCAAATTTGGTGGATTCTAGTGAATTACTATGTTATGCTATTGATATCCATATTATTATCATGGTTACTATGTGGGATTCATTTCACTACTTTTCTCTATATATATTATGTGTGTATATCAGTGTTTTGTGTCAATAAATACTTTTTTACATGTCCACCCAATACTCAGTTGCTGCTACATGTTTCATTCAAAGTCCCATCCTTTTGCCCTCCTTGTTTGTACCACATTGATAGGGGTGGAAGCACGTGGCCTTTCCAGGCCACGGCTTCATTTAAAGTCCCACATTCCCCTTTTCTTTCTAATAATTGACCAGGAACAATGAAGGAGTTTACCATTCAAATCCTCAACAACTAGTTTTCCCACTTGCTATTTCCCCAGCTGGCAGAGACAAGACTTCTTATAGAGTGTCAGCTTCTCGCATCGTCCAGCATCGGGAAATGGGTGATACAGACTAGAGATGGGCAGGACGACCCCCTGTTCAGTTTGCACAAGAAATCTTGAACATTGCGAAAATTCTGAGCCAAATAACGAACCCCATTTAAGTCTATGAGACCTGAACTGTTAAGATCAAAAGTGCCTATTTTGAGGGCTTAGATGCAAGTTAATAGGCATAAAATGGTTATGAGGGTCTGGGTACTGCCCTAGGGGACATGTATCAATGACAAAAAAGTTAGTAAAAAAAACATCATTTTCAAATGAGCAGTGATTTAACTGATGCTCAAAGTGAAATAATAAAAATAAAAAATTCCTTTAACCACTTCAGGCCCGGAAGGATTTACCCCCTTCCTGACAAGGCCATTTTTTGCGATACGGCACTGCGTTACTTTAATTGACAATTGTGCAGTCGTGCGATGCTGTACAAAAATAAAATGTATGTCCTTTTTTCCCACAAATAGAGATTTCTTTTGGTGGTATTTGATCACCTCTGTGGCTTGTATTTTTTTCGCTATAAACAAAAAAAAGCGTCAATTTTGAAAAAAAAAATAAATTTTTTTTTTTTACTTTCTGCTATAAAACATACCCAATAAAAAATTTAAAATTAACTAATTTCTTCATAAATTTAGACCAATATGTATTCTGCTATATATTTTTGGTAAAAAAAAAACCCCAATAGGGATTTGTGTGTCACCCCCTGACAGAACAGAGATCTGCCTTGTTTACTATGGCAGATCCCCGTTCTGTCACTGCAGAGAATGATGGCAATCGGCCGGTGGACCCGCTGATTGGCTCCCCTGCTGGCCAATGGGCACGCGCCTCTGGCGGCGCGTATGCACCCACAGAACTCTCCTGCACAAACCGATGTACAGCAACAGCGATTCGTGCAGCCAAGACAACCTGCACAGTATAACTGTGGGGCTGGTCGGCAAGAGGTTAAATATAGTACCTTAGTTTGCCTGTAAAGTGGCAAATCCGTACCTTGTAAAGAACCTGCTGCAGCAAAAATGACATTTATTAAGGCCAAAAACATTTTCCCTGCAAGCTTTCTTTTTTTGTAAACAACGGCTTTGAGAGCCAGTCTGTATGATGAGGCCACAATTTAGTACACTTGGAACTAGATTAGAGACCGCCTCCTCTTGTGTATTCTGTGGTGTCACAAGAATGGTGTCTGCATAAAGTGGGCTTTGAGAAGAAAGGAAGTCCACCTCTTTCTCCCCCTGCTCAGCCGCGAGTGCCCTGTCCAAAATTCCATGCAGAGTCTACTCCAGCAGGAACACAACAGGGATTGTGTCACTGATGCATGTATTGTCACATCTCACCATCCTTGTTGCCTCCTCAAAAGGTGACAGTACATTGCATGCATCCTTTATCAGTAGCCATTGGCGTGGGGAAAAAGCCAAACTGGCCTGAGCCTGTCATTGTGCCATATTCACACAGGTACTCGTTGACAGCCCTCCCATGCAAGTTCGGCTGCTACAGCATTGCCAAAGTTGAGTTACACCTGGTAGGCATGTCACAAATCAGGCGGTTTATAGGCAGGTGGAATTCCTGCTGAATTTCAGCCAATCGAGCACTGGCTGTGTATTACCACCTGAAATGGCTATTTCTTGCCTGCTTCAGCAGATCTTCCAGCCCTGGGTACCTGCTTAAGAAACTCTGCACCACCAAATTGAAGACATGTGCCATGTATGGCACATGTGTCAACTTTCTCTGTCTAAGGGCAGACAGGTAGTTAGTGCCATTATCGCACACCGCCATTCCTGGCTCCAGCTGGCATGGCGTGAACCACCACTGGGCTGTGCCTGCAGAGCTGAAGGAAGCTTTGCTCTAGTGTGGTTCCTGTCCCCTAGACAGACCAGCTGAAGCACTGCATGGCATCTTTATGCCTGGCTCATTAAATAGCCCATTGAACACTTATGCCGCGTACACACGGTCGGACTTTTCGTCTACAAAAGTCCAACGGACGCTGACGGACTAAAGCTGGCTGGTAATCCGATCGTGTGTGGGCTTCTCCGGACTTTCAACTGACTTTTTTAGCCTCAAATCCGACGGACTTTAGATTTGAAGCATGCTTCAAATCTTTACGTCGTAACTACGACGGACCCCGAAGTCCGCTCGTCTGTATGCTAGTCCGACGGACAAAAAAACGACGCATGCTCATAAGCAAAAACTAAACGGAAGCACTCGGTCTAGTAAAACTAGTGTTCGTATTGTAGGTAGCACATTCATCACGCTGCAAAATCTGTGATCGTTGAATGCAGCGCATTTTATTTCTTCTTTACGAATGCTCTAAAGAACGAAGATGTTTTGCTGTTCATAATCAGAGTTCTCCCAAACTGATTTCTGGATTCTTTTTCTCTTTGATCTCATGAATGATATAGTATGCATTTTAAAAACAAGGTTTCCATACTAATAATACTTTTTCCCCTTTTTTTTTTTTTTTTTTTTTAGGTTTGTAAAGTTACCACAAAGAACCCATTATTCTTTTTTTTTTTAATAGTGATTATTTTTTAGTTTTTAGATAAAGTTAACCCAAAGCACCGTTTTTGGTTATGTAAATTTTTTGATTTTCAAGACTTACCACTTTGAACATTATTAACATTAGTAATGTATTTTTGGTGTGTTTTTTCAAAACTCAATGAGATTGTTGTCCCTTGTTAATTTAACATTGTGTGTAAAATCAATGATTTCAAAGAAAACACATAAAGTCTTTTGCTAAACTCCAAAAAGATCCATTTATTCATGGTCAAAATAAAATAAAGAGGAAGTCAACGCTGGAAAAAGTCGGTGTACAAGAAAATTGGGATCTTGCGGAGTCCATATAAGAGGGAGCACAATCTGGTCCAAGAATCCCAGAGATCAACAGCACCAGCAGATGATCTAGATGTCCCCAGACTGTGGTCCTACAACAGCCTGCGTCTTCTGTCAGACCAGACTGAACCCAGGTCATCATTTTCTTCTCTTCCCTGCAGCCTTTCCTCCACGCTGCCCTGCAGCCTTCCCTGTAGCCTTCTTTTGAGGCTGTGGCTCTGGTGTTTCAGTTGTGGCAGGAGGAGGAGGAGGAGGAGGAGGAGGAGGGGGGGGCTGCCTCATGTAGTTGGGTGTTTTGTGTTAGCGTGCCCTGCAGCCCCTTATGGATTGTTTCCCCAAATAGGCGCTCACAAATGAGGCGCTGCTCCCAATCCATCTGAAGAAGCCTGCTGGCTAAGTAGAAGCCATATGATTCTTCCGCTTCGGGGGGGCTCGTTAAAAAACGGGTGGCCTCTTGCATGAGGCGCAGGGATGCGTCCTGTGTGACCATCCCCTTCCTGGCCCTTTTTTTGGGAAGGTGGAGGGGAGGCACTTGGGATTCGGTCAGGCTCCTACTGGGCCCAGCCACCTCACTTGGCCCAGCCACCTCACTTGGCCCAGCCACCTCACTGGGAGCAGCCACCTCACTGGGAGCAGCCACCTCCTGCCTGACACTGGGCCCAGCCTCCTCCAGGATGATGGTGAATCCGGCCTCCTCCAGGCTGTCCATGGGCCTGGTCTCCTCCTGCCTGCCACTTTCCCCACATTCCTCCTGGATGAACTCATCCTGTGTATAAAAAAAGGACAATAGTTTGAGTATATTTTTTTGGGTTCATCAATGACACACAGTTTGCTTCTCATGAATAGCAAATTCAATGTGAATACTTCTCTTTAATAAAAGAGTCTAATCAGACACCATAATTATTTCAAGCAGGTGCCAAACATATTTAGCCACTACTGTCAATTGATATGTATACACAATTTTGAGTGACAAATTATTTTAGACAATTATAACATCCAGTTAACATCATTAATATTAGTACAGTAAATATTTGTTAAAATAATTTACCTGACTCCAGATGGTCATATCTGGTTCATCCAGGATGGAAGACCCAGCTTGCTCCTCATCAGCCTCTGCTGGGGTGGAGGGAAGGGTGGAGGGAAGGGTTGAAAGTGATGGCCTGGCTTCATTCTGGTCATCCAGAAAACGGAGTTGATTGTAGTACCACAGCCTGGGTACATAAACATCATCTGCTGATGCTCCTGATCTCCTTGATTCCTGGATCTTCTTATGCTCCCTCTTATACATGTTCCTCAAGACCCCAATTTTCTTGAGCAATGTCTCCATTGTTGCTTCCGGGATGGTCGCCTGGACAAAGGCCAGACGTCTCTCCAGCGTTGACTTCCTCACATGCTTAGCATAATACTGAGGGTGTTTCACCTCCCACAAATTCCTCATCTCTCGATATTTGGAAATAAAAGATGTAAGGAACTCTGGATCCTTAAATAGGGGATTCATTATATCTGGAAAAGATGAAGTCACAAGACAAAAAACACTTTTATTATAGGTTTCTGCTAACCCCTCATCATCTTCTCCCTATGTAGGCCTCATCAATCTATCAAGCCATATAGGCCGCTTGCTACAAAGTCATGACCATAAAAACCAAAAAAATATATATCTAAAATTACCTTCGTTTTGTAACGTCCTGGTCCACTATCACCTACCACAGAACGTACGTACGACACGTGCGCAAGGCTCTTTATACACTACGCATGTGTGAAACTCCGCCTGCGTCGCCCGCCCCTGACGTTCGAAATTAACTCATGTTCTCCGCCCCCTAATTCGACGCACAGAACGTACGTACGACACGTGCGCAAGGCCCCTCTTTATACACTACGCATGTGTGAAACTCCGCCTGCGTCGCCCGCCCCTGACGTTCGATTTTAACTCATGTTCTCCGCCCATTTTTTGTTACGGCGCGTAGTGGAGTTAAAGAATGGCGGAGACACCTGAAATGTTGACGACCTCAGGTAGTGGAGACAGCCCGGAGGCTGGAACGTCAACGAAATCTATGAGGCCTAGATTTAAGGCCTCTAATATGAGTTTTAAAGAGATGGTGGAGATGGTGGCCATTCTTCACAAAGACGACTATGATGGCAATTATGGGCCGTACGCACGGCCAAATTTGCGCAAGGCCAAAATAATGGCGAAGGTCGTGGAGACTTTGAAGGCATCTTTTGGGGTCCAGCGCTCCAAAGATCAATTGAGAAAAAGATGGTCTGACCTGAAACTCAGGGAGCCGGATCAATACCGACGTATCCGGAAAGTTCTTAAAAAAAGTAAGTACTTGTCGTGTTTTTCTCTTGTGTTTATTACCTTGTATACTGCTCCATGTGCTTTTCCTTCCTCTACGATTTTTGTTCATCGTTTTAAACGATCTTTTAATAAACCTCGTTACATATCTATAGATAGATCGATATATAGAGATATATATATAGATAGATATATATATATATATATAGAGAGATATATATATATATATATATATATATATATATATATATATATATATATATATATATATATATATATATATAGAGAGAGAGAGAGAGAGAGAGAGAGAGAGAGAGAGAGAGAGAGAGAGAGAGAGAGAGAGAGAGAGAGAGAGAGAGAGAGAGAGAGAGAGAGAGATATATAGATATAGATATAGAGAGAGAGAGAGAGAGAGAGAGAGAGAGAAATATAGAGATAGGTAGATAGATAGATATAGAAATGTAAAACATTCTTTTTGAATATTTGAAGTTATCTTAATTTTTTTGGCTTTACATTTAGTTAGATATTTAGAGATTTTGTTCCAGATATAGAGAGAGATCAAAAGATTATTAACTATATTTTGAGATATTGATATCTATCTATCCGATATGTCTTTATAATTTTAAATATTGAGGTAAAATAGGAACTCTACACAAACCACTTCATTACAAATGTTGTAAAATTACTATGTACTAAAATATCTGTGTGCTAATTAGATTAATAATTTTTTGTTTCACATAGGGGAAAAATCACTCAGCCAACACCAAGAAGACAGTCCACCCCAAGCAAAACATGATTGGGAAATCAGCCCAAGTCCCATTGAGGATGTGGAGGAAGGAGAGGTGGGCGACATGGGCACCCCACCAGGTGAGTGTCTGACACACCAGCTTACGTTAATCTATGCATGGCTGCCTTTTGTTTAATGTAATTTGTCTACTCTATTTTAGGGGATCTGGTTGTGCTTGATTCAAGCAACAGTGCCACCCCCGAGGATGTGGAGGAATTAGGCTACATGGGCACCCCACCAGGTCAGTGTCTGAGACAACAGCTTTATTATGGTAAGGTAAACTATGTATGTGTGCATATTTCTAAAGACATTTTTTGGTTTCATTCCACTTTAGGTACAACAACAAGAAGTGACTATTTCACTTCTGAAAGTGCCCAACGGCTAATTGGTCAAATAATGGCCTGGAATAAAGACATTGATGAAATGCGGAATCGGCTGGATCGTATGCAGCAGGAAATGAAGGACATGATTGATGTTTTGGGTCGAATCTAAATCCCCTTTTTTAAACCCCAAAACATCAATCATGTCCTTCATTTCCTGTTTTGCTGACCCCATTCTGGGCCTTCTCTTTTTTTTTTTGGCAGAACATAAATGGCTGTTTAACCTAATGTAAAAAAGGAGGGCTGTTTCTCGTAAATACCTCAAAAATCCACAAAAAAATAAAACTTGATTTTCTAAAAAACACAAAAAAAAAAAATTAAAAGTGATTTTAAAAAACCAAAAAAATCAAAAAATTGATTTTAAAAACCAAAAAAAACTAAAAAACTTGATTTTAAAAAACCAAAAAAAACTAAAAAACTTGATTTTAAAAAACCAAAAAAAAAATAAAAAACTTGATTTTAAAAAACCAAAAAAAAATAACAAACTTGATTTTCAAAAACCAAAAAAAAATTACAAACTTGATTTTCAAAAACCAAAGAAAAAGAACAAACTTGATTTTCAAAACCCAAAAAAAAAGAACAAACTTGATTTTCAAAAACCAAAAAAAAATTACAAACTTGATTTTCAAAAACCAAAAAAAAAGAACAAACTTGATTTTCAAAACCCAAAAAAAAAGAACAAACTTGATTTTCAAAACCCAAAAAAAAATAACAAACTTGATTTTCAAAAACCAAAAAAAAATAACAAACTTGATTTTCAAAAACCAAAAAAAAATACAAAACTTGATTTTAAAAAACCCCAAAAAAAAAAAAAAACTTTATTAAAAAAAAAAAGAAAAAAAAAATAACTTGATTAAAAAAAAAAAAAACATTAAAAAAAAAATTGCTTTTAAAAAAAAAAAAAAAAAAAAAAACTTGATTTTCCAAAAACAAAAAATAAGCCTGTTTGCGAAAATCAAAAAGCCAAAAATATTTTTTTGTGGATTAGGTAGAAATATTTAAATATAATTATATTTTGCTACATTATTAAGATATCATTATATTTTTGTCTATGAACATTTTATACTAAATGCAGAACTGAATGCATAACAACCATTAATAAAAACATCTCCTTATAGGAATTAAATAAATGTGTGGTTTGTTATTTCAAGGCTCAGTATCATTTTGGTTATAATTGTAAAAAAGTGGTTTACAGTGGCAATGTAGCTTATTTAGACATTTAAAATTAAAATACAGTTGGCACTACAACTGCTCGACCATAACCTAGGAGACAGCCCAAAAGAAAGGCAAGCAATAAATATAATGCAAGATTTCATCAATATTTTTTTTATTGTCAAAAATTATATATCCTGGCCCATTGCAATGGCCCCCCTACCCATAAAATAATTAACATATTGCTGTCTAACTTGACGGGCACTTTGGGGGGCCAAGCCAGTACGGACAGTATCCAGGCCTGTAAGGTTGGCTTCTATTTGTCCGGCCTCAGGCCCAACTGTGCCTATATAATTGGGAGAATGCTTATTTAAAAAGTTGTGCAGAATGCAGCACGATAAAATTATAAAATTAAGTTTGTATTCCGCCAAATTAATGGCTGTTTGAAACAGGCGGAACCGGCTGGCCAGAATTCCAAACGCATTCTCAACCACTCTTCTAGCTCTGGCCAGCCGGTAATTAAAAACCCTCCTCTCCGGGGTGAGGGTTCTTTGGGGGAATGGCCTCATGAGGTGCTTGCTGAGAGCGAAGGCTTCATCGGCAATGAAGACAAAGGGGAGTCCTTCCACGTTATCCTCATCAGGTGGCAATCCCAGGCCACCACTCTGGAGACGCTGGCAGAACTCCGTCTGGGCAAATACTCCTCCATCCGACATCCGGCCATTCTTCCCCACGTCCACATATAAAAAATCATAGTGTGCCGACACCACCGCCATTAAAACAATACTGTGGAACCCCTTATAATTAAAATAATATGACCCCGAATGGGGTGGTGGCACAATGTGGACATGTTTCCCATCTATAGCCCCTCCACAATTGGGAAAGTCCCAACGGCTGTCAAAATGGGATGCCACAGTCTGCCATTCCTGTGGCGTTGAAGGAAACTGGGGAATCAAACAAGAAAACCAAAATCAATTAATTTGTAAGCTAACATTGCAAGAAAATTAGACAATTAAAAACATTATTCCCCAGCATCAGTATAACATTCAATAATTTAATTCTTCTGGAATAACTAATATGGAAAGGCACACTTATCAGATTGCTCACCCCCTCTGATGGAACATTGATTACATTTTAGGGGGTTGTGAAATCCCAAAAAAAAATTACTTTTAGGACACGCAGGAATTTAGGGACTAAAAAGGCTACAAGACTGCAGTTGTCGCACTCTGCAGGTGCAGTTGCTAACCAGCTTACAGTAAATGAGGTAATGTAAAAAGGCATTCATGTTGCAAGGAGTACACAATCACATGCAAGGGCAATTAATGAAAACACTTTGAGGCTTGCATATGATTTGATGATGGAAATCAGCAGAGCTTCTGCTCATTTACTAAAGCACTGGAACAAATGCACTTGTAGAGTGCACATGCATTTTGCAAACTGCAACATATATTTGCTTTAGACAAATCAACACCACAGAACATTCAAGCAAATTTTAACGAGGGTGGGGGTGGGGGGGTTGTGAAATCTAGATAATTGCTCATTAGCAGCACACTATTTGGAGTGAGTTTAGGTGGGGGGGGGGTGGGGGGGTTGTGAAATCTAGATAATTGCTCATTAGCAGCACACTATTTGGAGTGAGTTTAGGTGGGGGGGGGGGGTTGTGAAATCTAGATAATTGCTCATTAGCAGCACACTATTTGGAGTGAGTTTAGGTGGGGGGGTTGGGAAATCTAGACAATTGCTAATTAGCAGCACACTATTTGGAGTGAGTTTAGGTGGGGGTGGGTGGGGGGGTTGGGAAATCTAGCTAATTGCTAATTATAAGCACACTAAATACACTCAAACAAAATACATTCAAAATGAGTAGACTAGGTGGATATGTTCACATCACTTCATGCTGGGAAGGTTATTGAAGGAAAATATACATGCATGACAAAAAATAACAGGAAAAAAATCCAGCATGTGTGAGGATAAAAAAGGGGACATTCACACTATATTGCAATGATGGTAAGTAGTGTTTGAAGCAAGAAATACATTATATTATCAAAGATTACATAAAAGAACATGTGACGCTAATAAAAGAAAAATATCTTACCTTAATATAGTCCTTCTGCAGGACCTGGATGATGGCAGAACAGGTCTCTGGGATAATGATCCCCAGAGCCTGGGGGGAGATGCCTGTCGAGAACTTAAGGTCCTGCAGGCTTCTCCCTGTGGCCAAATACCGCAAGGTAGCGACCAGCCTCTGCTCCGGAGTGATGGCTTGCCTCATGCAGGTATCCTGCCTGCTGATATAGGGGGTCAGCAAAGCCAACAAACGGTCAAAAACGGGGTCCGTCATCCGGAGAAAGTTCCTGAAATCCTCAGGATTATTCTCACGGATCTCACGGAGCAAAGGCATGTGACAGAACTGGTCACGCTGAAGCAACCAATTCTTGGTCCATGAACTCCTCCTCGCCCTGTTCATGGACTGGTCTTGGGCTGAAGAATAAACTACAGCACCAAGCACATACAATGCACGAGCTCTACGACGAGTACGTACAGGTAACATGGCTTCAAAACGGTCGGCTGGTCAGAACGCACTAAACAGAACGCACTGAAGAACAGCAAGGCCTGTGAAGAACGACCTGAAAATCAGGAACGAGCGGCCAATAAAACAAAGATTTCTCAATGCCAACTGACCAAACGCACTGAAAAGCAGATACAAACCTCACAAGCACAGACTGAACAACAGTTAAAACGAACTGAAAAATACGAGTCTCACAAGCGCGAATCGTCTCTCACCAAACTTCTACTAACACGAGATAAACACGAGATTAGCAGAAGGAGCCCAAAGGGTGTCGTACGGGCTATTGAACTTCCGTTTTATAGTCTCGTCGGACTTGGTGTACGTCACCGCGTACTACGCTGTCGTACTTTTGTGTGGTCGTGTGTAGGCAAGTCCGTTCGTAAGAAAGTCTGCCGCAAGTCCGCCGAAGGTACGTCGGAAGTATGTCGGACAGGCTGTCGGACTTTTGTAGACGAAAAGTCCGACCGTGTGTACGCGGCATTAGGGGGTACTGGTGGTTCATAGGACAATTCAGCAGAGGAGGGCATGGAGGAGGAGGGGGTGGAGCTGACAAATCTTGCATCATCACCACCAACTGTATGGAGATGTGGTGGCAAAACAAGCTGCAGCACTGAGCCCTGTCCTGCATCCTTCCAAGTTGCAAGCAGAGTTATCCAGTGTGCTGTGAATTAAATATAGCGTCTCTGACCATGCTTGCTGGACCACAGTAACGTGGACCTTGTGGCTCACCGCCTTGCCCAATGATGCCACAACATTGCACATGATGGTACAGAGCTGGGATGGCCTTACATGCAAAGAAATAGCGACTGGGAACCTGCCATTGTGGTACAGCACATTCTGCAAAATCACGGAAGGGTGCAGAATCCACCAGACAGAAAGGCAGAAGTTGTAAAGCCAGCAGCTTTGACAGGCTTGAATTTAGATGCTGGGCATGTGGGTGGCAGTGACTGTATTCTAGTTTTCGATGCAACAGCTGGGGCAGAGAAATTTGCCTGCTATACTCTACAGCTGGTGGTGTGCTGCTGGCAGACATGTTGCAAGGACCTGTGACACCCTGTGCTATACCATCATCCATGTCAGTGGAGGCCGCTGAGGGGTTCATGAGATATAGCGGAGCAGACCTGAGGAGAGAAGGAGCAGAATTGCGTCCCTTTTGTGTAGCTTTCAGGTACTCTTGCCAACGGGCTGAGTGGTAGGAGTTTAAATGCCTTGTCAAGCATGTGGTACTCAAATGGCTGTTTTTTTTTTTGCCAAACTTGATCTGCTTGGGGCAAAGTTTGCGTATCACAACAGTGTGATCGGCTGCACATGTGCTAAAAAAGGCCCAGACAGCTGAGCTGTGGGAAGTGGGTCGGGAGATAACAGCTCCACAATGTGATGGAATAGGGTGGCTGCTCTCTACTCTTCCATGATGGCTGCCTCATTGGGGTTGTGCCTCACCGTCACTTTCCTCCTCTGCTCTATCCGGCACCCAAGTCACATCAGTGACCTCAATATCATCACCATCCCCTCCATCATGGGTGCCAACGTGTCAATTCGCTGCGGCTAGGGGAACATGACTGCCAATTTGTTGTTTACCAGTGTTCTCCCATCTCTGTAGGCTCATGTTCCTACCTTCTTTAACCTCAGAACCAACATCAGAATCAAGTAATGACTGTGCATCGTCAAGGAGCAAGTGGCTGGCACTGTGTTCAAATAACTCAGATGACTCTTCCATGCCTAATGCTGGGGCTATGGCAGGAATAACTGTGGACAAGGAGGCAGAATAAGCCACTCTGGCAGCTGAGGTGGACTGCGCACTAGTCTCTGCTTGGGTGATGGAGGATGATGATAGTTTTGTAAGCCAGTCCACCACCTCTGCATGCTGTGGCTGGTTAGCATGGGCAACATCACTAAACAGAAGAAATGGTGCCCTGCCTGAGGACAGACCACGTCCACCTTTGCCTGTGGACACATACACTGCTGGCCCCCTCACAGTGCCATGGGAACATCTAATTCTCCTTTTTGGCCTCCCAGGCATGATGGGAGGGCTTATTACTTAAATGTAATAGAGATGGGGAAATGTGTACTTGAATGCACTTTAATCAATGGAAAGTGGTGTTTGGTGCATTTTAACTTGAGTACTCATTACGCAGACACACTCCACTGACACACTACAATATAAAGCAGTAAAACTACACTCACACGCTACAATATACTGCAGGAAAACCGCACTGATGCAATTCAATATACTGCAGTAAAGGTGCACTGACGCAATTCAATATACTGCAGTAAATGTGCACCAGCGCAGTTCAATATACTGCATAAACGCGCACTAACGCACATTAATATACTGCAGTAAACATGCACTAATGCACCTCAATATACTTCACTAAATGTGCATTAACGCAGTTCAATATACTGCAGTAAATGTGCACTAAGACATGTCAACATTCTGCAGAAAAGGTGCACTAACGCACGTCAATATTCCGCACTTCAACATACTGCAGTAAATGTGCACTAATGCAGTTCAATATACTGCAATAAATGTGCACTAAAGCATGTCAATATACTGCAGTAAAGTGCACTAACGCATTTCAATATACTGCAGTAAACGTGCACTAACGCATTTCAATATACTGCAGTAAACAGGCACTAATGCACATCAATATACTGCAGTAAACCTGCACTAACACATGTCAACATACTGTAGTAAACATGCACTAACACGCTTCAATATACTGCAGTAAACATGCACTAACGCACGTCAATATACTGCAGTAAACGTGCACTAACACGTGTCAATATACTGCAGTAAATGTGTACTAACGTATGTCAAAATATTGCACTAAACTGACACTAACGCACCTCAATATACCGCAGTAAAGGTGCACTAACACAATCAATATACTGCAGTAAAGGTGCACTAACACACGTTAATATACTGCAGTAAAGGTGCACTAACACAACTCAAAATACTGCAGTATACGCGCACTAACACAGTTCAATATACTGCAGTAAACATGCACTAACCTAACGCACATCAATATACTGCAGTAAACGTGCACTAACATACATCAATATACTACAGTGGTTGATTTTGAAGGTGCACAAATTGCTCTATTTCCAGATTTATCATATAGAACTCTTATGTAACAAAGAATGATTAAACCCTTGTTGGAAGTTCTACGAGCAGCCGAGGTTCAATATCGTTGGGGAAAACAGCAACACTTAAAACTAAAGAATTTTTTGCAACACTTCACAGAGGTGCTGGAGCTCCCCCTGGTGGACTTTCCGTATTGGAGACTGAATAATTGTAAACCATCACTACAACGACCAGAACGATGGCAACAAGTGCCAGTTAAAGGGCGACGGAAGATCGATGTGGAAAGACAAGACTATAATTTGGTCTTAGAAGGACATGCCTGAGTAGGGGGATAAAGTTAAAAAAGTTAAGAGGGAAGGAGCAGATTGCCTAGAAGTGATTGGGGGGAATATTCTTTAGGTGGGGGGGATGCTGTTTTGCTTTCTTTCCCTCTGTTCTCCCCCCCCCCCCCCATTTTTTTTCTTTTTTCTCTCCCTTCTTCCCCCCAAAAAATATTTCTTCTTTCTTTCTTTTCTTACTCCTTCGTTGGGGATATTGGAGGCAATGTGCTGAAATACCACTAAACAAGAATATAAATGGCAGCCTGGGGTTCACGAGGTACTCTGTTCATGTTTTTATCTATCTTTCCCCCATTAGGCTGGTCCCGAGATGAGGGACTATGTTTTCTGCCAAGAGGCAGAAGGGGGGGGGGGGGAAGACTCCATGCACAGGTGGTGCACCTCTGCACGGACTCATCCTCCCTTTAGGGGGATGTGCCATAGACAGTGGCATAGTAGGTTATGGGTTTCAGACGGTTTTGTGTGTTCTTTTTTTTTTTTCACCAGATGCATCCAAGGCGAGAGAGTTCAGAAGGCACAGACACCAATCTGGCGCAGCAGCATAGTAGGAAATTCATGGAAGTAGCAAGAGAATGACAGGTAGAATGAAGATTGTATCGTATAATGTGAGAGGGCTCTGCTCGATTGGTAAGAGGGGCCATCTCTGGCATGAACTGCGTCACATGAAGGCAGAGATAGTATTTCTGCAAGAGACGCATTTCATGGCAGGGTCGACCCCTCGTATGCCTCTTTTTCAATATAATCAATAGTTCCATGCACCTCACCCATCTCTAGGGCCAGAGGAGTCACTCACAATAACTATTCATAAACTATGCCCCTTAGTACCGATAGAAATACAAGCAGGCCCTGAAGGCCGCTGTCTTTTTGTTAAGGGCAAGATCCAGGGTCAGTGTTATACCCTCACTATATATATATATATATATATATATATATATATATATATACTATATATGCCCCCAATAATCACACCGTTAATTTTCTATCTAAACTTTGGATATTTTGGGGAGGTTCTGGGAAGGTTTACTGGTGGTGGGAGGGGATTTCCTTGGACCCCAGTTTAGACACCTCTTCGGGGAAAACCTTTGTGCCTCATAAGGCTTTAAGGCATGTTAAACTTCGCCTTCGCTCTCTGCACTTTATGGACAGTTGGAGAGTGCTGCACGAGCGGGACAGGGATTTCAGCTAATATTCCAAAACACATAATGTATATATTAGGATCGATATGTTGTTGGTCGATCAATATTGTTTGAATTATGTAAATTCATCAACTATTGAGTCAATCACCATATCAGACCATGCCCCAATAACTTAACGATATGTCCAGCATTGATTGGGAGCGTGGAAAGAACATGGCGTCTGAATTAATCTATTTTGGATGATAAACAGAAGGTGGAATCCCTGTCCTGACCATTAGCATTATATTTTGAGACCAATACATCAGAGGAGGTGCCTGACCAAGTGGTATGGGAAGCCCATAAGACAGTCATCAGAGGGGAATTCATTTCAATGGTGTCACGTATTGGAGAAGAAAGACAGAAATAAATGGTTGAGCTTCTAGAGGAAATACATCAACTTGAAATTAGACACAAGGCCCATTTAAAACCTGGGGACGTGCAGAGACTAGAGAAACTGCGGGTAGATTTAAAACAACTTCTTGATCAAAAAGTTCAAAATAAACACAGATATTTTGCCCACCGTTTTTATGAACAAGGGAACAAAGGTGGGAGACTATTGGCTAGACAATTAAAGAAACAACAGGATTTACGCCATGTTCACACTATAAAGGTAGGTGATAAGCAGATAGTGGACACCCAAGCATTAGCAGCTGAATTTCACCGATTCTATGGGTCTCTATATAATATAGACTCAGTCCCCGTGGGGACGATGGATGGATTTCGGGAGTATCTCGAAGCCTCAGAGCTGCAAGCTATTCCATCTGTGGCCCTGGAGTAAATGGAAAAAGCAATTTCTATTGAAGTGTTGGGAGGAGCGATTGCGGCTTTGCCATTGGGTAAAAGCCTGGTACCTGATGGTTTCACAAATATTTATTATAAAAAGTTTTCCTCAATCCTGTTGGCTCCTCTGTGCAAATACCTTAATTCTGTTTCGGTGTCTAACCCATTGCCTCCAGAGGCACTGCTGGCTTATGTGACAGTTCTCCCAAAATCAGGGAAGGATCCTCAGTGCTGTGCCAACTATAGACCAATCTCCCTCCTCAATTCTGACACTAAGCTCCTGGCTAAAATTCTGGCCCTTAGGTTACAAGACCAATTAGTTAAATTGATTCACCCAGATCAAACAGGGTTTATAAAGGGCCGTGAGGCCAGAGATAGAACTATTCGGGCACTGCATGCATTGCATTGGATGAAAAATGGACCGAACCAGACCCCGAGCGTAGTAATTTCATTTCATGGATGCTGAAAAAGCATTTGACAGGGTGGGGTGGGACTTTATGGTCTGAGTTTTGAGAGAGATGGGTCTGAGAGAACAGATGATGGGGTGGGTGACGGCATTGTATGCAGATCCTAGAGCAAGGGTTAAGGTTAATGGTAGATTATTTTGAGATATGGAATGGGACTAGGCAGGGATGCCCACTGTCCCGATCGTTATTTGCTATGGTGCTGGAGCCCTTTCTAGAAACGATTAGGGGATTTGTATCGGATCAACGGAACATAAGATCTCAGCTTACACAGATGATCTACTGTTGTATCTCTCTTCTCCCCAAGAGTCTTTGACGGAACTATTGTTGGAGATAGACAGGTTTGGCCTTATATCTAATTTTAAAATTAAATATTGAGAAGTCAGTGTTGATGCCAAGCCATGTGCCTGTGATGAGGAATACTCTGCAACAATCTTATCCTTTTGTTTGGCACCTCGATTCTAAATTCTATTTGGAGATTTATATCTCTTCAGATGTAAAGCGCCTATATGATCTAAATTATGGACCCTTGTTGGTATCTATTTTAAAAGACTTGCAGAAGTCATACTCTGACGTGGTTCGGCGGGGTAAATGTGCTTAAAATAAGTGTAATCCCTAGACTTATTTATGTTTTACATACCGTACCCATAACGCTCCCACAGACATTTTTCAAACAAATATGAAGGGCTTTTACGACCTTTGTGTGGGGAGAAAAACACCCTAGTTTGGCATATGGGATTCTAAGGAGACCAAAATGGGAGGGTAGGGTGAGATGTGCATTATTACAGAGCCATGGCCCTGGTTCGTATTATGAACTGGTGCCGTGACTCTGTTAGTAACCTTTGGGTGCCTCTGGAGAAAACACTAGCGGGTAGGAACCTGACCCGCGCCACCTGCATTCCGGTTTCATATAGGTGGTTATCAGAATATGCTTCACCAGTAACGAGAACAACGCTATCTATTTCGGACAGAATGAATAGTACAGGAAAGTTTGCCCCCCCAATATCTCCCATGACACCACTGGAAGGATTCCCCTGGTTTCCCCGGGGGAAGAGAAAGGGAATTTAGACCGTTTGGGGTGGATGGGAAGGGTAATTGTGCTAGCGTGAATGTCGTTACCAGGGAAGGTCTTTCATCTGTGTTCTCAAAGGCGAGGGGATGACCCCTTGTGGCTATCTCCTAACAGTCCTCTATGGTGCAACCGCTCCTTGGGGGAGTTTATGAAACTCTCTGATGGTCCAGTGACATGGGCGAAATATGGTATTTAATATTTGCACCACATTTGTAGGGATGGCGTCTGTGTACTTTTGCCCAGTTGAGAGAGCAATTTGGAGTGCCTAGGACTTGGCTCTTTAGATATGCGCAATTAAGGCATGCAGCATATACCCAGTTTGGTGGGTCTGAGATTCGGGTACAGAATACTGACCTTGAAAGAGTTCTGATTGACCCAGATGTGTCTAAGCGGGTTTCCAGATACTATGGGGCGGTGGGCCCGGGGAAGGTGACCCTAACTTCGAGAGCCAGGGAGAGATGGGAGATGATTGTCCCGGAGTTGTCGGAGGAACTGTGGCAGAAGCTATTGGACACATTCTTGGTGTCTGTTATCTCCTCTACGGATAGAATGATTCAGTATCGCTATTTGCACCAACAGTATTATACACCGGCTAGATTACATTGAATACATAGGAGGGATTCTGCTATTTGCCATAAATGTGGGAAAGAGGAGGGCACTTTTGTACATATGGTGTGGGAGTACATAAAGGTGAGACCGCTATGGTCTCAGGTCACTGAATTTATATCAGATTAATTTGCTTTACCAAATATTTGCTCTCCCATGAGGTGTTTGCTTGGGATTTTTGACCAAGAGGAGATGAATGCACACACTAAATTGTTCCTACGAATCCTGTACTTTGGGGTAAAAAAGCTCATTGCGAGGAGATGGATACATGAGGAACAATTAACGCTGGGGATGTGGATTAAAATAATAAATGCAGATTTGATGATGTACAAAATGACCTATGAAGCTAGAGGGGCTACCAAGAAGTTTAGGAAGGTTTGGTTCAGGTGGATAGACTCTGAGAATACCTTGGATGAGGAAGGGCCCTAGTCAATTTAAAAATATATGGTGGATGGATATTGCTTGCTTCACTCCCTTTACTATGGACAGGCCGGGTACTATTGTCTACTGAATGAACAGGAATACTGAAATGTCGACATCCCAAGGGGGGGGGGGTTTCTTTCTTTCTATGCGGTTCTGAATTAATACGTTGTAATAAATAATATCTAAATATATTTTAATAAAAAAAAAAAATGCACATGTCTATCTCAACATAGGGTAGGATCGGTGTTCGGAATGCCATATTCTAGTTACAGAGATATTTGCACTATGATTGCTATGTTTTTTGGTGATATGTTTCTTGATGTAATATATGTACTAAGCATTGTATGTATACTTCTGCTGTGCACAATAAAAACTTAAAAAAAAAAAAAAAATTGTGCTAGCGTGGCCCCACAGGGTAAATTGCTACCATTGGCAGAGTTGGTTTTGAGATTAGGGGAAATACCAATGGCCGTATGGAAATATCGTCAATTGATGGATCTGTTTAATAAGTGGAAGCATCAGGTTAGGCCAGCAAACCCGCTTACTATTTTTGAGGAAGGGTGTGTCAACTTATCAGAGCCGAGCCATATGTTGTCTCGAATGTATAAACTGGTTCTGAGTGCCCAAAACATGACAGCTCCCTATTTTATCCGAGAATGGGAAAGGGAGCTGGGTTATAATTTTACATCCGAACAAATTAAAACGGTTCCCATATACAGGAGATGTCGTATAAGTTCTTGACAAGATGGTATCATACATCGGTTCGACTGGCTCATACCCATCGGCGGATGTTAACTAATGGAGGGGATGTAACCAATTTCTTCATTTATGGCGATATTGCCCAAAGAATAAAGTATTCTGGGAGGCGATAGCTCGTTGGATTAAAAAAATGACACTTATGCCGCGTACACACGACCGGACTTTCCGGCAGATGAGGTCCAACGGTCTTCCCGACGGACTTTCGGCGGAGTTCCGACGGACTTCCGAACGAACGGACTTGCCCACACACCAACGGACTAAGTCCGTTCGAAAGTCCGTTAGTTTTGAACGTGATGACGTAAGACGGGACTAAAAAAGGAAGTTCAATAGCCAGTAGCCAATAGCTGCCCTTGCGTCGTATTTGGTCCGTCGGACTAGCATACAGACGAACGGTTTTCCCGATAGGAATTGACTCAGTCGGACAGATTTGAAACATGTTCTATTTCTAGGTCCATCAGATTTTTTAAATTAAAAACAATCGGATTAACCCACACACGATCAGAATGTCCGATGGAATGATTCCGTCGGACCTAGTCTGCTGGAAAGTCCGGTGGTGTGTTTGCAGCATTAGACCTATAGAACCCTCCCTACTACATTTTCTCTTTCATGAGATGCCATCATCTGCAGGGTTTTATAGGAGAAGCGTTACTTCACATTTGCTAAATGCAGCTAAAATATTGATACCTAGATTTTGGAAATAGTCTGGATGTCCCACTATAATGGATTGGAAGAGAGAGGTGAAAAAAATAATGGAAGCAGAGAGATGGATACATATGGTTAACCACCTCAATACAGTGCATTTTCACCCCCTTCCTGCCCAGGCCATTTTTCAGCTTTCAGCGCTGTCACATTTTGAATGACAATTGCGCGGACATACAACACTGTACCCAGATAAAATTGTTATGATTTTTTCCCCACAAATAGAGCTTTCTTTTGGTGGTATTTGATAGCCTCTGCGGTTTTTATTTTTTTCGCTATAAACAAAAGAAGAGTGACAAGTTTGAAAAAAACACAATATTTTTTACTTTGTTATAATAAATATCCAATGTTTTTTTCTTTAAAACAATTTTTTTCCTCAGTTTAGGCCAATATGTATTCTTCTACATATTTTTGGTAAAAAAAAAAAAAAATCGCAATAAGTGTATATTGATTGGTTTGCGCAAAAGTTATAGCATCTACAAAATAGGGGATACATTTATAGCATTTTTATTATTTTTTTTTTTTTTTTTACTAGTAATGGCGGTGATCTGCGATTTTTATCGTGACTGCGATATTGTGGCGGACATATCAGACACTTTTGACACATTTTTGGGACCATTCACATTTATACAGCGATTCGTGCTATAAAAATGCATTGATTACTGTATAAATGTGACTGACAGGGAAGGGGTTAACACTAGGTGGTGATTAAGGGGTTAACTGTGTTTGCTAGGGAGTGTTTCTAACTGTAGGGGTAGGGGACTCACACTGATCGGTGTTCCTCTGGAACACACCATCGGTCTCCTCTCCTTTGACAGGATCGTGGATCTGTGTGTTTATACACACAGATCCACAGTCCTGCTGTGTTACCGGCAATCGCTGGTGCCCAGCGGACATCACGGCCGCCGGGCACGCGCACCGTGTGCCCAGTGACATGGCGCGTGCGATTGCCATCATATGATGCCCTCCAGCAACGAGAGCTGCGCCGCCTGGCCGTCAATTGACAGCCGGCGGTCGGCAAGCAGTTAAGGTCCAACAGAATAAATTTAAAGACATGACTGGCGGATACAGATGTCATTTATTCCCCTAATACCAACCCACATCCATCTTTACCCCAATAACTCAAACCACACCGAGCTTGGAGTATAAAAGGCCGTAGTGGCCTAATTTATTTAACAAATAATTTTAGATATAAAAATATAACATATAAAACATTATCTATCATAAATAGAAAAACATCAACAACAAACAACAACATCTGTTAAAACAACCTGTTTAATCATCAAGCGTTGGTCTGAGCAATATCTTAAAAATCCTCCGTGTCCATAACAGGACTAGCACTGCGGTCCCATCAAATCTATCAAAATAGGCCTCAAGCCGACAAGCTGGCTCAGAGACTAGCAATGACCGCAGTGCCCCATTATCACTTCCCGGCTAACCTCCGTTAACCGGGAACCACCATCCTGAGCCATAGCAACGCTAGCTCCCAAAAAAGACTCTTACTTTTTACCATCTACCTTCTTTTTGCCCAGACCAACGCCCGCCACAGCGCCCAAGAATAATACCTTAATCTTGGGTGCCCCTCCACACCCGAAGTGCTCTCTGTATGCCATCTTGTAGCCCCAAGGCCCACAAATCAATTCCAACCTCGTTCAAATGCACTCCATCCGCTCTTAAATACCGCCATGTCTCGAACTCGAGTTCCAAACGCCTAACCGCCAGCCCACCGTTATTTACTACAAACTTGCTCACTTCCCTATTTATTTTTTTACGTGCCCTGTTGACCCCCTCAACTGATCTAGCCATCCTCCAAGAAGTCCGGGCCACCATATCTGACCAGACAATTACCATTTTCGGAAAGGCTTCTCTCAACCGCAAAACATCCAACTTGATGTCGCGCTTCAGGTCCACCATAGCTCTAATACCCAGGTCATTACCGCCAGCGTGTATTACTAATACATCCGGCGGCCTATCGCGCTGCGCATAACGATATACCTCCGGCACCAATCTGCCCCACAACATGCCAGGGATCCCCAACCACTTTATGCACGCTTCCCTCCTGCTAAAGCCCAATTGCCTACCCTCATGGTGGGCGTCCCCTCTCCGAGCCCCCCATGCCACATAGGAATGACCCATGATCCAGACCATCCCAGGCAGCGAATCTGAAATAGACAAACACAGAAAACCATACTATAACCAACAACCCTATTAACACTTACCGACCCCATCACCCATATCTCTATTACACATAAAATACTTAACCTACAAGCTAACAACCAAATTGGGCCGCACATAAGATTGAAACCTCTTGGATTCCCATCTACCAATCCTTTTCACCATCTCCTCCCCCAATCCATTCCTGGCTGCTTCCGTGGCTGCTCCTATCCTGAAGGAATGTGACGAGAAATCCTTCTCAGTCAGCCCCAAGCCCCGTATACATTTTGCAAAAACTGCCCCAAATTGGAATCTGGATAAAAATTCACCACCTGAATGTACCAAAAAGGGGCCCATTCCCACCGGGCGAAAACCCAAAAACTCCCGCACTGCCCCAACTGGGCACAACAAAGAACCCACAACCGGATACACCCTCACGATTCTGCCCCTTCCCAGTTGATCGGTCTTTGATTTTCTCAAATACAACTGCAAGACTTCCGTCTCACACTTCACATCCTGATAACTCAGCCCTCCCTGTACCCTCTTAGAAGGGCTAACCAACTCCCCTATTCTAAAGGCCCCAAAAAACGCTAATAAAAAGGCTACTTTAAACAACAGCGCTTCATAACCTGAAGAGCACACCCTCTCCAGTTGCGCTATAACACCCTGCAAAATCTCAAATGTCACCGGCCTTCTCGCATCCTTCCTAACTCATGCCTTTCTGTAACCCTTCATTGCCTGCCGAACCCAGAAGTCTTTCGTAAAATCCATCTGACCTTGCAACTTAAACAGAAAGGCCAACCCAGTTACATTTTTATTCACTACAGATGCAGACACACCCTCCTCCATTTTCCTGGCAATGTAGTATATCAAGAGCAACCGCACCTCTCCACCCACCGACTCCTCCCCAATTTCTTGCACAAAATCCATCCATTCCTGCCATACCCTCGTGTAAGCCGCCCACGTGGACCCACTTACCGAGTTCTTTATCCATCCAGCGATGAGGCCAATGCTATCCCCCACAGCCAGTCGGGACAAGGAACCCCGTGTTGCTCCGCCTCCGGTGCCAACTCCCGGAACCTTTCCCACTGGAAGCGAGACAACGCATCAGCTATAACATTTTCCACCCCTGGTAAATGGACAGCGTGAATGAAAACATTCAGTTGCAAACAACGTAGTACCAGGTGTTGTAATAGCCTAATCACTGGCGGAGATGATGCCGTGTTCCTATTAATTACCTGTACCACACCTAGGTTGTCCCCGTGGAAACGCACCTTCAGATCCCTGAATGATGCTCCCCATAACTCCACCGCCAGCACCACCGGAAACAACTCCAGCAGCACCAGGTTTTTTGTAAATCCTGCTTCCACCCACGACTGAGGCCAAGGCCCAGTGCTCCATTGTCCCTGAAAAAAGGCCCCAAAACCTGTTGCACCGGCGGCGTCAGTGAATAGTTCCAAGTCAAAATTGCTGACCGGACCAGCCATCCAGAAAGCCCTCCCGTTAAAAGCTTCCAAAAAGGTGTGCCACACCCTTAAGTCCGCTCTATGTGTTTCTCTTAACCGAACGAAATGCCTTGGCAATTTCACGCCGCTCGTGCTAGCCGACAACCTGCGACAGAAAACCCTCCCCATTGGTAATATGCGGCATGCAAAATTAAGCTTGCCCAATACCGATTGTAGCGTCTTCAGTTGCACTTTCCGCAAACCCATGAGCCCCGCAATTTCCCTCTTCAGGTCCTCCAGTTTATCGTCCGGCAACCGGCATTCCATTGCCTCCGTGTCCAGCACAATGCCCAAGAACGTGATGACCGTACTCGGTCCCTCCGTTTTGTCAGCCGCCAATGGAATTCTGAATTTGTCTGCGATATGTTCCAGCGTAGCCAAAAGCACCGCGCAGATCCGTGAATCAGCTGGGCCCATGCAGAGAAAATCATCCAGGTAATGAATTATAGAATTCACACCTGACACCTTCCTAACAACCCATTCCACAAACGAGCTGAACTGCTCAAATATCGCGCACGATATAGAGCAGCCCATTGGTAAGCATTGGTCGACGTAAAATTCGTTGTTCCAATGACATCCCAATAATCGAAAGCTGTCCGGGTGTACTGGCAGCAGTCGGAAAGCTGATTCCACATCTGCCTTTGCCATGAGAGCCCCCTTTCCATACCGTCGCACCCATCCCACTGCCGCATCAAATGATGTATAGGTCACTGAACACTCACCCTGGTCTATAGCATCATTGACCGACCCCCCTTTTGGGAAGGATAAATGATGGATTAGCCTAAATTTTCCTGGCTCCTTCTTTGGGACCACACCCAGCGGTGACACCACCAAATTATCCAACGGCACCACCGGAAAAGGACCTCCCATCCAACCCAATGCAACCTCCTTCCTTAGTTTCTCTGAAACTACCTCCGGGTGTTGCATAGCTGACTTTAAATTAGGCGACACCGGCGGGATAACCGACAGATTGCACGGTATCCTAAATCCCACTGAGAAACCTTCATCCAACAATTGCGCTGCTTTTTTGTCTGGGTACCTACCTAGAAACGGCCGCATCTTTTCCACTCTCACCGGGGTCCTCCCTTTTGTTTGCAGTTTCTCCTTGCTTACCCTTTCCTTGTTTGAAACACCTTGACCCCGGGTGGGATCCCCCACATCCTGAACACTCGTGTTTATACTTACATGAGGCTCCAAACCTGCAGGTCCCGGTGTTGTATTGCCAACAAACCCCCTTTTTGTTTCCGACCGTATGTCCCTGGGTGGAAGGTCCACCGGTCCCTCCTGGAAAAAACTGGTTGGGGGCCCTCGCCGTCATCATCAATCTCATCCATAGGCTGATGTCCTTGTGATCCCAACGCAGCGTCGGTCTGATTGCCCTCCGTTGACGGAACTGCTCATCGTACCTCAGCCACGCCGTGCCCCCATAAACCCTGTACGCCTCTCCAATAGCATCTTGATAACAAAATAGAGCCGAGCAATGCTCCGGGTGCTTCTCGCCTATCACACTTGCCATAATCGCAAAAGCCTGCAACCAGTTTGCAAATGTTCTAGGGATTAGCCTGTACCTCCTCTTCTCCTCGTCCTCCTTCTTCGAATCATCCGGTTTCACCCTATCCAGATTAAATTTTTCTAAAGGCAGTAGGGAAAATATCTCAACACAGTTTTTCACGCACCTCTTGCTTCAGGTGCGAACCCAATGGTCCCTCATAGCACACATACACCTCGCACCTGGCTGCATCTGCCAATCTGGTTATATCCTGCCTGCTTGTGGTCTCCGCTGTCTTGTCCGTCCCCTGCGCCCCTGTACTCCCGGGCGTTACCGGTGCAGGCGCGGCCACTGCCGCCGTGACCGATGGTACCGCCGTTGTTCCTCCCGTGTGCACCACCGCCCCGGTGCCCCCTGTCGGCGGCACCCACGCTGTCGCAGGGCCCGAGGGAACCGTCCCTGCTCCCTCAAAGCGCTGAAGTAGCTCCCTAATGCCTGCTAAAAACCCCCCCAATGCTGTAGCCCCCCCACTGCTTGACGCCCCCGACCCACTGCTGCCCGTGCCCCCCACTGCACCCCCCATCCCCCCCACTCTGGCCTGACTGGAATTAAGGAATAAGACATTGGACTCACCAGGCTGCACAGGCGTAGCCTCATCAGCCGGAACAGGGATCTCCACCGCTGCTGTTCTCCTTTGATGGGGTGCCGATTCTTCCTCTGACCCGGACCATCCACCTGCTCGATCGCCACTTCTCCCTCCTTCTTCCTCTGACGAAGGCCCACCCGGCCTGGCCGCCGGAGTTGCCGCCGTGACTGTGGCCGTACGCCCCCGCCTCCGCGTGTCTCTTCCGCCCGCTGACTTGCTGGTTGCCTTGCCCGGACCGGTGTGCCTGACCTCAGTCCTGCCGCATGGTACCTGCGATGCCCCGCTAGGCCGACCCCTCTCGATCCTCCTGTGTGCCCCTGCCGTGGAACCGGACGGCCCAGGGCTCGCTGCACGTGTCCTCTCCCTTGCTGCTGGCTCTCTCCTGCAGGGGGCGGGGCTCTCGCTCCTCACTCTGCCCGCTCTGCTAGGCCGCACCGCCACCTCCATCCCTTCCAAACGATCGCTCCGCCGGGTCCCGTCGGCGCTCGCTCTCCCGCCATTCGCTCCGGCCATTCTTTTCTTCGGTGTTCCCACCGTGAGACCCGAAAGAGTCCCGGGCTGCCGCTGTCCAGAAAACCGCTGGTCAGGGGAGAACCGCTCAGGCGGCCGGGACCGCCGAGTTCTGGCGCCGCTAGACCTCCCCAGCGCCTCAGGCTGACTGTTCTGCAAAGCCGCAGCTATGGTCTCTTGCAGCCATGCTGCCCCACGAACCGCGGCCTCCTCCCTAAGCTGCTCCATGAGTCCATCCAGCTCCATCTTCAATGAACTTTCTTCAACCACTGTTACTCCCCCCTGGGCGGGGTTAACCTATAAAGCCCTGTTTGATACCTCCCCCTCGGTTACTTTTTTGTACCCACCCCCTAAACTATTAACTCCCCTGTTACCACAGTCATGTATGCCCTCCGCTATGCATTACATGCTGTTGCTGCGGGCTTCTCTCATTGGCAGGATGGCTTTACTACTCCTCAGAAATAGGGGCGAATTAAACCCTATGGGCATAGTGTTGTGTTTTGGGTCGGATAGTCTGTGGGATACATCTGGTGAGGGGAAATTGGGAGGGGGTGGGGGTTTTTTTTCTCTCTCCCCCCTGGGAGGCATAGTGGAGAGATGATTGATGTCATTAAAAGAAGAGGATAATTTATAATGGTAAATCAGACATGGAAAAGGCAACACGTAATGAAAACCACACAAAGAAGGGTGGATTGGAATATTGAGATGAAAAGAGGAGAGGTATATGAAGTAGTAGGGGGAGGTCATACTGAATAAAATCACCAAATATAATAGAACACTATAATAGTAATATGAAATTATACTTTTTTTTTTCCTTTTTCTCTGTGTCTGTTTTTTATAGATTGTTTGATACACGTAATAGGGTGCTGTAAAGCCTCCTTCTTAAATTATATTTTGAATAATGTGTTGCAGGAAATGAGTTTTGGTTATGAATAGATAAATGGGTGTGGGATCATTGTTTGTTTTTTCTCTTCTTCCTGAAGATGCTGGGGGGGGGGGGGGGGGGGGTATTGTGGTTTTTGTTAATGAAAGGATTTCTATAGATACCTTGTGCAATGTGTAGTTTTCTGTTGTATGCTTGAATGTGTCTTAATAAAGGAAAAAAAAAGTGATTATAAAAAAAAATATACTGCAGTAAAGGTGCACTAATGCACATCAATATACTGCAGTAAAGGTGCACTAACGCACATCAATATAATGCAGTAAACGTGCACTAACACACGTCAATATACTGTAGTAAACGTGTACTAACGCACATCAATATACTGCAGTAAACGTGCACTAACGCACGTCAATGTACTGCAGTAAACATCCACTAACGCACATCAATATACTGCAGTAAACATGCACTAACGCGCATCAATATACTGCAGTAAATTTGCACTAACGCACGTCAATATACTGCAGTAAACATGCACTAACGCACATCAATATACTGCGGTAAAAGTGCACTAACACACATCAATATACTGTAGTAAACGTGTACTAACGCACATCAATATACTGCAGTAAAGGTGCACTAACGCACATCAATATACTGCAGTAAACGTGCACTAACGCAGATCAATATACTGCAGTAAACGTGCACTAACGCACATCAATATACTGCAGTAAAGGTGCACTAACACACATCAATATACTGTAGTAAACGTGTACTAACGCACATCAATATACTGCAGTAAAGGTGCACTAACGCACATCAATATACTGCAGTAAAGGTGCACTAACGCAGATCAATATACTGCAGTAAAGGTGCACTAACGCACATCAATATACTGCAGTAAAGGTGCACTAACGCACATCAATATACTGCAGTAAAGGTGCACTAACGCACATCAATATACTGCAGTAAAGGTGCACTAACGCACATCAATATAATGCAGTAAACGTGCACTAACGCACGTCAACATACTGCAGTAAACGTGCACTAACGCACGTCAATATTCTGTAGTAAACATGTACTAACGCACGTCAATATACTGCAGTAAACATGCACTAACGCACGTCAATATACTGCAGTAAACATGCACTAACGCACGTCAATATTCTGTAGTAAATGTGTACTAACGCACATCGATATACTGCAGTATATTGTACTGCACACTAACTAACTAGTAGCACTGAACAGAACCCTGTTTTCTCTATCTCCACTCCAATATTACGAATCATCACTCTGTAAATGGCTGCTGTGGGTGGGAAGGTTCCTTTTATAGAGGGGGTGGGTCTATGAGCAATGAGCCATGATTGGGCACAGTCATCATTACTTACTCCAACCATGGCTCTGACAGTGTTCTGTGCCCTGATTGGGCAAATGCTTTATTGCCTCAGTCAATCAGGGCTTCCAATGCACAGTGCATTGTGGAGCACTTGGCGGGCCGAAACAAATAAATCATTGAATAATTTTGCCTCATCAGTATCCAGTGATAAATCATCAAGTGACATCAAAGTCCATTCAATGTCTCCTTTATACTTCAATAAATGATATCGCCACCAATAAATGTCACAAAAAGCTTCAGAGCTTCTTCCTCCAAATCTTAGTATATGCTCCAGCAAACCGTGCGTAGTGGACTACAAAACACCTCCTTCCCCAAACACCAATCCTCTGCTCTCTTGGTGCTCACACTCAGATTGTGCGCTTACCAGACCTCCATTACCCTCTTAATAAGTGAGTGCACAATATGGTTGCCTCCTCATCCCTTTAAACCCGAACACATATTAATTACACAGGTTCTGTGGCTGATTAAGGTGTTAATTAAACTCACTTGGTGCCTTATCTGCATTTAATTACCCTCAGAACCTGTGCAATTCAAAGGTGTTCAGGTTTAAATGGATGAGGTGGCAACTCCAGTCCACAATAGCTTTGGAGCAGCCTTTCTCAAACTTTTCAACACTGAGGAACCCTTAAAATAATTCTTCAGTCTCGGGGAACCCCTGCTAAAAATTAAAAATCTATAACT
The DNA here is from genome assembly GCF_042186555.1 of Aquarana catesbeiana. Taxonomy (NCBI): domain Eukaryota; kingdom Metazoa; phylum Chordata; class Amphibia; order Anura; family Ranidae; genus Aquarana; species Aquarana catesbeiana. Next base: position 65,481 of record NW_027362655.1, on the reverse strand, counting down.
CATGATACATTAGTGTGATGGTCAGTGGGAAGAATGCTCCGTACACTTATGGTCCTTGGGAAGAATTACCCCCTTACAGATAGCTAAAAAGATCAATGGTGTCAATGGGAACTTATCTGAGAGGCAGAAATTGACTATTGCTCAAGGAATCTCTAGCAACTTCTGAAGGAACCCTGGTTGAGAAACCCTGCTTTAGAGAAACCCTGGCTGGGAAAGGTTAGACTAGGCAGTAATATATTTCTACTCCCCTTGGTGGGAGTGGAGATGACCCCATCTATAACGATATACAGTACATACATACACAGCACAAGGCCGTGTTCACACTATGAGATGCTTCTCTGGGCTGCAGTTCCTCTGAGCTCCACAAGATGGTGATCTCACTTCTACCCAGACAGGAAGTCTCTATGGAAGACAGGAAGTGATGTCATGTACAGACAGGAAGGTCTGGGTGAGAGGTGAGTCGGGAGGAAGCAGAGAGAAGACATTGCTGGAAGTGGCAGCAGAGGAGGTAATAAGATCTTATTTTCTATTTACACCCAGTAACCCCCCGTCATGTCCGTCCTCTTCCTCCATAGTCACTGTGATGTCTTTTATCTCCAGCAGATGATGATACACACATATATAGTGTGGAAACCTAGATTAACCCCTTCAGGGGCAGAACATTTCCCCACTTATGGGGCCGGAACATTCTCTTCATTTTGGAGATGTGTCACCTTTCCCACCAATCACCTTCTCACCTCATCAGTCTATACCAGGGCTCTCCAAACTTTGGACCTCCAGTTGTTCAGGAACTACAATTCCCATCATGCCCTAGTCATGTCTGTGAATGTCTGAGTTTTACAATGCCTCATGGGACGTGTAGTTCCACAACAGCTGGAGGGCCGTAGTTTGGAGAGCCCTGGTCTATACTAATGGATTATACCACTTTTGGGGGGGGGGGTTATTTAGGGGGGATTGGAATATGTATGTCTTTTTATTTCATAAGCTTTAAATAGGAAGAAAGAGGAAAATGTAATTTGTAGTAAATGTATTGAAAATTTCTCCATAATGATCCCAGTCTCAGATATTCATCCTAAAATGTGACCAGTAAAGCCCCCGGAGTACATGGAGATCACAGGAATATGACGTGCCCTGGTGAAGCCCAAAGACAACATTCATATGTCAGTTTAGGAGTCGTGGAACGCACCCAGGAGAAATGATTGTCAGAGAATCATATGACATCACACTGACCTCACAGCTCCTCCTCCCAATGTACCTCCACCCAGAGTTAATGAATCCTATGACATCACAGCCCCTCCTCCCAATGCCCTCCAACCAGAGTCAGAGAATCCTATGACATCACACTGACCTCACAGCTCCTCCTCCCAATGCCCTCCAACCAGAGTCAGAGAATCCTATGACATCACACTGACCTCACAGCCCCTCCTCCCAGTGTACCTCCACCAAGAGTCAGAGAATCCTATTTTTTTCCGATTGTCACGCACCTTTCCTGAAGCTGAAATGCCTGAGAGGGCTCTCTTTTGCGGCTGAGTGCTCAGTGCCCTTGAAGGTGATAACAGGGAACACAAAGCCCAAAGAAACAGGGATTGCCAGCTGTGCCACAGATGAGAGATGGTGGTGTGCAGATCTCTCTGTGGGTGGATACCAGATGAGGTGAACAGTAGGACCCAGAAGGGCTGATAGTGGTGCAGGTTGCAATGGTAAGTGCAGCAGGCTGGATACAGTAGGTAAGTACTGCAGGCTGGAGCCACGGGTGAGTACTGTAGGTAGGTACTCCAGGCTGGGTACAGCAGGTAGGCACCAAGGCGGATCACAGCAGAAGGCATAGTCTGGAATGGTAGCAGAGGTCAGTAAACCAGTGGTCAGCAGATCGGGTATCAGAGTCGCAGTTAGGCAAGCCGGGGTCATACACAGGACAGGAGACAAGAGGAGATCCTTGCATAATCCGAGGTCAGAGCTGGGAGCGAGACAAGAGGTTTCCAAGGGCAAGACGGGTCGATAACCGGTGATCAGAAGAAAACACAGGACCAGGAAGCTGAAGACCATGCGTTGTTTGCCGTCACCACACACGTTCGCCATGGCAAACGTGCGTTCGCATTACGTGTGTGCGCATTTGTGCGGGCGTGGCCATATTGACTCCGATACCCGAGGGTTGGCTAATGTGCCAGGTCTGTGGGCAACTATCTTACAGCTAGTTCCCCGACACCGATGCTCTTAGGATGTGGACCCTTTGCATCCTCACAGCCAAAGCAGAAATGTTGATCCTGTATTTAATGTAATGATGTCAGAATTCCATATGCCAAGCCTTTAACCTACAGAGTGTTGGGGTCCCTGAAGTGGGGCTTTAATAAAACACAGACCTGACTGGTGAGGTGAGGAGGATTTTGTGAATGTCATTTCGTTTTACTATTTGTGAAATCTGCAGGAGGGATAGGAGAGGTGAGCGGTGCTGGGAATTCTGGGACATTATCCAGTAACAGACAAGGGATGTGTCTGGATGGTGACTGTATCATTGTGTGTGTCAGGTTCCTATAAGGTGTCAGGATGTCACTGTCTATTTCTCCATGGAGGAGTGGGAGTATTTAGAAGGACACAAGGATCTCTACAAGGACGTCATGATGGACAATCAGCCGCCCCTCACATCACCGGGTAAGAGGAGACTTTATTGTAAAGGAGAGAGCAGTACGGAGGGTCCACCTAGATCCCCCATCATCTGATAGACGCATTGAAACAATGTATTCAGTCAGTGTGTGTGTTTCCTACAGATGGATCCAGTAATGGGAACCCACCGGAGAGATGTCCCCATCCTCTGTATTCCCGGGATTCCACACAGGAAGATCACACCATCCCTCACCATCATCAGGTAGATGAGGAACAGTCACTGATAGTTATGATTGATACACAAGTGCGTTGGTTACAATGAATGTTTTATTATATCTTTCAGAGTGGAAACCTCGGAGTTGATAGTATTGTTGTTAAAGAAGAGTATAAAGAGGAGGATGAAGAGTATGGAGTGATGGAGACCTCTAATACCAGGAACCCACCAGAGAGATGTCCCCATTCTCTGAATTCCCGGGATTCTACACAGGAAGATCACACCATCCCTCACCATCATCAGGTAGATGATTGACAATTTATGGTATTTGTGATTTATACACAGCATGTTTGTTACAATGAATGTTTTATTATATATTCAGTGCGGAGACCTTGGGGATTATAATATTATTGTTAAAGAAGAGTATAAAGAGGAGGATGAGGAGTATGACGTGATGGAGGAGTTTTCAGAAGGACACAATGATATGATGGAGCCACCTAATACCAGGAACCCACCAGAGAGATGTCCCCGTCCTCTGTATTCCCGGGATTCCACACAGGAAGATCACACCATCCCTCACTGTTACAAGGTTGGTGGGGAGGAGCTTATTAAACACAGACTCATGGAGACAATGTGTGGGTTTTTTATAATTACATAGTCTGGTTGAAAAAAGACACAAGTCCATCTAGTTCACCCAATAGTGGGACAAAATAAATAATGTAAATATATCTCACAAAAGTAAGTACACCCCTCACATTTTTGTAAATATTTTATTATATCTTTTCATGTGACAACACTGAAGAAATGACACTTTGCTACAATGTAAAGTAGTGAGTGTACAGCTTGTATAACAGTGTAAATTTGCTGTCCCCTCAAAATAACTCAACACACAGCCATTACTGTCTAAACCGCTGGCAACAAAAGTGAGTACACCCCTAAGTAAAAATGTCCAAATTGGGCCCAATTAGCCATTTTCCCTCCCTGGTGTCATGTGACTCGTTAGTGTTACAAGGTCTCAGGTGTGAGTGGGGAGAAGGTGTGTTAAATTTGGTGTTATCGCTCTCACTCTCTCATACTGGTCACTGGAAGTTCAACATGGCACCTCATGGCAAAGAACTCTCTGAGGACCTGAAAAAAAGAATTGTTGCTCTACATAAAGATGGCCTAGGCTATAAGAAGATTGCCAAGACCCTGAAACTGAGCTGCAGCACAGTGGCCAAGACCATACAGTGGTTTAACAGGACAGGTTCCACTCAGAACAGGCCTCGCCATGGTCAACCAAAGAAGATGAGGGCACGTGCTCAGCGTCATATCCAGAGGTTGTCTTTGGGAAATAGACGTATAAGTGCTGCCAGCATTGCTGCAGAGATTGAAGGGGTGGGGGGGTCAGCTTGTCAGTGCTCAGACCATACGCCACACACTGCATCAAATTGGTCTGCATGGCTGTCGTCCCAGAAGGAACCTCTTCTAAAGATGATGCACAAGAAAGCCTGCAAAGAGTTTGCTGAAGACAAGCACACTAAGGACATGGATTACTGGGACCATGTCCTGTGGTCTGATGAGACCAAGATAAACTTATTTGGTTCAGATGGTGACAAGCGTGTGTGGCGGCAACCAGGTGAGGAGTACAAAGACAAGTGTGTCTTGCCTACAGTCAAGCCTGGTGGTGGGAGTGTCATGGTCTGGAGCTGCATGAGTGCTGCCAGCACTGGGGAGCTACAGTTCATTGAGGGAACCATGAATGCCAACATGTACTGTGACATACTGAAGCAGAGCATGATCCCCTCCCTTCAGAGACTGGGCCACAGGGCAGTATTCCAACATGATAACGACCCCAAACACACCTCCCAGATGACCACTGCCTTGATAAAGAAGCTGAGGGTAAAGGTGATGGACTGGCCAAGCATGTCTCCCTAAACCCTGTTGAGCATCTGTGGGACATCCTCAAACAGAAGTTGGAGGAGCGCAAGGTCTCCACCAGCTCCGTGATGTCGTCATGGAGGAGTGGAAGAGGACTCCAGTGGCAACCTGTGAAGTTCTGGTGAACTCCATGCCCAGGAGGGTTAAGGCAGTACTGGAAAATAATGGTGGCCACACAGAATATTGACACTTTGGGCCCAATTTGGACATTTTCACTTAGGGGTGTACTCACTTTTGTTGCCAGCAGTTTAGACATTAATGGCTGTGTGTTGAGTTATTTTGAGTGGACAGCAAATTTACACTGTTATACAAGCTGTACACTCACTACTTTACATTGTAGCAAAGTGTCATTTCTTCAGTGTTGTCACATGAAAAGAGGTGTACTCACTTTTGTGAGATACTGTGTATATGTGTGTGTGTATATACAGTGGGGACGGAAAGTATTCAGACCCCCTTAAATTTTTCACTCTTTGTTATATTGCAGCCATTTGCACAAATCATTTAAGTTCATTTTTTTCCTCATTAATGTACACAAAGCACCCCATATTGACAGAAAAACACAGAATTGTTGACATTTTTGCAGATTTATTAAAAAAGAAAAACTGAAATATCACATGGTCCTAAGTATTCAGACCCTTTGCTGTGACACTCATATATTTAACTCAGGTGCTGTCCATTTCTTCTAATCATCCTTGAGATGGTTCTACACCTTCATTTGAGTCCAGCTGTGTTTGATTATACTGATTGGACTTGATTAGGAAAAGCCACTCACCTGTCTATATACGACCTTACAGCTTACAGTGCATGTCAGAGCAAACGAGAATCATGAGGTCAAAGGAAGTGCCTGAAGAGCTCAGAGACAGAATTGTGGCAAGGCACAGATCTGGCCAAGTTTACAAAAAATTTCTGCTGCACTTAAGGTTCCTAAGAGCACAGTGGCCTCCATAATCCTTAAATGGGATGACCAGAACTCTTCCTAGAGCTGGCCATCCGGCCAAACTGAGCTATCGGGGGAGAAGAGCCTTGGTGAGAGAGTTAAAGAAGAACCCAAAGATCACTGTGGCTGAGCTCCAGAGATGCAGTCGGGAGATGGGAGAAAGTTGTAGAAAGTCAACCATCACTGCAGCCCTCCACCAGTCGGGGCTTTATGGCAGAGTGGCCTGATGGAAGCCTCTCCTCAGTGCAAGACACATGAAAGCCCACATGGGGTTTGCTAAAAAATACCCGAAAGACTCCAAGATGGTGAGAAATAAGATTCTCTGGTCTGATGAGACCAAGATAGAACTTTTTGGCCTTAATTCTAAGCGGTATGTGTGGAGAAAACCAGGCACTGCTCATCACCTGTCCAATACAGTCCCAACAGTGAAGCATGATGGTGGCAGCATCATGCTGTGGGGGTGTTTTTCAGCTGCAAGGACAGGACGACTGGTTGCAATCGAGGGAAAGATGAATGCGGCCAAGTACAGGGATATCCTGGACGAAAACCTTCTCCAGAGTGCTCAGGACCTCAGACTGGGCTGAAGGTTTACCTTCCAACAAGACAATGACCCTAAGCACACAGCTAAAATAACGAAGGAGTGGCTTCACAACAACTCCGTGACTGTTCTTGAATGGCCCAGCCAGAGCCCTGACTTAAACCCAATTGAGCATCTCTGGAGAGACCTAAAAATGGCTGTCCACCAACGTTTACCATCCAACCTGACAGAACTGGAGAGGATCTGCAAGGAGGAATGGCAGAGGATCCCCAAATCTAGGTGTGAAAAACTTGTTGCATCTTTCCCAAAAAGACTCATGGCTGTATTAGATCAAAAGGGTGCTTCTAAATACTGAGCAAAGGGTCTGAATACTTAGGACCATGTGATATTTCAGTTTTTCTTTTTTAATAAATCTGCAAAAATGTCAACAATTCTGTGTTTTTCTGTCAATATGGGGTGCTGTGTGTACATTAATGAGGAAAAAAATAAACTTAAATGATTTTAGCAAATGGCTGCAATATAACAAAGAGTGAAAAATTTAGGGAGGTCTGAATACTTTCCGTCCCCACTGTACATGGTGATCATATCCCCCCCCCTTTTTTTTGTACATGGAGATCATATTCCTCTTTAGTCTTTTCCTCTAAAGTTCCTCTTTAGTCTCCTCGTCTCAAGAGAGAATAAATTCAGTTCCTCTAATATTTCCTCATAGCTGAGCTCCTCCATGCCTCTTATCAGCTTGGTTGCCCTTCTCTGCACTTTCTCCATTTCCCCCGATATCCTTTTTGTGAACTGGGGTCCAAAACTGAACTGCATATTCCAGATGAGGTCTTACTAATGATTTGTACAGATGATGTCTCGCTCTGTGCAGCCCATACCTCTCTTATACAAAAAAAAAGGATTTTACTTGCTTTGGCAACTGCAGCTTGGCATTGCATGCTATTAAGCTTATGATCTACCAGACCACCCAGATCCTTCTCCACCATTGATTCCCCCAGTTGTACTCCCCCTAGTATGTAATATGCATACATATTCTTAGCCCCTAAGTGCAGAACTTTACATTTATCAACATTAAACCTCATTTGCCACATAGTTGCCCAATTAGAAGAGTGCATTGAGGTCAGCTTGTAAGTTGGAGACATCCTGTAAGGACGTTTTTCTACTACATAGTTTGGTGTAATGTCAGAATAATAAAGCTTATATTTTACAGATGATATTCATTCTCATTTTCTTGATTTAGAGTGGGGATCCAATCGATATAGAATTTAAGGGTAAAGTAGAAGAAGAAGAGAGGTATGTGAAGGATGATCAGCAGTCTATGGAGGAATATGGAATAACGGTGAAATTTATAGAGGAGGACACTCCTACAGAGATCAGTACAGGTGGGTCATTAACACTAAATACATTCCTCCACCCATACTGCTCACTGATTGGTCCAGAGTAGGGCAAGGACTGGGTGATATCAGCCTGTAATCCCCTGGTCACTTTCCTGAGCTGTGTTCCCCATCCTGTATTCCTGTATTTCTCTCGGATAATCTTCCTTCTCTGTGCTGCAGACACAATTTATGTATCCAGACTGGATTTATGGAGATTCTGGGGTTCAGCTGGTAGAAAAATTTTAATTTTCACCATAGGTGTTACTAGAGCTAGGCACCTAGGTTATGAGTCTTGGGTCTTCTGAAATATGCCCAGGTCTAGCAAGATTTTTGATAGAACAATTCTCCCAGGATAACTTACTCTGTTGTCTGCTGGCTGTGCCAGGTGGAGGGATATGTCTGTATAGTCTCAGACCCAAGTCACCGAGTGCAGTCTCAGGAGATGGGAGGCAGCGGTGTGGGATCTCTGCAAATTGTCTCATGTAAACATTTAAGCTTCCACTGATTACCAATATTATGAGTCCTGACCCTTACACGATATAATTTATATTGTACATTACATACTCCTGACCAGGGCCAGTACAAGGGAGGGGAGGTGGAAGGGCATGGGTGCCTTGGACGGGACAGTTTACTAGAGGAAGTGAGATGCAGGTGAAGTGCTTCTAAGACCTTTGTGTGTGTGTGACTAACACACTGGGCGGCCATCTGGCCGCTAATATCTGTGTGCTCCTGCACCCGGCGCAACATTGGCATAACCCAGCCCTACACTTCCCTGTCAGCAGAGATACCCCGCCTGACAGGGGCTTTGTAGTCCTGGCCTGGTGTAAGGTCATGGAGAAGCCGGCCACCTTGCCGGAGGAGGGATTGGAGAGGACCCAGAGGAGAGGAGCATAGAATGCTGCTGCCAGAGCTGTGAACTAGAGGAGCCACCGACCTGAGGAGGAACTAAACACTGTTAATCCCACAAGTAAGCAGATTCCCATCTGCATATGGAATTAACTCCTTGGATGGGGGGGGGGGGTGCTGAATTGAATGGAGGTTAATTACCCATGGTATTTGTAATATGCAGCATGGGGGGGTTAATGCATTGCCACTGATCACTGATGCATTAGTGACCAACCATTGGCAGTTAATTAACCCCTTTGTGCTGCATTAGTCTAACCAGTGCCACTAATGCAGCACAAAGGGGTTAATTAACTGCCAATGGTCGGTCACTAATGCATCAGTGATCAGTGGCAATGCATTAACCCCCCCAATGCTGTATATTACAAATACCATGGGTAATTAACCACTTGCTGACCGGTCACAGTACATATATTGCGACGGGGTGGCAGCTGCAGGTGTACGTCTCAGCCGTTTCAGTCTGGGTTCACACATTAGCGAACACAGACATCACAAGTGATTCACACCCGCACTGCTGTGCCGTTCGCATGCGATATCTGTGCAATGTGAGTTCAGCCGTACAACCTGTATGGCTGAACTTGCATTGGATTCCCACACAAAAAAGGTACAGGGACTTTTTTTTTTCCTGCACTGGAATCGGATCGCATGAGTGTTCTTACCCTTGCCATCCGATTCCTGTCGGAAATCCACAGTTCGCAAAGCGATCTGTGAACCGTTCTGGGGGTGTCATTAACATTGTATTGACACCCGCAGCGGTTCATAGAAGGCAGTGTGAACACACATTACACATTGTTAGGCACACAATTAACTCCTTGATTGCCCTTAGATGTTCACCCCTTCCCAGCCAGTGTTATTAGTACAGTGACAGTGCATATTATTAGCTCTGATGTATTAGGCCCCTTTCACACTGGGGCGGTAGGGGGCGTCGGCGGTAAAACAGCGCTATATTTAGCGCTGTTTTACCGCGGTATTCGGCCACTAGCGGTGCAGTTTAAACCCCCCGTTGGTGGCCGAAAAAGGGTTAAAACCCCTCGTATAGTGCGGCTATAGCCGCGGTATTACCGCGGTATAGCCGCGCTGTCCCATTGATTTCAATGGGCAGGAGCGGTTTAGGAGCGGTGAATACACCGCTCCTTCACCGCTCCAAAGAAGCGGCTGACAGGAGATTTTTTCTTCTCCTGCTAGCGCACCGCTTCAGTGTGAAAGCCCTCGGGCTTTCACACTGAACAAACAGCGGAGGCTGTTTAGGGGCGGTTTGCAGGCGCTATTTTTAGCGCAATAACGCCTGCAAACCGCCCCAGTGTGAAAGGGGTCTAAGTGTCACTGGTGATGTGGCAGTTAGTTCGTTCCCGCAAAGTGTCAGTTAAGCCAGGTACACATGGGCCAAATGTCGGGAGACAATGGGCAGTTAGGAAAAAACTGACTAACATTTGGCCCGTGTGTATGTCGGTCTGTCCAACAGAAGCTGGCCGTTTGGCGACTCCCAATCAGTGCTCTTAGCCAATGGCCGAGAGCGCTGATCAGAGTGTTCTGGCGGGGGGGGGGGGGGAGTCAGAACACAACAACTCAGCAGGGGAGATCTGGGGGGATGCAGTTTGCCATCTTCCCCTGGGCACTGGATGACCTTGTCCCGGCACTGCTTCTGACCCCTGCACTATATACTCTATGTTGTACATTACATCATTCTGATACTATATAGTCCTATCTGTTGTATCTCATAGAATATGTTGTCCATTACATAGTCCTGACTTCTTCTCTCTCTCATCCACTGCTGTATAGAAACATAATATAAATTCTCTTCTGTTACATTTCCTACCAGCTGGACATTTTATATCTGATGATTTGATTGGAGCACAGACTTTTACATGTTGATAATAATGTGATAACATCTTCAAACTTTGGAACCTTAAACAGAAAGGGATAATGAGGGAGGAGTCAATAACCCAATGATGGTGGTCTTCAGGATCAGTCCAGTCTTCATCTTGATTGATCTCCCCCCATCCTCACTCTCTGACCTCTGGTGGGGCTCAGCCCCGCTATTATTCATGACTAAATCATGGACTAAATAAGGAAGTGCAGGGCTTTTTGTGTTGGGAAGATGGCAATGAGTGATAGAGGGGGTGGGGACACTCATCCTATAATCCCCTCATCACTGTCACTCCTATAAAAGACAGTTCTTGTTGTTTCCTCACTCTCTGACTAAGGTCCATGAATAAAGAAATGAACTGGTAGGAGATCAGAGGACCCATTTACTAGTTACCTTGAGGGGGGAATTGTAAGATCCTCAGAGACAAAGCTGCCTGATGTGGGCGGAGTCCTGGTTTAGGGGAACCAATCTGCTCATGTCTAGTAATAATCTTTTTATTTCTATTTTAGCAGATGGACGGGAGATGAGGAAAACCTCAGAGGATTGTCTCACTTTGTCTCCAGACTGTAAAGTAGAAGATGAGGACATCACACAGTATAGTCCAGGAGAAAACCCGGCTACCTCAAATGTCCATCCGGCACCACACAGTGTAGATGGTCCATCGTATTCCTCTTATCCTGAGGAACCTCAGACTGTGAGGGATGGTGCCATCCTTCCAACAGATAAGAGGTTTTCCTGTCCTGAGTGCGGGAAGGGTTTCCGTTCTAAATCCCATCTTAATGTACATAAAAGAACCCATACAGAAGAGAAGTTAAATTCCTGTCCTGAGTGCGGAAAATGTTTCAGTCGTAAATCCGGTCTTAATGTACATAAAAGGTCTCACACAGGGGAAAGACCATATTCCTGTTCTGAGTGCGGGAAATATTTTTCAGTGAAGTCCAATCTTTACACACATCAAAAATCTCACAAGGGGGAGAAACCATATTCCTGTCCTGATTGTGGGAAATGTTTTTCTGAGAAGAATAGTCTTGGCAGACATCAGAGATTGCACACGGGGGAGAAGCCGTATTCTTGTCCTGAGTGCAGGAAATGTTTTTCACAGATATCTAGTCTTCACAGACATCAAAGATCTCACACAGGGGAGAAGCCGTATTCCTGTCTTGAGTGTGGGAAATGTTTTATACAAAAAACAGATCTTGTCAAACATCAGAGGTCTCACACGGGGGAGAAGCCATATTTCTGTTCTGATTGCGGGAAATGCTTTTCGCAGAAGTCAGATCTTTCCAGACATCAGAGATCTCACATGGGAGAGAAGCCACTTTCCTGTCCTGAGTGAAGGAATTGCTCCTCATTGAAGTCCTGTCTTCCTGTACATCAGGGATCCCACACAACTCTCGAGGTGTCTTGAGTGCGGGAAATGTCTTCTATATGAATGTTGCTGGACATCACAGCTCTCATGTGGGGAAGAAGCACACCCTGATATACACCTCAGATATACTCCATAGCTGATCTTCATCATGTAAGAAACAGTTCATAAGGAGATCAGAGATCACCAAAGACATGGATGAAGTGTTGTACCGTGTTGGCCATTGATAGCAGTAGAAAAATAAAAATGGAGTCATTACGTTTCATTGGCTGAGTACATTTTGTGGTGTAAGCTTTCACAAATAGAGGTAGAGGTCTGTGGTTTTTTTTTTTAAAGAATTTGTTGAATAAATATGACACACATTTACCAGTCCATGATGAATATTGTCTGTATTTTATTTAATATAAGGATGTCCTATGATCATCTAGTGGCAATAGTGTCGCACTGCGGTACTAATACCGCATTGTGGACACCAGATGGAGTTACACTCTTGCATTGCTAGGCACTTCTCTTGGCTGCCGGGGCACTAGATAGTGAAAGTGGTTCTCAGGGAGGCCTAGGAGACTTTCTTGCATTGACTAGGAGATGCCGGGATTCTTTCTTCACCCCCCCCCACCACCACCACCTCCAAACACTGGGCTGCTTGTGTTCATGTGCAGAATGGCTGGGGAACATCAGGAGTGAGGCTGTGCTGTGATGTCCATATCAGGTGGCACAGAGTATTTATGGAGAATCTCTGAATGATTTAAGCAGATGGCAGTGTTTTTCCCCACAGACACACACCCCAGATATGCATGGTTGCAACCTGGAACACGCCAACTGTTAGACACAGTGACTGGTGGCAACACATACATACTCCTTCCTGATGGGGGACAGCGGTGGGCACTGACAGGCTGGGTGGGTGATCGCCTGGGGTAACCAGTGCATGGTGCTGTCCCAACTGACCAGGATCACTGTATCAGCATGTCAGAAACCATGAAATCAGACCGAGACAGAAGTACAGGTAAATCACACTTGTTTAATAATAAAAGTAAATAGAACAAACGTAGTCAAAACATAGCCGGAGTTCTGGAACCGGAACGGATAGTCAGACAAGCCAAACATCAGGGAGCCAGAGATGAGCGTAGTGGAACAGCAAGCAGGATCTGGAGCCAGAAGGGATGTCAGCCAAGCAAGTCTTTTAACAGGAATGCAGGAGACTGTCTCTGTGATGTTGACTATGTTTGTTTTATTTACTTTTATTATTAAACAAGTGTGATTTAACTGTACTCTGTCCAGTCTGATTTCATGGTTTCTGACTGTAGGCGAAGGCCGAGATCCCCTGGGCTGGATGGCTTAAGTAGGCAGGACTGACGAGCAGGATATCATCAACAGCTGAGTACCTGTGGAGAGATAGGAGCTTGCAATTAGCCAACAGCTGAGCGGCCAGCTCAGAGAAGGAAGGGTTGAGCCCGCCCTGACACAGCATCAATCTCACTATATGAGTTGGCAGCCCTTATGTCCACAAGACAGCAGAGAGGTGAGGTCAATGTCTCCTTTTGGGGCTCTGATACCTAGGGGCAACTTTCCTACAATTCCTGAGTGATTATGGAGGACTCTGCATTTGCTTGGCTGAGGGACAGCATAGCTTCTGGAATTGAGCTGGTTGGACTGTGTAGGTAGCAAATGTAGGCATTTCTCTTCCCCCCCTCCTTATTATTGGTGGCAACCTGATGGAGGAAGCAACAGGGGCAGATGTTTGGTTGGGTTCTCTGTTTCCAGTATACTCCTGGTTGGAATATCAGGGCCTGTCCCTGAAGACTGCTGAGGTGAGAGTGGTTCTCCCTCAGGGGACAATGCCTTGATATGCAGGCTCTATAAAGTATGGGAACCACTGCAGTGCAATCTGCCTCGCTTTTAGAGGCCATGCCACCTATAACGGGTACACTTGTTACACTTCCATTACTCTAGGCAACCACTTTGGTCTTCACATCACTCTACGCTGAGGTCTTCACCCTAATGTGTTAAAGATCCACTTGTTAATTGTATGTGCTGGTTATTTACGATAGACCTCTTTAGTAACTTCTAAACTGGCAAGAACAAGGTTCCAAACGCTTTACTTAATAAAGGTCGAAAGGTAGACATTTTTTCAGTACAGGTGTATAATACATTCATTGTTGATTTACAAAGAACTTGGTATTAGTTTTTATGTTATTAACTATGGTAGTTTAAAGGTAATAACGTGTGCGTATACACACACACACACACTACATTACCAAAAGTATTGGGACACCTGCTTTTACACGCATATGAACTTTAATGGCGTCTTAGTCTGTAGGGTTCAGTATTGAGTTGGCCCACCCTTTGTAGCTATAACAGCTTCAACTCTTCTGGGAAGGATGTCCACAAGGTTTAGGAGTGTGTCTATGGGAATGTTTGACTATTCTTCCAGAGGCCCATTTATGAGGTCAGGCACTGATGTTGGGTGAGAAGGCCTTGCTCGCAGTCTCCACCCAAAACTCGCTCATCCATGTTTTTATGGACCTTGGTGTTCTGGGTGCGCCGATGGCCAGAGCCCTTTCACACTGCCAGCGCCCGAAAAACGCCCCAGTGTGAAAGGGGTCTTAATCAGCGCTTTACCAGCGTTTTTCAGGCGCTGGCAGTGTGAAAGGGCTCGGGCCTTCACATTGGGATTGCAGATGAGGATTCTTTCAGGCGCTTTACGGGCGCTTTTTTTAACGCTAAAGCACCTGAAAAACGCCCCAGTGTGAAAGGGGTCTTAGGATGTGGAATTGGGGAGGAAACACATACATGAGTTTTTTTTTTTAAAAACCTTTATGCCCTGTACACACGGCTGGACTTGCGAACAGTCTAAACTCCGTCGGCATTACCGACGGAGAGATTTATGCCGCGTACACACGGTCGGACTTTTTGACCGAACTTGTCCGACGGACCAAATCCGGCAGACAATCCGATCATGTGTGGGCTTCACCGGACCTTCAGTGGACTTTTCCAGTCGCAAATCTGACGGACTTTAGACTTGGAACAGGCTTCAAATCTTTACGTCGAAACTCCGCCGGACCCAGAAATCCGCTCGTCTGTATGCTAGTCCAACGGACAAAAACTGACGCTAGGGCATCTATTGGCTACTGGCTATCAACTTCCTTATTTTAGTCCGGTGTAGGTCATCACGTACGAATCCGTCGGACTTTGGTGTGATCGTGTGTAGGCAAGTCCGTTCGTTAGAAAGTCTGTTGAAAGTCCGCCAAAAGTCAGTCGAAAGTCTGTCGGACAGGCTGTCGGACTTTTGTAGCTGAAAAGTCCGACCGTGTGTACGCGGCATTAGAACATGTTCTATATCTAAGTCCGTCGGAAATGCTGACAGCAAAAGTCCAATGGGGCATACACACGGTCGGAATGTCCGGCCGAAAGCTCCCATCGGACTTTTTCTGTCAGAAAGTCCGGCCGTGTGTACGCTGCATTAGAGATCAGCAACATTCTCTGTGAGATCCGAGTGGAGGACTTCAGCTGCTGAGAAAATATATAAGCAAGTGAGCAACACACTCCCAAACAAAATCTCATAGGGAGAGAGTCCAACATCCCCAATGTATGAAGACACTCAGGTCATTGTTTTCTAGTTTCTGACATTTCTCTTAGTTATTCTACTTTTTACACAGCATTGTAGACAGTAGGGGGTGTCAAATAAAACCTCAAAACTTCTTGTAAGGACTCATAAAAATAGTTCATCTGTCTAGCTTCTGGGACTTTGTACTTGCAAACTACTTTTGATAACTCTTTTTACTGTGGCCTTTGCAGTAGCATTTGCCTCTGGCCATGCAGAAAACATGTCCATACAGACAAGTGCATACTTGTAAGATCCCTGGATATCTCTGGAAGGGATGTTCAGCTTTTAGTAACAGGTAAAACAAGAAGCCGTATATTATAAAAACAACTGCGGTGAACCCTGGCGCTATCTCACGCCCATTTACTAAGGCAGCCCTGTTTCTGACTGATGACACGGTCCATGTGTCAAGCTGGAGGGAAAAGTGTGGCTGGCAGACAAAAAAAAAAATCACTTTTTTCCAAAGTCCTGCTTCATAAGAAGTGGACCACTTGTTCTTCTTGTTCTGGAGTCCTCAAAGTTTAAATATTAATCCCAGCTCTACTGGGCTAGAACTAGGGTGGAATCTGTGAGTTGCACAGACCCAGCAAGTGTCCGGGGCTGTAATGCAGCATCCTTAGTCACCTGGTCTGCTTCCATGTGTGGGTTTTAAAGTTAGTATGGCTACCTCAGCTAGAAGCTGGAAGGCTGAAGGCAGCCAATAAATTAACTTAGTAGCAGTGGCAGCTGGTGGTCAAAATGTTGGTGGGGGACAGCAAATATACCTGGCCCCCTCACTTGCACCAGCACCCTACCCCCCCCTCCCCGCGGCTTGCATTCAATCACAGCGGCGATCCACTCACACTACACGCCACCCCCCAGGGCTCGATAGGTGGCGATCCTCGCACTACCGCCACCCCTCCCATGCGATCTATGGCCTCCTTACCCTATACAGCAAGAGGTGTGGGGAGGAGGACGAGGTGGCGGTGCACCGCTGAATCAATCCGGGGTAGAGCTCTAGGACAGACTGCTGTTACTAATGTCACACAAGTGGGTGGGCTCACTGCGCCCCAAGCCCACCCTTTATTGAAGCCTATTAGAGCCTCCAGCTCTAATCACATGCTTAAAAAATAAATAAACCCACATTGAAATCCACGCGTCCGGCGTCCTGCATAGAGATTAGGGGCCAGGCGCATGGATTAGGGAGAGCTGTGCCCCTAATGGATGGGCTGCCACTGTAACTTAGCATGCTTGATTGGTTTACCTGCCAAAGTAAAGACCTTCTAGCCCTTCAAATAGAACCAAAATCATGCTCCACCCCAAAAGATCTCTAATTCTCTACTATCTATATACATGTATACTCTTTTGATGGCTCACAGGCTTTGCTAAAGCATGGAGCTCTGGTTCAAATATCTGGGTCTTCAAGGAGTGTGTCCTGCACTGGGCTCACAGTATGTGATTCCTACATCATCACTTTAACACGTGATTTTTCTTTGTCTCCAGCCTCCTCCAATACAGGCAATAAGGTGACTGGATTCAAGGGCACAACTTTTTCATTGTTAGATTTGTACATAAACAACAATACAAATTCATATTTTGTGAACCTTTCATTAAAATATATATTTAATTTGACTGTTTGAAATAATTGCTGCACAGAATGTGGGGCCATTAAAGTTAAATAATTGACTAAAATAACGTCTGTAACTTTGTCTAGTAGCACCTTACATACAGCTACTGCTCTGATATCACTGGGTGAACCCTTCATTACTGGGTCCATCTTGCATGAAATATAATACAATGGCTTGGTTTTCCTATCATGTTCTGTAAGAACTTCATGTTTCAAAAAAGACAACCTTTCCCTGACAATATTATAATTTTCTATTTGCCTGCTCTGTTGTTCGTTTTAGCAAGATAACACAAGTCCTTAGTCTCCGTCTTACATTATTTTCCTGATGTCATAACATAATGTATTATAACAATACCGTGCAGTCATGCAAAGATGTCCATAAATCCAAGATTTTCTTCAGCTTATCACTGCACTTAGGAAAGGGGGGGCATCATTTCACAATCCACATGTTCTGCTTTGGATTCAAAAATAGAAATATACAAAAAACAAAAAGTACCAACAATCTATATATGAAAAAAAAGAAAATTGTCAGCCAGATCAACTACAATGTAGAATCCATTGGACAATCCGACCGTGTGTGGGCCTCATCAGACCTGCAGCTGACTTTTTCGGTCAAAAATAGGAAGGACTTTAGATTTTGGAACATGTTTCAAATCTTTCCAACAGACTCAAGTCCAGTCGAAAAATCTGCTCGTCTGTATGCTAGTCCAACGGACGAAAACCGACGCTAGGGCAGCTATTGGCTACTGGCTATCAACTTCCTTATTTTAGTCCGGTTGTACGTCATCACGTACGAATCCGTCGGACTTTGGTGTGATCGTGTGTAGGCAAGTCCGTTCGTTTGAAAGTCCGTCGGAAGTCGGTCAAAAGTCCGTCAGAAAGACCGTCAGACCTTTGATGCCCAAAAGTCCGCCCGTGTGTACACGGCATAAAAGGCCTGCTGTCAGATGACAAAAGGCAAATGGAGAATAAAAGAGCTGGCCAGAAAACCAGAATGTTCAAAACAACTTCCCAACCGGGGAGTTCTACTGGCAAAACAACTTCCCAACCGGGGAGTTCTACCGGCAAAACTACTTCCCAACCGGGGAATTCCACTGGCAAAACAACTTCCGAACTGGGGAGTTCTACTGGCAAACAACTTCCCAACCGGAGAGTTCTACTGGCAAAACAACTTCCCAGCCGGGGAGTTCTACTGGCAAAACAACTTCACAACCAGGGAGTTCTACTGGCAAAACAACTTCCCAAACGGGGAGTTCTACTGGTAAAACAACTTCCCAACTGGGTATAGGGCCCCTTGGGTAGCTCATGAAAAGGAAATGTCACCAGCACACCAGGATCTCCAAAAATGGGTCCAAAACTTTAATCACATAGTATCCAAAAGTAAAAGTGACGTTTCGGAGCCACGCAGGACCCCTTCATTAGGCATGTGCCAAATTGTAATACAGACTGCACCCTATTTAAAGAACCATTCACCAATCAGTGCAAAGAGGAAATGACCCCTGCCCCGCCCCCCTGACATCCAATGATGTCATATTCCCGCCATAGACCTGTGGCACAACCCATACAAACATTCTGTTTGCTTGTCATTTAACCGCTTGCCGACATACGTCGGCAGAAGGGCACGTACAGGCATACTAACGTATCTGTACATTGCCCTTTAAGAAGCGGTTTGCGGGCGTGTGGGTGCTCGCCATGAGCCCCTGCGATCCTCTCACGGAGAGGAAGTATGGGGAAATGCTGATGTAAACAAGCATTTCCCTGTTTTGCCTAGTGACAGGACACTGATCACTGCTCCCTGTAATCGGGAGCGGTGATCAGTGTCGTGTCACACATAGCCCCCCACACACACACAGTTAGAATCACTCCCTAGGACACACTTAACCCCTTCACTGCCCCCTAGTGGTTAACCCCTTCACTGCCAGTCACATTTACACAGTAATCAATGCATTTTTAATTGCACTGATCGCTGTATAAATGTGAATGGACCCAAAAAGTGTCCGATCTGTCTGCCATAGTTTCGCAGTCACGATAAAAATCGCTGATCGCCGATATTACTAGTAAAAAAAAAATATTGATAAAAATGCCATAAAACTAGCCCCTATTTTGTAGACGCTATAACTTTTGCGCAAACCAATCAATAAACGCTTGTGACAGACCTAGCCAGAAGAGAGACTTTTGCCGATCGATCGTGGGCCCTTGCATTTGGGGGAACGGTGCTCTTTGTGAGCTGTATGCCTGGGGACCCTTGAGGTGGTATTACTGTGGATTCGGGTCCTGGTCCCCCAGGACACACAGACTCTGGGGACCCTGGATTTACCATATTGGAATAGTGACTGATTCATACCGTTGGGACTCCTACTGTTAAATGCTAATGTCATCAATTCCAGCTACCTGTCTGTTGTCTGCTAAAATGTGTATTGTAAATAAGTCTCTAGTATGGGATCTAAGAGTCATTAGATCCCCATTGTGGTTTGTGTTTAATTAACTCTGCTATTGTGATAATGTTGATTGTGTTTTCTGAGCTACAAGAGGGCCAGTCTGGCCTAAAGGTCATGTCTGAGTCATCTAGGCTGTCTAAAGGGATTAGTTAATTAATTAGGTTAATTAGGTTACAGGTGTATTGTTAGAGTAATATGAGCCGGAGGTATGCACCTCCACTGTTAGTGTATAAAAGAGCCTGTATATTCCAATAAAAGAGATTCCTGGTTGAACTTACATATCAGCCTAAACTGAGGGAAACAAATGTTTTTTTATATATTTTTTGGGGATAT
The DNA here is from genome assembly GCF_042186555.1 of Aquarana catesbeiana. NCBI lineage: Eukaryota > Metazoa > Chordata > Amphibia > Anura > Ranidae > Aquarana > Aquarana catesbeiana. The sequence goes on along the minus strand of NW_027362655.1, from coordinate 45,784 downwards.
TTATTATAGCAAAAAGTAAAAAATAATGCGTTTTTTTCAAAATTGTCGCTATTTTTTGTTTATAGCGCAAAAAAACGCAGAGGTGATCAAATACCACCAAACGAAATCTCTATTTGTGGGGAAAAAAGGATGTCAATTTTGTTTGGGAGCCACGTCGCATGACCGCGCAATTGTCAGTTAAAGCGACACAGTGCCGAATCGGAAAAAAGTGCTCTGGTCTTTGGCCAGCCGAATGGTCCGGGGCTGATGTGGTTAAATAAAACAGCCATCAAGCTATCATAGCTAGTTTAGCCAGAGTGGGTCAGTGTACTACTATACTGTTCGTCTAAAACAAATCCTATTATCCACAGAAAACTAACCTGCGATTGCAGCCTCATCTGACATTTCTGTTCCTCTCTTTATTATACTACCTCCTGCCTGTTTATTAGCGTTGCTAGGTGGCTATAAGGGTGTTCAGCCCTTCCTTCTCAGAGCTGGCCGCTCAGCTGTCGGTTAATTGCCAGCTCCTATCTCTCCACAGTTGCTCAGCTGTTGATGATATCCTGCTCGTCAGTCCTGCCTACTTAAGCCGTCCAGCCCAGAGGATCTCTGCCTTCGCCTTAGTCAACATCACAAAGACACTCTCCTGCATTCCTGTTTAAAGAATTGCTTGGCTGACATCCCATCTGGCTCCAGATCCTACTTCCAGATAAGACACTATGCTCATCTCCGACTCCCTGACGTTTGGCTTGTCTGACTATCAGTTCCGGTTCCTGAACTCTGGCTATGTTTTGACTACGTTTGTTCTACTTTTATTATTAAACAAGTGTGATCTAACTGTACTTCTGTCTCGGTCTGATTTCATGGTTTCTGACAAAGGGGCTTGTTTCTCTGTTCCAATCCGGCCACACAATGTGCGTGCGCACCCTAGGGAATCGGTACGTCAATGCAGTCACTTTTTTTGTGAGATTCTGACCTTTGACTTGGCATATTTAGATCTCGGGTCTGCCTGTACCAGTATGCCATGCAAGGACCTACTTCGTTTGTGGACTAGTACTGGTGGATTTTTAATACTGGCGGTCAACGTGCCGTCAGCTCTCAAAATGTTAATGTTGCGTGTGGTTGCCTTCTTAATACGGTCTGATTTCTGATTGAAACCATGTATAAACAAAGGCCTATAGGCTGTTTTGGTCGTTTTAAGTGGCTCTGGTAAGCACCTTATCAAGTGTCGTGGTGGGATACCCTCACTTTTCTATTATATATTTTTCTTTTTTTGTTTCCTTTTATTTTTTATCTTTATTTTTGTTTTTTTATTTGTTTTTTTGCAACTTATCCTTTTTTGCTTCTCCTTTTAATTAATTTATATTCTTTTATTTATTTAATTTTCTTTCTTCTTATTTTTCATATCTTTGATGTGCAGTTGCAGTTGATTTGCTTTCACATCTGGTTTTCATCTGTGTTCTTTCCTAGCCCCAGTGTGCTCCCTGTCTGCTTGCAGACCGCCGCCAGCCTCATGAAATGGCATGGCAACGGCGGACAGCTGCATTGATGTACCTATTCCTTAGGGCGCACGCGCACAACGTGTGGCTGGATTGGAGCAGAGAGACAAGCCCCTTATAGTCACCTAGCAATGCTAATAAACGGGCAGGCGGAAATATACAACTAGAGAGAGGAACAGAAATGTCAGATGAGGCGGTAGGTTAGTTTTCTGTGGATAATAGGATTCGTTTTAGACGAACAGTATAGTAGAACACTGATCCACTCTGGCTAAAGTAGCTATGATAGCTTGATGGCTGTTTTATTTAACCACTTGCTTACAGGGCACTTAAACCCCCCTCCTATCCAGACCAATTTTCAGCTTTCCAGCGCTGACGCATTTTGAATGACAATTTCGCGGTCATACAACACTGTACACAAATGAAATTTTTATCATTTTTTCACCACAAATAGAGCTTTCTTTTGATGGTATTTGATTACCTCTGCAGTTTTTACTTTTTGTTAAAAAAAATGTAAAAAACTAAATTTAAAAAAAAATTTTTTTTTAATTTTTTTATATTTTGTTATAAAAAATTTAAAACGGGTCATTTTTCTCCTTCATTGATATACGCTGATGAGGCGGCAGTGATGGGCACTGATAGGCGGCAGTGATGGGCACTGATAGGTGGCAGTGATGGGTACTGATGGGTGGCGGTGATGGGCAGCACTGCCAGGTGGCACTGATCGGCACTACAGGTGGGCATTGATAGGTGGCACTTGTGGGCACTGTTAGGTGGCACTGTGGGCACTGTTAGGTAGCACTGTGGGCAGTGTTAGGTAGCACTGTGGGCACTGTTAGGTAGCACTGTGGGCAGTGTTAGGTGGCACTATTAGGTGGCACTGATGAGGCAGATGTGCCTCTTCCACTTGGGGACCGATGTCCCTCACATCTGAGCCGGTGATCGGCTTTTTTTTCTATTCACGCTGTCAGCGTGAGTAAAAAAAAAAATGATTACCAATCTTTTGTTTACATCATGTGATCAGCTGTCAGCCCGGCCCCTTACTCGGATCGGTGATCAGCCGAGTCTCAGTGACTCGGTGATCACAGCGCCCTGCAGGGCGTGCGCAGAGAGCGTGCACAGGGGAGGACATCATATGACGGCCTCCCGGGAATTCAGGTCTGCGCTGTGGCCGTCATTCGGCCATAGCGCGGATGTGTAGTGGTTAAATGACAAGCAAGCAGGAATGTTTGTATGGGTTCTGCCACAGGTCTATGGCAGGAATATGATGTCATTGGATGTCAGGGGGGCAGGGCGGGGGTCATTTCCTCTTTGCACCGATTGGTGAATGGTTCTTTAAATAGGGTGCTGTCTGTATCACAATTTGGCACATGCCTGATGAAGGGGTCCTGCGTGGCTCCGAAACGTCACTTTTACTTTTTGATACTATGTGATTAAAGTTTTGGACCCATTTTTTTGGGAGATCCTGGTGTGCTGGTGACATTTCCTTTTCATGATTGCATTCGGTTCCAGCCGATGGTCATTTCAGCACCCAATTTAAAATACAGCCGGAACGTGTGCGTTGGGAGTATTGCATTGGAGACCCTGGGTAGCTCAAGCGCATATAAAATCTCCTTTTGGAGTTAGTCCGTCCGTATGGCAGCACCTCTTACACACCTTGTATCTGATAACAGGGTACTATGTAAAGTTGACCCTGGTGGTATGGATGTGTCATTGCCATCATCCCATAATATTATTGAAATAACTGCAAAAACCTCTAAAGGGATTTTTAAGGCAATGAAAACTAGAGATTATAAAAATCAAAGTTTATTATAAATTGATATAAAAAATATATATTGTTTAGTAACAAAAGAGTATAAGTATTGTAATTAGAGATAGCGCATAGCAAAATATTAAAAAAGTGCATTCATAAAAATGGAATAGGAATATATATATTATATGATACATATAATCTTGACAGATTTATCATGAGATAAGAAACATCAACTTCCGTTTAGGAGTACTAATACCTAGGGTGTATATTATGTCTGATACTTTTTACATGCATGTGCCTTTCCATCTGTTACACATTATTTTATTATTATTATGATTATATTTACTTTATTTTGACAATTGGGTAGTTATTAAAGTATTGTCTTTTTTGAAGTAATACAATATGAGCTATATGGGGACATAGAGTGAGTCAAGAGATGGAAAAATTAATTGTCCATCTCTTCTCTCTCCTGCTGAGAATCCATCTTCTTCATATTTTTTTCATTTTTTTCATTTTCACGGACTCATCTATCATCTTTGAATGAAGTCCTGATCGTGTTTAGTTCACCCATTAATGCACACTCATTGCATACACTTTGAAGGCCGGTCTGGGGATTACAACATCATTTCCGGCCCTTTTCCCCTCTCTGCAGGTCACTTCCTGGTGTGATCGAACGGAGACCGGAGGTAATGTACGCATGCGTCGTTTTTTGATGACGTCACCGCGCTGGACCACGCCGCGCGCATGCGCGAGCGCGGTCTCTATTAGACTATGGGGGATGTGATTGAGGTTGAGACGCACAGTTGCGGCCTCGCCCTTCATTGATGTCACCGCGCTGAACTACGCCGCGCGCATGCGCGAGCGTGGTTTTTTATCGTAATATACGTTAGGGGGGATGTCACTGATGTGGTGACGCAGAGTCACGGCCTCCCCCTCCATACACCCACTAAGAGGTCATAAGGGGTAGTAACAAGTGGAAGTGGGAGGTTCTGGACGCCGGGACTCTGCATCATGTCTCCTCCTGAAGCACATGACACCATTAGACCTATGGGAATGGAATCATTTGAAAGAGAGGCTTGGAAGGCACTCAGGATCATGTCTCCTCCTTAAGCACATGACACCATTAGACCTATGGGAATGGAATCATTTGAAAGAGAGGCTTGGAAGGCACTCAGCATCATGTCTCCTCCTGAAGCACATGACACCATTAGACCTATGGGAATGGACTCTGCATCATGTCTCCTCCTGAAGCACATGACACCATTAGACTTATGGGAATGGAATTATTTGAAAGAGAGGTTTGGAAGGCATTCAGCATCATGTCTCCTCCTGAAGCACATGACACCATTAGACCTATGGGAATGGAATCATGTGAAAGAGAGGCTTGGAAGGCACTCAGCACCACGTCTTCTCTTGAAACACATGACACCATTAGACCTATGGGAATTGAATTACATGAAAGAGAGGCTTGGAAAGCACTCGGGTCCGCCATTTTGGATGACCCCGGAAGTGCCAATGCAAACAAGCCTGGGAGCTGTATTCTCATCAGAGGGGTCCTTGTCCCTATATAAAGGAGTCTGGCTGCAGTGGGCAAGTACCCCAGACGAAGTCTTGTATGATGAAACGCGTCGGGAGGACTCCACTGCCGCCATTTTACTTGCAAGCGCTTTTTATTCTGAAATGTAAGTGTTTTTCCTTTTAATAAATTTTTTATGGTTTACGGAATTACGCTATGAGCCCCTTCTTCATTACATGTGGGTAATGTCCGTTGGTGTCCGAGCTTCCAAATGAAGAAGACCTCTTTGGGATAGCAACGTTACAACTTCACCATTCACCAGCCCTTGGTTCCCTACCTTCATTGCCAGTGAGCAATCCAAGCCTGTTTGACCCATATAGCGTATGCTAGGTGGGTCCCAACTTTCTGGTAAGCCTCCAGTCATCCTAGGTGGCGGTTTCGCACAAGTGTTTGTCAACACATGTTGGATTACATACAGAAATCTCTCACGAGTATATGTTTTGGAATTTATCACCATTGCAAAATTTATGTTCATCGTACCTGCACATTCAGTTTTGGACTTTATTGCCATTTTTACATCCTGTTATCACTTTTGGTGACCCTAAGGCTTTATAACATAAGTGTTCTATATGTATGAATGTTCACAAAGTATACAAAACACTATCTTTTCACAATTCATTTTGCTATTATATGTGGTATAGCAATATTCTCTTTCTCATTTTTTAGCGCTACACTTGGTTACATATGATATATGATACATCACACTACCCGATACAATCACCACAGATGAGAGACCGTGGTGTTGAGTAGTGAAAATCCAACGCGTTTCAACGTGCTCAACTCAAAGAGAAATGTCTTCTTCAGGGAAATGTATCGCAGTGTAAATAAAGAATAATAACAATATTATTATAGGCTGTATAAGTTATGTAAGTATCTCGCATAATGCGGCTCACAGTCTACTCACATTTATATTCACATACTTGTATATATATTCAGATGTTTGTTATAAACGAAGGAGGTTTTCGTTGTCTCGTTGTCACCTGACTTGGCCTTTGCATGCGCGGGCAGCGGTGTCCGTCGCCTTAGGAACGCACAGCGTGACTACGCTGGATTCCCCTGTCAGTGTGTGCGCCGTGCCATTAGCTGGCGCGGCAGCCCATCCCCGCCCACACCATATAAAAAGGACGCCAAGGACGGCATACGGTGTCACTCCTTCCCTCGGCATCACCACGGGCTCTCTGGGTGCACAGGCCGTTCTTGAGGCTATAGATATACTTTGGTTGCAAGTAAGTCTTTCTTTCATACTTCATTACTAGCTTAAAAAAAAAGGGGGCCTGTTTACTTAGGAAACCCCCCCCCACCCTCTCATGCCTCCTAACCAGGTCTCTATCCATCCTTTTTACCCTGTTATACACAGACAATCTATCCTTGGTATGCCAGCATTTGGATCGTAATTTTTATATATCCAGCCATCCTGTAGTGGACTTTGGACACTGTTTATTCCTAGAGAATCGAGAATCTCACCCTAACACGGGAGTTTTCATTAACCCTTGAAGTGCATTAGGAGGATGTGAGTAGACTGTGAGCCGCATTATGCGAGATACTTATACAGCTTATAACTTATACAGCCTATAATAATATTGTTATTATTCTTTATTTAGACTGTGATACATTTCCCTGAAGAAGACATTTCTCTTTGAATTGAGCATGTTGAAACGCGTTGGAATTTCACTACTCGACACCACGGTTTCTTGTCTGTAGTGATTGTATCGGGTAGTGTGATGTATCATTTTCCTATTCCATTTTTATGAATGCACTTTTTTAATATTTTGCTATGCGCTATCTCTAATTACAATACTTATACTCTTTTGTTACTGCACAATATATATTTTTTATATCTATTTATAATAAACTTTGATTTTTATAATCTCTAGTTTTCATTGCCTTAAAAATCCCTTTAGAGGTTTTTGCACTTTTTTCTGATAACAGGGTTTTCCCTGTTGTGTCAATAGGTCATTTTCCTTTATCCATGTGTTTAATATTTTTTGGGGTTGGGCTCCATTCATTTTCTCTTCCCTGTTTTTCTAGAAAGTAGTATACTCTTTATTAATAGTATTTACTTATAGTTGATTTTTGTATTTCACAGGAATGGAGCCCAAACAATCTACCAATTGGGCTTTTTCCAACACCCTGAACCTCCCCCTTGTACATCAATTAGTGTGGGACCATGTATGTGTGCGCTTGACTCCCTGATGGGTCCAATTAGGGCCTCCTAGGCAGGGTCATCTTTAATAATGATTGGACCCTGGGCAAACATTTTCCTGGGGCCCCCCTGGCCCAACACCACCACCCCCCGGCCCCCACTATGCAATTTCTCTCTCCACCTGCTCTGAGACATACAATAAATAGCAGGTAGACTCAAAATCAGTTTACTGCAGCAGATCAGACAGAAATTGCAATTGGTTGTCAGAGGTTACAGCATATTATTACCACTTACTGACTGGTTGCTAGAGGTTACAGCACATTATTACTGCTCACTGATTGGTCGCTAGAGGTTACTGCACATCCTTGCTGCACACTGATTGGTTGCTAGAGGTTACTGCACATCATTACCGCTCACTGATTGGTTGCTAGAGGTTACTGCACATCATTACTGCTCATTGCTTGGTTGTTAGAGGTTACAGAACATTATTACTGCTCACTGATTGGTCGCTAGAGGTTACTGCACATCGTTGCTGCACATTGGTTGCTAGAGATTACTGCTCTCTGATTGGTTGCTAGATTATAGATATTATGACCAATAACTTGCATCCAAGCCTTCAAAATGGGAAATTTAGATTTTTTAAGTTCGATTCCCATAGACTTACTTAGGGTTCGCAGCAGTGGTGGCTAGTGCTCCATTGGTTGGGGGGCAACAGACAGACCTGACCACGAATGCCCCCCCATCGCTCCAGCCCGCCAACGCCACCATACCCACCCCACGGTCGCCGACTCTTACCTTGTGCTGCTATCTCCGGATGGAGGGTGCCCACCGGTGGCTGCTTCCCCCCTCTGTGTCCCTGCCTCCTTGTCTCCACTCCGTCTTGAAGCCTACCCTGGCAGGGAATGGGTACAGCTGGCACAGCACACAGGCATCCCTGGCTCTGCACTGAGCTCTGGCTGGAGGGAGATGACAGTCTATAGAGCGCTCCTCCATGGCGGCTGGTGGGTTGGTCAGTCAGGCTTTCCCTGGTAGTCTCCTCCCTCCTCCTCCTAGGCCAATAGGATCGCTTCTCCTTTCGGCCAATCCAGAAACAGGTCCCGTTCGCTTCCTGATTGGCTAGGAGGAGAATCAGTGTGACAATAGCGAATATTAATTCGCTATTGTCACACAACTGGGTGGGCTCAGGGCACAGTGCTCTGCGCCCACCCTTTTTTGAAGCCTATTGGAGCCTCTGGCTCTAATCACGTGCTTCAAAAAAACAACAACATTGGAATCCATGCGTCCAGAGCACCGCATGTAGATTAAGGGGCCATATGCTTGGATGGGGGGCACCCGTGCGCCCCTAATGGACGAGCCACCACTGGTTCGTGCTTCAGGTCCCAACTTTTTACACGTTTGGAAGTTCTGGTGCGAACCGAACCGGGGGTGTTCGGCCCAACTCTATATACTATCTACTGTATATGGAGCCCACACAATATACAAACTTCTGATCTATTTGGAAGTAGAGTGCTGTGAGCAGTGAGTGGAGTTCCCATTTCCTGCCGGCTCTCAAAATTTGGAGCTCTGCTTTGTTTAGAGCAGTCAGAAGAATATTTGGTGCGGTCTCGCCTTGTTAGATCTGCTCATACATCCTCCAATCACATTTATTGTACTTCCTGACAATGAAAGGACCTGAAAATATTTCTAGAAATGTGAGGAGTCCAATCACAGAAGATTGTGGAAGATAAAACCTGTAAACACGGCACAACGATTAAATGTCTTCTTATTGCATAGTTCACGGCCGGAGGCCTATTATGGTAAGACCAGAACTGAGCAAAGAGGTTTTTCTGTCTGTCTGGATTCTAGGAAAAGGAGGAGGAGGAAAAGGGAGTAGTGGGAGGAAGAGGGGGGCGAGGAGTAGAGGGCGAGGAGTAGAGGGGGAGGTCAGATTTTCTGTAATGTAATATGTCTCCACCCACAGAGAGTTCTCCGTAATTAGTCACGTCTCTGGCACAACGTTGGGTGTGTCCAGCTGCTTCTTTCCGTATAACGATGTGCACATGTCTCACCCTCAGGTTGTGTGTATGTTCAGAAGGGTGATGAATAAAGTCCTCCCAGGAGCAGAGACCATTCCCAACCATCCTTCTAGACTCAAAGTCAGCCATGGAGAGATCCCAATCTGCTCTGAACTCTTTTTCGGGCTTCCCAGACTTTTAGAGTTTTCTTCTATAATAGGAAATCCAAAGAAATCAATCGCACACAGATATGTTTATATATTTTAGAGGACATTTGGAGGGGGTGTGTGGATGTGTGCTCTTTCTTTATCCACTTCACGCCCGAACTATAGCCGAAAGACAGCTACAGCACGGACTTGATTTGCCGGCGTACATGGATGTCTTCCCGTGATCATCCTGGTGGCGCGCTCTGTGATCGTCCAGTCCTTCGGGCTCAGCTCATCACAGATCGGGGTGAAGGGCCAAGAACAGCGGCCCTTTACCACATGATCAGCTGTCAGCCAATGACAGCCGATCACAGGATGTAAACACAAGCCAGATATCGGCTTTTCTTTCCTCACGCTGATAGCGTAAGGAGAGAAGAAGAAAGACGATAACTGGCTTGTGTTAAAGGGACATCAACACTGATAATCAGGGCACTGACGATTAGTACAGTCCCAACAGTGCTACCAATAAGTGCCTATCAGTGCTGCCAATCAGTGCACATCAGTGCCTCATCATCAGGGTCACCTATCGGTGCCGCCTACCAGTGCCCATCAGCGCCACCTATCAGTGCCCATCAGCGCTGCCTATCAATGCCACCTATCAGTGCCGCCTATCAGTGCCCATCAGTGCAGCCTTATCAGAACACACTAGGGAAGGAGAAAAATTAACTGTTTGCAAAATGTTATAACAACAAACTAAGAAGAAAGTTTTTTCTTCAAAATTTTTGGGCTTTTTTTGTTTGTTTAGCAAAAAATAAAAACTCCAGAAGTGATATAATACCAATTTTTATAATATTTGTGTGAAAAAAAAATTATAAAAATTTCTTTTCGGTACAGTGTTGCATGGCAGCGCAATTGTCATTCAAAGTGCGACAGCGTTGAAAGATGAAAATTGGCCTGGGCAGGAAGGGGGGTGAAAGTGCCCAGTAGGGGCATTGCTGGCAATTTCAAAACTTTTTCCTTTGTAAATGTCAGAGCTGCTTCAGTACAGACACACAGAGTACTCCAGATGAGTGCTATGTGAAAGTGAAAGTAAACCCAGTACTTCTATGATTACTTTGGGAGTGTGATGATGTCACGAGTGATGTCACTGCACACCCACTCACTAAGGAGGTTCAGCCAGAGTTGTCATAGCCCTGTCCAGCCTTCCATACAGCAGCTAATCACTGCTACAATACATCTAGAAATAGATGACTACATAGCAGTGATCTACTGCTGCAAAACCACAATGGGGGCTGGATCACATCTCAAATGATTAGTTCCCCATGAACAAAAGAATAAATAAATAAAAAAGTGTAAATCAATATAACAATAAAAATATAAAGAATAACATTTTTTTATATATACACGGGTATACAGTATATGTGTGTGTGTATATATATATATATATATATAGATATATATATCTATATATCTATAGATATATATGCACAGTATCTCACAAAAGTGAATACACCCCTCACATTTTTGTAAATATTTTATTATATCTTTTCATGTGACAACACTGAAGAAATGACACTTTGCTACAATGTAAAGTAGTGAGTGTACAGCTTGTATAACAGTGTAAATTTTCTGTCCCCTCAATATAACTCAACACACAGCCATTAATGTCTAAACCTCTGGCAACAAAAGTGAGTACACCCCTAAGTGAAAATGTCCAAATTGGGCTCAAAGTGTCAATATTTTGTGTGGCCACCTTATTTTCCAGCACTGTCTTAACCCTCTTGGGCATGGAGTTCACCAGAGCTTCACAGGTTGCCACTGGAGTCCTCTTCCACTCCTCCATGACGACATCACGGAGCTGGTGGATGTTAGGGACCTTGCACTCCTCCACCTTCCGTTTGAGGATGCCCCACAGATGCTCAATAGGGTTTAGGTCTGGAGACATGCCTGGCCAGTCCATCACCTTTACCCTCAGCTTCTTTAGCAAGGCAGTGATCATCTTGGAGGTCTGTTTGGGGTCGTTATTATGTTGGAATACTGCCCTGCGGCTCAGTCTCCTAAAAGAGGGGATCATGCTCTGCTTCAGTATGTCACAGTACATGTTGGCATTCATGGTTCCCTCAATGAACTGTAGCTCCCCAGTGCTGGCAGCACTCATGCAGCCCCAGACCATGACACTCCCACCACCATGCTTGACTGTAGACAAGACACACTTGTCTTTGTACTCCTCACCTGGTTGCCACCACACACGCTTGACACCATCTGAACCAAATAAGTTTATCCTGGTCTCATCAGACCACAGGACATGGTTCCAGTAATCCATGTCCTTAGTCTGCTTGTCTTTAGCAAACTGTTTGCGGGTTTTCTTGTGCATCATCTTTAGAAGAGGCTTTCTTCTGGGACGACAGCCATGCAGACCAATTTGATGCAGTGTGCGGCGTATGGTCTGAGCACTGACAAGCTGACCCCCCACCCCTACAACCTCTGCAGCAATGCTGGCAGCACTCATACGTCTATTTCCCAAAGACCACCTCTGGATATGATGCTGAGCACATGCACTCAACTCCTTTGGTCGACCATGGTGAGGCCTGTTCTGAGTGGAACCTGTCCTGTTAAACCGATGTATGGTCTTGGCCACTGTGCTGCAGCTCAGTTTCAGGGTCTTGGCAATCTTCTTATAGCCTAGGCCATCTTTATGTAGAGCAACAATTCTTTTTTTCAGATCCCCGGAGAGTTCTTTGCCATGAGGTTCCATGTTGAACTTCCAGTGACCAGTATGAGAGAGTGAGAGCGATAACACCAAATTGAACACACCTGCTCCCCATTCAAACCTGAGACCTTGTAACACTAACGAGTCACATGACACCGGGGAGGGAAAATGGCTAATTGGACCCAATTTGGACAATTTCACTTAGGGGTGTACTCACTTTTGTTGCCAGTAGCTTAGACATTAATGGCTGTGTGTTGAGTTATTTTGAGGAGACAGCAAATTTACATTTGCGCTTCACCGTCAGCTGGATATTATCAGGAAGTACACAGCGCGGCTGCGGATTTCCCATAGACACCACCCTGTGCAGCAGACTGGTGAATATGCTACATTTGTCTTTTACAGCTTGTGCTTTTTTCGTATAAGGGAAGGGTTCTGGATTTTAATAAATGTGTGAAACAGGATTACACTATTTTGGAATCTCTCTGTTTTTACGGTGACATCTAACTGTAGCGGTTCAAGCTGTCCAGAACCTCCCTGCAAAACTGATGACTCTTCAGAGTATTAAGAGGATTCATTTTAATGCTTGAGATATTCTGAGCTCTGGTGAGCGTAACCCCTTGGGGGGGGGGGGGGGGTGCCTCACGTGGTGAAGATCTTGGTGTTTGGTGGTTTAGTGCACGCTTTAACCAACCGTCTAGGACATGGGTCTTCAAACTCTGGACCTCCAGTTGTTCAGGAACTACAATTCCCATCATGCCTAGTCATGTCTGTGAATGTCAGAGCTTTACAATGCCTCATGGGATGTGTAGTTCTGCAACAGCTGGAGGGCCGTAGTTTGAAGATCCCTGGTCTAGGATCACCTACTATCTCCTGAGTGGAACTCACTAACTATCATCATATCAAGTTTTATACGTGTAGGAACACATTTGTGTCGGTCTGGAAACTCAGTGGACTAACATAAGCGCTGTTATAACATAGGACTGATGCAGCAAACTGAACTCTCTTATGTTACTGTTTTGCAACATATATACGTATATACAAAGTATATACACATACACAAAGTACACGCAGGTAATGTAATATTTGGGTGTTTGTCCACACCCAGGAAGCACAGCTGCTGATGGCTGTGCTCAAATGTACATGGGTATACACCAGCACCTGTGTAAACAGGCATATACATAGGGGTGTATTCCCATATACAGTATTATATGCATGTTTATGCCTGTACCACCATAAACCCATGAACAGCCATTCATCTCTCATACACCCATACACAGTGGCGTTACTAGGGTTGGTGTCACCTGGTGCGGTAAAACATGGTGTCACCCCCCCCCCCCGAACCAAGCAGGCTAATCCATCAGTGTGGCTCTCCCCCCTTCAATCTGCCACAATGGATGGAGCCAGGATGGGATCGGGGTGATGAATGGAGACCGGGTGGGATCGGGGTGGTGGATGGAGCCCGGATGGGATCGGGGTGGTGGATGGAGCCCGGATGGAATCGGGGTGGTATATGGAGCCCAGATGGAATCGGGGTGCTGGATGGAGCCTGGATGGGATCGGGGGGTGCTGGATGGAGCCCGAATGGGATCGGGGTGCTGGATGGAGCCCGAATGGGATCGGGGTGCTGGATGGAGCCCAGATGGGATCGGGGTGCTGGATGGAACCCGGATGGGGTCGGGGTGCTGGATGAAGCCCGGATGGGATCGGGGTGCTGGATGGAGCCCGGATGGAATCAGAGTGGCGGATGGAGCCCGGGTGGGATTGGGGTGGTGGATGGAGCCCGGATGGGATTGGGGTGGTGGATGGAATCCGTGTGGCAGATGGAGCCTGGATGGGATCAGGGTGGTGGATGGAGCCCGAATGGGATCGGGGTGGTGGATGGAGCCCGAATGGGATCGGGGTGGTGGATGGAGCCCGGATGGGTTCGGGGTGGTGGATGGAGCCCGGATGGGATTGGGGTGGTGGATGGAGCCTGGATGGGATGAGGGTGGTGGATGGAGCTGGGATGGGATCGAGTTTTGGGGTGGATGGACCTGGGATGGGATTGGGGGGATGGATGGAGCTGGGAAGGGATCTTTGATTTGGGGAGGTGGGGGGATTGGTTAGAGGAATTGTGCTGGGGGGGTTAAACTTTAAATCTGCCCCCCTCCTTCTACTTCTAGCACAAGTCATTGCTAACCCAAAACAAAGCACCCCCTAGTGCATATCCTCAACCCCCTCCCTAATATTACTGCTGGCAGCAAAGATGTTACCTGCCAATGCCCCCCCCTCCCCCCAATCCCCATGTCCTCCTCTGCAATACTATTTCATACCTTGGCCCCAGGAAGTTGCTGTAGCGCGGTATCCCTCTTCTCCCTCCTCGACTCCTCCTCCCGGTCTATGTACTTGAAACTTCCGAGCTGAGGAGGAGGCGGGTGCAGCCAGCGGGGAGAGACATATGATTGCAGCAAGTGTGACGGTCGGTCGGACCCCAGGCACCTCTGTCTCTGCCTCGCTCCCTCCTCCCCCACTCTCCCTTTACATCCCATGCAGCTGAGGAGATTCCGGAAGGGAAGGAGGGAGCCGCGGCGACTGTGCCATTCAGATCAGTCTGAGCCTGGTGTCACCCTCTGGCGGGCCGCACCCCCCGCACCCCCTAGCAACGCCGCTGCCCATACACTATACTGTGCACTAAAAAATGTGCGGAACTCACGTGTGTGTATCCAGTGAATGGGCTGTGTGTGCTACCTCCCTGGTGTAAAACACATAGTGAAATGGTAAGGCAATCAAGCTCACCTGCTTATGTAATCCGGGTGTGGGGCGGGTCCCCGACCAACGTCATGCACAATGTCGAATGAGAATAGGAGTTGACAGTGAGATCCACCACCGGCGCAAGCACCAAAGTGGACCCACGCCAACCTCCGGCGTGAGAAGGACAGAGGACGTCCCTGCATCGCAGCGTCAAAAGACGCCACAAACAGGTCGTAGCATGACGCTGAGGCGTAGGAGGCCCCCCCCACCAATATCTCAAGAGAGACACAGAAGGGAAGCACTGCTACGAATCGCAGCTCCGGAATCAAGACAAGGAACGGGCTCCCCATCCTCAACCCAGACCAGTCTAGAACAACAGGGGCCAGATTGTACTAGGCCTCCTTGCACTTAACCCCTTGATTACCCCAAATTGTAATTTCTTCCCAGCCAGTGTCATTAGTACAGGGACAGTGTATGGCATTAACACTGATCACTGTATTATGCCGCGTACACACGAGCGGACTTTCCGACGGACTAGGTCCGACGGTCTTTCCGACTGACTTTCTGACTAGGTCCGAAGGACTTTCCCAACCAACGGACTTAGCCACACACGATAGGACTAAGTCCGTTCATAAGTCCGTTCGGTTTGAATGTGATGACGTAAACGGGACTAAAAAAGGAAGTTCAATAGCCAGTAGCCAATAGCTTCCCTTGCATCACATTTGGACCAGCACACAGACGAACGGTTTTCCCGATTTTTAGTCCGTCGGACAGATTTGAAACATGTTCTATTTCTAGGTCCGTCGGATTTTTATCCCGTCGGACCTAGTCCGCCAAGAAAGTCCGCTCATGTGTACGCGGCATTAGTATCACTGGTGATGTCAGATTGCCTCCACACTATCACAGTCCCACTATAAGTGACTGAGGTATACCATTACTAGAATAAAAACAATAAATAAATAAATAAATAAAAATTCCATTATATAACAAATAATTTGTAGACACTATAACTTTCATGCAAACCAATCAATATACACTTATTGTTTTTTTTATTTTAACAAAGACATGTAGCATTTTTTTAATAGATACATTTTATTGCAGAAAGTAAAAGAAAATTTATTTTTCAAAATTTTTGGTCTTTTTTGGTGTATATAATAAAAACCCAGTTGTGATCACATACCACCAAAAGAAAGCTCTATTTATGTGAAAAAATGATGTAAATTTAATTTCGGGTACACTGTTGCATGACCAAGCAATTAAAGTAGTGCTGAATAGCAAACAATGGCCTGGTCGTGAAGGAGGTAAACTCTTCTGGAACTGAAGTGGTTAAAGTGTTACTAAACCCAGGAGCCTGCATTCACTATATCTGGTCTCCCCAAGACCCTGCATTCACTATATCTGGTCTCCCCAAGACCCTGCATTCACTATATCTGGTCTCCCCAAGACCCTGGAGTCACTATATCTGGTCTCCCCAGCATTCACTTTATCTGGTCTCCCTAGGAGCCTGCATTCACTATATCTGGTCTCCCCAGGACCCTGCATTCACTATATCTGGTCTCCCCAGGACTCTGCAGTCACTATATTTGGTCTCCCCAGGACCCTGCATTTACCATATCTGGTTTCCCCAGGACTCTGCATTCACTATATCTGGTCTCCCCAGGACTCTGCAGTCACTATATCTGGTCTCCCCAGGACTCTGCATTCACTATATCTGGTCTCCCCGGGACTCTGCATTCACTATATCTGGTCTCCCCGGGACTCTGCATTCACTATATTTGGTCTCCCCAGGACTCTGCATTCACTATATCTGGTCTCCTCGGGACTCCACATGCACTATATCTGGTCTCCCCAGGACTCTGCATTCCCTATACAGTATCTGGTCTCCCCGGAACTCTGCATTCACTATATCTGGTCTCCCCGGGACTCTGCATTCACTATATCTGGTCTTCCCAGGACTCTGCATTCACTATACAGTATCTGGTCTCCCCGGGACTCTGCATTCACTATATCTGGTCTCCCCAGGACCCTGCATTCATTATATCTAGTCTTACACAGTACACAGAACATGGAAATTAAATTATTTTAGTAAATATAAACAGCTAAATATTTTTTCTCATCAGCAGTTAGAGCAGTCTTGTTACTTCTATCAGTGTCTGGTTAAAGCTTGTAGGAGTTTTCATTCTACTCTGACTGTCCCAAGAGACTGCAGGATCCCTCACCCTCTGCCTGGACAGTGCTGATTTGCCCTGTGCTGATCACATGCACCCCCCCAAAAAAAAAAAATCTCTAGCAACACACACCAAACTGAGCATGTGCAGAGTGCCCCCAAGGCTCTGTTCTGCCAGGAGATGGATTGGGGACTGTGGAAGAAAGGGAGGATCAGAAAAGATAGGATCAAACAGCATTTTTAAACAATGCGGAGGCTTAACCAATTAGGTTCCACAGTGGATATAACAAGCATGCTTTACTGCATATACAGACTGATTTCACTGTTGTGAGTTTAGTAACACTTTAAAGAATATGTAAACCCAACATTTATTATTCCTCGTATGTGCTTGCTGCACCATGTAATTGTATGAAAGTCTCCTGTACTCTTTATAATGCTTCCTTGATGTGCAGTCCCTCCTATTGAAAACTGACCACACTAGGCATTGCAGCACAGCACTGTCAGTTCTCTAGCTGTGCTGGGAACTTAGCCTGCTCTCCGCCAATGATCAGACTTGTCCTGATGTGCCCCCTCCCTTCCTTGCACAGCTATTCACTAGGAAGACTAGTGTGCTGCCGTTTCTCCTCCCTCAGCTTATGCAGCTGAGAACAGAGAGAATGTGATCACTTATAAAAAGGGATAAAAATATACATATAAGGGTTCTTTTTATATCTATACACAAATGGGTTGTTTTACAAGGTGAGGGTTTACATCTACTTTAACTTATATACTTTAGTGGGTTCTGTACTCATAAATGCGTGATTATGATGTCAGATATTAGTATGAAACCTTACCTGACAAATAGAGTTGGGCTAACGGTTCGGGCCGGGCAAAGGATTGGCCTGAACATTGCCTGTTTGCCCATTCAGCAAAAACCTGAATTTGCGGGGCACTCGGCGGGAAGTTTGCCCACTGAGCACCCCACAATGCACTGCGTGCTGCACATTGCATTCTAGGGCCCTAATTAGATGAAGCAATGCACCTGACTGCTGGTCAGCTGCAGGGCTTTGCCAATGAGGATCAGAGCCCTGATTGGTCAAAGTGATGATGACTTTGTCCAATCACGGCTCAGTGCTCATAGTCCCTCCCCACACTATAAAAGGTTCCTATCAAAGGTGGATGTGGTCAGTCCTCAGGCAGGGCACATTTGCCTCTGTTTAGTGAGGTTGCCTGTGCCATCCAAGCACAGCATGCAGAGAAGGTGGTGGACTGGCTTACTAAACCTTCGTCATCCTCCTCATCCTCTGTCACCCAAGCAGAGACTAGTGTGCAGTCCACCCCAGCTGCCAATTCTGCCTAATTGTCCACAGCTACTCCTGCCATAGCCCCATCATCATCCATGGAGGAGTCAGCTGAATTATTTGAACACAGCAGCAGCCACTTGCTTCTTGATGATGCCCAGACATTACTTGATTCTGATGTTGGTTCTGAGGCAGAGGAAGGGAGTAATATGAGCCTACAGAGAGTGGAGAACACTGGTAAACAGTGGTAAACTGCAGTCATGTGCCCCCCAGCCACAGCGTATTTCCAAGTTGGCGCCATTGATGATGAGGATGGAGAGGATGATTATGAATAGGTCACTGGTACGCCTTGGGTGCCAGACAGGGCAGAGGAGAAAAGTGAGGGGGAGGCACAACCCCAAGAATGCAAGATGTCCTCCAGAGGCAGCCATCATGGAAGATTAGAGAGCAGCCACCCTATTCCATCACATTGTGGAGCTGTTATCTCCTGACCCACTTCCCACAGCTCATCTGTCTTGGCCTCTTTTAGCACATGTACAGCCGATCGCACTGTTGCAATTTGCAATCTCTACTGCAAGCAGATCAAGCATGGCAAAAAACACCAGCCATTTGGGTAACACATGCTTGACCATGCATTTAACCTCCCAACACTCAGCCCATTGGTAAGAGCACCTGAAAGCCACACAAAAGGGACACAATTCTTCTCCTCCTCACCTTTCAGGTCTACCCCCGCTATATCTCATGAACCCCTCAGCAGCCTCCACTGACAGGGATGATGGTATAGCATAGGGTGTCACAGGTCCTTGCAACACGTTTGACAGCAGCACACCACCAGCTGCAGAACATAGCAGGCAAATTTCTCTGCCCCAGCTGATGCATTGAAAAAATAATACACTCAGTGCCACCCACACGCCCAGCATTTAAATTCCAGTTTGTCCAAATAAAGAAAGCTTGCAGGGAAAATCAATTAAAAAAGTATTTTTTTTCTTTATAAATGTCAGTTTTGCTGCAGCAGGTTCTATACACGATACAGATGTGCCACTTTACAGGCAGACTAAAGGGACTCCCCAGCCACTATATTTAAATGATTTTTTCATTTTTATTGTTTCACTTTAAGCATCATTATAATCACTGCTGCTTTAAAAACATTTTTTTTTTTTTGCATTGGTACATGTCCTCCAGGGCAGTACCTGGGCCCCCATACTATTTTTATGGCCAATAACGTGCATATAAGCATTCAAAATGGGCACTTTTCATTTTTCAAGCTCCTACACAATGAAAATCAGCCATGGGGTATATCTGAGGTTTATATTAGGGTGTGTTTTTTTTCCCCACATGACAGCTGTGATGTCCAGCAACATTCATATAGAAGACATTTCCCACACTTAAGGCACTAATACACCTCGAGGGATGTATGGGATCCCTGATGTACAGGAAGACAGGACTTCAGTGAGTAACAAGTCCCTCACTCAGGACAAGAAAGTGGCTTCTCCCCCATGTGAGATCTCTGATGTTTGTAAAGAGTGGACTTGTGCGAAAAACATTTCCCGCACTGAGGACAGGAAAGTGGCTTCTGCCCCGTGTGAGATCTCTGATGTGTGTTAAGATTGGACCTCTGTGAAAAACATTTACCGCACTCAGAACAGGAAAGTGGCTTCTCCCCCGTGTGAGATCTCTGATGTGTGTAAAGATTGAATTTCTTTGAAAAACATTTCCCGCACTCAGGACAGGAATACGGCTTCTCCCCCGTGTGAGATCTCTGATGTGTGACAAGCTCTGATTTTTGTATAAAACATTTCTCGCACTCAGAACAGGAATATGGCCTCTCTCCCGTGTGAGATCTGTGATGTACGAAAAGATGGAACTTCCGTGAAAAACATTTCCCACACTCAGGACATGAATAAGGTTTCTCCCCCGTATGAGATCTCTGATGGCTGTAAAGAGTGGACTTCTGTGAAAATTGTTTCCCGCACTCAGGACAGGAATATGGTTTCCCAGCTGTGTGGAGCCTCTGATGTTTTTTAAGATTAGAATTTTGCGAAAAAAATTTTCCACACTCAGGACAGGAATACGGCTTCTCCCCTGTGTGGAACCTCTGATGTATTTGAAGATAAGACTTTTGAGAAAAACATTTTCCACACTCAGGACAGGAATATGGTTTTTCTCCAGTGTGAGTTCTTTTATGCACATCAAATTTGGATTTAGAATGGAAACACTTCCCACACTCAGTACAGGAAAACCTCTTCTCTGTTGGAAGGACGGCACCGTCCCTCACAGTCTGAGGTTCCTCAGGATAAGAGGAATACGATGGTCCATCTACACTGTGTGGTGCCGGATGGACATTTGAGGTAGTCGGGTTTTCTCCTGGACTATACTGTGTGATGTCCTCATCTTCTACTTTACAGTCTGGAGACAAAGTGAGACAATCCTCTGAGGTTTTCTTCACCTCCCGTCCATCTACTAAAATAGGAATAAAAAGATTATTACTAGACATGAGCAGATTGGTTCCCCTAAACCAGGACTCCGCCCACATCAGGCAGCTTTGTCTCTGAGGATATTACAATTCCCCCCTCAAGGTAACTAGTAAATGGGTCCTCTGATCTCCTATCAGTTCATTTCTTTATTTATGGACCTTAGTCAGAGAGTGAGGAAACAACAAGATCTGTCTTTTATAGGAGTGACAGTGATGATGGGATTATAAGGCAAATGTCCCACCCTCTATCACTCATTGCTATCTTCCTAAAACAAGAAGTACTGCACTTCCTTATTTAGTCCATGATTTAGTCATGAATAACAGCGGGGCTGAGCCCCACCAGAGGTCAGAGAGTGAGGATGGGGGGAGAACAACCAAGATGAAGACTAGACTGATCCTGAAGACCACCATCATTGGGTTATTGACTCCTCCCTCATTATCACTTTCTGTTTAAGGTTGCAAAGTTTAAGGATGTTATCACATCATTATAAACATGTAAAAGTCTGTGCTCCAATCAAATCATCAGATATAAAATGTCCAGCTGGTAGAAAATGAGTGCAAAAGAATCAAGGACTATGTAATGTACAACTTATTATATAGGATACATAAGTTAGGACTATGCAGTATCAAAGTGTTTTTATGGACAACAAATGTATATAGTGCAGGGGTCATTAGTATGTAATGACCAATATAAATTATATAGTGTAAGGCTCAGGGTTCACAATATCGGTATTCAGTAATCAGTGAAAGCTTACATTTTTACTTGAAGTTGCACACCACACCGCTGCCTCCCATCTCCTGAGACTGCACTCAGTGACTTGGGTCTGAGACTATACAGACATATCCCTCCACTCAGCACAGCCAGCAAAAAACAGAACCAGTAATCCTGGGAGAATTGCTCTGTCAGAGATCTTGCTAGACCCGGGCATGGGGCAGAAGACCCAAAGCACATACCCTAGGTGCCTAGGTTCAGCCAAGCCTATGGTGAAAATTAAAATTTTGCTGCCTGCTGAACCCCAGAATCTGCATAAATCCAGTGTGGATCCATAAATTGTGTCTGCAGCACAGAGAAGGAAGATTATCAGAGAGAAATACAGGAATACAGGACAGGGAACACAGCTCAGGAAAGTGACTAGGGTATTACAGGCTGATATCACCCAGTTCCCGCCCTAGTCTGGACCAATCAGTAGGCAGTATGGGTAGAGGAATGTATTTAGCGTTAATGACCCACCTGTGGTGATCTCTGTAGGAGTGTCCTCCTCTATAAATGTCCCCATTATTCCATCCTCCTCCGTAGACAGCTGATCATCCCTCACATACGTCTCTTCTTCTTCTGCTTTAACCTCAACTTTTATATCTATCAGATCTTCACCCTAAACCAAGAAAATTAGAGAAAATTATATCTGTAAGACACACGCTTTAATCTTGTAACATCACATAAAAAAAATCTACACATTGTCACCACAAGTCCATGTTCTAGATGCTCCTTCCCACCAACCTTGTGGTGAGGGATGGTGTGATCTTCCTGTGTGGAATCCTTGGAATACAGAGGATGGGGACATCTCTCTGATGGGTTCCTGGTATTAGTTTGCTCCATCGTATCCTTGTGTCCCTCTGAAAACTCCTCCATCACACCATACTCCTCATTCTCCTCTTTATACTCTTCTTTAACAACAATGTTATAACCCGCAAGGTTTCCACTCTGAAAGAGCTCACAAAACATTAATTGTAACAAACATGCTTGTCTATAAATTATAACTACCAATAATTGTCAATCATCTACCTGATGATGGTGAGGGATGGTGTGACCTTCCTGTGTGGAATCCCGGGAATACAGAGGATGGGGACATCTCTCTGGTGGGTTCCCATTACTGGATCCATCTGTAGGAAACACACACACTGACTGAATACATTGTTTCTATGTGTTTATCAGATGATGGGGGATCTAGGTGGACCCTCCGTACTGCTCTCTCCTTTACAATAAAGTCTCCTCTTACCCGGTGATGTGAGGGGCGGCTGATTCTCCATCATGACGTCCTTGTGGAGATCCTTGTGTCCTTCTAAATACTCCCACTCCTCCATGGAGAAATAGACAGTGACATCCTGACACCTTATAGGAACCTGACACACACAATGATACAGTCACCATCCAGACACATCCCTTGTCTGTTACTAGATAATGTCCCAGAATTCCCAGCACCGCTCACCTCTCCTCGATGATCTCTCTGGTGACTTCTAGAATCTTCTTCTTATTTCTCTATTCTATCAGGGAGGGATATGGAGGCAATATGATGGTCATATGACCAACAGGCTTCCCAAATTTCACAAATCTTAGAAAATCTATATTGAATAGCACAATCAAATAACATTCCCATAATCCTCCTCACCTCTCCAGTCAGGTCTGTATCTTATTTAATAGAGATAACAGTGATTTAATGTGACCTCCCAGATTCCTCCTCACCTCACCATTTAGGTCTCTATTTATCAAAGCCCCACTTCAGGCTGAGGTAAAATTTAGCCACACAGGACACCCACTCTGTAGGTTAAAAGTTTGTTGCAGGCATTCTGACATCAATACATACAACACATCTCCAACAGTCCTGCTTTGAACAAGAGGATGTCAAGGGTCTTCTAAACATTCTAAGATCATTGTAAAAATATAGAAAAGAACCAGATGGAGGGACATTGGGAGGAGGAGCTGTGAGGTCAGTGTGATGTCATAGGACTCTCTGATTTTGGTTGGAGGGACATTGGGAGGAGGAGCTGAGAGGTCAGTGTGATGTCATAGGACTCTTTGACTTTGGTTGGAGGGACATTGGGAGGAGGAGCTGAGAGGTCAGTGTGATGTCATAGGACTCTCTGACTTTGGTTGGAGGGACATTGGGAGGAGGAGCTGAGAGGACAGTGTGATGTCATAGGATTCTCTGACTTTGGTTGGAGGGACATTGGGAGGAGGAGCTGAGAGGACAGTGTGATGTCATAGGATTCTCTGACTTTGGTTGGAGGGACATTGGGAGGAGGAGCTGTGAGGGGTGCTCTGTGAGGTTTCTGTTCACACAGAATCATTTCTCCCGGGCCTTTACATTTTAGGATTAATATATGAGACTGAGATCATTATGGAAAAAAAAAATCAGGACATTTACTGCAAATTACATTTTTCCCTCTTTCTTCTTATCGAAATCGTATAAAATAAGGGCATACATAATCCAATCCTCACTTAAAAACCCCCCGTCCTCCTAAATAACCCCCCACTAATAAAAGGCATATAATCCGTTAGAATAGACTGATGAGGTGAGAAAGTCATTGGTGGGAAAGGTGACATATCTACAAAATGAATGTTCTGACCCTGAAGGGGTTAATGTAGGTTTCCACATATGTGTGTATCATCATCTGCTGGAGATAAAAGACATCACAGTGACTATGGAGGAAGAGGACGGACATGACGGGGGGTTACTGGGTGTAAATAGAAAATAAGATCTTATTACCTCCTCTACTGCCACTTCCAGGAACGTCTTCTCTCTACTTCGTACCTCATGGAATTTCCTGTCTGTAACTGACATCACTTCCTCTCTGTATTCCATAGAGAAGTCCTGTCTGGGTAGAAGTGAGATCACCACCTTGTGGAGCTCAGAGGAACTGCAGCCCCGATAAATGTCTCGTAGTGTAAACACGGCCTTGTGCTGTGTGTATGTACTGTATATCCTTATAGATGGGGTCATCTCCACTCCCACCAAGGGGGATAGAAATATATTACTGCCTAGTCCAGGCTTTCTTAGCCAGGGTTCCTCCAAAGGTTTCTAGGGGTTCCTTGACCAATGAGCAATTTCTGTTTCTCAGTAAGAACTAGGGTTGCCACCTCATCCCTTTAAACCCCGAACACATATTAATTACACAGGTTCTGTGGGTGATCGAGGTGATAATTAAACTCACTTGGTGCCTTATCTGCATTAAATCAGCCTCAGAACCTGTGTTCATATGTGTTCAGGTTTAAAGGGATGAGGTGGCAACCCTAGTAAGAACTATGTCATAGACGTTGATGTAAGAATGTCCTTCTCCCACTGATTACTGATATAAGGGGATCCTTCTCCTATTGATCACCAATGTAAGGGAGCAATAAACAGACCACTTGAAATGAGCTCCGGGTTTAGACTGAACTCATGTTTGGACTGAATTTGAGTTGTTTGGGGTGTCAGAGAATGGCTGAACTAAATGGGTAAAAGTCTAAAAAATGCGGCGCTAAAAATGACAGCTCATAGTAAGTCCAAAGTAGAAGAGAGGAATATTCCAGTCACCAGCTATAGTGTATGTGTATGAAAGCACTCGGCACCACGTGGTAAAGTGATCTGCTTACTAGAAGGCTGGAAATAATATGCATGTGGTAATGACCCCAGGCTCATCCTGCATATCCGGCTTTATAATTCTCCCTCATAGGCTAAAATAGCGATGTCCAGATAATATTCTCCCTCAATAAACTTCTCCAGGAATTCACATCAGACGCAAGGCTTTCAATATATCGATCATCAGAGCTCAATGAAGGAAATAAGTGACCAATAGTGAAGCCCGCAATAACATTTAAAAACAATTTTATTGTAGTAACTAACAGTTAAGATTCAGGAATGCATGCATCAAAAGGACCAATCGGCTGCAGCATTCAGTGTGCTGGTGTCAACCTGCCTGACATGTTTAATCGCAAACGGATGTCTTCAGAGGCGTGGTTTTACTGACCCCCGCACGCCATATATATAAAGAGACCAATTTGATTGGGGAGAAAATTATCTCCCAAAGAATAACAGCTGAGTATAATACACCGTATCCAATGTGATGTACTGTGTGCATGCGCACCCGGGGAACACATCTCATTGGCCATCTGGTGGCGTCTGACGTGAGGGTGATGACCTACACGTCACTCTGCACATCCAGGGACCTCGGCGGGCCGCTGCCGTTACGGCACATGTGCCCCTAAACAAGCCGTTCTATTAACTTGCGAGAACAACAACAGATGACGCAAGTGACCTCAGCTGCGTCGTCCAATCGAGCCAGGGAAGTGCAACGCTGGGACGCAGACGTATTATACATCTGCGTTCCAACGCGCAACAACAGGAAGTCTCTATAGCCCAGGTCAGCGGCAATGGGGCGCAATGCGGTCCAACATCCCGGAACAAGGGCTAAAAACGAGACTAAGCACCAAAAATGGAAATTACCCCTGGAGTAGATATAGCAAGAAGGCTGTTAGTTCAATGCAACATATTAAAAAAAACTTATATAGCTGAGAGAACCAAAACATAATAAAATATCTATAGGGAAGCTATGGAGGAAAGCATCCCATGGAAAACAATAAGCAATTAAACAATATACAATAAACAATAAATTATATAAATTAAAAATGGAATATAGATAAGAACCAAAAATAGTATATAAAAAATCAATTCTGAGATGTAATACATATAAAATATAATTAAAAGGGACACGATCAGACACGATCAGAAAAAAACTCAAAAGGAGGTGGGTATAGTTACACCCCAAAGTTTATTGGGTATTGAATGCAGATGGATGTAAAGTAAGCTGTTATTAATAAAACTATTAACATCCTACTCTACATTCAGCCCGAAGGGGGTATAACACTTCAAGTTATATATCCAGCGGGTCTCCAACTGCGAGATCTCTCTCTTGGTAAAGCTACCTGTGGGGTGTAAATCGATCAATAGCAGTAATGGTTGTTTTTCCGGCTGGATCCTTATTATGGTGCTCCAAAGAGTGACGTGACACAGTATGTTTAGGCAACCCTTTTTTGATGTTTGTTAGATGTTCCTTAACCCGCACGTTCATTGCTCTCATAGTGCAGCCTACATACTGCAGACCGCATGGACAAGTTAACAGGTATACCACATTTTTTGATGTACATGTTATAAAGGTGTCTATATTATATACCCTTGCGGTATATAATATGTCCGCCATAACTGCGACATTATGGCGGACACATCGGACACTTTTGACACCATTTTGGGACCATTGTCATTTATACAGCGATCAGTGCTATAAAAATGCACTGATTACTGTGTAAATGACACTGGCAGGGAAGGGGTTAAACACTAGGGGGCGATCAAGGGGTTAAGTGTGTCCTAGGGAGTGATTCTAACTGTGGGGGGGAGGGGATACCACTGACATGACAGCGATCACTGCTCCCGATGATAGGGAGCAGTGATCTCTTTCATGTCACAAGGCAGAACGGGCAAATGCCTTGTTTACAAAGGCATCTCCCCGTTCTTCCGCTCTGTGACACAATTGCGGGCCCCCGGCGGACATCGAGTCCGCAGGACCCGCGGGCAAGATCACGCAGTATGCGGCAGGCGCGCGCATGCGCCCACAATGCCGCGATTTAGAAGGGACGTACCTGTACGCCCATTTGCCCAGCCGTGCCATGGTGCCAACGTACATCGTCGTGCGCTGGTTGGCATGTGGTTAAAGGAGCCGGCAATTAAGTTTTTTTTCCCTGCCAAATTAAACTGTGTAATCTTTTTTCTTTGTAAATGTCACTTTTGCTGTAGCACATTCTACAGCAAGAATGGGAAAATGCATAGAACCTCCCTCCCACCTCAACAAAATGCATACCGGACTCTTTTAGACTGCAAAAACACCTCTGGGAGTGAAAGGGTTAATTCGAACTAGATGGGATCACTCTGCTGTGGTCACACCCTAAACATTAGAGCTCCCCCTAGCTGCAGCCTGTTAAGATTACTAGGAGGTTTATTCATTTAGCTGCTAAATACTTCCCATCTTTAGCCCAGGTTCACACTGAAGCTGCGGGAATGAATCCGTGAGAGTTCAGCTGAACGTGCACGTTTTCACTCCCGCATGTTAGTCCCGATTTCGGCCGCGATTTTACAGACATCTGCGTCTGTTTCTGCGCAGATGTCAATGGAAATCGCACCCCGAAATCACAAAAAGTAGTACAGAAACTACTTCTTGACATCGGTGCGGTGTCGAAAATGCAGCGTCGTACCCATTAGGATGGTGCCATTGATGGAAATTGCCGCCGATTTAAAATTGTGATTTGACATGTCATATTGCATGTCAAATTGCACCAGTGTGAACCAGGGCTTAAAGGAGAAGTCCAGCCAAAGCTCGTTTGGCTGGACTTCTCCTATGGATCACAATAGTGCAATTCATTTTGCAATCCTGTTACCCATTCTCAGCAGAAAGCGGGCTAAAATGCACTCTCTGCTGACGTCACCGATATCAGTCCAGGCAACAATCCATCCCAGCCACGGTGTCGGGGTCCGCCAGGTGCCTGGACTGACACCCGGCTCAGCCTCTCAGTGAGCCGCTGAGAGCCTGAGATGGCTTGCTCCCCGCCCCTCCGCGGCTCAGCGTTCCAATGAGCGAGAAGAGTAGAGAGCTGCGACTGACAGTCTGCTGCTCTCTGCTCATGGAGCTGTGAAAATTGAGTGATCGGCGGTGTTTGATCGCTCAGTTCTCAGTGCAGAGGTGCCAGGGGACAGATGCAGCATCGACCCATGCTGCATCCACCTAGGTAAGTATGATTGGGAGGAAAAAAATCCTTTACTTCTCTTTTAAGGCTGCATTCACACCGGGGCATTTTGATTCGCTCTGCTAAAGTGAGAAATCGCACAATGAGGATTTCAGATGCCATTCATTTTAATGGCACCAAAAATGCATTGCGGTTCTGCCGCGGTTGTTGCACAATAAATTGTGCTGCAATCATGGCAAACTGCATCGTGGGACGCTTGTCACCCGAAAGAAGCTCCTGATCCTTCACGTGTTGCAGTTTGCCACAATTGCAGCACAATTTATCATGTTAGGACCGCACCGTGTTTTTTTTTTTTTT
Source organism: Aquarana catesbeiana (assembly GCF_042186555.1). Lineage (NCBI taxonomy): Eukaryota > Metazoa > Chordata > Amphibia > Anura > Ranidae > Aquarana > Aquarana catesbeiana. The sequence continues at coordinate 17,491 of NW_027362655.1, read as the reverse complement.
ATTAAAATTGATGGCATCTGAAATTCACATTGTGCAATTTGTGATTTTAGCAGAGCTGTTTTAAATTATGGTGATTCTGCCCCCGATTTCAAAACGCTCAGCTAAAATCACAAATGAATTTCAGATTGTGAATTTCAGATGCCATCAATTTTAATAAAACCTAAAAACACTATTCTGACTCGATAAATTGTGTTGCAATTGCGGCAAACCGCATCACGTGAAGCTTGTCACTCAAAAAAAGGATCAAGAGCTTCTTTCAGGCAGTGTAATTTATCGGGCAAAAACCGTGGCAGATTCAAAATGCCCAGGTGTGAATGCAGCATGAATCTGAGTTTCATCTTTATATGAACAGAAAATTAATGAAATAGAATATCTAATTATAGACACAAATATAGCCATAATCCCACCCCCACAGAGTCCTACCCACCCTAGACCTGCCCAGACAGAGCCCTGCTCACCAAGTCCTGCCCTCCCAAGTCCTACCTCCACAGAGTTCTGTCCTCCCAAGCTCCACCCCCTCAGAGCCCTCCTCAGCTTCATCAGTAATGGCGGGCGCACTGAACACACTGGTAATGGTGGTTGCCGTCAGGTAGAGGGGAAGGAGATCAGTAAAAATTTGCTTCTGGATCTCCCCTTCCTTCACTGAACATTCACTCCTGGATCTCCTCTCCCTTCAGTGAATATTTATTCCTGGACCCCCCCATCCTTCACTGAACATTCACTCCTGGATTCCCCTTCCATGTGTGAACATTCACTCTTGGATCTCCCCATCCTTCAGTGAATATTCACACCTGGATCTCTCTTTCATTCAGTGAACATTTGCTCCTGGATCTCCCCTTTCTCCCCTTTCCTGAGTGAGCATTCCTTCCTGGATCTCCCATTCCTATAGAGAACATTCATTCCTAGGTATCCCCTCTATTCAACGAACATACACTCCTGAATCTCCCCTTCCCTCAGTAAACATTTGATCCTGGATATCTGTTTCCCTCAGTGAACATTCACTCCTGAATCTCCCTTTCCCATTCACTCCTGGATTTTGATGTTTCCTCCTGGATCCCCCACTTCCTTTAGTGAACATTTGCTCCTGGATCTCCCGTTCCTTCTAATGACCCTGAAGAGATGTGTAAAATGTCATCTACAGGTCCTGATTTCACTATCCCCAACTAGAATAGCCAGAGAAGAATGTAATGGAGTGTGATCTGTGTTCCATCAGCTTCATCAGAGGACATGAGAGAAATTAGAGGTCCATCAGCTTCATCAGAGGACAGGGGGGACATTAGAGGTCCATTAGATTGAGTGGAGGACAGGGGAGACATTAGAGGTCCACCAGCTTTATTGGAGGACAGAGGAGACATCAGAGTTCCATTATCTTCAATGGCGGACAGGGGAGACATCAGAGGTCTATCATCTTCTTTGGAGGACAGGGGAGACATCAAAGGTCTATCAGTTTCAATGTAGGACAGGAGAATCATCAGAGGTCTATCAGCTTCATCAGAGGACAGGGGAAACATCAGAGGTCCATTAGATTCATTGAAGGATAGGGGAGACATCAAAGGTCCATCAGCTTCATCAGAGGTCATCACAGCTTCATTGTAAAACAAGGGAAACGTTAAAGGTCAATTAGATTTAATGGAGGACAGGGGAGACTTCAGGGGTCCATCATCTTCGTTGGAGGGCAGAGGACAGGGGAGACATCAGATGTCCATTAGCTGCATCAGATGCTCGGGGGACATCAGAGGTCCATCAGCTTTATCAGGGGACAGGGGAGACATCAGAGGTCCATCTGCTTTATCGGGGGACAGGGGAGACATCAGGGACCCCAGAGGCCTCATTAAAGAGAACCTGTCACAAAACAATCATCACATCTGACTTTTTGCATGCTCAGAGATAAAAAAACTTAAGTTAAAAAAAATTCATTGGAGGACAGGGGAGACTTCAGAGGTCCATCATCTTCATCAGAGGACAGGGGAGACATCAGATGTCCATTAGCTGCATCAGACACTGGGGGGATATCAGAGGTCCATCAGCTTCATCAGAGGACAGGAGAGACTTCAAAAGTCCATCAGCTTCACTGGAGGACAGGGGAGACATCAGAGGTCAATGAGCTTCATTGGAGGACAGCGGAGATATCAGAGGTCCAGCAGCTTCATCAGAGGACAGGGCAGGCATCAGAGACCAATCAGCTTCATCAAAGGACAGGGAAGACATCAGAGATCCAGCATCTTCATTGGATGGTTTAGTAGGAAGTGGGTGGAAGGCGCGTGATTAGACGCTTACATCAAGAAATGTATGGTTTATTTATGTAAAAGAATACAGACATATAGTTATATAGATATAAAATCATACAAATACTACATAATATTAAAAAAAAAAAGGAAAAACAGGTAACAAAATAAGTACTAGGAAGTTAAAATTGGGGTGTGCCCATATTGAGGCAGGTATTTAAGAAAGGCTGACGCGTTTCGAGGAAAACCTCTTCATCAGAGCCAGGAGAACTGGAGCACAGTCTGTATGGGCCGGTAGGCCGACATGTGTACATGGGGAGAGGTGGTGTTGCTAGTAGGAGGATGTGTCCTGTGATGGACAATTGATTATTCCAAGTTCCATACCCAGGTGTTCTATGGATGTAAATAGATTGTGTTTTCTTTTTGCGGTGCTGTTAGGCTGTCAGATGTGCCTGTCTCAGGAGAAGTGTGTAGACACAGCTGCAAACTGTAAAGATCCTTTGGAGTGGAGAGCCGTGTGATCCTGGCAGCAGAAGGGGGGGAGGAGGAGGAGGAGGTGTCCTTGAGGCAGCTGATGCCTGGATAGAAAGCGTCTTGCTGCCTAGGGATAGGAAAGGTTTTATGATTTTATATCTATATGACTATATGTCTGTATTCTTTTACATAAATAAACCATACATTTCTTGATGTAAGCGTCTGATCACGCGCCTTCCACCCACTTCCTACTAAACAGTCCTTTCCAGACCACCCCTGGTCAGCTAAGGCAGCGGGACACGCTCCATCATCTCCCCCAGTCCTATCTCTGACTACAATACTACCTTTGTTTTACAGCAAACGATCTCACTAGCGCAGGAGTATTTTTCACCATATCTTGTTCACACTTTTGCATCTTCATTGGATGACAGGATAGACATCAGAGGTCCATCAGCATTATCGGAGGACCGGGGAAACATCAGAGGTCCATCAACTTCATTGGAGGATAGGGGAGACATCAGATGTCCATCAGCATCATTCAAGGACAGGGGAGACATCCGAGGTCCATCAGCTTCATCAGAGTACAGGGAAAACATTAGAGGTCCATTAGATTAATTGGAGGATAGGGGAGACATCAGAGCTCCATCATCTTTGTTGAAGGACTGGGGAGACCTCAGAGGTCCATCAGCTTCATTAGAGTATAGGGGAGACATCATACCTCAATCTTCTTCATTGGAGGACAGGGGAGATATCAGATGTCCATCAGGTTCACTCAAGGACAGGGGAGACATCAGAGGTCCATTAGCTTCATTGGGGTACAGGGGAAACAGAGGTCTATTAGATATATCGGATGATAGGGGAGACATCAGAGGTCCATTATCTTCATTGGAGGACAGGGGAGACATCAGAGCTGCATCATCTTCATTGAAGAACGTAAGAGTCATCGGAGTTTCTTCATCTTTATTAGGGGACAAGAGAGACATCAGAAGCCCATCAGCTTCATCAGAAGACGGGGAGACATCAGAGGTCCATCAGCTTCATCAGAATACAGGAGAGACATCAGAGGTCAGTCATCTTCATTGGAGACAGGAGAGTCATCAGAGGTCCTTCAGCTTCATCAGAGGAAAGGGGAGACATCAGAGCTTCATCAGAGGATGGAGAGACTTTAGAGGTCCATCAGCTTCATCAGAAGACAGGGGAGACATCAGAGGTCCATCAGCTTCATGGGAGGACAGGGGAAACATCAGAAAAACATCAACTTCATTGGAGGACAGGAGAGACATCAGAGTTTCATCATCTTTATCAGGGGACAAAGGAGACATCAGAAGTCCATCAGCTTCATCAGAGGATGGGGAGACATCAGAGGTCCATCAGCTTCATCGGGGGATGGGGAGACATCAGAGGTCCATCAGCTTCATCAGAGGATGGGGAGACATCAGAGATCCATCAGCTTCATTGGAGGACAGGAGAGACATAAGAGTTTCATAATCTTTATCAGGGGACAAGAGAGACATCAGAGGTCTATTAGCTTCATTGGGGTACAGGGGAAACATCAGAGGTCCATTAGACATATTGGATGATAGGGGAGACATCAGAGGTCCATATGCTTTATCAGAGGACAGGGCAGACATCAGAGCTCCATTATCTTTATTGGAGGACAGGGGAGACATCAGAGCTGCATCATCTTCATTGGAGGATGGGAGAGTCATCAGAGGTCCATCAGCTGCATCAGAGGAAAAGGGAGACATCAGAGCTTCATCAGAGGATGGAGAGACATCAGAGGTTCATAAGCTTTATCAGAAGACAGGGGAGACATCAGAGGTCCATCAGCTTCATCGGAGGACAGGGGAGACATCAGAGAAATATTAGCTTCATTGGAGGACAGGAGAGACATCAGATTTTCATAATCTTTATCAGGGGACAAGGGAGACATCAGAGGTCCTTCAGCTTAATCAGAGGACGGGGAGACATCAGAGGTCCATCAGCTTCATCAGAGGACGGGGAGATATCAGAGGTCCATCAGCTTCATCAGAGGAGGGGGAGACATCAGAGATCCATCAGCTTCATTGGAGGATCGGAGAGACCTCAGAGTTTCATCATCTTTATCAGGGGACAAGGGAGCCATCAGAGGCCCATCAGCTTCATCAGAGGATGGGGAGACATCAGAGGTCCATCAGCTTCATCAGAATACAGGAGAGACATCAGAGGTCCATCATCTTTATTGGAGGACAGGATAGTCATCAGAGGTCCATCAGCTTTATCAGATGAAAGGGGAGACATCAGAGCTTCATCAGAGGATGGAGAGACATCCAAGGTCCATTAGCTTCATCAGAAGACAGGGGAGACATCAGAGGTCCATCAGCTTCATCGAAGGACAGGGGAGACATCAGAGCTCCATTATCTTCATTGGAGCACAGGGGAGACATCAGAGCTGCATCATTTTCATTGTAGGATTGGAGAGTCATCAGAGGTCCATCAGCTTCATCAGAGGACAGGGAGACATCAGAGGTCCATCATCTTCATTGGAGGACAGTAGAGTCATCAGAGGTCCACCAGCTTCATCAGAGGAAAGGGGAGACATCAGAACTTCATCAGAGGATGGAGAGACATCAGAGGTCCATCAGCTTCATCAGAACACAGGGGAGACATCAGAGGTCCATCAGCTTCATCAGAGGACAGGGGAGACATCAGAGAAAAATTAGCTTCATTGGGGTACAGAGCAAACATCAGAGGTCCATTAGATATATCGGATGATAGGGAAGACATCAGAGGTCCATATGCTTCATCAGAGGACAGGGCAGACATCAGAGCTCCATTATCTTCATTGGAGTACAGGCGAGACACCAGAGCTGCATTATCTTCATTGGAGGATGGGAGAGTCATCAGAGGTCCATCAGCTTCATCAGAGGACAAGGGAGACATTAGAGGTCCATCAGCTTCATCGGAGAACAGGGAAGACATCAGAGAAACATCAGCTTCATTGGAGGACAGGAGAGATATCAGTTTCATCATCTTTATCAGGGGACAAGGAAGACATCAGAGGTCCATCAGCTTCATCAGAGGACGGGAAGACATCAGAGGTCCATCAGCTTCATCAGAGGATGGTTAGACATCAGAGGTCCATCAGCTTCATCAGAATACAGGAGAGACATCAGAGGACCATCATCTTCATTGGAGGACAGGAGAGTCATCAGAGGTCCATAAGCTTCATCAGAGGAAAGGGGAAACATCAGAGCTTCATCAGAGGATGGAGAGACATCACAGGTCCATCAGCTTCATCAGAAGACAGGGGAGACATCAGAGCTCCATCAGCTTCATTGGAGGACAGAGGAGACATCAGAGAAACATCAGCTTCATTGGAGGACAGGAGAGACATCAGAGTTTCATTATCTTTTTCAGGGGACAAGGGAGACATCAGAGGTCCACCATCTTCATCAGAGGACGGGGAGACATCAGAAATCCATTAGCTTCATCAGAGGACAGGGGAGACATCAGAGGTCCATCAGCTGTATCAGAGTACATGGGAAACATCAGGGGGCCATTAGATTAATCGGAGGAGAAAGGACACATCAGAGATCCACCAGCCTTATCATAGGGCAGGAGAGACATCAGAGGTCCATCAGCTTCTTCGGAGGACAGGGGAGATATTAGAGGTCCATCATCTTCATCGGAGGGGCATCAGAGGTCCATCAGCTTCATCAGGGGAGACATCAGAGGTCCATCTGCTTCATCGGGGGACAGGGGAGACACCAGGGATCCCAGAGGCCTTATTAAGAGAACCTGTCACCAAACAATCATCACATCTGACTTTTTGCATGCTCTGAGATGAAAAAAAAGTTAAGTTAAAAAAAATTTATTGGAGGACAGAGGAGAGAGAAATCCGGACTGAAGGGGATCAAGAAGTTTGTTCATAGTCAGATGGTCGCTCAGTCGTTTGTAGAGCAGTCTTGCAAGGAGTTTGGAGGAGAAGGGGAGTAAGGAGATGGGCGTAGGTTGTTAAGATTGGTGGGGTTCAGTGAGAGCTTTTTATGGATAGGAGTGACTAGCGCATGTTTTAGAGAGTTTGGGAAGATGCCACAAGAGAGGGAGAGGTTGAAAATGTGAGTTAGAGAGTGTAGAATCAAGTCAGAGGGTGAGCATAGCATTTTCAAGGGAGCAGGATCCAGGGGGCAGTTGGTAAGATGGGTGTTGGATAAAAGTTTAGCAGCCTTGTTAATACTAGCAGGGTTGAATGAGGGAAGTAAGGATTGTACCTGTGGACATGGGGTGTTGAGTGGGGGAGTTTTATGTACATTGGAGATCTCCTCACGAATTGTATCAATCTTATTTTTTAAGTGATTGGTAATCTCCTGGGCAGTGAGTGAATTAGAGGGTGGAGGCAGTGGAGGACAGAGTAGAGTGTTAAAGGTCGAGAAAAGTTGACAGGGACTGGATGATAATGTATTAATGAGTGCGGTAAAATAGGTTTGTTTGACAGTGTGGAGGCAGTAAGAGTATTTTAGGAGGGCAGATTTATACTGGTTGAAGTCTTCCTGGAACTTAGTCTTATGCCACAGACGCTCAAGAGCATGGCAATGATTTTTGAGACTTCTGGTGTCGTCTGTTTGCCAAGGTTGTAGCGGTTGGGACCTGATTGTGCATGTAGTGAGGGGGGCGAGCTTGTCTAGAGAGGATGACAATAAGCTGTTGTAGATGAAAGTGGCTAGGCTAGGGCAGAACAATGGTGAGATTTTGTCATAGAGGTGATCAGTAGCAGAGTAGAGAAGAGTTGAGGTGGCAACGGTTTCTATGGGTAACTGCTAGGCGGTTGGAGGGAGAGGAGGTGGTAGCCCGGGATAAAGCGAAACTAATAAGGTGGTGATCAGAGAGTGGGAGAGGATTGTTGGAGAGGTTGCATGGAGTGCACACAGATAAGAGAAGACAAGGTCAAGGGTGTTGCCGTTGGAGTGAGTAGGAGCCTGTATGGATTGCTTTAGGTCAAGAGATGAGGTTAGACTGAATAGCTTCAAAGTAATAGTAGTAGTGTTAGCATTAACAGGGATAATGAAGTCACCGAGAATGATTGTGGAGATTTCAGAAGAGAGTAAGTAGGGTAGTCAGGCTGAGAAGTCATCAGGGAAGGTTGAAGCAGGAAAAGTAGTGGCGGATTCATGAAGTAGGTCCCCCTTTTGCTGCCATCAAGGCATAAACTCCACCAGACAAAGCATTACACTGCCTCCGCCAGCTTGTCTTCTTCCCATACTGCATCCTGGTGCCATGTCTTCCTCAGGTAAGTGACGCACACACACTCCGCCATCCACATGATGTAAAAAAAAACATCACTCTTCAGACCAGGCCACCTTCTTCCATTGCTCTGTGCTCCAGTTCTGATGTGCCCATTGTAGGTGCTATTGGCTGTGGACACAGGTCAGCATGGACACCCTGACCGGTCTGCCGCTACACAGCCCCATACACATAACACAACAAACTGTGATGCCCATGTTTTTTTTGTTGCTTTCAACACATCAACTTTAGGGACAACATTTTCACTTGGTGCCTAATATATCGCACCCACTTCTAGATGCCATTGTAATAAGATAATCAATGTTATTCGCTTAACCTGTCAGTGGTTAGAATGTTATGGCTGATCGGTGTACAGTACATACACACACAACACAAAGCTTTGTTCACACTACGAGATTGTTCTCAGGGATGCAGTTCCTCCGAGCTCCACAAGGTGGTGATATCTTACTCCCCAGACAGGAATTCTCTATGGAATACAGACAGGAAGTCTCTATGGAAGGCAGGAAGTGATGTCAGGTACAGACAGGAAGTGATGTCAGGTATAAATAGGAAGTTCCAGGTGAAAGGCTAGTCGAGAGGAGACATTGCTGAAATTGGCAGCAGAGGAGGTATTAAGAGCTTATTTTCTATTTACACCCAGTAACCCCCCGTCATGTCCGTCCTCTTCCTCCATAGTCACTGTGATGTCTTTTATCTCCAGCAGATGATGATACACACATATATAGTGTGGAAACCTAGATTAACCCCTTCAGGGGCAGAACATTTCCCCACTTATGAGGCCGGAACATTCTGAGGGAAGTAGAGGAGCTGAGGGGCTGTGAGGGTTTAGTAAACCTGCAAGACTTTAGGATAGGCTGACCAGACGTCCCCGTTTTCTGGGGACAGTCCCCAGATTGAGGACACTCTCCCCGGACCGAATATGTCCCCGGTTAGCCATTGCACTATTTTCGGCTGCTCAGTCTCAGTCATCACTTCTGTATTTAAGCTCCGGCTGGGGCCCGGGAGTCGCGCTGTATCTCCTCTGTTGCCTGTCCCATCAGCACTTCCTAGCTCCTCCCTCACTCTGCTGCCTGTCCAAAAAGACACTCCGCCCAACCCCACCCTCACTCCAGCCTCCTGCATGCAATGTGCTCAGCCTACCTGTGGAAACCAGCCTGAGAGGGGAGGCATAATTGGTGAGTGAGCCATCTGCTCCATGATTGACCCTCCTCTCTCACCAGACCTCTTTGCTTTGCCTCTTTTCCTTCATATTTCGCCCCCCTCTCCCCGTGCAGACTGGAGGGGGGATTGTGCAGACTGGATGCAGACTGGAGGGGGGATTGTGCAGACTGGAGGGGAGATTGTGCTGATTTGGGAGAGGGGGATTGTGCAGACTGGGAGGATTGTATATACTAAGAGGGGGGTTGTGCAGACTGGGAGGAGGGGGGGTTTGCAGACTGGGGGGATTGTACAGACTGGGGGCTACGCAGTTCTCTGGTCGGTGGTCTGAGGGGAGGCCAGTATTGTACGCAGTGCTCTGGATGGTGGTCTAAGTGGAGGCCAGTATTGTACATAGTGCTCTGGACGGTGGTATGAGAGGCCTGTAATGTACACAGTGCTCTGGACGGTGGTCTGAGGGGAGGCCTGTAATGCATACAGTGGTCTGGATAGTGGTATGAGGGGAGGCCTGTAATGTACACAGAGCTCTGGATGGTGGTCTGAGGGGAGGCCTGTAATGCACATAGTGCTCTGGACGGTGGTATGAGGGGAGGCCAGTAATGTACACAGTGCTCTGGACGGTGGTCTGAGGGGAGGCCTGTAATGTACACAGTGCTCTGGACGGTGGTCTGAGGGGAGGCCTGTAATGTACACAGTGCTCTGGACGGTGGTCTGAGGGGAGGACAGTAATGTACACAGTGCTCTGGACGGTGGTCTGAGGGGAGGCCAGTAATGTACACAGTGCTCTGGACGGTGGTATGAGGGGAAGCCAGTAATGTACACGGTCTCTGGATGGTGGTCTAAGTGGAGGCCAGTATTGTACATAGTGCTCTGGACGGTGGTCTGAGGGGAGGCCAGTAATGTGAACAGTGCTCTGGACGGTGGTATGAGAGGCCTGTAATGTACACAGTGCTCTGGTCGGTGGTCTGAGGGGAGGCCTGTAATGTACATAGTGCTCTGGACGGTGGTCTGAGGGGAGGCCAGTAATGTACACAGTGCTCTGGACGGTGGTCTGAGAGGCTAGTAATGTACACAGTGCTCTGGACGGTGGTCTGAGGAGAGGCCTGTAATGTACACAGTGCTCTGGACGGTGGTCTGAGGGGAGGCCTGTAATGTACACAGTGCTCTGGACGGTGGTCTGAGGGGAGGCCTGTAATGTACACAGTGCTCTGGATGGTGGTCTGAGGGGAGGCCTGCCCACAGGTGCAAAATGTTGTAAAACTCCACCAGTATTTTATGTTGCTTTTGTTCCTTTAGCATTTGTAGTCTTATAACAGTTAGCTTTTAATATTTGATTATTTATGTTCAATTGTATCCTACGTATTGTTACCATGCAATCTTTTACTGTTCTGAATTGTTAATTTATCTTGTTGTTCTTGTTGAACCAAAGTTTTTTTGGTAAGAAATAAAATACAAAATATGCATTGAAAAGTTTTTTTTTCTCTATCTTATCTTCCTAACATTTGGTAGTCATATCCCCAAAAAATTCTAAGAAGTATCTTTTTTTTTTTTTTATCTCATGGATGAAATGTGAGAAATAATGAATATATCATTCCATAAACACATACCACATACAGTGCATATATAATTTGAGGAAATATGCCTTTAACCACTTGCCGACCGCCGCACGACTATATACGTCGACAGAGCGGCACGGGCAGGCAAAAGGACGTGTATGTACGTCCTTGCCTGCCCGCGGGTGGGGGGTCCGATCGGACCCCCCCCGGTGCCTGCGGCGGTCGGCAAATCTCCCCCGGCGATCGGAGGTGAGGGGGAGGCCATCCATTCGTGGCCCCCCCCTCGCGATCGCTCTCAGCCAATGGGATCATTTCCCTGCCTCTGTATTGTACACAGAGGCAGAGGAAATGATGTCATCTCTCCTCGGCTCGGTATTTTCCGTTCCGGGCCGAGGAGAGAAGACTGCAATGTAAGTGCACCAACACACACACACACAGTAGAACATGCCAGGCACACTAAACACCCCGATCCCCCCCCGATCGCCCCCCGATCCCCCCCCAATCACCCCCCCCCCCCCCTGTCACAAACTGACACCAAGCAGGTTTTTTTTTTTTTTTTTTTTCTGATTACTGTATTGGTGTCAGTTTGTGACAGTTACAGTGTTAGGGCAGTGAGTGTTAGGCCCCCTGTAGGTCTAGGGTACCCCCCTAACCCCCCCTAATAAAGTTTTAACCCCTTGATCACCCCCTGTCACCAGTGTCGCTAAGCGATCATTTTTCTGATCGCTGTATTAGTGTCGCTGGTGATGCTAGTTAGTGAGGTAAATATTTAGGTTCGCCGTCAGAGTTTTATAGCGACAGGGACCCCCATATACTATCTAATAAATGTTTTAACCCCTTGATTGCCCCCTAGTTAACCCTTTCACCACTGATCACTGTATAACCGTTACGGGTGACGCTGGTTAGTTTGTTTATTTTTTATAATGTCAGGGCACCCGCCGTTTATTACCGAATAAAGATTTAGCCCCCTGATCGCCCGGCGGTGATATGCGTCGCCCCAGGCAGCGTCAGATAAGCGCCAGTACCGCTAACACCCACGCACGCAGCATACGCCTCCCTTAGTGGTATAGTATCTGTACAGATCAATATCTGATCCGATCAGATCTTTACTAGCGTCCCCAGCAGTTTAGGGTTCCCAAAAACACAGTGTTAGCGGGATCAGCCCAGATACCTGCTAGCACCTGCGTTTTGCCCCTCCGCCCAGCTCGGCCCAGCCCACCCAAGTGCAGTATCGATCGATCACTGTCACTTACAAAACACTAAACGCATAACTGCAGCGTTCGCAGAGTCAGGCCTGATCCCTGCGATCGCTAACAGTTTTTTTGGTAGCATTTTGGTGAAATGGCAAGCACCAGCCCCAGGCAGCGTCAGGTTAGTGCCAGTACCGCTAACACCCACGCACGCACCGTACACCTCCCTTAGTGGTATAGTATCTGAACTGATCAATATCTGATCCGATTAGATCTATACTGGCGTCCCCAGCAGTTTAGGGTTCCCAAAAACGCAGTGTTAGCGGGATCAGCCCAGATACCTGCTAGCACCTGCGTTTTGCCCCTCCGCCCGGCCCAGCCCAGCCCACCCAAGTGCAGTATCGATCGATCACTGTCACTTACAAAACACTAAATGCATAACTGCAGCGTTCGCAGAGTCAGGCCTGATCCCTGCGATCGTTAACAGTTTTTTTGGTAGCGTTTTGGTGAACTGGCAAGCGCCAGTGGCCTAGTACACCCCGGTCGTAGTCAAACCAGCACTGCAGTAACACTTGGTGACGTGGCGAGTCCCATAAGTGCAGTTCAAGCTGGTGAAGTGGCAAGCACAAGTAGTGTCCCGCTGCCACCAAGAAGACAAACACAGGCCCGTCATGCCCATAGTGCCCTTCCTGGTGCATTCGCCAATCCTAATTGGGAACCCACCGCTTCTGCAGCGCCCGTACTTCCCCCATTCACATCCCCAACCAAATGCAGTCGGCTGCATGAGAGGCATTTTTATGTCCTCCCGAGTACCCCTACCCAACGAACCCCCCCAAAAAAGATGTCGTGTCTGCAGCAAGCGCGGATATAGGCGTGACACCCACTATTATTGTCCCTCCTGTCCTGACAATCCTGGTCTTTGCATTGGTGAATGTTTTGAACGCTACCATTCACTAGCTGAGTATTAGCGTAGGGTACAGCATTCCACAGACTAGGACACACTTTCACAGGGTCTCCCAAGATGCCATCGCATTTTGAGAGACCCGAACCTGGAACCGGTTACAGTTATAAAAGTTACAGTTACAAAAAAAGTGTAAAAAAAAAAAAAAAAAAAAAAAAAAAAAAACACAAACAAAAATATAAAATAAAAAATAATAGTTGTCGTTTTATTGTTCTCTCTCTCTTTATTCTCTCTCTATTGTTCTGCTCTTTTTTACTGTATTCTATTCTGCAATGTTTTATTGTTATTATGTTTTATCATGTTTGTTTTTCAGGTATGTAATTATTTATACTTTACCGTTTACTGTGCTTTATTGTTAACCATTTTTTTGTCTTCAGGTACAGCATTCACGACTTTGAGTGGTTATACCAGAATGATGCTTGCAGGTTTAGGTATCATCTTGGTATCATTCTTTTCAGCCAGCGGTCGGCTTTCATGTAGAAGCAATCCTAGCGGCTAATTAGCCTCTAGACTGCTTTTACAAGCAGTGGGAGAGAATGCCCCCCCCCCCCCCCACCGTCTTCCGTGTTTTTCTCTGGCTCTCCTGTCTCAACAGGGAACCTGAGAATGCAGCCGGTGATTCAGCCAGCTGACCATAGAGCTGATCAGAGACCAGAGTGGCTCCAAACATCTCTATGGCCTAAGAAACCGGAAGCTACGAGCATTTTATGACTTAGATTTCGCCGGATGTAAATAGCGCCATTGGGAAATTGGGAAAGCATTTTATCATACCTATCTTGGTGTGGTCAGATGCTTTGAGGGCAGAGGAGAAATCTAGGGTCTAATAGACCCCATTTTTTTCAAAAAAGAGTACCTGTCACTACCTATTGCTATCATAGGGGATATTTACATTCCCTGAGATAACAATAAAAATGATTAAAAAAAAAAAAAATGAAAGGAACAGTTTTAAAATAAGATAAAAAAGCAAAAAAATAATAAAGAAAAAAAAAAAAAAAAAAAAAAAGCACCCCTGTCCCCCCTGCTCTCGCGCTAAGGCGAACGCAAGCGTCGGTCTGGCATCAAATGTAAACAGCAATTGCACCATGCATGTGAGGTATCACCGCGAAGGTCAGATCGAGGGCAGTAATTTTAGCAGTAGACCTCCTCTGTAAATCTAAAGTGGTAACCTGTAAAGGCTTTTAAAGGCTTTTAAAAATGTATTTATTTTGTTGTCACTGCACGTTTGTGCGCAATTGTAAAGCATGTCATGTTTGGTATCCATGTACTCGGCCTAAGATCATCTTTTTTATTTCATCAAACATTTGGGCAATATAGTGTGTTTTAGTGCATTAAAATGTAAAAAAGTGTGTTTTTTCCCCAAAAAATGCGTTTGAAAAATCGCTGCGCAAATACTGTGTGAAAAAAAAAAAATTAAACACCCACCATTTTAATCTGTAGGGCATTTGCTTTAAAAAAATATATAATGTGTGGGGGTTCAAAGTAATTTTCTTGCAAAAAAAAATAATTTTTTCATGTAATCAAAAAGTGTCAGAAAGGGCTTTGTCTTCAAGTGGTTAGAAGAGTGGATGATGTGTGACATAAGCTTCTAAATGTTGTGCATAAAATGCCAGGACAGTTCAAAACCCCCCCAAATGACCCCATTTTGGAAAGTAGACACCCCAAGCTATTTGCTGAGAGGCATGTCGAGTCCATGGAATATTTTATATTGTGACACAAGTTGCGGGAAAGAGACAAATTATTATTTTTTTTTTTTTTTTTTTTTGCACAAAGTTGTCACTAAATGATATATTGCTCAAACATGCAATGGGAATATGTGAAATTACACCCCAAAATACATTCTGTTGCTTCTCCTGAGTACGGGGATACCACATGTGTGAGACTTTTTGGGAGCCTAGCCGCGTATGGGACCCCGAAAACCAAGCACCGCCTTCAGGCTTTCTAAGGGCGTAAATTTTTGATTTCACTCTTCACTGCCTATCACAGTCTCGGAGGCCATGGAATGCCCAGGTGGCACAAACCCCCCCCAAATGACCCCATTTTGGAAAGTAGACACCCCAAGCTATTTGCTGAGAGGTATAGTGAGTATTTTGCAGACCTCACTTTTTGTCACAAAGTTTTGAAAATTAAAAAAAGAAAAAAAAAATTTTTTTTTTTGTCTTTCTTCATTTTCAAAAACAAATGAGAGCTGCAAAATACTCACCATGCCTCTCAGCAAATAGCTTGGGGTGTCTACTTTCCAAAATGGGGTCATTTGGGGGGGGTTTGTGCCACCTGGGCATTCCATGGCCTCCGAAACTGTGATAGGCAGTGAAGAGTGAAATCAAAAATGTACACCCTTAGAAATCCTGAAGGCGGTGATTGGTTTTCGGGGTCCCGTACGCGGCTAGGCTCCTAAAAAGTCCCACACATGTGGTATCCCCGTACTCAAGAGAAGCAGCAGAATGTATTTTGGGGTGCAATTCCACATATGCCCATGACCTGTGTGAGCAATATATCATTTAGTGACAACTTTGTGCAAAAAAAAAAAAAAAAAAAAAATAAATTGTCACTTTCCCGCAACTTGTGTCAAAATATAAAATATTCCATGGACTCAACATGCCTCTCAGCAAATAGCTTGGAGTGTCTACTTTCCAAAATGGGGTCATTTGGGGGGGGTTTGTGCCATCTGGGCATTTTATGGCCTTCAAAACTGTGATAGGTAGTGAGGAGTAAAATCAAAAATGTACGCCCTTAGAAATCCTGAAGGCAGTGATTGGTTTTCGGGGCCCCGTATGCGGCTAGGCTCCCAAAAAGTCCCACACATGTGGTATCCCCATACTCAGGAGAAGCAGCTAAATGTATTTTGGGGTGCAATTCCACATATGCCCATGGCCTGTGTGAGCAATATATCATTTAGTGACAACTTTTTGTAATTTTTTTTTTTTTTTTTCATTATTCAATCACTTGGGACAAAAAAAATGAATATTCAATGGGCTCAACATGCCTCTCAGCAATTTCCTTGGGGTGTCTACTTTCCAAAATGGGGTCATTTGTGGGGGTTTTGTACTGCCCTGTCATTTTAGCACCTCAAGAAATGACATAGGCAGTCATAAATTAAAGACTGTGTAAATTCCAGAAAATGTACCCTAGTTTGTAGGCTCTATAACTTTTGCGCAAACCA
The DNA here is from genome assembly GCF_042186555.1 of Aquarana catesbeiana. Taxonomy (NCBI): domain Eukaryota; kingdom Metazoa; phylum Chordata; class Amphibia; order Anura; family Ranidae; genus Aquarana; species Aquarana catesbeiana. Next base: position 1,484 of record NW_027362655.1, on the reverse strand, counting down.
ATAAATATACGCTTATTGACATTTTTTTTACCAAAGACATGTGGCCAAATACATTTTGGCCTAAATGTATGACTAAAATTGAGTTTATTGGATTTTTTTTAGAACAAAAAGTAGAAAATATCATTTTTTTTCAAAATTTTCGGTCTTTTTCCGTGTATAGCGCAAAAAATAAAAACGGCAGAGGTGATCAAATACCATCAAAAGAAAGCTCTATTTGTGGGAAGAAAAGGACGCAAATTTCGTTTGGTTACAGCATTGCATGACCGCGCAATTAGCAGTTAAAGCGACGCAGTGCCAAATTGTAAAAAGTGCTCTGGTCAGGAAGGGGGTAAATCCTTCCGGGGCTGAAGTGGTTAAAATAGTTTACCATTTGCCAATTAAAAAAAAAAAAGTCTCATGATTCAATTTTGAAAATCTGGTCACCTTACTTTAGGAGTCTTTGAAGGGGTAATATAGCTGAAGGACTCTGGGATAGACTGAACAACCCCTGGTTCAGTTTCCAGCAGAACATTTGGAACATTGCAAACGTTTGGAACCGAATAACAAACCCCATTGAAGTCTATGGGACCTGAGCTGGAAAAATCAAAAGTGCCAGTTTTTAAGGCTTATATACTAGTAATTAGGCTTACAAAGGGTAAGGGGTCTAGGTACTGCCCTGGGGGACATGCATCAATGAGCACAAAGTTTGAAAAAAACATCATTTATAAATGTGCAGTGATTTACTGATGCTTAAAGTGAAACCATAAAAATGAGAAATCACAATACAAATGAAACATTCCTTTTAAATATAGTGCCGGGGGAAAGGGGGGGGGGGGTGTTGCCTTAGTCTACCGGTAAATTGGCACATCTGTACAGTGTATAGAGCCTGCTGCAGCAATAATTGCATTTCTCAAGCCAAAAACATGACATTTTCCCTGCCAGCTTTCTTTATTTTGTAAACAGTAGCTTGGGGAGCCAGTCTGTATGATGAGGCCACAATTGAGTGCACTGGGAACAAGATTAGAAATGTTTTGAATAAATTTCCAGGGTCTCTTTCGCAGACTTTGGATAGAAGTAACAGGTGTGGAAAAATTGCTGGTACCTTCACAACGTAACCTCATTCAGGTACTCTTAATGAGAGGCAAAAGTTGGCCTTGCTGTCAAAAATGTAAATGATATGCACCGGTCGAACTGGTGGAAAAATTGGGCTTTGGTTGTTAGTGGGGGACAAGGAGGCAGAATAAGCCACTGTGGCAGCTGAGGTGAACTGTGCACTAGTCTCTGCTTGGGTGATGGAGGATGAGGATGGTTTTGTAAACCAGTCCACCACCTCCTCTGCATGCTGTGGCTGGATGGTACGGGCAACATCACTAAACAGAGGAAATTATGCCCTGCCTGAGGATGGACCATGTCCACCTCTGCCTCTGGAAACCTTTTGCGCTGCTGGCCCCCTTGCAGGGTCATAGGAACATCTGCCTCTTCTTGTCCCCCAGACATGATGGGGG